>NW_017728931.1:87956932-87961086 GCF_001723895.1 Crocodylus porosus | reverse complement strand
GGCATGTGGGTCCAGTGGGAGCACATGTGCTGTGCGGGGGGGTGAATGCCCTGTGGGGGAAGCGGTGACCCCTGTGGGTGGGGACAGTTCATGTGCTGTGTTTGGGGGGGCTGCATCCTGTTGGGGGGTAGAGGACACCCCTCCTGAACAGCCCCCCCACACTCACAAGCCCCCTACAATCCACCCACAATACCCACATCCCCAAGCCATACCCACAAACCCTACACCCACCCACAAATTACTCCAATGCCCCACTCCAAATTGCTTTACACTTGTGAATATGTCAATAAAAGATTACCCAAATATGTCAATAAAACATTGCCCTCTCTCTATATATATCATGGTGTATCATTTTAATAGTGGAAGAACACTCTTGTGGGTATTTTAATGAGAGAATTTGGATTTTTTATCAGACAGTTTGCCATTCATAATCAGGGAACACCAGGATCTCTGCTGGTGAGACAAGTGGCAAGACCCGTGCAGAGGGGCCTGTCCAGGACCAGCACTGGGGAACCCAGCTGGAGGGCAGATGAGGTGGCTGACCTCTTGGCCATTTGTGGCCGAGAGGATATGCTTTGACAGTTCAAAGTGGGCCACAACAAGGAGCACATCTTCTGAGCGATAGCTGCCCAGATGGCAGAGCGGGGGCACCCCGTCTGGGTCTGGCAGGGGTTCAGCCTTGGGGCCACAGGTCCAAGGGGGTGGATGCTATCACAGGTGGCAGCACATTACAATCAGGCAGCAACCCCCACTGCCAAACTGCTGCAGTGGGTAGAGGGTGCAGGTGGCACTTCAGTTTAGGGTTGCTTTAGCAGTCCAGGTGGCACAAGGGTTCATGTCCCCAGATACCAAGTGACTGGGCCTCAGAAGCTCTTGTCTATCTGTCCATTCAAGATTGCCATGGGCTCTAAGGCCCACCTGGTAAACTAGTAGCACCCAGTATATGGGGGCTAATGCATGAATGAAACAACTGATTTCATGGGAAAACTAAGGAAAAAAAAAAGGCTAGGAGTGACATGGGGGTCAAGGGGTCAAAACATGAAAGTACTCTGGAGGGGGACACTGAGCAGAGCCCCCTGGGCCACACCCACCAGCCCTCAAAGGCATCTAAGGAGCTGGTGGATGCCGCCCACTGGTGCTCTGTCTGGAAACATGCTCTGACAAGAGGAAAGCAGCCCCACAGTTTTTGGGTAGCTTCCTAGCCAGACCCTCCTTCCTGGTCAAGTACAGGGCCCACTTAGCTAGGGCCAGGAGGAGGCTGACTAGGAGATCCTGGGACTTGGTGGGGCTGTGGATGGGGTGACCAAAACCAGAAAGGTAGGGGGTGAAATTCAGGATGTGGAGGTGGAGGGGCTGCAGTCTGGTGCACTTGAGGGTCATGTACACTGTAGTCTCTCTCTGCCCACAGAAGGGGCAAGAGACTGGGGTGTCAATGAAGGTTGCCACGTATATGCCTGTGGCAATGGCTCCATGGAGGAGCTGCCAGCTAAGGTTCCCAGTGGTTCACTGGATGAGGGTGGAGCACAGACTTAGCCACTGGGGTACTCCAGCCATGCCCTTGCCTAGCAAATCCCGCCACTTGGTGTCATAGCAGCTCCTGAGAGCAAGTAACCCTGAGCTGCTTGCCAGGGTAGGTTTTACATTGTTGGTGCCTGCATAGTTGCTGGCCCTAGGCTCTAGTTTCCCCTGGCTGCATATATGGAAGGAGCTGGGCAAGGTTATTTTGGCCCAAGTGGCACAACTTGTCCAAGCATCTGCCCTGGGGCAAAAATCCCTGGAACAAATGGGTGCTGCTCTTATTTGAGCTGCTGCAAGTGCATGTGCCTGCATGTGTGGAGTGCCCTATGGTGGTTTTTTTGTCATCAAATGCATTTTTTTCCAGTTACATGTAGAATAACTGAGAGTAACACCATGAGCCTCTGAAGCCATGTGTCCAGTGGCAATATTGGCAGGAACTTGTATGTGTGAAAGTCTCTAATGTAGGCAAGCTTAAATAGCCAACAATTGTAGCTACACAAATAGTCAATGCTATTATGTTAAACTGCCATTATGGTGCAATGGCTGGTCTATAATAATTAAGGTTGCATTTCATTACTTTAAAAGGAAAGATATGTGCATTCTTTCCACCTTTACATTGTGAGACTTCATAAGTGATCTGAGGAGTGTTAATGTAAAATAACTTCCCAAGTGTGTTTTAAAGTCAATATGCTGATCTGTTGACATAACTGATATTGGAGTATATGAGAGAGCTGGTCAAGGGATTCTTGATTAAACACTTTCTCATAAAAAAATAATTTGTCAAAACAGATTTTTTCCCTCAAGGAAGTATCAGGATTGTTTTTGACTGACTTAATTTCAATATTTTTCAAATATTCTTTTATTGTTTCATTTGTTATTTTTAATTTTGATTGAAAATATCTTTTTGTTTTATTTTTGACAGCTTACATTTTAAAAAAATAATCAAAATGAAACATTTCAGTTGACCCAAATAGAACTTCTTTTATGACGTGGGAAATTTGATTTCTTATGTCTCTCATTTTGATTCAGAATGGGGAAAAATGGGAGATCGTGACAATTTTCTTGGAAGGGAACACTCTTTCCTGGCCAGGTCTTTTATGCCATTGTTGTTAATATTTTGTAATTTTGTCAGTCTGAAGTTGAGGTTTGTGTTGCCTTTGGGTATCTATTAGAGAGTAAAGCTTTGTTAACTGTGTTATCAACAGAATTGTTGGTAATAATATAGTGGAGAGAAACACTTTCCTTCCTCTCTGTAAGAATTTGAATAGATGAGAAAATTCTGCTGACACTTTTTACTGTCACTAAATGTAGTTTTTATTTGCCAGCAGGAAGACTGCTTTGATTTGCCAATCCAGTCATAAAAGGAAGTTTTACTACTGAAATGGAAGTAGATTAGATGTGAGTTGCAGCATTTTGTATAAATTCTTAATCTGCTTCTTAAAAGATACAAGAATTCATTATATCAAAGCATAATAGTATAAGAACACTTAAATTCTTTTAATGGACAATGTTTAATTTATATTGTGAAGTGGCAAAAGTGATGAAAACACTGAAATAAGTAAAAAAGTATAAAGTACTGTAACTAGTCATTCATATTAGATCAATTTTTATACATTCATACAATTTAAGGCTAGAGGGGCTACTGTGCTGTATAGGCTGGCGTGACCAACCTCCGGTCAGTGAGATCGGTGGGTGCCCGATCGGTGGGACCCTCCCACAGCCAGCACTTCTCCCCTGCTGGCACAAGGAGAATGCCTCAGCTGGGGTCAACTGCTGCAGAAGCCCCATGTCTGTGGGCTGGATTTGGCCCACAGGCCATAGGTTACCAACCCCTGTTTCAGACTGACTTCTTGCAAAACAGAGGCAGTGAGACTGCCTTGAAGTAATTCCTGCTAGAGTGCTTTATTTGGAAAAAGGCTAATCTTGATTTAAAAACTTTCGGCAATGGAGAAGCATCACAACTTTGCACAAGCTATGATGATTAATTATCCTCACTGTTAAAAATGTGCCTTATATGGAGTCTTTCTAGATTCTAGACACTGTTATATCCCTGCTTGATTTGAAGAGTTGTGTTGTGAAATTTCTGCTCCTCATGTAGGTACTTATTTTTATCATTTTATTTCATGTAAACATTTTGATCTCTTCATTAGCTCACATTTTAAACAGTTTTGATATTATTTTGTATTATGTAATTGTGTTAAGTGCTCTATGGTTCATTGGTTTGTCTTTCTCAAACAGAATCACTAAGCAGGTCTCCAAATGTCTGACTTGTTTTTGAATCAACCCTTAAAAATTAATCTCTTTCCTATTAAATTAAGCATGACATAAAGGTAGCTAGGGGCATAGTTAGGAAAATAACTTTGTAAGAAAGAAGGTAAATCTTCCTTATTTCCCTTCATCAAAAGTAAATATTTGAGTGCTACTGTTTTTAATATTCCTCCAGTTACTATGCCTTTTAATTAGACAGTAGTCTCTCTGAAGCCAGAAAGTTTCATTAAACTTCCTGGGTAATTTCATTTCATGCCAAATTTAATAACAGTCATTGCTAAAAATAACTACTTATGATCAGGCTGTAACAAAAATTACATTATGCTTTCAGGCAGTCTGGAAAGTAAGAACACCTCCCCCCCACACAC
>NW_017728931.1:87893338-87956832 GCF_001723895.1 Crocodylus porosus | reverse complement strand
TACTTTTGTTCAAGACTTATTTGATATGCAGGGGACAGACTTGGAGCTTGTTTCATATCTCCATGTACCACTGCAGTGTGTGAGGTTCAGAAAATGTTTAGAGCCAAGGAATCTTGCAGAAACCTGAGGTGCCAGACTGGATGGGGGAGGATGTGATCTACCTTGACTTTAGCAAGGCTTTTGATGCTCTCCCACAATGTTCTTGTTAACAAGCTAAAGAAATACAGACTAGATAAAAATACTGTAAGGTCGATACAAAACTGGTTGGATCATTGTGCTTAATGAGTAGTTATCAATTGTTCAGTGTCTAGTTGGCAGAAAGTATTGAGTGGGGTCACCATAGTTTAACATCTTTATTAATGATTTGGATGATGTGACTGAGTGCACACTTCGCAAATCTGTGGATGTTGGAGTTGCAGGCACACAGGGTTAGAATCCACAGTGACATGTATATAGTGAAGAAATGGTCCACAATCAATCAGATGAAATTCAAAGACAAATACAAAGTCATGAATATAGGACAGAATAATTGCATGTACAAAAGCAGACCGGGGAATGATTGGCTATGCTGCAGTACTGCAGAGAAGAACCTGGGGATTATAGTGGATTGTAAAATGAATATGAGCCAACAGTATGCTCTTGTTTTGATTAGAGGCCTGGGAAGCATGATTTATGAGGAAGGGCTGAAAGAATTAGGGTTAGTTAGTCTAGAGAAGAGAACATTCAGGGAGGATTTGATAACAGTCTTCAAATACCTGAAGGACAATTATAAAGATGATGGGGACAGCCTTTTCTCTGTGGCTGTAGCAGGCAAAAATTAGGAGCAATGGCCTCAAACTGCAGCAGTGAAAATTTAGGTTGGAAATCAGAAAAACTTTCTATGAGGGTGGTCAAGTATTAGAACAGGCTGCCTAGAGATATAGTGGAATATCTAACCCTGGAAATTTTCAAGAGTAGGTTAGACAAACACTTGGCTGGGATGCTTTAGTTAGGGATGTTTCTCCCTTGATCAGGGACTGAACTAGATGATCCCATAAAGTAGGTGCCTTCAACCGTACTTTCCTAAAATAATTTTGGAGCTCTGCTTCATTCTCTTCCTGCTGTACCTGGCCCTCACCAATAACCATCTACTCTAGGCTGTGGAGGAGTTCTCATTATCTCCAACCTAACTTTTATTTTTAAACATCCTAGTTTTACCTCCTGATTCTGTATCTTTGCAGGCTCAATCCAATTCCAATTGCAGTTGGTGGACATCTTATTTTCTCTAGTAGAATTTGGATCAGACCTGATATTTGTGCTTGTGTACAGTCCACTAGTCAGTGAGCTGATTCTGCATTAGGATTTGCTTCACATGGGTGAAAAGGCCTATATTGGTAAATATTAATTGAAGACCAAAACGTAAACTATAAAACTGAAAAACTGTCAAAAAATAAATGCTAGTTACTTTTTTCCCCTGTTCATAGTTAAAAATGTACATAAGGGTAACTAACTATTATAAGTAGTTTTATTTCACTGTTTATGCAGGAAGAATTACAGCCATACAGGCTGCGTCTACACAAGACACTAACTGTGCAGTCATTTAGTACTTGTTTATACTCATATAATACTTGTATAAACAAATACTAAATGACTGCACAATAACCCATGTTACTGCACAGTAGAATCACGTGGCAGCAACCATGACACAATACTACTGCACAATAGTCTTTGGCTACTGTACAGTCAGCATCACAAAAAAAGTAATTTGTCAATGCTACTATGCAGTAGTCTTGGGCTACTGCACAGTCAGCGTCTCATATAGACATGCTGCAGATAACTGTTTTTACACCTAAAAATAAAATATCAAAATTTTAAATCTGGGGGGTAACTAATGATAAAGAACAGATTTTAAAGTAATAGCTTTTTCAGATTTCCCAATGTTGTCCCAGCTATTCATCTTCCCCATTGCAGAGTGCTTTGATTACAGATTGCCACAGCAGTTAATATTCTGTCAGGGAAAAATGGATTTTCCAGACATGAAAGCAAGATGGGAAATACATTTTCGGAAACTGTGGGCAGTCGTTCCAGTAAAATCAGTTCCCTTCTTCCCCTGCCCTCCCTGAAAAGACAGCTTATAATCAAGTGCAAACATAGGGCTAGGGAAGGGAATTCTCCTCTGTACTACGCTCCCTTTACTCCATTCATCCAGCCAATCAGCTGTACAGATGCACAGTCAAGAGAAATCCATCCGTGGTATATATAGATCTAAAAATTCTTTGCCACCATATTCAATGCCTCTCCATAGCTCAAGGGGTCACAGTATTGCTTGCCTGTATTTAAACAGAAGAGCAAGGGAAGTTAGTGCTTATCAACCTTTCACTTGACTGTTTTACCTATCACAAGATGTTTTGGTCTGTTCTCACTCTTTGGTTAACAGATAAGAAACATCTATTTTAATTGTCCCTTGTTTTCCATCCTTTTTATTTATAAAAAGAAATGGAAAGGAAACTGTACCTACTGGGATGCATTTGACATGTACATATATATTAGTATAGGATCTACATCTGTATTGGTGCTAAGAGATGCATATAACATGCTGATTTTTTTTTTCAGCGTTCTGATAAGTGAAACATGGATACAGTTTTCTTTTGTGTAGCTTGGCTTTTTCTTCTAGGATACCACAATAGTAGCTTTGCATGTTTACGGAACCCAGAATTTACTGGATTGTTTCAAATTTACACAATGTTCTTGAGTGCTAAAACTTTATTAAAAACTTCTAAAATACTTCTGTAAAATGTGGTGTGTACATAATGGTGTGGTATCAAAATATGTATGCTCTTTGAGATGGTCCACACCATCGTTTGTGAGCAACATAGCTTATTCATAGAAAGTACCAGTTCCAGTACTTCCCATGCTATGTTTTGTGGACCACCAGGGCATTTTCTTGTTGTCTCCAGTAAGCATGGCAGGTCATGTAGTGTTGGCTCCTGTTGTTTCTGTCTTTTAAATAGCATTAAAAGAAGTGAATCCTGATGTTAACTTCGCATGTAATTGACTGCTGCAGTTGCCAGTGGGAAGAATTAAAGAAAATGATTCTTTAGTTGTTGATTTCACACTTCAATATCTCCATCTAAGCAAGCTGCTCTAACTCAGCCATTTCATGGAAAACAACAAACATGATCCTTTAAAAAATATTATCAGTAGCTGTTGCTCCATTTAAAATGTAATTTTAGTGAAATTTAATTTACAGCCATGTCAATTGAATTACTAAATAGTAACAACCTGGTATGACTGAGTTTTTTCCACTGAGGTCTTTTCCAGCTTGTAATACATGAAAGCTTAAACCATACAGCTAAAGATAATTTGATAAGTCAAATCTCTCTCTGGTGATAAAACTGAATGTAGGTAGGTAAGAACTTGCAGGGTTAAACCTTTCATAAATAGTGAGAAATACATTATTGTCTGCACAGAACACCTTTAACGTCTTGTTACAGTGAGGTGCCAATGTGCTTTATGTAAATCTGTTATATTGGATGTTACTTTTACATAGAAATAGCAAAACCTCCATCTTGAGACACAAGCAGGGTGTGATATATTTTGTTTAACAGAACAGCTTTATTCAAAATAAAGCTTGATGTGTTACTACATTTGTTTAAAAGTCCCATTCAATCATTTTGGACTATTCTGTTTTTGTAATTTATAACTTGACTTCAATTTCCTGAATGATAAGTAAGTTGCCAGAAGCGGGATAGACAAAGAGTATAAAAATGTTCCTGTCTCTGTCTAGCCTTTTTGGGACATATTTTATGCCTTTATGTTCTGGCAGAAAAACAGCAGGAAAGTTGGCTTAACATTGATATATGGGGATTTCTTTTGTGGAATATGGCCAGTGCAGTAACTTTTATGCAGCAGTGTAACAGAAGTGGATGAGAGGGGCACCAGGCCTGGGTGCTGACATAGGAGGAGTGCCAAAATCATCTCCTTCTCTCATGGAATCATTTCAGAGCAGTGCTTAAGGCTTCCACTGAGCCCATATCTAGTCGCCACCTACACTAAAAACTTCTATATTTAACCCTAGAATCTATCCAGCCTGATCCCAAAAGCTCTGCTGAACTAAGACCCCCCCTCCCTGCCTGCTGCTTTAAGAACCCCGGGGGGTATAAGCCACAGGCACAGGAAATTTACCATGATGCCTTAACTTCAAGACTTTTGGCTGTATTGCACTCTACTTCCTGTCTCTTCTACCCATCCCTGTTTTGTTGCCCTTAGAATCTGCTGCTGTGTTTTCAGTGACCTCTGACTGATGGAGGCTTATAGTTTTTTTGGTAGGCTTGGCCCACTGACACTATGTGCATCGACACAAGATGCTAATGTGCAGTGATTACTGCACATGTATTTAGTACTTGATTATACAAGTACTAAATACATGTGCAGTAACTGGAATTACAGTGCAGTAGGGCCAGCAAACGCCTTTTTAGTGATGCTACTGCTCAGTGGTGTATTAGCATTGTTGGCATTGTGATGCGCTACTGCACAGTATTATTCGGCTACTGAGCAGTTAGCATCTTATGTAGAAACACCCGTTCAGTACAACAAATAGGCCTGTCTCTTCTGTCCAGATTTAGAATAAGCACAAAAGTCATTTGGGGCTGTGTTTAAGGAACAAGAAGCACAATGTGGATGACTGTGTGAGAGCTGTAGAGTAAAATATAGAGGGGCTTCTTAGAGTCACCCCTGAGGGTCACCCTCAACTAGTAGAGATGTGACTGCTCATCTTCCTGTACTCAGAGATGTGAATTATGTGACCCCGTGTCTCTCCTTCCTGCTGGCAGACACAAACTAATATGAACACTACAGTAGATACTATATATTTAGATTTCACTAAAGCTAGTTAAGATAATGCTGCATAGTAAATATAAAATAATTAAATCATCTAGAAAAATATATAACCTGCAGAAGTGAATCTACCCTGCTGCCTTCTGTGACTCTCATAGGTATAAAAAAATCATTCATGGCTCCCTCATGCTTATTCATCATGTCTTGGGGAAGTTTGTAATATTTTGTTAGAGTTCTAAGTCCCTCAGGGGTGCTTGCAGTCTCAGGATGGCCTTTTCCTTTTAGGTATAAAGAAGTCCATACTTCTCCTTAACTGCTGGTTGACTTTGTTCTCTCCCTCTAGGAGGCATCCATAGGAAATGTCTAAAGTGTTTGTGATATATTTAAGATAATTTTTGGAAACACAAATTTTAATAAAGCTCTAATACCCCCCCTCCCCCACCCACACACACTTTGGGATAGTTTTAATTTTTTTTCCTGTAGTATGTGAATTAACATTAACTAACTTAAGTTAACCACTTGAGGGAATCCTAGAATCTTAGAATTGTAGAAAACCACACAACAATAGGAATTACACACAATCTAAATTATCTTTTATATTGCTTGATAATAGTTTTAACTTGATGTAAGAATGGTTGGTTTTGTTTGTTTTCTGTGCCCTCTGCCTGGTTCTGTCTCTCAGTTAGTGAACTAACTTTATTATTTTTTGGCTTTGTGAGCCTAATAAATAAGTTTTTGAGATAGGCGTACACTAAGCACACTTTGCTAGCTCCTTAACCATTATGTAACTGTACTTGGATCATTCTTCTTTTTTAATCACAATTGTATCACAGCTTCTGGGAAAAAGTATTAGGTTTGAGGAACAAAAAATATGGGTGCGTTTACACCTGCAATTAATGCAAAGCAATACATTCTGGAGCTTACTGCCCCAGAGTTTATTGCTCCCAGGTACGTACACCATTTGGATGTGTGCTTGGGACTGCAGCACAACAAGCTGGCTGGAGCAGCCCTGGCTGGTGGGGGACCTTAGGGGTCAGCCTGCCAGCTTAGGGATGCTCCCCCTGCCCCAGCTCAATGTGCTGTGGAGAGGCTGGCTGGGGCACCAGGGTGCTTCAATATGTGGCTAGCCAGGAGGCAGCCCCAACGCTGAAGCAGTTTCATGACCCAGCCAGCTGGGGCAGTGTCTACACGTGTGCTGCTGAGGAGTTTTTACTTTGCAGAATAGTACTTGGTTTTATAAGTACTATTCTGATGTGGAGTGATTTAGTTTACTGCAGCCTAATAGGGGCACATGTGTAGATGTGTGACATTTACTGCAGAACTAATTAGTCTACTCCGCAGTAAACGTCTTATGTATATGTACCCAATGTGCAGGGATCATCCTCTCCCAAGATGTTTGTTTTCTCAGTCTAGTGCTTATTCAGGCTTGTGAGTTCTGCCTTCTTTGGCTATGTGCCCCATTCAAAAATTTATATTTCTGGCAGTTATTACATGTGTGGGACAGCAGAAGTCACTTTGGTGTTAAAAATCGTTTATTTCACATTTCTGGGCACTAGTGAAAATATTGTTGAATGTAGAATAATATTCTAATCCATCTAGATTAGAGAGGACTACTAGTTAGCTATAACATTATAGGTAATTCTCTCCCCCACCCCCTTCTTTAGCACTGTATACAAAATAAAGTTAATTTTAAAGGGAAAAAAAGCATTACTAGTCCTTATATTTCTTGACTACACGAGGCGCTTTACTGCGCAGTAGATTAATTTGCCGATTTCAGAGCCCAGGTTGGGAGAATGTCCCTTTGCCACAGCAGCAGACAGCTTCATGATCAGAGCTGGGGCATGCGAAGCCCAGATGGGAAGATGTTTCTTTGCCTTGCAGTAGGCAGTTTTGGCTCCTGGTGCCAAGACTGGAGCCAGGATCTGGGACTTTGCCTCCTTCCCCGACAGCTGCTTGTGGTTAAATGGTAAAGAGGACACAAGAAACAACAGGAAAAAACATCTTTGGGAGAAGAGGAATGCAGGAAAAGCCTGCCTGCTGCCAGGGCAGGCTCCAATCTTGGAGTCTGGGTGGGGACAATGTCCTCCTTCTCTAGCAGCTCCTGGCCCTGATTCCATGATTGACTAAGCTTTAGTTAAACCAACCCCATCACCATTTTGAAGTGCAGGTTGCTAGAAACGTGAGACGCTGTGGGTGCTTTCATTAGAGCGGCTCCTGAGAGCCACTCTAATTAAAGCACCCCCGCCCCCCCCAAGAACATACGAAGATGCTCCATGAGTCCAGCTCCCAGACACGAAGTCCCAGAAAACTTGGATGCATTCATTAGCCTATTAAGAAGCAGAGAGTGTTTCTCTGTTTCTGATGTCTTAACGCCCAATTTTTACATTCTGGTCACTGGAGTAATGTTTTGGAACCATGTGCACTTGATAGAAAGCTGGTTCAGATTGCTACAGAATTTGAGAGCTGCTGCTGGGAGTCCCATAGATCTATACATAGGGCAGCTAGCTTTCTTTTTGTCAAGCTTCCACATTGTTTGTTTTATTAGTTACTGTTGTTCAGTCATCACTTTTCCTGGCTATATGAATTGTAATATCCAATGGTCTTGCTAGCCTTAATGTACTGTTCCCTTCCTAGACCAACCCGCCAATAATCCCCCCCCAAAAAACCAAAAACCAAAAAACCTCTTTGGGACACAACACCTATGCCGTTCCCCTTAGAAAATACCTCACATTCTTCAATGGGAAGAGAGGAAACTTTTTTCCTGTCTTCTCAATCTGCTGCCTGCAAAAAAAGCAGTGATTGACTTTTCCCTTCTGAAGCCAGTAGGTTCTTTAAAAGCTGCATAGAAATTTGGAACCCGAGAGAAAAACAGGGTCACTCTTCCGAAGCCCCAGTGAGTGGAAGCAGTTTGCTAGATCATGCCCCAGAAAGGATGACTTAAGATCACCAGGTGTTTATTACTGTTTCAGTATTCCATCAGTTCTTTTTAATTGCGAAATTAGCTGGTGCCCTAACATTACCAGCCAATGAGAGGCATTATATGCTTGCAGGACAGGCAGTGGAACCTCAATCCCACAGCCCACGAAAATACACCATTTACTGATAAATTGTTCAATGGTTTTAAAAAGTACTGAATATTTGCACCTAGGGCAATTACACTTCCAAGTGCTTGTTCCCTGAAATGGTCTAATGGATAGTGCAGTGAACTTTGGGGGTGTTTTTTTAAAAAAAAAAATTACACAATCTTTCAGTCACATGCATTTTTTTAAATGTAGTAACACTTAAATCTGAAATTGGGGTAATTTTCTACTAATGGTGATTTCAAGTAGACTAGGATTGGGTCTTTTTACTAGACTGCTTACTCTGTAAGGTACATCTGTAGCCTGCCCTTGTTTTGTCTCCTTGAGATACATTTAGAGAAACTGGCAATGCATTACAGAAATTGCCTGAGCTGGTTGATCATTAAGAGCAGTTACAACTCTGCTAAAATTCTACAGTTTGGGAGAAAAGGGAGAGAGAAGACATTCAGGGGTGAATGAAACCAACTGAGGCTTACCAGGTGGAGCTGCTGAGTTCTACACATCCATAAAGAAAATAAGAATTAGAGTCAGTTATGCATGTGGATGTAAATTAGAAAGCAATTTCTTGCCTGAAATATTTTAATAGCACTTCAGTTTCTTACTCTGCCTGAAGGCTTTCATGGAGAAAAAAGCGTATTTCTTAGTTTTGGTACTGAAACAGAGAGCCAGAGGTGCCTGTTACTTCAAGGGTGAAAGAGCAGCAGGGAGAGCCTCGGGAAGGGAAAGTTGCCCATTGTGAACTACCAGGGAATGAGTAGTTGGGGATTTCCCTATAACAAGCTATTATAACAGCAGGGGCCAGAAGCAGTAAGTTTCTGTAGGGCTGAGTTGGCAAGCTAAATCAGGAAACACCTGCTGCAGCTTAGGGAGTCACAGAACTGAAATTGGGGGTGGCTTCCAGCCACATAAACCCAGGGCTTGAGCAAAAGCAGTTAGTCTGGCTATGGGAGTTGCTGAGGGAAGAGCTCTAGGGCAGGAGAGTTATAGAGGAGCTTCTGGCCAATACCTGGACCACTCTGGGAGTAATACAAGTAGAAAGTTGTGGACTTGCTTGGCTCTCGCTGCCAGGGTGACTCCTGGATTGTGCACCTGGATAGGCTGGCAAGCAGCCCTACAGCACTTTTTCCCCTCCCCTGTGATTTGATCTGTGGGTGAGGTCCAGTGGGCACTGGCTAATTCTTATTCTCATGGTGCAGGCTTACCCCCTGGAAACCGCCAACCTCCTCCCATGATTTCAGGCCCATTCCAGGGCTGGCCCTACCTCCCCCCAAACCTCCCCCATGCCTGCAAGCAAAGCAACCCCTCCCCCTTGTCTTCAGGCTCTGCATCTGTGCATGGAAGCCTAGCTCATGGCAGCCAGCGTGGGGAGTTCAGGGTGGGGGGTTGAACACCTGTGGACTGAATGAAAGATGTGTGTACAAAGCACAGTAACATAGACATTACAAGCTCTGGTTGCAGCCTCTGAGCTCATGCCAGGCACCTCAGACTCCTGTTGGCAAGGGCTGCACGGATGGCTTGAGGAAAGAATTGGGCCATGGATAGAAGAAACAGACAGGCTGGGGAGGTGCTTATACACAGGCTCCTGCGTCCCATGATTGGGGGTTCCCAATGGACACTGGCTGTTTGGAGGAGACATCCCATGATGCAGTGGAGCTGAGAGAGTCACAGTGCCAGGATAGGGAGTTAATGCACATCATCCTGGACCACTACCAGTTGTCCTGTAGCTGCAAGCCTCCCAAGTGGTCCCGGGCCAGTTGTGAAGGGGCATGGGGATGCTCAGAATTGGGGGAAAGGGTGGTCAACCAGCCTGCCAGGCCAGGCAGTCACTGGGGTAGCTTCTAGCAGTCCCAGCTCATCTACTGCCCCCCCCCGGAGGCTTGGGGGAGCTTGTTCCACATTACTCCCACCCCAGTGTGTGCCCCGAGGGGGTTGTGGAAAGAGAGGGGAAGGGGGATGGTGCTTGGGCAGCTTGGGTTGTGGGCGGTGGTGCCTGTGAAACGGGGCCAGAGGAGCTTGTAGCAGGAGACCCATGGCCCAGTGCCAGGGCTTGGGCACTCAAAGCCCTTAGGCCCCACTCACAAGGGGTGGGTGAGGTGGCAGACAGCCAGGGCTTTGTAGATCTGGATGGCCTGCTGCAGTGCAGGGCCACACACTTGGCGGGGGCTTGTCCTCTCCTCCATCCCTGCACCATGTGTGATTGTGGTGCCAGGCCCTGTCTAACTGAAGCGCTCCTTCTGGCAGTCCAACTGCCCCCTCATGAGATAATGAATAGATTGGTGTATCATTAACCAGAGTGATATTATACTACATTTTATAAAAATAAAGCTTTTGAACTTGACTACAAATATTAGGCAGCTCAATAAACCCCAAACCCTGCAAAAAAAAAAATCCAGTTTGAATCTTTGAAGGTATTTAGTTGATAAAATGCTACAGAAGCATATCAAAATGAATGTGTGGTACTTTTTCTTTCTCCTGCCACAGTATGTTCCACTTGTGTAATGGCATTTAACATTCAGGACCTGATTGTTTGTCTGTTTCCAGGCAAAGCAATATTTTCATGTGAATGTTTTGCTTGTGGAAGAAAAGCAGATTCATGGCTCTAGAGTCTGAAGTCATTTGTTTAGAGAAAGGCAAAGCACATACTGTTTACTGATGCAAGCATCCTATGCTGCCCTGCCTCAGTGGAAAGACAGCAGTTAGGGAAGAGAGGTAGTAGCTCAATCCCTACACTCAGCCATCCCTCCTGATCCTTGCTAAAACTGCTAGCAATACTGTCAGTTCCAACTTTGCTGGATGTTTTTAAATTGCAGCCCCTTTCCTCACTGGTAAATATTATCAGGCTGAACAGGCATCAAATAGCAAAATTGTTTCATCCATAGCAGCTCTGAACTACACTTGACCAGGTGACCAGGAAAAGTGCTCTATATCCTTGGCTATTCCTCTTAAGACTTCAGTTTTACATGTAAAATACATACTGTGTATGCTGAAAATGAATATCATGTCTCAGAAAGGCAGTTTATTAAGAGTGGCAATTACGTGCTTTACTTTTTGTTGTTTTGCATATTCAAAAGTTCATCATGCTGCATTTCAGACCATCAGATTACATTTCTCTGGGCAGGGTGTATCACTGACTGTAGACAGATACTTTGAAGACGTTTGTTTGAAATTAAATATTTATGCTAGTTCATAACAGATAGGAAAATGTTTAAACAATACCATCATTCTGAGAAGCTTAGAATACACAGTAAACTTGGAAGAAATAATTAATGTTGCTCTAAAGTTAGAACGATGTTGTCAACTGGTTATTCCTTGATCACATACTGGAACTAAAACATTTAAAAACAGAAAAAACAGAAGTTGTTAACAAATCTGGCAGGGATCTTTTCAAACAAACATTTAGAGATTGTAAAAGAGGAAGAACTGTCAGAGCTGGAGACTAACGTCATCTAGTACTTATTTCCCAAGCTGCAATAGCAGGGAAACCACTAATGCAAACTTGTGCACAAATCACTATCAGCTTACCTAAGACCTTGTCTAAGACCACCTTTTTGACGAAAAGGTAGTTTTATAGAATTTTGACTGGGATTCCCAAAGGTGCCAATTATGGGGTTCATATCTTTGATGTGGGAATTTGTACCCTAGGAATGGAACTGAGCCCACCAACTCCTGCGAGTAGAAGTCTCCTTTACATTGCAATCATAGTAAAATCAATGGAGCGTACTGTTTTTAAAGCAGGGTTTGTGAGCAACAATAAGATAAGATAGCCAGCTGTTATCTTTTGTTGTTGTTGTTGTTGTCAATCAGTCATTTGTACTTACTTACATGCTAGCCTTCAGGAAATCATCCCAGAAAAATAATCTTGTGATCTTTGTATTATAAACAGATAAATAAATTCATATCCTTAAGATGAAGTGATCTGAAAAAATGAAATATAGGGAATGAAATATAACTGGATCTGCTGGGTATGAGGAAAGTGGCAAATAATTGTTAAAATTAGTGGGAAGAGAAGATGAATGTAATGTATTTAATTTGGAAAATATTAAAGCAAGAAGCAAATCATCCATGTTCTAGTTTTAGTTAAAGGAACTGCATACTTAGGAAAATGGAATAGGCAAATCAGTAAGTATCTCTTCCCATTGTGTTGCTACTGCAAGGATAATTGCTACTCCAAAACAGGCAGAAGGGGCTATTGTTGGCATGGGCAACCAAAGTATTGTCTGCCTGTAATGTGAAAATCAACTCCCCAACAGTGAAGGCATCTGAGAGAAAATGGGCCATTAGCTAGAGAAATTCCAGATGCTCTAGGAAGGAAAGACATTTGAATCAAAAGATTCTGAGATGCATAAGCAATTGGGGCAATGCTGATGGGGGTGGGGGAGAAGAAGGCTGGTTTGAAGGTATTTAGAGGCTGTCTCTGATATAACTCTGATATTTGGATTATCCCAAGCTTTGGGGGAGTCAAAGTCCCCATGGGTCAGGGCTGGCTGGATCAGCAGGAAGGCTGATCTTTTGAAATACTGGGAGGACTCTCAGAGGGGCTAGGTTTTAGTCAGATGAGAGGATAGGAAACTTCACTTGTCTTTTTGTTCTGTCTTCATACTATATGGAAACTACCTGGAGCCAGAAGAGCTGCTGCAGACATGGGGTCCAGTATCAGGCAGTGGAGCTAAGGCTTGTAGGGATAAGGAGTTATCCCAGGGTAAACCTTGGTAGGGGTAAGCAGCAGGGAGAATCTTAGGGGGAGGGGGAGGTTTGTGATGGTAGTGATCCTGAATATTACTGAAACCAATAATTGAATTCCCATTGACTACAATGATCCGAGAAAAAACGACCAGCATAAATTTCAGTTGTGATGAATTTGTTGAGCAGCAACTTCACTGTCTCCCCTCCCCACAAGGAGTAACTGGGTATCAGTTTGATGGGATGTGGACTCGTGCTGAAGGAATATAGTAGAAGAAGAGTTGGGACAGTGACTTGATGGGAAGTCACTGATGGGAATGTATCGAGTTATAGTTGGTAGGATTCAAGGGCAGCAGCTAAAAATTAAGCACCTGAAATTATGCATAACAAGAGCACACATGATAGGACTGAGCTCTGCCTGTGGGACCTACTGATTAGTTCTGAATTGGCTTTGAGAGTTGGGTGGACTAGAAGGGGCAGCCTGAAGACTATGCTACTGAATTCCCATAGATCTGACTGAAAAAGGTGTGTAGGGGCAGGGAGAAGAGAAGTAATGAAAAAAATAAGCAAGCACTGGAGAATTTGAGATAGCACACCATTTTTCTTAATATATTAACAATTGATGTATAGTAAATTTAACATTGCTAACTGTTTTTATATTTAACAACATATAAAGTTATGAAAGGCCTCATCATTATCTTTCATGTATTTATTTTTTAGGAAACAAGGCTTTTGGGGAAAATATTAATTAAAAAAATTGCAACTAGCTTGATTTGTACCCTTGTAGGAGTTTGACCCTATGGGGATGCGTTAATGTATTTTTAAAATTAATGTTATTGTTGTAATGCTGTCTCACTTACAGTACTCTTCCTTTTTGTGCTAGGCTTTAGAAAACCTTTTGTTTAGTTATGCATGCCAGTAGTGGTGGTGGGGGGGGGGGGGTTGAGACACACCCCTCCTGCTGCAGTTGCTAAAGCCTGTAGGGCCCATAGTTGAAGTGCCAAAAGAGCCTGTCTCAGTAGACTCATCATAGTATGATTTTCAAATGACAGTTTGGTCACAAACACCCTCAGAAAAACTGTGCCTTGGAGGCAGGAACTAATATGTTGCCTGCCATCAAAGAGAAATGTAAGGGAAGAGTAACTCCTAGCAAATGTCAAGGTTGAATGGAAAGAAATTGTTTTCTCAGATTTTTTTTTAAAACAGATTTGCAAAGATGAATGTCAGCAGCTGCATAAAACAGTTAAATCCTCAGCAGCTTTTGAAAGAATTGACAGAGAATTGCTTGCCTCTTGTAGACTTACTAACTGAATCCCTAAGAAATATCAACCCTCCAAAAGAATAAAAGGACAAAATCAAGCAAATGTCCTTAAGGAACATGCATAATGTAACTAAACTAACTAGATCAAGTGGGTTAGTAGAGGTTCAGTAAGATGTACCTATTAAGAAATACAAACTAAGCTAGTCTAGGGCAACAAGGCGCCAAATTCAGCCATGGGATGGATTTTGAATCTATCAGTTTTGTCCCTGTTAATAACATAGTTGAATCTGATCTCTGAGCTTTTAACAGTCTATCAAAACTACAGATGATGAAGTGACACTAACATCCAGTATGCTTAACTAAGAGAGAATAGCTTCCTTCTCCATGGTCATTCATAACCCTTCCAATCCTCCCAAGTGGACTCTTCATGCTATTTAGTAAACAAAAATCAGATTGACGCTTCAAAGAGGCTGTCAGTGATGTAATTACTTATGTCTTGTAGAGGATATGAAACACTGAACTAGACCTCTTATCTATTATGGAATTTATAGGACAATCCACTGCGCTTTTAATTTATTGCATGTGTTATGTTAGATTTGGAATTGTTGCATCTGGTTCCCAGAGAGAAGAAATGTAAGATGAATTATAGACATGTGAGCAAGGCCAAACCAAACAGGGACAAAAACTTTCAGAATTCTGAAATATCCCTTTCTCCTAGTAGGCCAAAGGGCTGGTTCAAAACAGTGACTGAAGCTTGGGGGAAGGGTTGCTGTGTAAACACTATGCAAGTTCCTAATATAAACTGGCAAGGGATAAGCCTATGCTGCACATTGCTCTAAGAGTGAGCTTAGGTATCAGTTGAGCTGCCATAGCATGGGGCTCTACTTTGGTTAATTTACCTTGCAGAGAGGTTAAGTTTAGAACTTTGAGATATGTCTACCTTGTATCCAAAGAATGTATTGTCACCAGTAGAGCCCTTTCCCTGTATACTGAAGTTAAACTGTATTGGTTTACAGCTTACACTGGCTCATCCATCTAGACATGGGTCTGGAATAGTGCAGCTACAACGGTGACAGCTAGATTTCTGATAAAACCAGCAGAAAAAGGAGGAGTTATAGTTATCCTAAATGGTGAAGACTACATAAAAGAAGCCAACAGACAACTCCCTGACACTACCTATTATGAAAAACTAGAGGAAGTTCTAACTCCTTTTCACCTCAAAACCACCATCACATCATTTCCATCTGAACTACAAGAAACACTTTAGACCCTGATCCCTCCACTATGGAATCCAGGGACATTTTACATGCTCCCTAAAATCCACAAATAAGGGAACCCAGGCTGACCTATAATTTTCAACTGTGGAACCCTAACAGACGAAATATCGGGTTTCATCTAATCCATCTTAAAACCTCTTGTCACCCACAGACTGAGTTTTATCCAAGACACAACAGTGTTTCTGCAAAAACTCAAAAACATAGACCACCTTCTCAGCAATAATACCCTGCTAGCCATCATGGATGTCACCAGCTTATATATGAACATCCCACACCGGGATGGCATCCAAGCCTGCCTCACATATCTACAAGAACTAGATTACAACTCAATGTACAGACCTCAAGATATTAGTGAACTTTTACACTTCATCCCCACACACAACAACTTCAGTTTCAACAACCAACATTTCCTCCAGACCATGGGCACAGCAATGGGCACTAAAATGGCCCCATAATATGCCAATCTTTTTCTGGCCCACCTGGAAGAAAATATTCTCAAGAACTGCACCATCAAAGCCATGCTATACCTGAGACATATAGATGATGTCTTCATCATTTGGACTGAAAACCTGCTGTATCTGATTGATTTGCATCACAAATTCAACAATAGTTACCCCTTCACCAGACTCTCTCTTGAATACTCCAGCACAAACATTTCCTTCTTAGGCCCCATGATCAATATCCAGAATGATAAAATACAAAACACCAGATAAAAGAAACCCATGGACCAACATACATATCTACACAGAACCAGCAATCACCCTAAACAGATGAAAAAAGATGTAATTTACAGTTGAGCTTTTCGACACCACTGAATTTTGGGATCCTATGACCCCAGCTGACTTCCTGCCCTTTGGGCAGGGGGCTGGACTTGATGATCTTCTGAGGTCCCTTCCAGCCCTAATGTCTATGAAATCTATGAAATCTGCACCAAGTAGAATACCCACAATCCTCACATCACAAATCTCAAAAGGGCTTTCACCCAATAAGGACACTCTTCCACAGAGATCGATCACACTTTTGAAAGAGCCACCTGGATACCATGTGAAGAATTGCTGCTATACAAAAAGAAAATCCCCACAAAATGCACACCATTAGTTATGACATACTATCCTTCCCTGGAACCTACACTGAAAATCCTCAAAAAATTACAACTCATACTAGAAGAAAACCTAATTTTCAAAGAGATCTTTCCAGAACCACCCAATCTAGCCTTTAAACAAGCACTGAACCTTGATAACCTTATCACCACAAGCAAACTTCCTATAACCCAAACCACACCAAATGGATCCAGACCATGCCAGGACAAGAAATATAAAACTTGCCAACACATCTCTACCATTTCCATGATAACCACACCCCACAATGGAGCCATCACCATTCCTAGGTCTTATACCTGCACCTCCAGAAATGTTATATAATCTCATCCAGTGCATCAAATACCCTGATGGCAAATACATAGGAGAAATCAAACAACAACTATGTACCAGAATAAATGCACACCGAAAATACACCAATGACAAAAATATCCAATTATCTGTGGGTGCACATTTTTCCTAAGATAATCACTCCCTCTCTGATCACTCAGTTCTAGTCCTCAAAGGGAACTTACAAAACACCTTTTGTAGATGAACTTATGAACTTCACTTTATAAATCTACTAGATACAAAAACTCATGGACTCAATATAGACATTGGGTTTATGACACATTACAACCTGCCTGACATCTGATACCCTAGGTAACTTGCCTCCAGTTGACCACTTGCATTTCTTCACACATTTCCCTCCCTCCTTCCCCACTCCTATCTCTACCCATTGTCTTTCAAACTTCCACTCATTTGCATTTTCACAGACTTGCTTGTTGTGAATTAGCTTCTTGTCTACCTTGAAGAACATTTTCCAACTACTTAGTTGGTCTAATAAAAGATATCACATCTACCCAAAGAACCTTGCCTGCCTATGTCCTTAGACCAACATGGCTGCAACCAACAACCCTGATAAATCCCTATTGCTTTCAGTGGAACTGCTTGTGTACTCAGACTCATGCATTTGTGTGTGTGTGTGTGTGTGTGTGTGTGTGTGTGTGTGTGTGTGTGTGTGTGTGTGTGTGTGTGTGTGTTTTAAATAGGCCTCTCTTACTATGTTATGTTTAACTGAAATGGTTCCCCCAAACCAATTACCCCCTTTATTTCTCTAAAATCTTCCTTTCCATTTTCAACTTCTCTTCCTTCCCTTGTTTCTTCAGCTGTTCCAAAGAATAAATGTTCTAATCTTTACCCATTTTTAAATTTCACTTCTTTCAGTCAGGTCCATGCTATATCACTATTTTCCATTTGTGAGAGAGTCACAGTGTACAGCTCTCTAAATTGCTCTCATTATTTTACATTTTTCTGCTAAGTGCTTTGTGATAATTGCGTGTGTGTGTGTGTGTGTGTGGAGGGGGGGACGACACTGTTTCCTTGTATTAATTCTGAAGAGTAAAACCAGATTCTAAGTACCCTAAGTCAATCATTCCCTACTGTGAAGACTGATTGATTAGGAGGAATCTGTGAAACAAATATTGTATTTTATAAATGTGACATGTCGTAGTTTATTATTAGTGCATATCTCAGTTATAGACCAGAAATCAGTGACAAATTCAATAGAAAGGAGAAATAGCTTTCCTGTTTCAAATTGGGTCTAGTTCTAAGAGCTGCACATTTGAATGACTTCTATGATAGTTCTTGGGGTATTGCATTCATTTCCATATTCTGTAATAATACTTTGATAGTCTGAGTAGGTCTACATCTTAAAGAAAAGCACATATGTGATTATCATGTTCATGCATACATTTGAAGACAGATAAGGGTGCTTGCTCCATTATTGCCAATGTGCACATACACTATACATCAGCAGTGACCAAACTCTGGACCACTGGCAAAATTGAGCCAATGGAGCCATGGCATCTGGCTCATAGGGCTCTTCACAGGTCAGAAAATTTGGTAGAGGGGGAGTTACTTTCCTGTGCTGCCAAGTTTCCAAGCCCTGCTCAACAGGTCACAGCCAGGCCATACCACATTCCATCTGCACCATGCACTCTCCCCCCCAACAGCGCCTAGCCATGCCTCCTTCCCCCACAGGGTTGAGTACCACTGCTCTGCATAGATCTGTGGAAGAACAGCATATACCTGACAGTAGTTAATGAAATGCAGTACTTAACAAAGCATGGTCTAATCTTTTAAATGCATGACTGAAACTAATTTAACTGACCATGTAAAATGTATCTACTTTTTAACACAAGTCTATTCTATTCACATATTATTAAATAGAAATTGTCACCTGAGAAATCTAGATCATTGAATGTCTGTTTAAATGATGGTTTCTTTAAAGGAATTCCTTTACAGTTCACAGAATGCCTGGTCTTGTTCCCATTGTAATAAATGACAAATGTTAATTGATTTAAAAGGGAGAAAAATTGGACGTTAGCATATGCTTATGTAGGATTATGTCTCATTACTGGAAAGATGTTATCTTTTTAGGAAAGTGAGCAATAATAAGAAACCAGGAAGATGAAATCTTTTGATGTTTCATGAACTTGAACTAAAAAACGCTTAATATATGGAAAATGAAATACGTCTTATGGAAGTCCTTGTAATGTTGTATGTATAAAGCCTAGTGCAACAAGGTCCTGATCCTTTATTGGGTCTTTCAAGTACAACCATAATGCAAATAATAAATATATACAAAAATTATTCTAAGGGAAGCTCTCTACATCTAGTTCAAGACTGGATGAGTCGCTTGTAGATGTTCCAGGGAGGAAAAACTGAACTTTGGTCACCTCTCTTACATGTCCAGGCTCTAATAATTTGTTAGTAGTAGTAGGCATCTGTCTCACAGCCTGTTAACTGCTGTTCAAAATAGCACAGTGGTATGTAAATGACGCAAGGAGATGTAGGAAATAGGCATATGACAGTGTGGGAAGAGTTAATGATAGATCAGTCAAGGAATCAATGATAGAAATAAAGAAGGCAAATTGTATATGAGCAAAGGGGAAGAAAGATAAAAATTAAAGCAGAAGAAGGCAAATTGTTCTAACTTCAGATGACTCCAGTAAGTGTCTGGGACACTATCACTTGCCAGGGAGATTCATTGTCTTCCACCGCCTAACACCAGAAATGATCTCCACGAAATTCTCTTGAAAAGGAGAAGGGGAACAGCTGAACTTTAAAGGAAGAACAGGTTAGGGGGACAGAAAGTGATAGGAGATTTTTTTCATTTTTTGTAGCTGTGTGCCCCAAAGCCAGGTGCAAAGGGGACTTTCAGGAAGCTTAGTCTTTCTCTTTCCAAGGACACATGGGACCTCTGAGTAAAGGTAATAGTACTTGGCCCTTATGTTGGCCCCTAAGCTTGACTAAACTAGAGCTGAACATTCTGTAACAATTAAGCCTGCTCTACACATTAAAGGTATTGTGCAATTAACTGGTTAATTGTGCAATTACCTTAAGGTCAACTACGTGTGCAAAGTCAACATCATGCCATAGAAGGCTCCCACCAGCTATAAAGTTAGACCTTGAAAATGTGTATGAACTTTATAGCAGACTGCTATCGGGCATAGGTGGTTGAAGGCCAGGGGTAACGGGGCTTAGCCACCCCAGACAGGGCCAGCGACAGCAGCTCTAGCACCACCACTGCTGCAGCGCTGTGCCCAGTGCCTCTGCTGCACACTCCTCCGCTGCCGTGCACATGGCACCAGTGCATGCCAGCCCCAGAACGGTCCTGCAGGAAGGAGGGGCAGGGTCAGCCAGGTGCGCTCTGTACCGCCCAGCCCCTGCAAATAATATTTTCTTGTGCTGCTTATGTTATCAGGTTTTAACTTGCACATGAAGCAGGGACTGCTCCTGTGGCTGGAAGCCCTGCGGGGGTGCACCATGCCCGCTGGGACTGCCAGTTCTTCAAGTGCTAGGGACTCTTAGCCCCAGCAGCTGCTGACTCTGGACCCTGGAAGTACCCTTCAGCTACTGGAACCTGGAGTCCCATAACTGGGTCCCTGCAGCATGTCTTCCAGTGTCAGGACCTAGCAGGGTCTAGCAACTGCAGGGTATGGTTGTGATCTGCTAGCCCTGGGGTGGGGTGTGAAAACCCCAGGGCAGGGAGGTGGGGGGCTCCTAGCCACAAGAGCTTGCTTCCTGCCCCCTGCATTGGCAATAAGGCACGATGGGATTGAATATGCGATCCCACAGTTCTGCCTCTTGCCATACATGTGTGGCAAAGCAGGAGGTACAATTGTGTGAATTGTGCATTAGATCCATTGTACCTTTACCTGCTTGTGTAGAGGAGGCCTTAGCATCAGATTGATTTATTTAGCATTAATATTCTAGTACTTTGGCATATCAATCAATGACAATCTTATTCTTGGTATTTTTAACTCATAATAAAAAAGACCTGTTGGCCATTCCACTCCATAATGCATGTTGCAACTTTACCTATTTGGAATGAATTTTGTTTCCATCTGTACACTGCGGAGGACATCAAGACATTGATTTGGTTCGGGACCACTAGCCACTATTGTAACATGAAACATTTGGAAGCAAAGTGAATTTCTGGAACTACGGTGGCAGCTTTTGATATTTCAGATTTCTGGAACATAAAGATTCAATTATTTTTGCAGCTGATTCCAAATGAAATTATGGAATTGAAGTAAATTGCTTCTTTATATAAGTAGTGTTTGAAAATACATCTATTGTAGTCCAGGTCAGAGTCTCAGCTGGTAGTGAACAATACAGAGCTTTCAGTAACACATTATTGCTATTTATCATTGTACAAGAGGAACTTTGTGAAAATATAAGCTGTGGCTGTGTTACCATGGCAATAATCATTTGACCAATACTGCTTTTTTTAAAGCTTTCTAGCCTTTTCCCCTAACCTATTAGTACCTAAAAGATTACATTTTCCTTTAAAAAAAAAAAGAAGGCAGAATGCTTTTAAAAATTGTCATGTTGTCTTCTTTTCCTCTCTATCCACCAATTCAAATTAAAAGTCTTTTGTCTTGTTAAGTGTAGAATTGAACCTGATGCAATAAATACACAATATGCTTGCCTTTGAAGAATCAAAAATACAAGGTCTAGTTCTTTTAAGTGCTTTCTAGTTTTAAAAAAAGGGAGAGAAAGCTACCTATTGTATAACAACAAACAAAGAAAATAAAAAAAAATCTTTTTTTTCCCTTTTGGGATAAAGTATATGCACTGGAGAATAGATTTTGCTATAATAACATTTGATCAATCACAGCAGTTTCTAGTTTTCCCAGTTGGATAGCATCCTATCAGAGTTCTTGCAATTGCAGATACATAACTTGTACTTACAAGAATGGGAGACTGAGTTGATGGTTATGTTAGATTCCTCTCGTTTTGTCAAGCGTACTTGAGCATATTTAAGTAGACTGGACATTCTGTGGAGTGTATGTACCCTGGGGAAAATGTGCCCTGCAATAATTTATGGTTATCCCTGTTCTCACAACTACAGGGAACACTGTGGCCTTTTCTGGAGGACTATGACGCAGTTGCACTGATACAAACTTAGAATAGGCTGAATATGTGTCATCAGAGTGGCTGTGCAATGGATTCCTGTTTTTAGTTTTACACTGCATTCACACATGCTTTTGGGAGCATTGGTTGTATCTAAAGTAATAAAAGGCTAAATATGTCTCACTCAGACCGATAGGTATCTTGATTCACCTACAAGGCCTATTCCCACTCTACTAAATGTTCATGGGGGTTTCTCCTTTGACCTTGCTAAATTAGGCACACAGTCCCATTGACAGAAATAGGATAGATTCTGGGTTAACACTTGGGTGATGGAACCTTCCTTTACAAGCTGCAGAAATCAGAAGAGTCAGGGAGGATGGCAGTCCCTGTGCTCAGCTGGTGAACCCCACATGGGCACTGGCATCCAGAACTCTGAGGTCCAGTGGTAGGATCAGGACTTGAATAGAAATGATCAATAGCTTCAGATGTAAGCACAGCTGAATAGTTTCATAAGAGACCACCACCACAAGCATATAAAGAATATATTAACTTCATTGTGAATACAGTGCTGAAGGGGTAAAAAACCCCCCTTGACTGCTGACATCCATTTGACATGCACATTTTCAATTCAACCTCCTTGCCCATGTGGTGGCTGCGGCTGCTCTTAGCCCCCAGATTTTAATGAAAAGTGGTATACTGGTACATTGAACAGTCAGATCAATATAATTGTACGCCCATATAATACAAGGTCAAGGGGATTTCTGTTATTTCAAATTAAACTTATTAAAAATGACAAAAAGAAATATTTTTCCACAGGTAACTCAATTACAAGTGAGGCTGGTAATGATACCTATCACAAAGGTTTCTCAGTGCTTCGTCATGAAAACACTTGATCCTCTCATAACTTTTTGTGTCAAACTTGAACTCTTTGGGCTGAAATTTTTCAAGCCAGGCATCTGTCTTAAAAATAAATAAAACCCATGTTTTTTGTTTCCAACCTTAATTCAGCCACCTAATTGCCATACATTATTCTACAGTTGTTAACTGCCTGATCAGATTATATTTATTTCCATGCGATCCTGCTTCATTCAGTACATGAGACATATCCAATCTGTGTATAAAGCAACATTGTTTAATAAAGGAGATTGTTGCCTGTGGGATAAACCTCATCTAGCGAAACAGGTGAAAAGCATTTAATGCATAGGTCAGTGTAATGCCCAGTCACTTCCAATCAGAGGCTCAGGGTAGTCTGTTAAGAGCCGGCCTTAGGGGTGAGCAGTGTAGGCAACAGCCCAGGGCACCATGGTCAAGAGAACACCATACACACTTGCATAGGCCCTGCCCTGCATTACTGGGCAGGAGCTGTTGGGGTACTTCAGTGGCAACTAATCTTAAGGTCTGGGCAGTGGGGTCTGCCCCACTGCAGGATAAAAAAGCCCCCGGGTGGCAGCACCAGGTGCTGCCAGGCAGCATGATGGGCCAGGAGGAGGGCACCAATGGTTGGGCCAAGGGCAAGGTGACAGTGCCCAGTGAGAAGGCAATGCAGTTGGGCTGCCCTGGCTTGTGTGGCAAGGCCTTCACTATCACCAACCTGCTGGGGCTGGAGGTAGAATTGCAGCACCTCCCGGCCACCCCGCTGGCCACTGCTGAGGGTGAGGGCAGCCAGGTGGCACTGAGAAGTGGTGCCCTGCTACTGCAGCTGGGCTTTCTGTGTGGACAGTTCTGCCTGCTGCCCACCCACCTGCCCTTCCTGCCACCCCCTGCCAAGCTCCCGCTACCCAGTGGCAGGCCAACATCTTGAGTGAATGGAAACACACTGCCCCATGATAGCCCATGGGGTCCCCTGCCACACAGAGTCACTGGGGCACGTGTTCCTCTCAGGCATGCACCCCCTCCACACACCTCTCCATACACTACATGCGTACCCTAACACCCCCCCACACACACACACATACCCTACAAACACACATCTTCCCACACACTCCATGCACACACACTGTCAGTGACTTGAGGGCTGGGGAAGGGTGGGTGTGTGTGTGTGTGTGTGTGTGTGTGTGTGTGTGTGTGTGTGTGTGTGTGTGTGTGTGTGTGTGTGTGGCGGGGGGGCACCAAAATGCAAGTTCACCCACAGCACCATTTTCCCTAAGACCAGCTCTGATTTCATTCCCTGGGGCTGCAGAGAAACAGGGCCACCTGTAGCAAGTTCAGTTCAATGCCCAGAGCTGAGCTGGTCTTAATGCAACAATAGAGTAGCCAATCCTCTGAAGCCACAGAGCAGGTGGAGCCAGTTGCCTAGCCCTTAAAAGCTAGGCCAAACTTGCAGCATTTTGTTTAGCCAGAGGCTGATGTACTTGGCTGCTGAGCTTTTTGTACTTATTAGCCCTTTGGTTTTGACTTCTGGCTCTTGATTTTGGTCTTGGCTGTGGCTCTGGCTTTGGATTTGGTTTCCAAACCTTGCTTGACTCCTGGTATATCCTAACTCTGGCTTTAGCTCCTGATTCTACCTCTGATCCTGACTGCGGGCTCTCTGGGAACCTAGATCCTAGACTTTGCCTGTCTATCTGGTTACTGCTTTCAATCATTTATGATGGGTCTCTAACAGTTGGGGTCTTGCACTGTCTCATAGGTGAGGTAGTTGAAAGGCATCCTGGGAAACTAGATTTTTGTCTCAGGTCGGCCCCAATGGTATGCTTATGTGATGCTGCAGCTCTGTGTATGTACCTGAATAAACTCTGGAACTAGGAGCAGAAGAGCCACATCAGCATAGTTTTCTGCTGGAGATAATCTGCCCTGCAAAGAATTGGCTTGAATGGAGTGCTGTACTCTTGTGGCTAGCCTGCTTACAGGACTCAGCTAGAATCTCTATAACATGCTGTGGAGACATGTCGGCTTGTTCATAACTAGGTTAAGTGGTCTCCATGGCACAGCATTGAGTCTTGTAAGTGTATCCAGAAGTTTGAGATGTTGGGCAAGTCTCATCAGATTTTTCTCATTTCCTGGGTGCCAGGCTTGGGAATCTGGGATTTGGTTAGCAGAAGTGTTGAGTGTCCACAGCTGTAATTGAAGTCCGTGGCAACTGTGCTTTGAATATAGTGCTGTATAACTCTGCAAAAATTAGATCCTAGTTGTCTTAAACGAAACGTATGTAGTCAGTAGATCATTCTGATCATGGTCTCTCTCTGTTTCAGTTTCGTTCTGTAACAGGATAATTTTACACTTTTCCTTCAAAGTTGTTGTGAAAATAAATTGGCATTTTTGAAACATGCATTGGCAACTCTGCCTTCAGAGGTGTAGTTGAATACAGTGCAATAATTAAACGCCCACACATTTAGTGATCACATAATGAACTGTTCATTCGCTGTTGTGTTTCAAGGGAATGCTTTTGATCCTGTGGACTGAATGAGGCAGGGATCCTCCAGAAAAAAAATAGTAAGTGATCATGTAATGAAAGAATGTCATAATGCATAAAGACAAGGAGCTGAATTTTAAGACTGCCCAGACGACCTTAATTCTGGCATTTCCTAATGTTTAAATCCTTGACTGCAAACTTGGTGTTCTTTGAATGTAGTTTGTTCAATACTTCTGAATGTGACTGACACGTTAAGTCTCCACAGGAAATTTTTTGCATTGCTCACTATGTTCAAGACTCTGCCCTAGTCCTATGTTACTGTGCAGTAAGATATCACAAACTTCTGTTTGTGTGGGGCATGTATGTTTGCATGTTTCAAAAAATGAACAAACACTAAGTAC
This sequence comes from Crocodylus porosus, assembly GCF_001723895.1. NCBI lineage: Eukaryota > Metazoa > Chordata > Crocodylia > Crocodylidae > Crocodylus > Crocodylus porosus. The sequence goes on along the minus strand of NW_017728931.1, from coordinate 87,931,469 downwards.
AGAGACTCTATGTGAAGCCCTTGTCTTTTACCCCTCTGGCAGCTGATGGGCTAGAAAACCATCAAAAGAAGGCAGAAGCCTAACCCTGGGCCAGCTGGCAGAACTGGCTGAATTGGAGCCATGAAGTAATGTGAATCTTGTAAAGGGCCGATCCAACAATGCTTCCCTCATCCCTTGGAGAGCTTTCGAGACATGTTACCTCAGAAGGGTGTCTCTGAACTAAAATTACTTCTTGATCCTTATCCTCAGCACTTGTACTTGATATCCAATTGCTAGGTTCAGCCATGTCTCTCTTGGCCTCATTCTCCTATTTTATTCACATTCAGGGAGTGGGTGGTACTATTAAATGTGACAAAATGCAAGCAAAAACTTGTCTAAAAAAAGTTTGCCTCTGAAATACTGGACATTGACTAAAACTAGAGATGGGTGTTTGGGGTATGCTTTTGCTTCTAATGGTACCTGTCTACTGAACCTAGCTCACAGGCATGTAGCACCAGAATTTTTCCTTAGGTTAAATTGCCAGGGACCATTGAGGTGTTTTTTTTTTTTTTTTTTAAATCTCGTCTTCCTCTATAGTAGGAGTGGGCAATTATTTGGGCCTGCTGGCCACGTAGGGAGTTTTAATGAGCTGCTGCAGGCTGGGTCAATACCACACCTCCCCCCCTCCCCAATGCTTCTTATATGGGATGGGGCTACCAGGGATGGGGGTGGGAAATGGTGTTTGGGAATGGGATAGGTGAGCTGTTCCCTACATACCCCTCCCTTGTGGGGTCAGGAGTGGGTTGTGGGGGTGGTGCTCTTGCATATGGGGTGTGCATGCATGCGTGTGGGGGGGGGGCAGGAGGGTGCTGGGTCACTGGAACAGGGTGGGTGAGGGGAGGGGAGGTGGGGGCATGTGCAGCAGAGCTCACCTGAGTGGTGCAGTTAGTGGCTACCCCTGCAGGGCTCCTCCTGGGGCAAAGCCCCACCCACTCCTACCCAGGGTAGCCCACACCACATTCCTGTCTGCACCCACTGGCCTGGCCAGGGTGCACAGCTTGCAAGTGGGGCTGCTCCTGGTGTGCTAGCACTTCCTTCTACTGCTGCCCCTGCTGTATCTCTTTAGGCAGGGAGGAAGCTTCAGCCAGGAGGCTTCTGTCCCAGTGCATGGGGCACCAGCTCCAGTTCCTGGGCACCTTCCACCTGCTCTGCCCACCTGGCACAATGAGCTGCCATCTGCAGGTGGGTGGAGCAGGTGGAAAGAGGCTGAGAGCTACAGCCAGAGCCCCATGCACTGGGGCAGAAGCTGCCTGGTTGTAGCTTTCCCTTTGCCCAGAGCTACATGGCAGGGGCTGCTGCTGGAGGTAAGGGGAGCTGAGCCATACCCAGGTAGCTGCATCAGGAGCAACCCTGCCAGTAAGCTGTGTGCGCTTGCCTGGGCTGATCTGGTGGGCACAGAAAGAAGCACGGTGTGGGCTGCCCAGGTGGGAATGGGCAGGGCTTTGCCCCCTGTGGAGTGCCATGGGGCCAGCTGTGGACTGCACCATATGGGTGATCTCTGCTGGGGCCAGGGCTAACGGGTGCAGGCAGAAGCACAGCGCTGGCTGCCCCAGGTTGGGCTCAGCCATGAGCCAAATCCAGTCAGTTGGAGAGCATCCCCCGTGGGCCAGATCTGTCCCATGTATTTTGCCCAACCCTGCTCTGAAGTATAGGGCATATTTTTCCTGGAGGATATTTCAACCTAGTTAATTTCCTGCCACTGCAGTGCCCAGGACCTTAGCAGCACCCTGGTCTTCTGTGGCCTTTACCTAGGATCCACTGAAAGCTTTTTTATTTTATTAGCATACTCTGTGGGTGCAGTGCATGAGAGGAACTGAAGCAGATGGTTTTTGTGGAGCCTTTGAGAGAGTTGCCTGCAAATTCAGGGGACTACACTAGATGGTTTATTAGCCCCCTCCTAGTCTTATGTTCCTAACAAAATGTGGTCTGCTTTTATTGTATATCTTTATTTATTTATAGTAGAAAACACAATGAGCAGCAGAACTCATTAACAATCTGATTCCCATTGCAAACTAGAATGTGTAATAAAATGCTGAATTGACTTTCCAGTGGAAAATGAGAGATGAGAGCAAAAATTATGCTCTTGACTTTGAGATCACAGAATGTTTTTGTGACCTTTTTTGTCTATTCCTATTCAGTTTTTACATGCCATTATTCCTCTAGCAACATTCTAACTCAGGGCTTTGGAGGGTGTCAGGTTAAATTTGACACAAAGTTTAGTTTGCAGAGAAAGCTCTTAGCTTAGTTCAATGATAAATGGGTGAAATTCTGTGGTCTATTACACTGGAGGTTGGTCATTATGATTAAATAGTTGTGACCTAAATCTATCAAGAGCAGGAAATACTGAATGCACTGAAAGTGATGAAAGCTTTCCCAGTAATTTTTAACCGGAAACAGGGCTTCATCCCAAATGTATAAGAAAATGAAAACTAGGATGTCTTGTTTTATTTTGTTCAGATGAGGACAGAACCAAATGGAAACAGGCAGCAAAAAGAATGAGATAAAGCTGTTAAACTTGAAATATTTTTTTAAAATCTAAGGTAGTGTTGCTTTTAGCAAGACACAGTTTAAAAATAAGTCAGCTTGGTCCTTGCTACTCCTGGCAGAGAGAAGTGAAAATGGCACTCCTGTAACCATTTGCCATAGCTGAGGAGGGCAGGGTTCTTTACATTCAGCCTGGTCTCCGTGTGGGATCGCAACAGACAGAAATCATACTTTGACGGTGGTTCCTTAGCTAATTCATGTGGGGTTCTTGTTTCTTTTTTTGGTTTGGTCAAATTGAACTTCTTTTTTCCTCTTCCCCAAAATATCAAGTCAAACAAATTATTTAATTTTGGTTGCTTTTTCTCTTTTCTTTAAAACATTAGTTTCAAAAAGCTTCTTAAAAAAAAAAAAGCCAAAATTTAAACTTTTTTAAATTTAATTTTTTTTTTTTTTTTGGACCAAAACTATTCCATTAATTCAATATGAATTTGTAAATAGTTTCAATTATCCACACTTTGGGCCCTGGATTTAGGACCCAGATGCCTGAGTGACTCACCCACGGGGGACCCACCCTTAGACTGGCCATGACCTTTCTATTCGATAAGAGGCAAATTTATTGATACACAATGATAATAGAAAACAAACAATCAAGCAATATCTACCTGTTGTAGGGCTGTCATCAGAGTCAAGAAACATCTGGCCAGGACGCAGGCTTTACTCTGAGGTTGTCTCTTAGGTGTCAGATATCAGCAGCCTGGAGGTGGGATGCTGAAGCCCCCGCTTCCCCCTCAGGGACCCTTTGTTACTCTTAAGTCTCTGCTTTTGTATTCTCCTTTCCCCCCGATGACTTTCCATCCATGGCTGTCACTTATTGGTCTCTCTGTATTTGTCACACTCTCCACATCCCATGTTGTCAGCTAAAGTCCCATTTTCATAAACCTGTCACATGCCCACATCCTAATTTGGGGCTTTACCGGTGTCCTCTTAATTTGGTCTGTTTCCCCAAAACTGGAAAACTTGCCCTCCAGCTCTGGGAACTTGAGAGCTGGTGCCACCTTATCTCATGTTATGGAACAGTGTGGTACATGCCCCCGCTTTCGCAAGCTGTGTGTGTATTCATTGGTCTTGTTCTGTTAGACAGCTTGTCTGCTCCTGAAGGCTCAGAAAACTGTGAGACCTAGGCTTTTAAAAATCAGTTAACCCCTGCTGCCATACTAAACCACTCTAATGCATAACTATCTATCTGCCAATTCCCAAAATGCAAACCTTTAAATACCATTCTTTAAGCTATCACGCAGTTGCTTTTTTCAGTGAATAACAAGTAAATGAAAAAAACCAGCTAGTTCTATTATAGCATATCAAACCACATTGTAGTCTAGAGCCTTGCTACCATGGCTGATCTTCAGAGACTATGACTACTGAGCACTTTTAAATAAAAAATCCCCTACGTTTACTGAGAGGGACTGGAGGCAAAATCTCCAGCAGTGTAGGCACATGTCTAGGCATCAAGGTAAAATGGGAGAGGTGGCTTCCAGTTTTCTGCCATGTTCACGGCTGTGAACACGACTGCTGGTAGCAGCTGGTTTTTTTTGTTTTTATCCTCTCCCTCCCCTTCTTTGCTTCAAGTCAGCACCTAGAGCAATTGCCACCATTGCCTCCTCCCCTTCCCTGTCAAGTTACACTACTGCAAAAGCTTCCTGAATTTGGAGTTGGTTCACTAAGAGCTGTTTTTGATGATTTCAAATTCATGCTGCAAAGCGCATGCCTTTTCTTCAAGGCTTCTAGAATGAAGGCTAGACGGAAAAATCCATCTTGGTTTGGGAGTGGATAACATCCTAGTTATGTAATATTCTCATTATTAGTTTGTACACTTGTGGTACATGTAGTAAAAAATTTGAATGGACGCAATATTTAAGAGAATCAAATCAGTCAGGGAGCCAGTTATGCTTCCCTGATTTCTCTCCATATCCCAAGTGGAAATTAGCTTTTTGGGGCCACATCTGATGTAAGCTGTGGCTTACAAATGTGTATGCATTTTTTAATAAGTTTGTGTATGAAGTGCTACCTCATTTTTTGCCTAACTTCACACTAACTTGCCAGCTAACTCTCTCTGTTCTAACCTAGGCCAGATGTGGCAGTGGTTCCCATGAGACCACTGGAACCAGCATAGTGCATGCCACTTTGTTGCCTGACACCCTGTTTAGTTTATTCCTGTAACTAGATAGTGTTACACTACAGCAACATTTAGTGCTGATGGAAGAAATGTTGACCTCTGGGACCAAATGGAATAACAGAGAAAAGAGAGATGAAACCAAACGGTTTGTTCCTGTGTGAGCATGTAATGTACTGCAGGCCATCCTGAATCAGACTAGCCCTCATGTATTGTACATGGGCTCTTGCTTCTTATTTGATCCCCCGGGTTAGAGTAATTATTTATTTGCATCATGTATCTATTGGCCAAATAAAATAATTACAATTCTAGATAAGTATTGTAACAATTATGGTTTCTATTCTAGGAAAGGTTCCTTCAGCTCTTAATGGGCACCTCATTAGATTCAAAAGGTTCACACTGGCCCTGCACCTGCAGCCACAAAAATCACTATGGGTGCCTGTACATATGTGGGGAGGCTGCTCTGATGCGCTGTAATTAGTGTGCTAATTAGCACACCTCCATCAGCCTCCACATCTTATGTATCAGTGTTCCCGTGCTTCAAAATGCCAGTCGGGGTGTTAAAATGCCTCCACTGTCATTTTGAAGCGTGGGGATACTTACACGAGACACCCTTCCCACCACCCCTGGAACACATGTAAAAACACCCTACATAACTAAATTTATTAGGAGTCCCTGTTTTGGAGTGCAAAAATTCCCTAGGCATCTGTACAAGGACTTTTGAGCATGCTCAGAAGCAACTTAGCTGTACTATATCACCTAACTCCCACCGAAACTCCACTGTGATTCAGATATTTGGGGGGAGCTGTAGGCCTAAAAGCTGCCTCAACTATTGCCAATTTTCCCTTTTAAACAAACACCAATAAGCTGCAAGCAAAATAAGCAAAAAGGCAATGTAAGCACCTGTTGTAGGCAAAATAAAAGGTAAATAGCTGTAAAATGTGTTAGAAAACAAAGAAAAATAAAAAAGCAAAGCAAACTCCAAAATAGCTCAGTAAAGAAAAAGTAAATTAAAAAAATAGGCTATGGGTAACAATAATGCTGTAAAAATAATTAATTTTTTTTTTAGCATAACCATATACAAAATAAACAAAAGTCCTGTAAAAAAAAGTATAAAGAACTACCCCCCCCCCAGTTGCATCCATTTAAAAAGCTATCACTACGCAAAAAACAAACAAACAACCCCACCCTGGTCAAAACTGCAAACCCTGATGCCATAGCAACACTTATGTAGCTAAGCCATCATGCACCATTCCAAAAACCTGTGTAAAATTCATTTACAAACTGTTTAGGGTTTTACTTAAGTAGTGGTATTGCTTATGTGCACAATAAATTTAAATGTAAAAGTAAAATAGTATCATCAATCATTTTGGTCAATTCACATTATCCTTCAGTCAAAATTAAATATAACAGGAGTCACTTAAGGTCCTGGAGTTACTAGGTGAAAGGTAGAAATCATCCTCCTGTATGTCTCTCTTCAGAGGCTGGGTATTGTTAATTAGGCAATACCTGACTCATGGAAAGTGTGAGTCAGGTGTTTAAGCTTCTGAAAAGGACAGGAATTCCTTCATATCCCTGTTCTTGGCTTTTCCTACAGGCTGCTTCTAAGTTTTCTGATGTACCCTTGGAGGGCCCTACTTCTCATCATTCTTCTCTGAATCACTCGGGCTACTAAAGTTTCTGCTTTTACTGTAAATGGGTTTGAGTCCTAACATGGTCAAAATGAGTTACCGTTCAGAGCAAGGATGTCTGTACTTAAGTACTACAATACATAAATGGAAGAACCCTACTGTTAAGAGCACTCTATATCTAAACCTGGTTACATTGCAATCGGTCTTATTACATTGAGCTCAAAATTATAATCAAATTAACTTGCAAGCTTTATTATTAATTAGAAAATTTTAGTTACTTATGGGTTTGGTGAAATATTCCTGCTCTTCTACTTAAATTCTAATTGTGTGTTGCTTAATCCATTTTTTTTTTTCTAATTTGGAAACTGTCTTTTGATTTTAAACTTGTTTTGTGTTTATATACTGTTTCTGATTGTGGTAGACAGTGTAGTTGGCCATTAACTTGTATGTAATGTCTCATCTAAAGTTTATGGGTTTATTATTAATTTTTTAAAATTTTGTGTTTTTGAATCTGGGCCCTGGAGTTTGACCATTATTGCAATAGATGCCAGTTGCTAGGACATGCAAGCATTCAATGAATTTTCCCCGGGTAGAGCTTTGAAATTAGATGGGCTTCAGGCCATGTTTCTATGTGTGCTTTAGTGCTCCTTGGCTTATTTTAATGCGTGTCAATGCGTCACTGAAAAAAAACATACTCTTTAGATAACGAGCATTAAGGAAGGCTAACGTGCATTTTTCTAATACCTCGAAGTGGAGATACTAGATTTAACGCACATAACTAAATCACATTAATGCATGTGTAGACTTGCCTCACATGACTGTAAAGATCTGCTCAGACAGTGCTTTGTATCAGCATGTAGGATCAGGTTCCAGTTTAGTTCTGGAGTTTATACTCCCCAAAATCTTGGATCTTCCATTTTGTTGAATAAAATTTATTTTTACTTTAAACAAACTGTCTTTGTATGTTGGTATTCAATGTGTGCTAAAAGGAAATATAGTCAGGCCTATTAAATCAAAGACCAAGCTAAAATGAAAAATTAAGAACAGGGAAGGTAAGAGCCTTAAGCCATAAAGTTTTGCATTAGCTTTGTTTGTATGAATGTGACAGGAGCATGCTTAGAGTATGAGAAGGAGATTTACTATAAGATTTTCAAAGTGAAGCAGTGAATGTATCAGGTACTGAAAAAACTTTAAAATGATTTACTAATTCTGCTATTATTTATAAATGTTAGCAGTAGAGTTGTGTATAACTAGCAATAAATGATACATGTATGAATGCATTTTTGTTTTGTTTTTGAAATGTTAATGTTTGCACAATAATTGCTCAGCTAATGCAGAGAATATTTTTGTTTGACAAATAGCTTTCAGAAAAGCAAACTAATAGTGTTGGAGCAGACAGATATAAATTTATATAGATTTATAATTATTCAGACTTTTATATTAAATGTGTATATTTTTTACTAGTGGTTGGATCAGCCTCTGTGTAGCTATAACAGGGGGAAAGCATTGAATTATTTAATGAAAGGACTAATTCTGTCATTATTTTATTTTTATATTCTCCTTTGTAACTTCAGTGAGAACTTAGAGCAGTGGTTCTCAACTTTTTTAGACACAAGGCATCCCTTCAGAAAATGCCAGCTCTTAGCTTGTGCTTATTTTTATGAAAAAATAATACAGGGATTCTTCTGTTGCTAAGAACCCAGAAAGCCCCAAACTGGGTTGAATGTTTTTGACACATTCCTGTTTGAAATCTCTGGGTGTGTGAATTGTGTAGGTGTTTGCAGACCTAACAGTGCTAATATTGCTCAGCTTCCTTAAGGCTAGGGACAGAAGTTGCACATAAACCAGTGTAAGTGATCAGAAACTGGTTTAAACCTGTAACAGAACAGAAGTTCAGCAAACATAAATCAGTTTCAGTCATTTTGAAACTGGTTTAAGATATTACATTCAACCAGCATTTATCAGACATAACTGATTTGGGTCAAACCAGTTTATGGAGCTTCTGTCCCATACTCCTTCCTAGTGGCAGTTAAAGCAGAGTCCCCAACATGCTTTCCAGCCCTGGGCTGAGCTGGGCTGTCTGCTCCAGAGAGCAGGACTGGCCCTGCCACTCTGTTCCCTAGCTGGAGCAGTGAGGGCTGGCTGACAAGGGGGAGAGAGGGGGGAAAGCCTGGCTGAGGATGCTGGGCAGAGAGACTGCCCCCTTCAGGCAAACCCTGGCTGGGGTCTGGGGCCAGGGAGGGGAGTTAAACACCTCTTCCCCTGCTCAAACTTATTGCTGGCTGTAACAGTGGACTACAAATCCCAAAGGTACCTGGAAGCAGGAAGATGAAGTGATGAGCAACCCTGCAGAGTCGTGGTGCCGTAATTCTGGACTGCAAGTCCCAGAAACCTCAGGGGCAGCAGGAAGAGGAGGTGAACATACAGCCAGAGAGCCATGCTCTAGCACCCCCTGGCTTCTGGCTTCAGCCACTGCAGGCATGTGGCTACATTTCCTGAGTCAAAGGTAAATGTCTGTTCACTTCTGTTTCAATTTAATTTGTGCAGTTTAGAACTACAAAAGCTGAATCAGTTCAGCCTCAGGCTTTTTGATTGTCTGTACTTGGTCTTTAAGGAATCTTGTGGAATGCCCAGGGTGATGTGGAACACTGGTTGAAAATCACAAGCTTAGGATATGCAGGGAATAGGGATCTGGCCCAATGGGTTATAATCACCAGATTGCAAATATCTTTGAGGGTCCTTAGGTAACATAGGTACATGGGGAGAGAGCTCTGCTTTGTGAAACAGACTGCTCTGCTATGATGCTTCTTAGCTTTGTATAGAGAGTACCACTGATGGGTTGGTTCAGGAATTACACGACAGGCCTCCAGCATACTTGCTACTTCAAGCCCTTAACTTGTACATGTAGTGTAAATGAGATTTTTTTCTTTTTCCACAAAAGTGTTTGCAGGTTGGAAGGCTCCCTGTTTTCAATTACGCAATGTTTTCATGAGCGAGATACTTCATCATATATATTCCAATGCTTGCTGATACTACAAACAAATAACAAAGTGGAAAAGAGCTTGTGTATTAGTATTCCCTTGAAATAGTCTTTGCTGTTGTTTTTTGGCTATTTCTTAGCACTTAATGGCATTGCATATTATACTACGTAGTTCATGTATATCATCAAAGGGATTTACGGTTTCCTTTAGTACTGATTTTTTTTGTGTTTTTTTGTTTTTTGTTTTTTTAGTTTGAAGATGTACACATTTCATTTCATCTAATTTTTTGAATGCTCTTCAGTGTCAGAGTATGGTTAGAGTGAGTAGTGTAACATGTCTGGAAAAATTAAGCAAATCTAACAAATCACAGTAGTCCGCTTTCTAAAAATAGGACTCGCCTCACTCTGGAGGTGGATAGTTGAGAGAGAGATGAAAAGAAAGACCTGTGACACAACATCACCAGAATGTAGCCTTTTCTCCTTGAACTATTTGCCCTTTCTGCAGTCAGACATGCAGATCTTGGATTTGCCTTTTTAGTCATCTACAGACTCAATGATGACTTTTCCGTTTACTGGAAGACACATATCGAGTGAGGATGAACAAAACACTTAATTTTTAGCCTGGATTGTCCTTAAATGTCCATGTGTTTATTTTCTTTCAATAGGTAAGGGCTTGAATTGCAGGCAGTGTTTTTAAAATTAGAAAAAAATACCTTGCAACAGCTGCTGCAGAGGTAAACAACAGACAGCAAAAGCAATCAATGGGGGAAAAAGCAAGAGAGAAATAGTTGTGTGTGTCTCTTGAGTAAGAATCCATAGAAAGGAAATGATGTAGGGTGCAGCAAAAGAAGGCTTGCAAGAAAAATCTAAAAGCATTACTAAGACCCAATCTAAAAAGATCAATGAATTGGGGCTAGCAATGGAACAAATGGACAAGATTAGAAATGAAATGTGTAAGCATTTAACATAAGTGCTGTATTAAGTCAGACCAATGCTCCATCAATATCCTGTCTCTGACAGTAGCAAGAGTGGATGCTACAGAGGGAGAGCATTGAAATGGTTGCATCTAGAGTGATTTAAAGCCCTGCTCAGTATCCTCCCTGGGATTAACCATTGTAGGTTTAGACATTCCTGAGGAAACATCTCCAACTTTTCTGTTCAGTAGCTATTACTAAATCTATCATCCCTGATTTTCCTTAGTCTCTTTTTGAGCCTGGCTGTGCCATCTGCTCCTATAGCCTCCAGTTCAGTGCATGTTACATAAAAAAGTACTTTCTTTTCTTAGTTTTAAACCAGTTTTTTACGAATCCCAGTGGGTGCCCCCTAGTTCTAGTACTCTGGGACTTAGTGAACAACAGTTCCTTGTTTATGTGGTCCACACCCTTCCTGACTTCACAGCCTTCTATCACATCTTCTGAAGAGTCCTAACTTTTTTGGTGTCTCCTGGTATGGCAATGGCTTATTGTCCCAATCACTTTTGTTGTCCTTCTCTCTACTTTTTCTAATTCTTCTACATCTTTTTGTTAAGAAGTAGGAGCCAAAATGGTGCACACTGTTCAGGATGTGGGTGCACCATGAATTTGTATAATTGCATGATGATGCCCTTCCATTCCATTTTTAATGATGCCCTCCATTTTACCAGCTTTTTTGGGAGCTGCTGCACATTGAGCTGGCATTTTTTTAGATCCATGTACAGTGACGTACAAGGTGTCTTTCCTGGGTCATAGCAGGTAGTTCAGAACCCTGCTGACTGTCAGCTGCAGCTCCAGCCCCATTCCAGCCTGGGGCACGGAGCACATGGTAGCTCTGGCCCTGACCTGCCCATGTCGCCTGACCTGGGATTGGAGCTACCAGAGCTGCAAAGCTGTTGGTGTGTAGCTCAGCTAGGGGCAGAGCTACCATGTGCTTCATGGTAAGTGGAGGGAGCAGGGAAGAGGCTGCAAGGGGAGCATAGGTGGCACTGTGCAGGCAGGGAGGGGGGCAGGCATTGGGAAGCACAGGCACTGGGGAGGGGGCGAGAGGCAGGCTTGAGAAAGTTGGTTACCAGTGGCTAGGCTGCAGGATAAATGAGGGGGTGGGGCAAGGGACAGGGGTCAGTCTACCTGCCCTCCCCATTGCCTACCCCCTTGCTGCTGCTTTTCTCACTGTAGCAGAGGGGGGATGAATTTCAAGGCAACCCCCCCAATAATTAGGTTCTGAATGTGGAAAATCATAACAAATGTATGCACTTTCCATGTATTTAATTTAATTATGGGAGGTTGTTTGGAATATGAAGTCATCATGGATTTGGGTAAATATGGTAAATGGCAGTTGAGAAGCATCTTTAGGATTAGTTGGAGGTTTTACTTGTGTTGGGGCTTAGGCAGGAAAGCTGTAGTTGTGGGGAGGGGAGAGTTGAGTTGTCATGTTTTGGAATACTTAGTATACATCCTCTCTCTGGGTTGGTTATTTATTGTAAGCTGCCTTGAGTTTTTGGACAGGGTTGGATATAAATTGAATGTTAATTTTTTAACTAAGTGCAGTAAACATTATCATATAGACCATCTCTTTTAGTTTGTCTGCATGATTATTTTTATTCTAATTGGGAATTAAACTAAGTATTCTTAAAATGAATGTCATGGAAAGTTTTGATATGCTTAATGTAAAAGGGAAGAATTTGCTGCTGGTTTCTACATCTGTGTATTGTTAAATATTTAATATGTTGATGGCTGAGCTTTACCCTAGAAAATAATTGCATATTTTCATGATATGGCAGCTTGAATTGGAATAATGGTTAATTTGGAGTAGTGGAAAGCTTAATTAAAAGGAAACAAAGAATATGAAAACAAAACAGATCTGGAATTTTTGAGCCAGATGGACTATTTTTGGAAAGGAAGTGTAAATTACAGCTCTTCCACCCTAGAAAGGACTTATGTGACAGAGGAAGATTTTTGGTAGTAAGCCCACCTAATCTTAGAGCCATAGTTTTTGGACTTCCATCCTACTTTAACAATTGCAAAGTGCCCTGCACAAAAGCTAGAACCAGTAGCAGTTTGGCCAAAACAATAAGTGGTATGCTGTGGCTGCCTTCATATGGCCATAGGCACCATTATACAGGACTGCCTGAGCTCGCTTTGCACATGCTATCTTCTAAGCTAGAAGCCGTTTTAGCATAACTGGGCTATGTTAGGGCCTTGTTACACATTAATTTTAGGTGGCTCAGGAAGCTCATGACCCCTGGATTTTCCACACATTATGATATGTAAACTAGCAAGGGAGGGAACAGACCAAGGTCCTTGTGAGCTGGGGCTTCCTTCTTGGGACAGGAGCAGTGTTCCTGTGAGTTGGGGCTTCCCAAACTAAATCCCAATGTATTAAAACATGAGAGTTTCTTTAATTTACTTTTTATTTCCTTGTAAATTCTTTTAAAATTTTTATTACTACTTTTATTTTATCCCTAGTGGTTTCAGTGATTAACTTCCTTCATTTTGCCACCTAGCCCAGCCACCATTCCCATCCATTACCTCTCCACCTCCCGTTTCACTAGCCAATCCTCATCATTAAACTTTCCCCCTTCCAGCCTCCTGCGCCCACCCTCACCAATGCATCTGTCTAACCCATCCCTACCTAGCACAGGAATAAAAGCCTGCCCTGGCTCACCAGCCCTTTAATGGCAAGTCACAGCTGTGCAGGTTAGGGGCAGTCAAGAGAAGGGATTTAGCTTGAATGTCTCACTGCTTTAAACTTGAGCTAACACTAATGTCAATCAACACTCAAGAAGCTTAACGTGTAATGTATAACAAAGCCCTTAACTCTGCCTTTTTGGCAGAGAACCTAAACAGGTTCTCACCTTTCCATTTATTTCCCTCTTGAAGTCCACTCCATGGCACCCCTGTGGCTCTCAGGCAGGCGATAAGATGCTGATTGAGGACCATTGCCTTACAGCTCCCTCTGAATTTTATGGCCTAAATAGATCTTCCTTCAAGCTCCTCCAGATTTATGATCTGAATTGTAGTCAGATTCTTCAGACTATCCACCAGAAATCAGATTAATTTTGGGGTTGAATTTACTTTTTGTAGTCCTTCTGAAGAGATGATTGTTGTTATTTTAGTGCAGCTTTTTTTCCTGCCATGTTTTCCCACCATTTGCAGAGGTGCTGTGCCAGATTGGGTCCCCTGAGTGTATTTTAAGAACTATTTCCTGTCCTTGCAGTGCCAATACCCTCATCTCCTTGCTTTACCAGTAGCAAGTGGGGGTGCTTGTGATGTTTTAGGTATTGTGCCTGGTAGTTTTGAGAGGGTTTTTCTCTACGTTTTTAAGAACAGATTGGGACAACACTTACCTAAGTTGGTTTAGATAAGGATAATCTTGCTTTGAGCAGGGGGTTGGGCTACATGACCTCCTGAGGTGCCTTCAAGCCCTACTTTTGTATAGTTCTAGAACGGTGTAGGCCTGGACTGAATCTAACCCTGTGTTCATAGGTCTGCCATGCTCTTATATAATCCACCTGGTTTGTGACTATAGGTAGTGCATGTTACACTCATTTTCACTTAAAATCTTTAGTTGTTAATGGTGATTCCTCCCCCCCTCCCATCCACTGTTCATTTTTAAGTTTTTCTTTTTCCCTGCTTTTGATTGCATAGCAAATGCCACCAACTTGCTGGCCAGGGTGATTTGAATTTTTCTATCTAGTTGTGTTATAAATGAATGTTTTCTTAAGACTAGTCTACAATTCTTTAAAGCAAAGGTGCAAATTCATCTGGCCTCACAGGCCAAATGAGTGATAGGGACCTAGTTTACAGGCCAGACCAGGCCCATGGATTTCCTCCCTCCACATGCCAGATCCACCCTACTGGGCACCCGTTCCGGCCACTCCAGGGTCTGTGCCTCATGCTGTGATTGCTACAGAAGGTTTGGGACCCCTGATGTGCATGGTGCCTGCAGGTACTGCGTAGAGTGAAGGTTCAGGACCACCTGGAATGATCATAGTGTGTGGTGTGGATCCCAGAACGGCTGGAGCAGGTGCTTTGTGGGGTGCAGTCTGGCCAGCTCATGCTCCATGTATAGTGCAGATCCCAGACTAGTTGGAGTGGATGTGCCACTGCACAGAGCACCTGCTCCAGCCGGTCTGGGACCCAGGGTACATGAGGTGTGTGTGGGTACCATGTGCAGCGCTGGTCCTAGACTGGCTGAGTAGGTGGTCCTTGCAGTGCGTGTCTCATTCTGGGGTGTGTAGTGCTGATCCCAGAGCAGCCAGAGTGGGTGCCACGTGCAGCGCATGTCTCAGGCTCTACCTGTGGGGCATCTGATCTGGCACATGCTGTGTGAGTTGACTCAGACCCAGGGGCAGTAATGGGGCCAGAGAATGAGGCTCCATAGATGGATCTGGCCCACAGGCTATATCTTTGACACCCTCGGAAATTTAAAATGCTAGCTTTGATTGGATTTTAATGATGCCAGCAACAGTTAGCTAAACAGGGTAGCTAAGACTAACTTGTCCAAGTGTTTGGCCTAGGATGACAGAATTGTAGAAACCTTGATTCCTCCTAATGCAGAAACTGTGTTCCTTATGGCAAATAATTGCTAATTATTTGAAAATTGTAATTAAAAAATATCATCTTGTTTTGGGGTTGGTGTTAGGCAGAATAGGAGTATTTGCTTTGGATGGTTCAGCTGTAGATAAGTGACAAGGTGATGGGATTCAGGGCTTCCCCATATGTTCATTTTAACAGAAAACTATAGCTTTGAAAAGTCAAGGCTTGAGATGAGCAGTTAAGAGGCTTTTCTACTCAGTAGAAGGTCTGACATGTAGTTCACATCCCTTTCTCCACTACGGCAGGACAAATACTATGCTACATTACAGGTCACAGCTATGCTACCTTGAAAATCTCTGTGCTTGGCTTAAATTCTTGTGCCGTTAATGAGAGTGAGTAGACCCACTGAGAAAATGCATGAGGAGCAGCTCTAATACAGAGAGACCCTGTTACTGGTTTGAACATTTCACTGAGGGAGGCATGAATCTTATGGATATGTTTTCCACACCATTTGAGTGTCTTGATTCATAAAATTCAATTATGTCTCAAGTTCTTGAATTTCTTTTAATATTTTATCATTCTATTTTCTTGAAATTCTTATGTTGGTTGCAAGATTAAATTTTAATGTGGATGATGATAGTTTAATAAACTAAATAAATTGAACTGCTCTTGAATTAACGGAGAAACTTCTGAGGCAAATTATAGCTATATTTTATGTTTGGCACCACTCTGTTTGTTTGTTTTTTTTTCAAATTAAATAAGATCACAGAAGATTCAGAATATTAATGATTATAGTGATGCAGTTAGCAGGAAATGAACCTTTTACTTGACTACTATAAATTTGCATTAAGTTGATAGGTAAGATGCAAGAAGCTTGTTAAACTAATTATCAATACTTCCTCTTTGCAATTAAATAGTAAATACATTATTACTGACCTCCAGATATTTTTAAAACAGTTTTTCTGTTTCTTTTTTTATGAAGCCTCTGGAGAAGTCAAGAATGCTGATTCCTTTATTCAGCCGAAGAGCAATAAGCACAGTTATTCTGGAATTTAATGACTAATTGGTCAATAGAATTGACTATTATAAACTTATTTGCCTGAGATCAACAGGATTACATGTTGGTAATAGAAAAGATTCAAGCACCTCAGGAGATTGTTTAAGCCTCATGTCCTAAATCTCGAATGCAAAAAGCTAGTAATTCAAAATTTGTTACGACACAGTTAAAAGTTCACTTCCTTAGAAATACTAATTTCTGAGTAATTATTCTAGTTACTTATTATAATACTTACAATTATGAAAGGATATGTAAGTCCTATCCTTATACAGGCAAAATATCCTCCCTTTACTCTTGTCATTTTTAGCTCTATGTGAGCAAACACTTCTGTTTATTGCATCTGCTGTTGCTGTTTTAAATTTTAATATTTAAAATGCTCATGAAACATAAAAGCTAATAACTCTGAGAAATGAAACTGCCTAGTCCTTTGATTTTCATCCTTTTTAGATTCAAGGCACCCTTTCATATTGAATTTAGTGACATCCCATTTCAAAAACTAATGTAACTCATTTTTTGATTATAGAAAAATAGTTCTATTGCAAAAAACTCAGACTCTAAGACTAGGGACAGACATTAAAAAAGCCTGAGTTTGAATTAATTCAATCTTTGCAGGTTAGTCTAACCTAGCTAGGCTGAACCAGTTTGCAACAGCACAGACACCCCCTCTGGACTGAAGAAAAGCAGCCACATCCCTTCAGTGGCTCAGGCTAGAAGCTTGGGGGGCACTACAGCAGCCCTCTGTTCCCATCCACAAGGCTGATCTGATGGGGGGGGTGTGTTGCCAGGCCCAGGCAGGATGCTCTGATTAGGAAGGGATCACCCTTCACTGCTCCTGATCAGCGAGGGAGCAAGCAGGGAGTTGCACAGCATTGAGTTACAAAGCAGGGAGTAACAAAGCATTTAGGATCCCATCAAAACAAAACAAAAGCTTCCCTCATTAGTTCAAGCTTTTCTTAAACAACTTTTTCCAAGGAATGGAGGGACATTACCAGCTACCTGTTGATTAGCTCCAAAAAGCTGTAAGCACAGACACCTCTCAGCATTAGCTGGCATACCATATATTGGCTATGGTCTGTGTTGTGGGAGAGGTGAGGGGGGAATCCCTGCTTGAGCAGGGAGGTGTGGGGGTGGGGGAAGGAGGAAGCCGGGTAGACACCACTGTGCCTGCAGTCTCTGCCAGAGCTCCAGCTAGGGAACACAGGGGTGGGGCCAGCCCTGCTATGGAGCAGAGAGATCCCCACCCAGGGCTGCAAAGGATCTGGGATGCTGGGATTAAGTTAAACCAAGAAGGGGTCTGGGACAGATATTGCATACACTGGTTTGACCCAAATCAGTTAAGTCTGATAGTATATTCAACCAGGTTTATCTCAAACTGGTTTCAACCATTTTTAAACTGGTTTATATACACTGAGTGTCTGTTCTGTTACAGGTTTAAACTAGTTTCTGATCACTTAAACCAGTTTATGTGTAATGTCTGTCCCTAGCCTAGCAGGCCAGGATGTTTGGACACTGTGGATTCTTGGGTTTCTCATGTGAATCATGGTTTTTTGCCGGGGCAAATCCAAGGGGACTATGAGGACTCCAAGGGAAAAGAGGTGGCTTTGTGTGTGTGTGTGTGTGTGTGTGTGTGTGTGTGTGTGTATGTATGTATGTGTGTGTGTGTGTGCAGGTAGCATAAGCCCCATGCCACCCCTATGGCCTGTATGTGCAGTGTGCAGGCTGAACCTAGCACTGCAGGGCATTGTATGGGGGCTCAGACCTAGTCAACACACAGACTGCCTCAGTACCCTCATCTGACGTATAGGGCCAGAAAGACTTGACACATTATGAGGGCTTTGGCTTCCATGATCACTCTGCTGGGGGGGGAGGCTTTTCTTAGCCAGACTTGCTGACCTGCTTGATCGGGCTTTAAACTGAGCCTGTTGGGGGATGGGGGGACTGCTGCCACTGCAAGTCCACTGGGCAGCTTTTGTAAACCCAGCAGGCTAAGGCATTCAAAGGAACCCACTCCTACCCGAGCCCCAGAGCGATCCATAGGGAAGGCAAGGGCCCCCAGTGGGACACTTATACCAATATACCCATATACCAATGCCAGGAGCTTGGGGAACAAACAGGGGGAACTGGTCCTCCTACTAAACAAAAAGGATTATGATCTCATAGGGATAACAGAGGCCTGGTGGGACTCCACTTATGACTGGGCCACAGGTATAGATGGCTGTCCTGGGGGCATTCAGATAAAAGGGCCTGAGCCACACCCAGGGGGCTCTGGGGATGGGGAGCCATGTGTAAAAAAACAAACAAACAAGAAAATTACTCACCTGCAGCAGGAGGCACGATGTGGCAGGAACAAGGGGTAGAGTCTGTGTGGGTTACAAGCCATGCCTTTATCCAGCTGAAGCCAGCTGGTGATGTCACTGGCCGGCAGAGATGAGAAGAATTGCCGCAGGAGAAGCAGGGAAAGCTGGAGAGGTGGCAGAGGCTCTCTGCACTGGCAGCGGCCGGTGCTTGTATAGTGGGGACAAATCCAGGCAGGGAGTGGTAGCAGAGTCAACAAGGTCTCCCTGCTTGGGCAAGGGAAAACCCAAGCCCTGAGGACTAAAGGACGCTGGGAGGCGGAACACTGCAGGTGATGCTGAAGGAGGACGGTGCTGCAGGCTGTGCTCGGCAATGTGAAGGGAGCAGCAGTACAGAGGAAGGGGTCACAGCAAACCCAGGGGAGATGCCGGGACATCCTTCTGAATACTCTTAGGTACCAGGTACGGGAGACAGGTTGGAGGCAGCAGAGCTGGAGAAACTCCCCAGGAAGGGCGTCGAGGGGACCCCATCGAATTTTGATGTTGTGGCCAGTGGAACAGCCCAATAGACCACCCAGACCCTTGTTTTGATTTTCATTCAATTTTCTTTTCCCCTTTTTTGTGGGGCGGTGAATTCAGTTTCTTAGTCCAGAAATACCCCGGCAAGGGGAAGCAAGAATGGTCAAGGCCGGCATTGCGGCTTCCTTTTTCTTTTTTGTTGTTTTGTGTTCTTGTTTTTTGTTGTTGTTGTTTTCCCCTCTCTTTGGTTACCCCGGGGGGGGGGGGGTAATGACCCAGTCTATGTGACTAGTAGGCCTATGGACCCCCGCTGGCGAAGTACGTACAGGACACAAAACTCAAGAAAGGAATCGAGGTCAAGGAAATGCCTACACCGGAGGGACGACCATCTCAAGACCTGGTGTCCCATCAGAGATTGGTGTGAGGTTGGGGTGTAGGGGAGGTGGAGTCCCATGAACAGTTGTCACATGGAGTACCCAACCTGGAAGGGCCTCCAGTGGTTCACCCCCAACACTGGTAGTACATTCAAAGTCATGGGAGGTGAGTTTGGGGGCAACCATTGAGGCGACACAGACCTACCCCAGGGACTGTACGAAACACCGGTACGTTCATCAATGGCTGCTTGGGCCAAGGTGGGGTGTGAACAGGAGTTTAAGGCCTGGCAGGCACAATGGCTATACCTTGTACAGGAGAGATTGTGTGGAAAAAAGTGGCGGGGAGGTAGCTCTCTATGTCAAGGAAAGCTACTCATCCCTGCAAACTGACATTGGTACCTGGGGGACGATTGGTGACTCTCTGGGTCAAAATCCATGGTGAACAAGGCACAGGGGACACAATGGTGGGAGTCTACTAGAAACGTCCTAGCTAGGATCAAGAGGTTGACCAGGAATTTGCCAGGGAACTAGCTAAAGCTGCATGCTCCTAGTGCATGCTTGTCATAGGAGATTTCAATTACCCTGACATCTCACAGGAAGAGCACTTGGCCACATCTGAATGGTCACAAAGGTTCCTCATGTGTGGATGAGCTCTGACTCAAGAAGTCTATGGACTGACCAGAGGCAAACCGCTGCTCAGTCTTGTACTGGCAATGGGGGATGACTTAATCAGTGACCTAACAATTGAAGGGAAGCTGGAAAACAGTGACCATGAGCTGATCACCTTCACCATCTGCTGTAAAGCTGGCAAGTCTGTCAGCAAAGCAGAAGTCCTCAACTTCAGGAAGGCTGACGTTGACAAGCTCAAGAGGCTTGTTGGTAAGGCCCTAAGGGACCTTGACCTAAGGGGGAGGGCTGTTCAGGAAGAGTGACCTCATGGGAGTGATCAAGGGAGTGATCCTGGAAGCTCAAGCCATGTCTATTCCGTCTCGGAAAAAAGGCAGCAGAAGGGCACAGAAGCCCCCTTGGCTCTGCAGGGAACTAGGGGACCTCCTGCATCTAAAAGGAAAGACCTATAATGGATGGAAGGCTGGATCCACCCCAAAGGAGGAGTACTCTGCACTGGTCCAGACCTGTAGGGAGCGAACCAGGAAAGCCAAGGCTGCGACTGAACTCCAACTGGCTACACGTATCAAGGACAATAAAAGTCCTTTTTTAGATTTGTGGGGAGCCAGAGGAAAAGCAAGGGTAACACTGGACCCCTGCTAAACCATATGGGTCAACTGACAACTGATGCCCAGGAAAAAGCCAACCTGCTTAACGGGTATTTTGGGTCAGTTTTTCACCAGCCCCAAGGGATGGCCCTACTCAATACGGTATGGGACAGCCAGAATGAGGGAGAATTGCTACCCTTCATCAATGATGACTATGTGAAGGAACACCTTGAGAGGCTGAACACCTTCAAGTCAGCTGTCCCAGATAGCTTACATCCCAGGGTACTTAAGGGGACAGCAAGCATCATAGCTCTGCCACTGGCACAGATCT
The DNA here is from genome assembly GCF_001723895.1 of Crocodylus porosus. Lineage (NCBI taxonomy): Eukaryota > Metazoa > Chordata > Crocodylia > Crocodylidae > Crocodylus > Crocodylus porosus. The sequence goes on along the minus strand of NW_017728931.1, from coordinate 87,910,863 downwards.
TCTAGAACTTGTGGCACTCAGATGAAGTGCCCAAAGGTTGAAAGAAGGCCAATGTGGTGCCTACCTTCAAGAAAGGGAGGAAAGTAGATCTGGAGAATTACAGGCCTATCAGCCTGACCTCTATCTCGGGGAAGATCTTGGAAAAAATCATCAAAGAGACCATTCTTGACAAACTGGCTGAAGGCAACTTCCTGAGGTATAGCCAGCATGGGTTTGTTGTGTGTAGGTCTTGCCTGATCAATCTCATCTCAACAAGGGAGAAGACGTTAATGTCATATATCTTGATTTTAAAAAAGCTTTCAATCTGGTATCCTATGATCATCTTACAGAAAAACTGGCCAACTGCGGCCCCGGCTATATAACAGTCTTCTGGCTGGGGAATTGGCTCTGAGGTTGGACCCAGGGAATGGTAGCTGATGGAAGTCAATCATTGTGGTGCTCCGTGACCAGTGGGGTCCCCCAAGGCTTTGTCCTTGGGCCTATTCTTTTCAACATCTTCATTAATGATGTGGACATTGGTATCAGAAATGGACTGGCCAAGTTCGCTGATGACACCAAACTTTGGGGTAAAATGTCCACACCGAAGCACACCCAAGGACAGGATGGTGATCCAGGCTGACCTTGACAGGCTTGGAAAATGGGCGGATGAAAACGTGATGGCTTTCAACACCAAAAAATGCAAGGTAGTCCACCTTGGGCAGAAAAATCTGCAGCATGCTTATGGGTTTGGCAGTACTATGCTTGCTAGCACCATAGCTGAAAAGGACTTGGGGGTCATGATTGACCACAAGATGAATATGAGCCATCAATGTGATGTTGCAGCTGGCAAAGCGAGCAAAACTCTGGCTTGCATCCATAGATGTTTCTCAAGTAAATCTCAGGATGTCATCTTCCCACTGTACTTTTCCTTGGTGAGGCCGCATCTGGAGTACTGCATTCAATTCTGGGCTCCACAATTTAAAAAGGATGTGGAGAAGCTTGATAGAGTCTAGAGGAGAGCCATGTGCATGATCACAGGGCAGGAAAACAGGCCATATGATGACAGGCTGAGAGCTATGGGACTCTTCAGCCTGGAAAAACACAGGCTCAGGGGGGATGCGGTGGCTGCTTATAAGTATATAAGGGGTGTACATCAGGATCTGGGGGAACACCTGTTCACCAGAGTGCCCCATGGGATGACAAGGTCAAGTGGTCACAAACTCACTCCTCCAAGACCATTTCAGGCTAGTTATATGGAAGAACTTCTTTAATGTCTGAGCCCCCAAGGCCTGGAACAGACTGCCACCAGAGGTGGTGGAAGCACCTACTCTGGACTCCTTCAAGAATCAGTTGGATCTTGCTGGGATCCTGTGACCCTACCTGACTTCCTGCCCCTGGGGCAGGGGGCTGGACTCGATGATCTTCCAAAGTCTGTTCCAGCCTTAATGTCTATGAAATCTGTGAAATTTCATTTAAATGCTTAAGTCCAACACCATTATCACAACCCCCCCCCTACTCAGCAAGTGCCTACAGCCTTTGGGTGCCTTAGTTAATTCAGTGGTTAAAGCACTGTCAGTATTGTAACACAGACTGGGCAGCATTTCTCATGATGGTAATGGAGAATGGTGTAGCCTGCTAGTTTCAGGAGGAGATTCAGGGCTGTGAATTCTGAGAGGAGAGAGGCAATTCATTTTGAAGAGAAAAGCAGGAATATTTTGGCATTTCTGTTTTAGATACCTTAGGTGGCTCCCTGTTTGTAGGCCCCGTTCAAAGGTTCCTTTCTCTTCCCATCCATTGTACAGGATGACTGGATGCCCAGTTCAAGGTTCTAGATTCGATTTCAGAGCCTGAGTGCCTAAAAATATGGTGCTGCAGTGATTACCATTGTGGTAATGGAATCCTTTTTTTTTCCCTCCTTACCTGTAAGGTGATCATCTTTTTCAAAAACCAAAGGCATGACACATGTCTACCTGCCTTGCCCTCCCGGTGCACACAGCACGGCCAGAGTGGAGGTGAACGGAGCCTGTGGTGGGGGCTCAGGACTCCCCAACTTGTTGTCCTCCCAGTGGGGCCTGTGCAGCCCAGAAGGCAGGACTTGGTGGAAATGCTTGCTGCTGCTGCCACTGCTGGGAGCTCTGTGCCAGCTGTACACCATAGCAAGGTGCCCACTGCCTGGCAGCAGTCGAGAAGGCAGAAGCACAGAGCACCCCACTGCTGCCGGGTGGGCAAAGGGTGCTTTGACATGGTGGTGCAGCTGGCACAGGACTCCTAGTGGTGGTGGCAGCACCAAGCCTCTTCACCTCGCTCCACCCTCCTGCACTGGGTCCTGCCTGCTAGGCCATGGAAGCCCATGTGGGGAGGACAGCAGGGCAGGGATCCCTGAGCCTGAAGTGGGTAGCTGTATCCGCCCCTGCCCATGCACGAATCTGGGGTTGATGTGTGCAGCAGTGGAGAGCCAGCTCCCTTGTTGTCCCCTAAATGAGCTGCCATGGCTCCATCCCACTCTCTGGCCTGGCCTGGCCCCACAGCCATGAATTTCCACCCTGGCACTGGGCCCCATGCACTGCCCCAGCTGGGCAGTGCCCTGAGCCCTAACTGCCAACCCTGCCCCACTCCCTCCCTCACCATGGAAGCCTCAATCTGCCCCCCTAGTTTCCCATAGACTTACCTGCAGGCAGTTGATGGAGCTGCTCTCCACTGCTACCTGGCTATATTTTTGGCTGTGTATACATGTGTGCACACATACATGTGGTGCCCCCTGTGTCCCACTCCGCCTAGCTCCAAGCAGCTTCTTGTAGGCTGGAACTCTGCCAACCTGCAAGGGGAAATGCATGATTTCCTGTGTTTTTCTCCTTCAAAGGAGAAAATCCATGTTATTCCGCAGTGATTGGAAAACCTGGATCCCCGCATATGATATTGGGACCACAGTCGAGTGTGTTGAGGGGAATCTGGGACAAATGCTGTTCCTTAGTTATTCATCCGGGACCAGGACTTGATGTTTCTATTTTGGGACTGTTCTGCCTAATTAGGGATGGGTTGTCACTCTAGTTCCCTGAAACACAAAAATAAATGGCAGGGCAGAGTATCTAGGCCAGTATATTTCTCTTTTATTTTGTTGACCCTAAGGTGAATATTTTGATAACCTTAAAACTTCAGTTAAGCATTCAGGAATATCAAGGGGATATGCTACATTCTCAACTAAAATATCTCAATAGAGAATTTGCATCAGTATCATAATTATTCTAACCATATTTTTAACCTAAAAGTGCTTTAAAACATTGAGCCCAGACTTTAGATGTAAGGTAGAACAAGGAGTTATTTCTCCCCAGCGCTGGTCCTGATTATGGTTTGGTGCTGCCTCTAATTCTACTTTTTTTGTGCTTTGCGAGGCAGTAAATTTGCCTGACTAGATGTATGGAAGAGAGGAGAATGGGGGTACAGAGCCATGTTTTTACCCCAGTTCTGCACCTATGGTCAAAGAATTTCTGACATAAATCAATGTTCAACTAATGCCTCAGAATTCAGAATTGGCCCAGCCAGAATCCATTATGAACATTTGCTGTTGTAGAGACTGTTGACATATTGTTCCCTGCAGTGTGGGCTATGGTTTAAGCTAGGGCTATATGGTAGCTTTTCTTAATTTTTTGTGTCATGGGTACCGTGTCTTGATGATTAAAAAAAAAGAAAAAGGGAGAGAGGGAGAATGAAAAACTCTGAAGAATTTGGATAAATGCAATGGTTAAAGTAAAGTAGCAAAACACTTTTCTGTGAAGGCAGTTGTTACTTTGTATCGATTAAGGCAGGGTTGTCCAAACTTTTTGAAAGTGGGGCCGGATCATGAACCTTTTATCATCTAGTGGGTTGGGGAGCCATATTCAAAGACCTCATAGGAAGTGGTGTCGCATCAGGAAGTGATGTCGTGTGACCTTTGACACAAATGAAGTTGCAGGAAGTGACAATGCAATGGGTCTGGAAATGTGCTTAGGGAACTTGTGGTTTTCAGAAAGTATGTACGTTTGGTATGACTTAGGAACAGGACATCATTTTTATGTGCAGGGGGTTAGACTAGATTAGGGCTGCCCAGCTGACTACCTGCAGGCCACATGTGGCCCACAAAGGGCCAGGATGTTGCCCACAGTCTACGTGGGGTCTGCAAGCAGTTAATATATAGTGGCATGGGCCTGGGCAGCCACCCGGCACTGCTGTGCAAAGGGGAAAAGCCTGTTGTGGTGGGGAAGAGTGGTCCATGTCCTCCAAATGTAGCCTGCATGGCTGAGGATGAGGATCTGCATGCTGCTGGCAAAGCCTGTGCAGTGAGGGCATCCTAGGGGCCCAACCCCACAGGATGCACTGTGTGCAACACATGCTGGTGTTGTCTGGGGCCCACAGCCTCACCAGTTCTGAACAACCCTGGACTAGTTTATCCTTGAGATCCTTTACTAACTTGATCGTGGTGATTGTGGTTAATTAAATAGAAATTGTAGGCATATACTACCCAGACGTGGAAGAGATCTTCCAGGCTACATTAGCAGGACCTGAACCGCCAAGGAGGCAGCTGGACCTAGAGTGCCTCTGGGCCGGGCTCCTCCTGCCTCCCACCCAGCCTGGCTCTGGCAACTGCGTGCCCTGGAGCCTGGGCCCAGCCTCAAGGTGCCCCCAGCTTTGCACAGAAACTTACCTCATGCCTCCATCCACCATGCATGCAGGCAGGGTGCAGGCCATGCTGCAGCTGCCCTGGCCATGCCCTGGGGCAAGGGGCAGAGCCAGAGAAGAAACTGCATGGGCTGTCCCCAGCTTGTCCAGTCAGGCATGGCTGGGGCAGCCCCGCGCTGTGCAGCCCTTGGGGCGGCGGCAGCAGGACCCAGCTCAATGAGCCTGGCCCCGTGGGGGTAAGCAGCTCCCCTCCCTTCACTGCTGGCTGGGGCCTGCAGGCCGGCCCTGCCCACCACACCTTGCCACGGCTCTGTGCTCGGCAGTGGCTCTGCGCTCCACCATGGCGGCTTTGTGCTTGGCAGTTGCTCTGCCGCGGCAACTCAGCAGTGGCTCCACTGCGGCTTTGTGCTTGGCAGCAGCTCTGCGCTTGGCCATGGTGGCAGGCTGCATGGCGGTCTGTGGGCCACATGTTGGACAAGCCTGGATTAAGGCATCTTATCTTTGCTTCCTCAAAGCATCTTCTAGTTGTGTGATGTCAAACTTTCATTCCAACAATTACCTTGACATAGAAGAAAGTAAGTAAAAGCTGCCTTGCTACTAACTGTGTTTTAAATGTTTTAAAGGCAAATTGACAGGAGTAGTGATAGATATGATGCATGGTATGAACTTCTACTGACATGTCTTGAAAAAATATAATGCTAATAAATGAAAAGATCATAAAATAGTCTCCAGAATTTGGAATGCTGAAATAAAACAAATCTGAAATAAGAACATCATCGCACTGAAATTTTTCAGAATCTTCTTTTGAGTGATTTTTCTAAAATATTTCATTAATTCTGATTTGGAAGAAAAACAAATTTCACAATGTTGCCTTTTCCATAAATCAAATTTTGAGTTTTGATGAGCTCTGGAACTTAAAAATGCTGCTTCCTCCCACTGATATGTTCATATCTCATTATTTTCTCTGCATTTGTATGACTTTAAAAAGTTGCTATCTAAGGATGGGGAACTAGCTACCTACGCTCTCTGAACAGGGCTTTAGAATACTTTAGCTCTGACAAACAGATGTCTCCTTGCACCTTATTCTTTTTAAGACGTGCTTAGTATATGTACTATATAGCATTTTGATCAAGGCAGTATGGCTGCTGATTAGAATCCCAAATATATCCTGTTTCAGTAAAATACATTCATCAGCTCATTTTCTCCATGGAAATGAACATGCAGTGATGATCTGTTTGCTGAATGAATGAGTCATCTTGATCACCACCATTTTTCCTGTTAGGTGTCTCCTGGCCTTAATTTATTTGACTCATCTATGTCACTGTGTATCAGAAGTAGGACTATTATTCCATATGTATTAATTCTTTCATTTCATTCTGAATTATTTTGTTTTAAATAGGTGCATAATGTGTTCTGAGGGAACTCTGCTTTTTACTGGGGTGCCTTTATATACAATAAAACTAAAACTACTCACGTGCCTTAGTAGTATTCTTGGACAAAAAGGTTTGTGATAAATTATGTAATGTCACTGGAAATTCTCATGATGATCAAACACGTTCTCATAGTAGTTAGTAAACACCAGGGACCTACCTAAATTGTGGTGAAGCAAAGAGTTTTTTGCAGCTTGCTCACAGGGTGCAGAGCCAATTTCATGAGACTTTTGTAGTGGCCCTGACCTCAGTGCTGATTGGCAGAGAGGACAGGTGAAAGGAGGGACAAGAGGGTGGCTACTGTCTTGATTGGTGGCTGACCTTCATGCTGCCCCACCCCTCAGCTCTGATTGGTGAAAAGGCCCTGGCAGGGGAGGAGGTATCTTGTCTGCTGCCCTTTGTGCTGCCATGCCAGCTGGCTCCTTCCCCTCCCAGCAGTGAGGACCACTCTCTCCCACTGGGAAGCCAACATTTTATTTTTAAGTTTTTGTTGTTGTTATTGTTGATTTCATGGGAAATCCCAGATTTCATGTTTTTTGCCAAATCTGCAAAACCACAAATTAAGTAGGTCCCTAGCAATGACCTCTTTAAATCAGTACAAGAGTAATGCTTTTCATCTCACCAATTTTAGGGTTTATGCTTCCTGTGCTGTTGGGACCTGGTCCTATGAGTTTCTGAGCAAAAGAGCTTGCCAGGAATTACTGCAACGTTTGATGACACTTTTTGTCTGAATGATGATTGTCAACATTATATTTGGTATTTACAAATTTATTATTGTGGGAAAAATGCTGGAGAAATTAAAGAACTTGAAATATTACATTTTATTATCATAAATGATAAAAAACCAAGTTTGAACTCAAAATAATTTCATTTTGAAAATGTAAGTTAATTGTACTTAAAGTCAAAATAAAAATGAAATACATAGATAATGTTTAAATGAAACCTTTTGAGCTCAACCAAATCATTTTTGCTTCAGGCCCAAGCTTTGATATTTCAAATATTCATCCTAATTTGGGGTGGGGAAAATCTGCCCATATCTTGTGAGAATTCACAATTTCCAGTGGCTTCACTTAATACAAGTGAATTTAGTGCCTTGTAATCTCATGTGAGAAGTAATAAAAAATTAAATGATTTCCAGAATTTCCTGTAGTACTTATATAAATGTTTTGTTTTATTTTCCTGATAATACTAATTATTAGGTCACTGAAATGGAGGAAAGAGGGGGAAACTCCGCTACGTTAATCTTTATGATAAATAACGCTAACTAATGCTTTAAAGAAATCTAAACTATTTCTCAACTGACATCTCTGCTTCAGTTTTTTAATTAAATTTTGTATCAAATCCATATACAAACCAATTAGCTTTCATGAACTATGAGTCAGCAAAGAACATGATCCACTTATCCTATATGTGAATAGAGTTGCATTGCTTTCTGTGGAGGTGTTAAAGGTAATCTGAAAAGATTTGCTTTTCTATGTATAAAAGTATGAGTAGCTATTTTCCCCTTTCACTCCCTTTTTTTTCTTTCACTTTTTGAAATATTGGGACTGATCAGTTTGGTGTCTCATTGTGGGGATAAAATAAGGTGCGAATTTATCCATCATTTTTTCCCCTCTATGGGTAGAAATTTTGCATTTTCAAATGTAAAAACAAAACTCCTAAACTCAGAACAAAGTACATTTCAGGATGTCCTTTTTTTCCCTTATGTTTTTAAAAGACTTTTTTTACTACCCATGCTTCTTGACATTACTTTAAGGCTTCATCCCAAATTCAACATGTTATACTGTACTCTTGGCTCACTGAAGATTAACAGTGGCATTACTGAAGACTTCTATAAATTAGCTGAACAGAGGAAAATTAGACAGGAGTAAAATAAAAAGTAGGGCTGTGTGAGTGGCTGTGGTTCTGATTTGCCATCTGAACTGATGGAGGGGTGGGGAACTAAATTTCTTTTTTTTTTTTATTGTGGGGTACTTGTAAGGGCCTATTCAGTGCTGTTTCACTTAGTGGAGTAGTCCTATGATGAGGCAAAAAACCTGCTCTAACTGCCCCTCACCTGCACAGCTGTGACTTGCTACTAGAGGCTTGGTGAGCAGGGCCAGGACTAGGAGCTAGAGGCAAGACAGTCTTGCTGCTTCTGCTGGGCAGAGCGAGTGCTGCAGCTCTGGTGCCTCCCACCGTCCCTCAGTCTGGCTCTGCTCCCAGCTCTTGCCAGTCTAAGGGGAGGGGTGGCAATCGCATCCCTGCTTCCATTCATACCAGCTCTACACCCAGTGGGGGCAGAGCAAGCCAGTCCAAGTATGGGGAGGGTGGGCTCCAAGGAAATGGAGTAAAAGATTCATGCAGAGGTAGTTTACCTTTGCTAATAGCCCACTTGTCAGGTTTCTCATTCAGGATGTTGCAGGTTCTTTACACTTCTCTGTGAGGGGATTTGACCCATAAGGCGGTGATAGAAATTACACTTTACAACCCAATAATGTGTTACAACATGTAACATGATACACATGCATGGGTTTATATCTCATTTAGGGGTTCTATCCTTGCATAACTAAAGCTCGATGGATGTAGTTTAGCTGAACCAGGTTCTGCAACTAGTTTTGTAATGGCAATCCCACACAAGTGCTTTAGGGGCCCTCTGCATTGAAAGTTACGTAGTTTGTCTACCAGGTGCATCTCCAGAGCCTGTAATTTCTTATCTCCATGCTTCCTTGTTGTGGGTGGGTGTGTGTTAGGTTAAATAGATAAAGCCAGCTCTGTTGCTGGAAGTGCAAAGTACTCAATTGTCACCTTGGTCTTTGCCAACTTGAAAATTCAAGTAGCCACTTGATTTAGGAGATTTACCTCTCATCCTCTGTGGGGGGTGTGGGGTGGCATGTTTACAGCCCAGGCATAAACTCAAGTGTAACATGCACTGAAACTGCTAGTTGTCTTCCAGGAAGGCCTGCAAACTCAGATCTTCCAGATAAAGACATGCCATTTGTTCTGCAAACCAACGGCTATCTCTGTCTAGGCCAGGCTATGAGGAAACAGGGATGGAGTGTGGGTGTGGGAGACTAATCAGTTTACTTGAAATGAAATGACAATATGGTAAAAGCTAGTGTTTTTCTAATCCCCTGAAGGAGATGGAGGAGTTTGGTATAGCTATTAAAGCCATGTGAATTGGGATATTCTGCCTCTGCTTGCATCTTGACCATGAAGTGCTGGGAAAGTCCCTTTCCCTTTTAGTGCCTTGAGTTAGCATCAGATGGGGAGACCTTCTCCCTTTCTATTAAGCACCGAGTTGGAAAGTATTACAGAACAATGAGATATTCAGTGCTGCTTTGTGAACTGAATTCATTCCTGCCCATGGCCAAAATTTCTAATGACCTGCTACTCTGCTAATCTAGCAGTCTACAACCTGCCATTGGCTCATCCTTCATCTGAGGATCGCTAAATCCTCAGGAGAGCAGGAAGCATCTCTGAAGGCACAAGTATAATGCTTTAGCACCATGGACTGTGACCAGGATTGTGACCTCCAGGCTTTTCTCTTCTATGTGATACTTCTGAGATGCAGGACCTATCCTACTAAGAGTTTTATGTTTCATGAGCTTCTGTATCCCAGGGAAGAGACTTGCTGGAGATTACACCTTGAGCTTGTGGCAGAGATAGTAATGAGCTTAGGAGCTCGTGGGGTGTGTGTTTGTGTGCGTGTGCATATGTGTATTAAAGATGTATCAGTGCTTTATACAGCCAGGTGTATGTCTTCAGGGTGGGGTGGGGCCACTGGTCCAGACTGATCTGCGTCACATGGTAAACCTGGACATGGTCAACTACAACATGCATTTCAGCATGGCACAACACAAAGCATGAACAATGCCAGCTATACTTGCAGAAGGAGGGCATTCTGGGCTAAGAAGGATATGGTGTGGGAGCTTCTGACAGATAATCCACAAATATAAGCTCATACTGTGGTGCTGTGCCCAGTAGGGCTCCTCAGAAGCACAAGCAGGCACATGTTGAATAGGTGTAAGAGGATGTGTATAATGAAATCCCCAGTCCTCTGCCTGTAATCATGGCATATGATAGGAAATTTAAGGGGGGAGGTGGGAGCTGCAACTGTTGCATTGTGGGGTGTATGCCTGTCAATTTTAATGGCCGGAGGGCTGTGGTATTTTAAAATACCAGAGCCCAAGAGTTCATTAGCTCAAATAATTCCAGCTCTGCCTCGTTAGCTTCCATCTCCCTCTCCTCCAACTCAATCAAGGCTATCCTCAGTTCCTCTTTCTCTGCACTGGTGCCTGAGGTAGCTATAGCTTGATATGAAATTAGCTTGATACTGGGCACAGTATCCAGTCCACTAGCTCTGTTACTGTTAGTATAAACTACTTAGCTATCACATTGTTATTTGCCAGCGCTGAAAGTAGCTGCCTGACATGCAGAGGCAGGCAAAATACTGCCTGTGGGCTGGATCCAGCTCATCATGAACTTTCATCCAGCGGATAATGCCCACCAATCAATTGTACCCTGTCCAGCCCTTTTACCCCCCCAACATACCCTATTGCACCTCATGGGTGGCAGGGCCTGGCCTAGCCAGCAGCACCTTCTGGGCGGGGCTGTTTCTGCCACTGCTGCAAGGGGAGGGACTTTCGGTAGCAAAGGTCAGGGGTTAGGGGTGGGACTTCCGGTCTCAAGATGGCAACCAGGGGGTGAGGCAACTGTCAAGGGGCGGAGCTATCTGTGCAGCCCTCAAGCTCACCAAACCTCATTAAGTGGCCCTCCATCTGAAATAATTGCCTGCCCCTGCAGTAGTGGCATGGGCAATGCCTTGTTCTAGGAGGTTTCCCTCTTATCCTCCAAGCAATCACCCTTGGGATGGGGATGGTATGCTTAAAGGTCAAGCTTAAGCTGGAGTGTGACATGTATTGAAACTGCTAGTTCTCTGCCAGGAATCATGGCAAGTTCTGCAAACTCATTCTCCAAATAAAGATGGGTCTCTTGCTATCAAGACTGTGCCAACACTGAAAATTCAAGTATGTGTACAGATACAGGTCACGAATGTCATGCTCTCAGCAATGGAAGGGGCAAAAATTCCATTTATTATACTAATAAAAATCAGACTCCATGTTAGGTGCAATGAAGGAAGTATTAAGGTAAGAAAAAGCAAAATATTTTAGCTCTGTAAAGAAACAATCGTAGTTTGAGCTCCCTTTATGTTATAGCAATAAACTATGTTGTCTTTTTTTTGAGGGGTAAAAATGTTGGAAGTATTAGCACTCCTAATGAAGGAGTTTTGTCTTAATATCTGTCTTGTGTAGTGCGCGGTGTGAGGAATTAGTATTTTGAAAGGAAGACAAGTATACAGACTGTCTGTATAATTAATCTTTATTGTTTTTAGTCTGATTCAATGAATAAAGGAGAAACAGCAACATGCACTCCAGAAGTGCAAAATATAAGAAATTTCAACGAATTTTGTAGACAGAATTAAGCCTCAAAATGCGCTTCTGTGTAAGAGTGAGGCAGTGGCTGAAATGTTATGGTCCTATGAGTTATGCCTGTTAAATTTATCCTTATGTGAAGCCATAATAATATTACCCTTATGATAAGTAGAAATACAGGTTGCTATAGTAATTCTGTAGTAATTCCAACACAACCTTTTGTTTCACAAGCAAATAAATAGAAAGTGGAAAGCAAGCAGGTAGGAGTATTAGTCAGCAATCAACTTGGTAATTGCTACCATTGTGAAGTCAAGTAGCCACTTAGCCATCCCACTATTGTTTGTGGTCATCTCTACCTGTTGTTGCAGGTTGGGCTGCTCTCATGTCAACAAGTCAGCCAGAGGCCCTGCCCACCAGCCTAGATAACCTCACCCCAGGGGAGCAGCTCATTTCCAGGATTGCACTGGGTGTTTTGTTCCCCAGAAGACACCACCCAGCTGCTGATAGGTCCCCCCATCCCAATGCTAAGTCCCTCAACCGCCTGTCGCCCTTTTCCTCCCCCCCACCAAAAAGAAGGAACCAGGCTCAGACTAGCAAGCAACTAACTTTTATTCTTTACACAGAGGAAAGTTTTAATTTACTTTATACATACATGTATATGTATATATTATTAATTACAGCTAAATTAAAATTAAGTTATTAAAGCTATCTAAATTTTAAATATTTAAGCTCTTAATATTTATTTGTTTATTTAAGGTTAAATATTTAAGCTTTCAGAGTATTTAAATTAAAGCTAAGTAATTAAAGCTAAATTAAAATTAAATAGATCTAGTTTCTGTCTAGAACAGCGCCACCCAAAACATGAGAATTTGAAGTACATGAATCTACTCTGTAAAATCATCATGGCATGTAAGCACCATCCAGTGGAGGTACGAGGTACATATATTAACACACATGACCACCCTCAAGACATCAGGATTTGTCTAAATCAGATGCAGTTGAATCCACATTTAGGTATATCACTTGCACATGTATCAAGGCCTATAGTTTTGACTTCCTGGGAGAGTAGCTGAGCCATGTGGCTATGGGGGTATTTGTTGGGAGTCAGGGATGGTTTTCCCAGGGTATAGGAAGCAGTCATTGGAACTGGGACTGGAACTCATTGTGAGGGAGTAAAGGAGCAGCTTGACCTGGCAGGCAAAATGGCGAGCCAAGAGACTTACCTGCAGGCACTGTACCTTCGAGACTGGAAGTGGTGGCAGAGTGACGTTTTCCTAGCTGGTGCTCTCTCCAGATTGGATGAGGGAGCCCAGTGCTGGCAATTAAAACCCCAACTGCAGATGCTTGGGGAAGAGAGAGAGCCTGGAAGCTGGAAGGCTTGGGGAGATGGCCAGGACTGGAAGCAGCTGATCTGGTGAGATCAGCTGGCTCAGAAAAGGTGGCAGGCTGGGAGGAGACAGAAGACCCGGTGGATACAGCCTTAAAGGAAAAGCTGCCAACCAGAAGGAGGCTGGGCAGGACAGCCAGGTCGGGGCTGACCCACTACAAGCCAGCCTGACCCTGCAGCTCAAGGGCTGCATGAGGAGCTAGGATTCTCTTAGTATATAGCCTGAGAAGAAATTTGGAGAGAGGAAGGAGGAAGGATGACAGATATACAAGCTATCTATACTTCTCTGAGTGAAGTGGCTACTTTTTTTTTTCTTTTTCTTCTTTATGTGAAATGCCTCAACAGTTTGTACAGGGGGTTCAGCACAGTTTTGAAGAACCTGTCAGGGCAGGCATATCCTGAAAGTATTGAGAGGCTGCTCTTTGGGGACCACTGTAGGCTCCAGTATTTGCACTGTGGGAAGTCCCAGCTGGCTTCTGGAGTGTGTGTTTGTTTTTTTGGGTTTTTTTGGGAGACTTATGAGGCTTTAAAGCCACTCAGGGAGCCTGCACAGTAGAGGACCTAGCCCAAGTCAGAATTGCTTGGACATCTTTTTCTGTTCTTTCTGGTCAAATATATTTGGACAGCTGCCCTAGTTGGCCGGGGATTAGCTGGACTTGAACTCTAACCAGGAGTAGTATATTAAGGCAAGTGATGCCATAAAGTGATGAAGATATTGTATTTTTATTTTTTTTTCTCTCTTTGTGTGGCCCATGAGGCAAATTTATTTTTGATTAAGTCAACAGCATATGGTGTGGAAAGGGTAGGAGGTGTGGGGGAAGGAAGAGCCCCCTGAAGATCAGGTCAATAATCTTGGAACTGAATCTACCCGCATACTCTTCTTCCAGGTTTAATTATTATATTGCAGAGTTGTGGGGAAGGGCACAAGAGTTCAATAAGACTGCAGATACAAATGTCTTAGGATCATTATTTAGTATTGAACCAACAGAGTGTGTTAGAGGTCCTAATCCAAAACTATATTGGGTAAAGTCCGGATGCATCTTCCCAGATTGCTACTTCAACCACCAGGCTAGAAAGCAATTTTTCCTTTGCACTCTGCCTCAATAAATGTTTAATTACTAACTACAAAGTATATCAGTGCCAACAGGTGAAATTGAGAGCTTTCCATTCCAGAATGTCCTCTGCCCTCAGGTTAGTTAGCTTGCCTGGAAAATGAGAAGCAGGGGTTTGAATTTTTTTCAGATGGCAGACAGAATTAAATCTCTTATGCACCGGTTGAGTACAATTATTGTAATTGCTCAAAGTGAGGCATGTCTCCTCGTGTGTTGTGACTCAAGCCCTTGATTTTTTTCTCTCTGGAATTGTTCAGAAAACTTGACTGATTGGCAAATAATTTCAAGATGATCAACACTGAGTTGTTCATGAATTTAATGATGAGGCCGATCTTCAGTATAGGGTTTATGCTAGGATAGACGCAACCGAATAGTTCTGAAACTTGTTCCTTTGTGTACTGACCTGGAAAGATAGAGACATTTTTCAGGGTTATCTTGATAACATAACTTGTGATTAGTTAGGGATCCAACTGCTGAGTAAAAGGTTAATAGGGGCAACAAGAAAACTTTTTTATATTCTCCTATATACCTGTACCTGTGTAAGTATTGCTGGCCCATTTGGCAGGCTAACATTAACAGGCTAGGTAAGTTTCAATGGGAGTTTGGTGCCTCTCATAGGAAAAGCTGTGAGAGAGGCCTGGAAAGTGAGCAACTCCATGTCCCCTTCTCCCAAATCTCCAGTAGAGCTGAGAAATATTCCTGTTCCAGCAAGATACTGTATGTACCCCATCTTATGTATTCTGTTTCCTTTGTTGCTGCATTATACAGGCTAGGAAGCATCAAGTGTGGGAGGACAGCTAAAATTAATGGTGTGCACACAGTTGTCATCATTTTCAAGTGATGGTGAAATTATCATATTTGCTGCATTGAACTTAAATATTTGGGGTCAAATCCAACCCTGGCCAGCAAGGATGCTGGCAGCTGTATTTGTCTCCTGGAAGTTTCCCAAGCAAGACTCCTGTGGGTGGACCTGAAGCAGGCATAGAAAAACACAGTGTGTAGCTCAGTATTTGAGCTAGCCTAGTGATTTCCAGTCAGCATCTGAGCATACACTTACACAAGCACTTCATTCGTATTGGGAAAACGGGGTGCATCTACAATGAGACAGTTAACTGTGCAGTAGATTAGTCTACTGTGCAGTAAAGTGTCACTATGCAACCATATGCAGCAGCTACTGTGCATTAAAATAGGCGAGTGTAAAATGCAGGGTATCTGAAACTCTCTCAGGGGGGACGCATTAAACAGAGAGGCTCCAAGAACTGTTCCAGTAAAAACACCCACAGCATCATGTGTATGCAGCTTCCCATACTTCAAAATGGTGGGAGGGGCACTTTAACTAAAGCTTTTTCGACGCATGCATTGGAGCAGACATCCCGCGTGTGTATAAGTGCCCACAGGTAGTAGATTTACTGCTCAAGTAATTTGCAGTAGCACACAAGTGCATAGCTGACTGGGAGCAAATTGTTTCTGGTCAGACTAGGCAGCAGGGGGTGGGAGAACAGTCCCTTCCCACGGGCAGCTGCCTGCTTCCCAGGCCCCACTCTGATCGGCTGATTAGAGTTGGGGCTGGGATATTATCCCCTGCCCTGGCAGCTGCCTGCTACTGGGGCCCAGTTCTGATCTTGGAGCCGGGGCTGGGACATTGTTCCCTGTTATGGCAGTTGCTTGCTGCCAGGGTCTGGTGCAGAGATTGGATCTAGGCCCCAACAGCAGGCAGCTGCTGGGTCAGAGGACAATGTCCCAGTCCCTGCTCTGAGATAGGAGTGGGCGTTGGCCGGCAGTCAGCTGCCTGGGCCAAGAGTGCTTCCTCTGCCCCACAGAATCCAGGTCTGATCCCAATACCCCCTGTCAGCATGTGCCTGGCACCCAGGGGAGCCTAGGGCTCCTCCTGGTTGCTGTATGGGAGCAGAGCAGGGTAGGAGTAGCCCTGCCCTGAAATGCTCCTGTAGGGAGCTAGTTTGTTCCCACTGGGCGCACATGTAGACACTATCCCAGGGAAACTTACTGTGCAGTATTGTGCAGTTGAGTAGGGTTTCAGCACATCAGTTGCAGGTGTAGGCACACCCAGAGTGTCCCAAAACATTCAGCTTGTAGTAGGCACCCTGCTATGCCATGAAGAGTTTTGGCTGAGGAATATCTGATGATCTCATGATATCAGTGAGATCCTCACGCTGTCTGGAAACAATAATATATTCTTTCCCTGGGAGAGGTGTCAGGCAGCAGGCAGTGCAGGGTCTTGAGTTGCCAGCCCCAGTTTCCACCTCTTCAGCCCCCTGCCCCCACACAGACTCTGCTGGCAGGAGCTGCTAATGAGGGAGGGAGCTTAGCGGCTGGCTGGAATGGCTAGCTGGTTGGTTTCCAGGGGCTTGGGGCACCAGAACCAACCCCTACTCCCACCAGGAGGGAACCATGGATAGACTCCTTTGCAACCTGTTCTGGCTTCCCCCAGCCTCAAACCAAAGGGACCGGCTGCACTAGGGGTTTGGGCAGGGAAGTCCTTCAAGGCCTAGTCTTCTCCCACCATCCACAATTAATTGAAACAAGTGAATCTAGAATCTGTATTGTTTTCTCTCTAACTTTAATCAAATCAAAATGCCTTTAAATAAGTAACCTTTACATAAAATCCCCCATGTCCTTGTTTTTGCACATCCTGGCATGCTGCTTCATGTAGCTGTGCCTCCAGGCATGCTGTACCCCTTCCTCCTTGCTCCGATCTGGGAGAGTCCAACTGTCTGGGCTTAGACATGCCCCTACTCACCAACCCTTTAATGGAAAGTCTGAACCGTGCACATTAGAGGGGGTATTAACCCTTAATGTGTCACTGACCATTAGCTCGTGATAACCTTAACACCAACTAACTGATTCTTTACAATTAGCAGTTGCAGACCTAAATGTGTAATCAGGTGCTTGAATTCAGTGAGAGTTAGGCACCTAATCTGTGTTGGAACTTTAGAAAATCCCACTAAGCACCCATCTGTTCTTTTTGGATGCCTAAATACTGAAATACCTTGGCTTTAATCACTCTGAAAAATAAACCTATATAATTGAGGTGCTTTTGAAAACTTCATCCAAGGCTGATTTAAAGAAGTGAAAACTATTTTCACCCATTTAAACCTCAGCTCCTTGTGTAGGTCTGGTACTCTTACCATTTTTGTTCTATTTCATTTTCCATATTTTTGATGACAAGTGGGCAAAGAAGTTTTATTGCTTTCTATTATTTAATACTTCCATTTGAACATAAACTGCAATATTTATAAGGTGTATAAAATAAACTGTCATAGAAAAGACCAATGATTTGTGACTCTTTTGATGGATTCTGAAAATAGTAGTCTGATGCAAGAATGTCTTTGAAGATGTCCTTTAAGAAGAAAAAAAAATAAGGGGAAAGAAAAATGTTTCATAGTTAGTAGGGTCAGAAGGGACCTGAGCAGATCATCAAGTCTGACCCCCTGCCATGGTTCCAGATCCTAGCTACCCTGATAGTGAAGTAGCGCCTCCTGATGTCTACCCTGAATCTACCCTCTGCCAGCTTGTGACTGTTATTTCTAGT
>NW_017728931.1:87842414-87893238 GCF_001723895.1 Crocodylus porosus | reverse complement strand
TGGCCTAGGTGCGCCTCCCCTGGGGTCTGAGGGGGGTCTGGTGTGGGGGGGCTGATCTCATCCCTGCTCAGCAAAATGGAGGCAAAGAAGTTGTTAAATAGGTTAGCTTTGTCATCTGGTGTGACAACCAAATTTCCTAGTGTGTCTTGCGGGGGCCCCACGTTACCTGGTACCTTCTTTTTGCCCCCTATGTATTTAAAAAAGGACTTCTTGTCTTTGATCCGGGTAGCTAGTCCCAGTTCCATCTCCACCTTGGCCTTCCTGACTGCCCCCTTACATCCCCGAGCAACCGCAGTATAATCCTCCCTGGTGACGGCCCCTCCCTTCCATTGGGTGTATGCCTCCCTTTTAGCTAGCAGACATTCCCAGATGCTTTTGGTGAACCATGGGGGCTTTTTTGCCCTCCTGCTCCCTTTGATCTGTGTTAGGATTATCTCCCTTTGGTCTTGGAGGATCGTCTCCTTAAGGAGCAACCACTCTTCTTGGACACCTGGCTCCCGTCCCCTCTGGAACCTCAGTGCTTCCCCGACGATTCTCCTTAGCTATTTCCCAGTATTTCTTACAGCAGAACTGCACTGCTACTGGGACTATCTTGAAATCACTTTTTCTTCAAATGTTAGATTCAGCACCAGAAGTGACCTATTTGGTTATTTTATTTACACAGGTCTATACTGCAACATGAAGGCATGCAGCCTTTGCTAGCAAGGTCATGTTAGTCTAATCTAGCTAGTCTGGTGTAAATGGGTTGCCTACTTTTCTGACTTTTCCAGGCAGGCTATTCTCCCTTGGGAGGACTGGCTGAGAAACTCCTCAAATAAAGTACAGTATTTTAAACAAGAAAAACAAGATCCTGCTGTCCTGTCCTGAACACTAGGAGGGGAACCCCTTTGCCTCTGGCACAGGCATGGCACCCTGGCCTCTCCACAGCAAGCAGTTCAGCACACAGCTTGCTTCCTCTTCTGAAATGTTGAAAGCTCTCAGCCTGCCTATGGAAATCTCTTGCAACTGGACCTTGTCAATAGGACTGACTCTTCACTCTTAAAGGGATGGACTGTCTTGTTACAAATGGGTAACAGTAGTGGTGGAGACATGGCAACATGCATTTCAGCATATGCTGGCAACCTGTTGTGTTCAGTTCAGAGAAGCAGCAGTAGCCACATGGTTTATTGTAGGCCAAATGGGGAAAGATTTACCCAGAAACACAGAATCATTTAGCAATGCAGCTATAGGAAATAAGGCTCAGATTTCTTAAGGGAAACAGTCAAGTATATCCTGCAGGTGCATCTTTAGCAGCCCCACATCAGGATGCACCAGCGGGCCTTTTACTGTCAATGGTCAGACCCCAAAATCAACACAACCTGAATAGAACATTTTCAGGAAGCCTGAGTATATTCAGGCTTCCTGAAAATTCTGTATTATTCTGTGGTTACTAACATCTGTTAAAACACAAGCCATGTAGGGTCCTCACTGCTCAGGTTACTTGTGCTAGTTAGATTGTGGCCTGTGGTTTACATAATCATGGCTTCATTTTAATTCAAACTATTATTAAATCTAAACTATCGCTAAATGCTTTTTAGCCATAATCTATTCATAATTTTGTTGTATAGTGTGTTTAAACAAGAAAATAATATTACATGAGAAAAATGAAGGGTACTCCATTTATATAGTACTACTTCCTAGGAATTCTGTTTTTCTGATCTGTTCTGTCTGTGAAAAGTAAGGGATATGCAAAGTCCTCAACACCTCTGTGTGTTTCAGAAGTGGATTTAGCCTTTTTCTCTCATTCAGATACAGAAAATATTAAAAAAACCATTAAAATCAAGGGGAAATGCTCCATTTGGATCAGGCACTGAACAAGTATTGTGTATAAAAGGTAGGGGGATGTTTAGGAATTTTTCATGTACTTAATTTAGTATCTTTCATTTACGAAGTCTAAAGAATGGAAACAATGAAATTTTTGTACGTTAAGTAAGATATTTGTAGTAAAAAAATTACACTTTGCAACTTATTTTGTCATAAATGAGTTGAGAGCCTAACAAGCATTGTGTTGTAAATGGCTCTAAGTAATTTATCTCCCCCAGCATGTGCTAGTAAGGATTCAAAATATGTTGTAATTGTTACTATTAATGTCCCAAAAGTTAAACAGCTGACTCCATTACAATGAGAGAATTACATAGTGATTCCAACCATAGCATGCATTTGCCTACTTAGAAGTGAGAGAAGTCCTGCAAGAGAAATCTTATATTAAAAAAAAGCTGTAATTAAAAACTTTACCCTCAATTCACTGTCCTATTTCTCAGGAGCAAGCCATAAAAATTCACTTACCATAACTTTATTCTAATTATTATTTTTTCAAGTACATGAATAGACTGATACCATTTAATGTGAAATGTGAACAAAATACATTACAAAATAAGACAAGGAAATACTTATCTTCATGACAATTGAGTTGGGTACCATTGAATTTAAGTTTAAAACAAATAGCCCAGGACCAAAAGTAGTATAAGGGAAAATTAAAAATTAGTCCTAATACAAAGCATCATGACTTAGAAACCTATATATTTAGTTTCTTAACTTGTTATCCTAGCCACAGGAGTAAAAAAACAGTGGCAAGTGGTGCCCAGTGAGAAGGTTACTGTATATTAGCACACAGCTGTCAACAAGGTTAACGCTGTCATGGGGCAAGGCATTAACTAAACTAAATACAACAATATGTATGGATTGTTTAAAGCCTCTTAAAAAAGGTTCCTTTGACAATCATCTTAGCATCTATGTTAAATAAAAAATATTTGTTTTTTTTATTTAAAGAAATAAATTGAAGTATCTGTTGAAAATTGGGTATCTTCCATATATATTAGGTTTTTTGACAGTGCTCCCATTGAAGGCAGTAGTAGTGTTATAAAATCATCGACTCAAAGGACCAGAAGGGACCTGTAAGATCATCAAGTCCTGTCTCCTACCCTGGGCAGGAGGTTATTGGGCTCAATCGAGCTCCACAAGCTGCTTATCCCTCCTCCTCTTGAACACCCCCAAGAATGATGACTGAACCACCTCTGCTGGGAGTGTGTCCCAGATTCTAGTTACCCTTACGTAGAAGAATTTTTTTCTTAAGTCCAGCCTAAATTTTCCCTGTATTAGCTTGTGCCCATTGGTCCTCGTCCTCCCTTGAGGTACCTTTCTGAAGAGTTGGTGCCCACCCCAATGTACTTGCAGGTGGCTATCAAGTCTCTGCTCTTACTCAGACTGAAAGGCCCAGTTCCCAGAGTCTCTCCATGTTGTCTGACTTAGACTAGAATAGGGCCTTTTGGAGGATGGCCAGGTTTCCATGTGTGTTCACTAAGGTCTGTGATTCTCAACCTTGGTGCCAGGGTATCCAAGGGTGCTGTAAATTCCTTTGAAGGATTCTGTGATGTGTGAGAAGATGAGCACAGGCTCTGCCGTGTTCCTGCCTGTCACTCCCCAGCCCCCAATGCCTGGCTGCTCAGGAAAGAGATAAACACTGCAACAAATAATTTTTTTAATGGGGTGCCTTGAGTCTAATGAGAGGTGTCGTGAGAGAGAGACCCACTGACTTAAGTACATAAGCTTGCAGGGACCTCCTGATAGAATCCTGAAAAATCAATGAAGCAGATAAAGTTTAGTAGTTACACACTCACATAGTGAAGTAAATTGCTCCTGACAGATGTTACATTTAAGGTGCAATTAACCAGTTAATCATGTCTTAAAGTGTAACCCAGCCACACATTTAGGCATGAAAACAGTCACAAAATTATTACAGACACAAATAATATAAACAGCCACAAAAAATGTGCAGTAGTTTTGTGACTAATTTCCATTAGTCCCAGTCTAGCTAATGTTCAAACCCCTGATCGGGCCCATTGGGTCCCCAAAGCCAGATGACAATTAGCTGATTGTTGGGCACATTATCATCCTGGGTTCTCCTTGTACTGTTAAGTAGGGTGCCATTGAGGTCCAATCCCAAATGTGGCATGGCAGGAGGGATGATTGGTTGGATCACAGGTCAGATCCTATCACTTTTTTAACTGAATGTCTGTCAATAGCCAGTCTTAGTAGATAAACTTTGAGCAGCCTTCAGGAAGGAATATAAGGAGCAACTAACCCCAGAGAATGCTTAAGCTAGAAAGCTGGTGTATTGTTTTCTCAGGATAGAGAGAAAGTAAATGCGAACTATATTTTGGAGCAGGGTAACAAAGGGAGCTGATGATATGGAGTCCATATTTTTAGAAGTCTGAAGAGTAAGTCATACAAAAATATTAAATTATGACTGTATTATGTCATTCATTTTTAGGCATTCATTACCTCCTGAGGGTGTCTGTAGTGTCAGGAGCCACCACCCACCCCCTGCACAGCTCAGTCCTACGCCCCACCCTGCCTGGTCAGCCTCTGCACCTGCTCCAGCCCTACACCCTCCCCCACCACTGGGCTAGCCCACCCTGCTCCACGCACAGATTTGGGGGCATACCCCCTCATGTCCTCCCAGGCTGCGTGCAGCAGCAGGAGCCATCCTACCCCCCCTACGCCCCCCAGATGAGCCACTCGTGGATCCAGCCCACACTCTGCCCTAACTGTGTAGCCCCAACCCCAACCCCACTCCCTCTCTCACTGTGGGGACCTTGATCTGCCCCCTTCTCTCACCCATTAAAAACAAGAAAAAAATGTAAAGGGGTACATGAGCTGAAACTTTGAGAGAGAAGGGGTACACTTGTTAAAAAAGGTTGGAAACCCCTAATCTGGACATAAGGGAGATAAGGAGTATAAATGATAACAGCTCTATAAATACATAATTGTTGTTGGAAATTTTTTATTTGTCTACAAAAAATGGAAACAGTATAAGCCAAAAGTTAAGTCTTGGCCTTTTGTTAATTACACATTTAGAAATGACAAAGTGAATTGGGGCTAGTACTGGGTAGGAAACTGTCTTTCCATTCATGAAACTTTGAGATTTCAAAAATATTAAATTTAGTTGGAGTCAGGATAAAACCAAAACCTTCTAATATTGTTCAGAACATAAGACCTGAATAGTTTAGTATTAGGGCATTCACCTGGAATGTGAGGGGTCTCTTGCAAAAATGTATTGCAGTACTCTGTCACATGCCAGCTGAATCTTCTAATCGCTCAGTTTGCAAGTTGATCTTCTTGCTAGTACATTAAATATTTAATGATACAATTAATGTAGGAATGCTTGAGAGGGACTTGCACTTGGCCAAAAAATTCTTGGCATAATTCTAGCACTTGCATGACTGGTAGTTATCAACATTTTCATTTATGCAAAAACTTGCAATTTTAGTGCATTGGTATTTTCCAGCTAAGTTTTGTGGAAAAATTCTTAACTAGCTCTAATCAGCATTCCACTCTGCTAGATCATCTGCAGAAATAGGTTCCAGTCCTGGAAATATGTTAAAAATGAGTCATTTTCATACAAGGGTAGATTCATTGAAATCAATGGCAATACATGTATTC
The DNA here is from genome assembly GCF_001723895.1 of Crocodylus porosus. Taxonomy (NCBI): domain Eukaryota; kingdom Metazoa; phylum Chordata; order Crocodylia; family Crocodylidae; genus Crocodylus; species Crocodylus porosus. The sequence continues at coordinate 87,887,757 of NW_017728931.1, read as the reverse complement.
TTAAAGTTAAGTGAGATTATAACTGTTTTCAGAGCTATTCCTGTTCCCAAACATTTACTTTCTAATTAAAGAAGGGGTGTTTTGGAGGGTAAAACAAAAAGGAAGGAGTGAGGTGGGGGGAGGTTAAGAGCAAAAATAATATTGTGGTATTCTAAGTCTGTTTTCAGCCCAATTAAATGATCTGTTGTCTTTTTAACATATTTGAAATATAAATTACAGATCTGAACCTTTATTTTTAACAGGATTTATTTTTACATTTCTTTGCTCTTCATTCGGGCAACACACTCCATTGCATTCAAGTTGGAAATACAGTTAGAAATTATGATGACCAATTAATAAAAGAAGCAAACCATGCTATTTAAAATGAGACAATTGTTGTTTTATACCAAATAAACATTAAAGTTGCTAGGATTTCATTCTTAAAAATATTGGAGAACCATTGTACATTTTCTTTGTTAATTACATGAGTAACATTGCAAACTGTCAATTCAAATGAATTATTTTCTATGCATTTGTGTCTAATATATTTGTCCCAAAGCCTATAACAAAGAATTGACCAACATGTATGCAAATCAAATGATACTGTTAAACTTTTTCAGCTCAAAGTAACAAGCTTTCCTCTTCCAGAGGAAACCCTGGAAAATATATGGGTTTGTCAGTCAATCCTGCAAATCAATGGATCCGGGCTTAAGTCCAAAACTGAAAATGTCAAGTAGACCCAGCCCATCTAAATAGAGCTAATGCTTTTATCCTGTTCTTCAGCAGTGAAGAAATAAGTTTGTGGTTTATAACTTGGAATTCCATTAATGCTTTCTGAATTCCACTGTGGCCAGAATTCCAGGAAGGTGCTGAGACAAGTGCATAACTTCAAGCACACAATTAGCCCTGTTGACTAATATTATTGTCTAATAGAGCTATGATGCCTGTGTTTAGTTAAGGCATGTGATTTTATTTGCTGAACTGAGGTCTGTGTAAAAACCGATCATTTATCATCTTGAGACATGGTTCTGCTATGACAGCGGCAGACTCAAATGAGACTAAAAATTCTTCACAATGTCAACTCTCTGACTCGGCAAATGATGGGAGACAACAGGATTAGTTCTGTTGACTTGGGCTAAGTGCAAATGCTTGAGGAGGTTAGATCAAATTAAAAATGGCCACCTAATCTAAGTTGGGATGGGGCAGGCTAGCAGAGGCAGGTTGGGGGACAAGGAGGCAAGCAGGCTTGGGAAGGATTGGGGGTCTGCGGGAGGGATGGGGCACAGGCAGTGTCTGTGAGAGCAATCCAGGGGGTGGAGGGGGCAGGTGGGATCTACAGGAGCGATCAGGGAAGGCAGGGGGGCAGATGGTATTTGTGGAGGGGTTGGGGGACAAGCTAAATCTGCAAGAGAGATGGGGGCAGGCAGGATCCATGGGAGCAGTTTGGGGGGCAGGTGGTGTCTGTGGGAGGTTGCAGGGGTTCAGGAGAGTTTGGTGGGATCAGGGGGGTCCATGGGGAGACTTGGGGGGACAAGGGGCTATTTTTAGCCCCTCTGATCTCCCCTGGCAAACATAAACCCCTATCCACTGTTACTTACTTGCTTGGCTTCTAGCAGTGGTGAATGCTGATAAATCCAGCACCCAGAGTGGTTTGTGGGATGGGAGGTTGGCAGTAAGGATGGCTGATCTGAGGTTGGGGGAGGCAATGAGGAGCCAGGGGGTTAAAAAGAGCTCAGTGCCAGACGGTGCATACACAAAACACAGCCCTGGGGCTGGGGCAGGCAGCTGGGCTTTCCCAGCTCTGGAGTTGTGAAGGTAAGTGTACAGAAGTTCCATGCACATTGATTTATACTGATGTAAAGAGAGTACATTGATCCAGGTCCATCTTAGATCAGGTTCTTCCATTTTAAATGGTCTGTACATGTGGAACTTCTGTACTGCTACAGGTTTAGATTGATTTCCAGTCACTGAGACTGTCTGAGTGTAAGGTCCACATCTAGGCAAATTAAGTTAGATTGGATGACCATTTTTAATCTGATCTAACCTCCCTTAAGCCCCCAAATGTCTGCATTTAACTTTGGATTTTGCTGGTGTGGCTACCAGAGCAGTAGAGATGGAGAAAACTGTCTTTGCTTCCAACATAATCACTACATAAAATGTCAAAAATATTTATATCACAGTTGATTAGAAATGGGGAGAAGGTTCAATTTCAGTTTCTTCAACTGTACATGCCAGGATTCTGTGAGAAAAGATTTTAAAAAGGGTTTTTAATGGCTGTTGTATTGATAACTGTGGGCACAGGAGAATTACACATTTTGTCCTACTAGACCATCAACCACCATCTGACTGAATAGCGTTTTCTAGAACCATATAAAAACAAATGAGTTTTATTTAACCTCACTCTTTTGCTTTTTTATTTGTTTGTGACCAATTCAAATTTGAAGTATTTTACTAAAAATGTCCTCGATTAAGTTTGGACAAAAGCAGCAAGCATATGTAGCAGTTATTTTACCAAACTGTTTTTACCAGAAGAAATGTACTGTTCACTAGAATAGAATGTATCCTGACAATGCTACTGCAGCTCCATATAGTCCCTATTATTACAGGAAATTACAATTGTGGAGAGGGAGGATTCAGCACAATTTTCTGGAGATTACAGGATCACCAAATGAATATAATATGCCTATTACTGTGAAGCCAAACTGTGCTTCATGAACAATCCATATATCTAATTCCTCCATTTAACTCCTTATATTCAGGATTTTTTTTTCTGAGTAAATCATAATTCCGATAGTTGTTTTGTAGCTGCAATATATATCTTCCTGTGTATTGCTATTAAGGTACAGATTTTGTTGCTGTTATTTATGTTGAATACTGACTGTAGTATAATAAGGTTTTACTCAGCATCAGTATGTATGGCAGAAACTGACCTTGTATTACCTGGCTTTTATTGGATAAAGGTCAGGTTTTTTTTTTAATCTCTTCTCTGATTTAAAAGACTGGGATCTTAAAACAGGTTTCTGGGTATAAAAATTCATAATTATATTTGTTTAAAGTGGTTATTCTTTAGTTCTGTTTTAATTAAACTCTTTTTTTTTTAAGACAACAGCACTTTTACATAGAGCAGACAGCTTGGGCTAAGACTAGCCTGCCCACCATGTTGATGGGATGCTGGAGGGCTGTGAGTTAACTTGAATCTGGAGGGGATCTGGGACAGAAGTTCAATAAACTGATTTAACCTAAATCAGTTAAGTCTGATACTACATCCATCCAGGTTTATCTGAAACTGGTTTTGGGCCATTTTGAAAGTAGGTTGAGTGTGCTGACCTTGTAGGAATATACACCCTTCTCTAACCAGAGCCTCCTGCGGGGGCCTGGCTGTGCCCTGCCCTTCAGCTCAGCACTATGAAAAAGAAGGAAGGGCTGCTCTAGTGCCCCCAAGCTTCTAGCCTGAGCCACTGCAGGCATGTGACAGTATTTCTTCTGTCCAGAGGGAATGTCTGTGTAGTTGCAAACCAGTTCAACCTAGGCAGGTTAGACTAACATGCAAAGATTGAATGAATCCAGGCTGAAACATTTTGAATGTCTATCCCTAGCCCTGATCTGTTACAGAGTTGAACTGGTTTATATGTAATTTCTGTCCCTAACCTAGATGTTTAGATAGCAGACTTGTCATTACTTGTGTATTTATCTCAGCTCTCTCTATTAATAATATTTCTTTTCCTTATTTCTGTTGGCTAATTTTTTTCACAGAAATACAGAGATGGAGGTATGTGCATGTGTGTTTTGGGGTCAGCGGATGCTGTAAATGCAGCATGTTTTTGGTTAAAATATACAGGTGGATGTTTGTAAAATTTTAATTTTTTGACTTTTGACTCAGCCTTAAAAGTAAATGGGCATAGCAATATAAATGTGAAAATGAAATGGTTACTGAATTTTTTCTTGGTACTGAATTTTTGTAGCTCCCATACATGCACTATTCTTTGATTTAATAGGTTCTTTGAAAATTTGGCTCTGTAGTTACTGTAGTACTCATAAAAGGAGTCTGTTCCCCTATTTGCTTATCTCGCACAAAATGAGAGATATATACATTTCTATTTCTCTTTGATTCTTTTCATTTTAAATATTGGAAATTTTAGCATTATACATTCTGGTCTTTTCTGATATGCTGGAGAGCTTTTTGCAGAATTTGGCTGTGGGAGTTTTGTTATTCTTTAGCTAAAGAGTCAGAAGAATGGAGGCTTTGTTAAATGTGTCCTTCCCTCCCCACTATTTATTAGGCATTTGAATTCTACTGATAGCATAAACAAATCCAGAGTTTTTAGAAACTGAGCTAGAAACTGAACAGTTGGACAGTCATTTTTAGTTCTTTCTGATCTCGTTATTTTACAAATTCTCAAGGCAACACAGTTCTCCAGGATAGATGAAAGTTGATTGTTGTAACATAATGAATATAAATATTCCTTGTTGTTGACAAACCTTTCCTTTCTTCGTATTTTATATAGATTCACCAAAGGACATGTTATTTTTTTCAGCCCTTCTACTTTTCGAGGTTACATTCAATGTACCCTGTTGTGGTCAGGAATTGCTATTGTATTGTACTCCTTTAAAATATCCCCCCGCCCCATTTTTCATCTATCTATCTATCTAGATATCTAGATATCTAGATACATATACACTCCTTTCCCTTCCCTAACTATTTCTGACTTTTTCTCTCCCTCTGTTCCCTATAGATAAGTATAAGTGAGCTAAGACATAGGATAAGCTTTAGCATTTTATTTTGGTATCTTGTTGGGTTTTATTTTCTCTCCTTCTTTGCAAATAAGTGCCCTGTTATGGATATCCACTGTTTTATATTTTATAATTATTATGTTTATATTGATTTGTACTGTTTTATATTACTGTTTTACTGATGCTATATGATTTAAGTCTCCATAAGTAAGTTAGCATAAGTCATGTCAAGTTTCCATTTTGTTTGTCAAGTCTCCATCTTGTGTCCCCTGCCCGGGCATACTCTATTGTAGCTCTGTTGTAACTGTGTGACTCATGACCCTCCTTGCATGTAAACTGGTTCCGTGTGTGAGTGGGTGATTGACAGACAATGGCAGAAGGTCTACAAATAGCTCCCTCTGAATGACCGAGCCATCAACTCAATGACCCAACCATCACCCTGCATTGAGCCTCCCTGGCTCAAGGTTTGGAAGACAAAGACTGCTTCAGAAACCAGGCAACCCACCATTACAGACACCTGAAACTGCATGTCGTAGCCTGGAGTGCACATGCTCAGTACACCAGGGGCTGACCCATGCCTGGGCATGCCCCTGCCACTAGGGTCATAGAAGGTTTGCCCCTATAAAAGACTGTAGTGAAGACAAACCCAGTGGGAACGCCATTTCTATCTGGATCAGACCAGCTCCACATCACACTGCCTATCAACTGCAGAGGCCCTGCCGGCAACCCCCTCTAGACAACACCTTTCTGAAGGAGACCTTGACTTGGTTATCAAGGACCCACTTTTAGCCTGGGATAGGTAGATGTTACCCATACTTTTCCTCCTCCAACTTGGAACCTGTCTCTCTCTCCTCCTGGACTTCAGCCCCTCTACCAAGCACCTTCAATCCCTGCTGCCATTCATAGAATCGTAGAAGTAGGGTCGGAAGGTACCTTGTAGATCTTCAAGTCCACCCCTGCCTGGGCAGGAGAAAAAACTGGGCTCAAATGATCCCAGCTAGGTAGGCATCAAGCCTCCTCTTAAAGACCTCCAGGGTGGAGCCAGCACCACTTCCCTTGGAAGTTGGTTCCAGCTCCTAGCCGCCCTGACTGTGAAGTAGTTCTTACGGATGTCTAATCTAAACCTACTCTCCAACAACTTGTGGCCGTTATTCCTTGTTATGCCAGGGGGCGCTAGGAGAAACAAAGTGTCTCCCAAACCCTTCTGGTCCCCCCTAGTGAGTTTATAGGCAGTCACCAGGTCATCCCTCAGCCTTCTCTTGTGAAGGCTGAACAGGTTTAGGCCCCGCAGTCTCTCATTGTAGGGTCTTCCCTGTTGTCCCCGGATCATGCGGGTGGCCCTCCTCTGGACCCTCTCAATGCTGTCCACATCTCTCCTGAACTGGGGCGCACAGAACTGGACACAGTACTCCACCTGTGGCCTGACCAGTGTTGCATAGAGGGGGAGGATCATCTCCTTGGACCTGCTCGAGATGCACCTGTGGATGCACAACAATGTCCGGTTAGCCCTGCCAACCATGACCTCGCATTGTTGGCCCATGTTCATCTTGGAGTCGATAATGACTCCAAGATCCCTTTCTACCCCCGTGCTCTCAAGAAGGGAGTTTCCCATCTTGTAAGTGTGCTGCTGGTTACTACTGCCCAAGTGCAGCACACTGCACTTGTCAGTATTGAAGCGCATCCTGTTTTTGTTAGCCCACCCTTGTAACCTATCCAGGTCTTGCTGCAGTCTTTCCCTCCCTACTAGCGTGCTCACCTCACCCCAAATTTTGGTATCATCAGCGAATTTAAACAGGCTGCTTTTCACCCCATCGTCCAAATTGTTGATAAAGAAATTGAACAGCATGGGCCTGAGGACCAAGCCCTGGGGGACTCTGCTGCCCACTTTTCTCCAGGTCGAATATGACCTGTCCACCACCTCCCTCTGAGTACGACTCTTCAGCCAATCTGCAATCCATCCTGTGTAGGCATCAATGCCACAGTCGCCCAATTTTTTAATGAGGATGGGGTGGGAGATGGGCCTGGTCCTCCTGGTGCTGCTCTGCAGTTCCCCCAGCACCCTGCAACTCCTCCCAGGTGCCCTGCAGCTCCCCGGGCACCTGGAGCTTTTCTCCAGTTCCTGGCACCTGCTGCAGGTTGCTGCAGCTTCCCCAGCTGCCCCAGAGCCCTTCTCCTTCTCTCTGGCAGCCCCCACAGTCTCCCCGGCAGCCGGAGCCCTTCTATGGCTCCTGGCACCTAGAGTCCCTCCCCCAGCTTCTTGATCTGCCCAGAATCCCTGCAGTCTCCCTGGCAGCCCCTGCCGGCAGTTTTTCCCCAGTGCCCAAAGCCCCAAGTTGGGTCTGGCACCCAGAGCTTGTCCCCTGAGCTTCTTAATCTCCCTGGCAGCTTCCCAGCTCCTCCAGGCTGCCTCACAGTTTTCTCTGGCAGCCAGAGCCTTTAGCCAGCTCCTAGCACCTAGCACTGCTCCCTGCAGGTTCTCCAGCTGCCCCGGAGCCCTTCTTTGGCTCCTGGCACCTGGAGCCCTTCCCCCCACAGTTTACTGATCTCCCTGGCAGCCCTTGCAGTTTCCCTGCTCCTCCGCAGCACGTCTCCAACACCCACAGCTTCCTGACACAGCTCCCAGTTCCTCCTTTACCCCTCCGGCTTCCAGTTTCCCTCTCCCCACCTACCTTTTGGTTCCCCCACAGCTTCGGCCCCAGCCCCAGCCCCAGCCCCAGCTTCTGTGCTGGCTTCTCCCCAGCATCACTCTTCTGTTCTGCCGGCTTTGGGCATTGTCCTTTAATACATTAACATCAATTAACCTAAAGTAACCCCAAGCCCCAGTTCTTCAGCCCAGCTTCTCCCTAGTCTACCGGTTTTAATCTCGCTACCAGCACTTTCACTCCCAGCATTTTCACTCCTTATACTTTCACTCTGTCACCTTAACCTTCCCCCAGGTATCCCAAGGACCCCAAATACACACATACACACTGTACCATCCAAGTTAGGAACTCACCTGTGGGTATATGTAGGTAGGTGGCATGTGTGTGAACTGGTGAATATACATATATATATGTCATTGTGGGCATGATATACAAATTAGTGATCTGTGTATGTGTATTGTGTGTGCAGGTGTTGGTAACTGATTTTGTCTAATTTTTGGTGTCTGTAGTGTGTATGTGCTTGAATTGGTGATAGATGTGCATGTGCCTAGGCTGGTAATTTTGTATGAGTGTGAAGTTGGTAGTGTGTGCGTATGTGCCTGGTGGGTGTGTATGCACCTAATTGATTTTTGTGTGTGTATGTGCAATTGCATCACACCCTCCCATCTAACATTGCAATTTTGAGATCCTGAGAGTTGGCCTGGCCCTGCAGGACAGCACTCCCTGAAATTATTTTGAATTATTTTAGTAGAATTGTGTTAAACTTATCACAGCAATCTTTACCAGGGATTTCCTTCTGTTTTTGTAAATTCTTAGTTCATCAGGCCTAACATTATTTTAAAATGAGGTACAAAAGACTGAGGCTACACTTAATGGAATTTATTGTAGCACAGGGTCTATTAATTCCTCCTGCTGCTATTGACCTACTCTGGTTTAAGTGCTCAAAATCAGCAGTCTGAGTATGACTTTTTCCTAGATGTTTAGATACACAAGTAGCAGCAAATCTATTATTTATCTCAACTGTCTATTCATACTTTGCTTTCCTTGTTGTTTTCAACAAATGAATTCAAGCAACATTTTCTTCATTTCTCAATGTAAGACTACAAGCAAGTATCTGACTTGTGTACATTCATTTGTATGAAACATAAGTTTATATGAAAAAATAGTTGTTGTCTCAAGGATTTAGAAGTTCTTCATGTGGCTTACAATGGCATGGTGTTAGCTTCTTTATCCTTGGATCTAGAATCTAATCATTCTCCTCCTTTAACTGTATATTTGGGCTGTCTTAATGGGGTTAACCTCTTCTGCTCCCTATCCATTTACTGGGCCCAGTTCTTACTGACACTTATTCCTTTACACTGCTCTGATGGAATGGAGCTTTTATGTGAATGAAAAACACACCTTCTGCTTTTGCCACTGAGAATTTTATCATACAAAACCCTGCTAAATAAAGCAATAACACAAACATGGATTCTTAGTTTAAACCCAAATTCCTGTGTCAGCAATATCCTATAGTATAGCAGCATTTGTGGCTCTAAAAATAATACTAGTCTCTTTGGACATAAAATTTAATTTACTGTCTCATTCAGGTCTGTCTGTTTGTGAGCAGGATGACATCCTGGTAGGAGGTGACTGATGTAATATCACATATGCATGAGCATGACTTGAAAGAGAACTATATTTTCTTTACCCCGGTGTCCCACATTTTGGGGCTTTTGGCTTTTTGCCATTTATTTCAATTTCAAGAAAGCTGTTTTGGATTGCTGCCAGCTTCAGGTCTTCTGCACATGACATTCTCCAAATATAGATCTAGACCATCAGTCATTTCACTGTTTAGGTGAGCAGTCACTTGCTGATTTGAAAGGACTCAAAGTGTTTTTAAAAAACATTGTAGCAGAAGATGACTCCTATCCTATTTGATTACAGGTGGCAGATGTTTGCGGGCGGGGGTGCAGGGGGGTGGGAGGGGGACCTATAAATTCTAGACCTCTTCTATGAAGTTTGTATCTTTCATTCAGTTAATTGGCAACAGGAAACAAATTTATTCTCTGGAAGTGAGAATATTATTTCCTCTTTTTCTGTTTATAATGTGTGAGTATTACTGAATGCATCTCTCTCCTTTAGATGGGCATGCTGTTTCATAGTTTCATAGTTGGTAGGGTCAGAAGGGACCTGAGCAGATCATCAAGTCCAACCCCCTGCCATGGCAGGAAAGAGTACTGGGGTCAAACAACCCCAGCAAGGTGTTCCTCTTAAAGACCCCCAGGGTAGGAGCCAGCACCACTTCTCTTGGAAGTTGGTTCCAGACCCTAGCCGCCCTGACCGTGAAGTAGCACCTCCTGATATCTAGCCTAAATCTACCCTCTGCCAGCTTGTGACCGTTATTTCTTGTCACTCCTGGTAGTGCTCAGGGAAATAGGGACTCCCCCAATGCCTGCTGGTCCCCCCTGACCAGTTTATAAACAGCCACTAGATCCTCCTTCAGCCTTCTCTTGTGTAGGCTGAACAGGTTCAGGTCCCTTAACCTCTCCTTGTAGGGCCTGCCCTGCTGCCCCTGATCATGCAAGTGGCCCTCCTCTGGACCCTCTCCCTGTTGTCCACATCCCTCCTGAAGTGCGGCACCCAGAACTGGACGCAGTACTCCAACTGCGGCCTGACCAGTGCCACATAGAGGGGGAGTATCACCTCCTTGGACCTGCTTGAGATGCATCTGTGGATGCATGACAAGGTGCGGTTGGCCTTCCTGACTGCATCCCCACACTGTCAGCCGATGTTCATTTTGGCATCAATAATGGCTCCAAGATCCTTTTCTGCCTCTGCACTGACAAGAAGGGAGTTCCCCAGCCTGTAGGTATGCTGCTGGTTCTTCCTCCCCAGTGCTGAAACCCATTCTGTTCTCATCTGCCCACCCCTGTAGCCTGTCTACGTCTGATTACAGCCTATTCCTCCCTTCTAGCATGCCCACTTCCCCCCTCATCTTAGTGTTGTTTGCGAATTTGAACAGGGTGATTTTTACACCCTCATCCAAGTCGCTGATGAAGATGTTGAACACTGCGGGCCCAAGGACCGAGCCCTGGGGGACCCCACTGCCCACATCCCTCCAGGTCGAAAATGACCCGTCCACCACCACTCTCTCAGTGTGGCCCTCCAGCCAACTAGTGACCCATTTGACTGTGTAGGTGTCAACACCACAGTCCCCCAGTTTTTTTAATGAGAATGGGGTGAGAGACAGTGTCAAAGACCTTCCTAAAATCTAGAAAGACTATGTCCACTGCTACATCTGTGTCTAAGGATTTGGTGACCTGGTTGTAGAAGGCCACCAAGTTGGTCTGCCAGGACCTGCCTCTAATGAACCTGTGTTATCTTGTTTCTTTCATACTCTTTTCTCTATTAGTGAAACCTGCTGCAGACTTTAATTTTTCATGAACTTCAGGGGAAATTCTATCTGAAGGTAGTATTTCTTGGCACTTCCTCCAAGGTAACTTTTTAAAATTAGTGATAAGGGTTCTTCACAACAACGTTTTGCTAAAAGAATGGAAAAAACTCACAATATTCATCTCAGATGGAAGCTGTCTTTTACAAACCTGTTTCTCCAGCTATTGTTCCACATTACAGGGAATTTAAACATTTTTTTCCTTCCTGATCAATGGTACATCTGTTGGAATGGGGTCATACTAGTAGCTCAGTAGATGCCTATCTGGCACTATAACGAGATAAAGAATTTATAGTAAATGATAAATCCCAGTGAGATTTGTTCCATTTCCTATCTCTTTCTCTCTCTTTTTTTATAGAAATGAAATATGTATGTACAGATTAGAAAAAAATGGAAACTGCTAGCGTTAGCTTCTCATAAAGGACGTGTGTTTCATGTCTTTGAATTTACCAGTTTTGAATGAAATAAGGCCCATAATTATAAATTCATGTTTCATTTGCAACATGTGGCTCTCAAACTATTAATGAGAAAATGAAACTCACATCTAATATGTATTCAATAGGTTAACATTCCATGGTAAAGCAATTTGAGATCTGCAAGGAAGCTACATACGATAATAACATTTTAACATTTTAACAAATGTTACCTTTAAATTACATTTTGGCAATGATATAGGGTTAGATTATCACTTATACTCAAGTGGAGTAACAGCTGGTTGGTAATGCAGCCTAGACAGCCTAAACTCTTTAACTTACAGGAGCAAATAGCTGGAAGATACCTCCTGGATCATAGAGTCTTCAGGCCCATTATATTGCAGGCAACTAATATTCTATAATGCTGGCCATGAATCTAGTTCTATCTTTAAAAGTATTAGTTGTTTTTTTTTTTTGTGCCCTATTGGAAGGTTTTCCAAAACCTCATTATGACTCCTAATTTCCAGCCATTTGTTCATGGCCAATTTATATCCATTTCTTATGCTATCTGCTGTTAGCTCTTTCCCCCCTGGTGTTTACTCTCCTCAGTGTATTATTACAGAGCAATCATATCCCCTCCCAGTCTTGTTTTGCTGGTGAACAAGGCAAGTTCTACATTTCAATCACTAAAAATGATTCCTTAGACCAAAGATTTTTATATAAGAAATAAAGCCTTTTTATCAATGTGACTGCATTGGAATGTAATGGACAGATACCAAGCTAGCTTAGGTAAGAAGTAGCTCACTTTTTTCACACATGCCATGTCAGGAGCTCATAGTCATTCTGTGGCCACTGAGTACCTCAGTGTTTGCCTTCTCTGTTTTCCATTTGATGAGCTTCCAGTTCATAGTGGAAATTCTTGTGGTTAGTCCCCTATGTACATGACCTTGCACTTTGTATCATACAAGTGGGATGACACAATATTAGTTCTGCATGTAAACCATTTTTTTTCTGAGTGAGATATCCCAATCCTCTTCTGTGTTGACAGTACTTTCCAAGTTGCTTATCAGCAAGTATGTATTATTGCACTCCTACTTCTTGTGCCAATTGAAATATTAAACAAGATCAGTCATGAAAATGATTCTTGAGGAACTCCACTCCTAACTTCCATCTAGTCCAATGCTCTTTGCTTTCAGCTTTACCCATTGCTGTCTCCCCCGTTACCAGTTTCTCACACACCTTACAGTTTTTCTAATTTTCAACTAGTGTCTATCTTTTCCTGCCTAAATTCCTATGTAACAGCATAACAAATACCTTGCTGAAATCCAGATAGGTGAAATCTATTACATTTTATTGGCTTAGAAAATTAATTATTTTATCAAAAAAGTTATCAGATTAGCCTGATAAGGCAAATCATTTTGGCAAATCCATGTTGCCTTTTATCTCAGTTTCAGTTTCCTTCCATTTATTATTCTTTACAAACTGTTAAAAGCAATTCAGTTCTGTTTTCTTTCCTGACTATTGAGGTCAGACTAATGGATCTGCAGTTTCTCAAATCATCTTTTTTCCTTTCTTAAATAGGAAAGTTTGTATTTCGCCATCAGATAACACATTCAGCTTAATCATAGGATTACAGGAAAATAGGGCTGGAAGGGACTTTATGGGATCATCTAGTCCAGCCTCTTGCCCAAGGCAAGATTGTCTCTGACTAAGCCATCCCAGCCTGTCTTTCTAACCTGCTTTTGAAAATTCCCAGAGATGGAGATCCTAACAGTTCTCTAAGTAACCTGTGTCACTGCTTGAACACCTTCATAATTAGGAAGTTCTTTCTAACCTCCAACCAAAATTTCCACTTCTGCTGTATGAAGCCATTGCTCCTAGTCACTACAGCCACAGAGAAATGCCCTTCTGGATCCTCTCTATAATCACCATTCAGGTACTTGAAGATTGCTCTTCTCTAGATTTAAATAACCCTAGTTCTTTCAGCCTTGTCTCTTGTTTTGCCTCCTGGACTCCTGATCATTTCCATTGCTCTGCACTGGAGTCTTTTGAGCTGTCTACATCCTTTTTTGAACTGTGGAGCCCCAAACTGAACAGAATGTTCCATGTGAGGTCTTACCAGTGCTGAATAGAGTGAAAAAATCTGTTCCTTTGATTTGAAAGAGTCCCTCCTCTTAATAACCCAGTATATTGTTTGCTTTTTCCAACAAGAACACACTGACTTATATTCAGTTTATGGTCCACTTTAAACACCAGGTCCTTCTCTATGGTACTGCAGCCTATCCAATCATTCCCCGGTCTGTATTTGTGCATGATATTATTCTGTCCCAAGTGCAGAATTTTGAACTTGTCCTTGTTGAATTTCCCTAGACTGACCATTTCTCTAGTCTATCCAGGTAGTTCTGGATCAGACCCTACCCTCCAGTGTCCATCACTTCACCCAACATGGTGTAATCTGAAAATTTGCTAGGCATGCACTCAGTCCCATCATCCAAATTATTAATGAATATTAATGAACCCCAGCTCCATGCAGCACCACATGACTAGGGAGATGACGGTCTAATTATCTGTGGATCCTGTTACTCATTAGCCAGAGCAGAATATGGGGACCAGCAATGAACAATAGTTTTTTCCCATATTTATACACTTGCGTTTATACTCATTAACATTCATTCTACCTCCATCCCATGTTCTGTTCCACCCATTTCTCCTTCCATCTCGAGCTCCACCTCTGTTTATTGTTTGCTTCATTAGCGTGAAATTGCCTATGCATTTAATTAGTTTACATGTGTCTTTGCTATGAGCACATGTCTAAGATCTATACTCCTGCTGTTCGGTCAATGGGCGGACTTTGACCAAAACCTGGAAGCTTCTGGAGGCTTCTTCACCAATCACCATTCACCTTTTTGCATATGTTTATCTCAGATTCTGTTACCAATTATGTGTTCTTTTTCACATTCCAGTCTGTTTTTTTTGTCTCAGGTTGTATCATCTTCCACCTTTTTTGGGCCCTTGTATCTTACCTTGTTCCACGCTGGAGCTGGTTCACAGCACACAGACTCATACAGATTCACTTGCTGGTTTTTTCTCAGAAAATGGTTGACACAGTTAAGATGGTTACTTACCATAAACAAATGGCTGGCTTAGATATGATTCTGTCTTGTGGTCAGCAGCTCTGCTAGGTCACAGGATAAAGCCTTTGTATTCAGCTGCAAATCCTTATCAAGATTTCTAGGTATACTATTTTCACCACTTCTGCACTGCAAAATTTCATCTATTGTCTCTTTCAGGATACCATCACTTCATTTTCATGACACTCATTTTGAATCTATGTTGAGCACACCAAACTTTCAAGCTACTTTGTCTGGGAGTTGCCCGGACTGGGAGACCCCGGGAAGCCCCTCCACCCCAGAGTCAGGGGGTGGAGCGAACACTCACCTGCCATAGGTCCCCGGACGGCCTGGCCCGCTTAAAGAACGGGCCAGAGTCAAACCCGGGGAGGAGAGCTGCGGGACCGGAAGTGCCGGGATGGACGCCAGCTGCCGGCAGGAGAGCGGAGGGGCGGATGCACGCTGCCTGACACGGAACCCGGATGTTCTGGGGCAGTGGTAAGAACCCCCTGGGGAGATCCGCAGAGGAGCTGGGGTTCGACGGAGAGGCGGCTGTCGAGGGGGTGCAAGGGCACCAGGTTCTGACGGGGGAAGGGCAGAGAAGAGCCTTAGGACCCACCGAGCTGCAAGGACCCCAGACGGTGACCCAGCTAAGAGAGGACAAAGGAGGGGCATGAGGCCCTTCCCTTGGAGAGGCACCAGCGGTAGGATCAGACTTGGAGGAGGAGATGAGTGGAACTCCTCGCATGAAGACCAGAAGCCTCTGGGACGTCGTTCCCCAACACTTCTGGTAGGATCAGATGGACGTTGACTTATAGAGTGGACGTTGGCAAGGCTGTAGGGGTGGAGGAGCCCTCAATTAGCTCAGGGACCACCAGTCCCAATTTTGGACGATTTTGTAAGCGCCGTACAAAATTCCACTGAACCGTGGAAAACATCAAAGTCGTGGCAGGCGAGCTCGGCACGTGCAGACTGAGAAAGAGAGGGGATTGGCTATAAAAAGGATGGACCTTTGAGTAACACGGCCAGACGATTGATAGACCCGTTCACATAGTTGAAAGTATAATTATTAATTGAATAATCTCTCAGTTGTGCAAGGTCATCTGCGAAAGATTGTTAACTTTTGATCATCTGATATTACACTCTCCAACACATCAAAATTCTTAAGGTCTAGTTTAACAGGATGAAAAATGACAACAATTCATGTCCCTTTGGTCTTATACCAAATTTTGACTGGAAAATGGTTTTTTTTAATTTTCCTACAAGTATGGCACTCTAGTAGTTTTCATGCACAACTAATTTTTTTTGTAAGTGCAGTTATCCCATCTGGATTTCCATGTCATGGGTCCAGACAAAATTAAATAGCTTCATAAAGTATGTTTAGTTCTTGTTCTTGCTCTTTCCCCTTCCCTGTTGGAGTATGAATAGCCAATCAATGCAATTTCAGCCTTGTCTGAAGCTACACCCTTTCTCCTTTTTCTGCTCTATAATTGGCTTTAATCTGTTGGCAATTGCTTTCAGAATGACTTTCTCAGTACTGATAATAAGTTTATTCTGCTATAATTATTTGTACCGGCAGGATCTCCTTTCTTCAAGATTAGGACAATTGTTGCCTTTAGCCAGTCATCTGGTTCCTCCTCTTGTTTGTATTTTTCTTCTTGTATTTTTTTCTAAAGCTTGGATGGCTTTTAACAACACCACTGTTAAGTTGTCTTTTCCTGCAGCTTTCCAATTTTTAACTGCTTCATTTCTATTTCTATTTCACTTTCTATTTCTTCTGACAGTGGATATGTGATGATACCCACATTGCCTTGTAATATGCCCTGAGTCACATGCTTTCATCCTGGTGATCTGCAGGAGTGAACCCTTCGTTAAAATGCTATTTACATTCTTCCAACACCTCTTTGGCATGTCTTGTCATTCCACTGGGAACTGTTTTATTGTTTATAGCATTATCCTAACTTCCATGCAACTAAACTTTTTTGTATAAGGTTTTCTCAATGACTTCATGTCCTGGAAAGCTTTTCTGTAGAGGTGAATTTCCTGGATGATGGCTGGGTTTAGCCCATTTAAGGGACATCTGGAATGCTTGCACTGGATATTGCAAAGTATGGTGTTGTGACCTAACAGTTTTCTAGGAGAAGGAAAAATTTTGATTTTAAATTCAAGAAGTCCAAGCTTGTTAGTTTTGAAAAGAAGAAGATGTGCGTGGAACTGCTGGGTTAAGTTGTATGATGGTAGCATTCACATGTGCTAGACACAGGGAGATAGCCTACAAGTTATTACTTCTAAAGGTTGCTTATTATGGAAATAATAGGCTAACTTAAGTTGGCTGTGTCTAGACTATCTTTATCTTTACCTCATCTGCACTGTAGAGAGTCCTCATTTTTTCTTTTCTTGTTTCCCCCTTCTCTCTCTCTCTAGCTATAGACACAGATAGGTGTGTATGGCTGAAAAACCTTTTCATAGTAGCTTTAATAGCCTTTTCCAGGTCTAATTTACCCTGGCTTCTGCTTATTCTATTTTATCTTTCTATTTTCTGACTTCCAAGACCATTTTTTGGGGCTGATTTAGTCTGTTTTCCATTCTTTATAGTTTCCTGCTTGTTCCTATTATCCTCTTGGATGTGATTATTCATCCAGTTGGAGCCCTCCACCTTTGATTTAAAGAAATTTCAGGCCTCCCCTTCATTCAGGTTCTGCAAACTCCTCAGTCCAGTTCACTTTACAAATTAGTTTCCTTAGTTTAATAATGTTTGCCTGGTTGAAATAGAACCTTAGTTAAATACCTCCTTTGTTTATCCTATTTAAACTAAATCTGCTTCTTAACACCTGATTTAATGTTTCTTTTTAAATTACCAAATCCTCTATAATGTCCTTGCTGATTCCTCAAATGGAGTCTATAAATCAACAAGAAGTTTTGTTATTTTAGATTTCTTCACCGAACAGTCAATCTGCTTTCACATTTTGGAATAACTGGGCTTTACCATTATCAGTGCCATTTATTCTTCAACTTGGGAGGTTAAAGGCACCTAAAAATGACACAGTTCCTGGTAGTATACATCTCTTGTAGCATTACAAAAACGAATACCTGTGCCCGAATCTGAACATTGGAGTCTACAGCAGACTCCCTGTATTCTCCCTGAAGAACATTCCATATCCTTTCCCAATGGGATTTTGACTCAATACAATGCTTTTCTGCCACTTATAATTTTATTAATGCGTTTTTTTTGATCAGCCCATACCCTTCAATAAATGTGTTTGTAGTTGTCACTGGTACTCTGCCATGTGTGACCCTATTATTTTATACTGGTAATTAGGTTCCTCCACTTTGTTGCTCAGGCTCCTGGTATTAGTATAAAAAGTATAAAACATTTTAGTTGTTTTTCCTGGACCATACCATGTTTCCTACCTGAATTGGGCACAGTCTATACACTCATTGTGTAATCTACCAGACTATCATTCTCATCAGTATTACTACTTTGTTTCTTCTTGTTATCTGTTCTCCTACACACTACATCATATTTATTACTTTGTCTTCCTTTATCTGTTTTTTTTTCCTATTTCTGAAAATTGAAAGGCATGAAGATTACCAGAGTCTCTCTCAACCTTTCCTTTTAAATTTAGTCTTAACACTCTCTTCACTTGTGCCATGCTTTTCTCAGAAAATCAGTAATGCAGTTACAATGGTCAGTTCATCCACCCACTGAGAAGTCTTTTTTCTGTGACAAGGACTTGAGACCCCACTTTGAGGATTATCCTTGCTTGGTATCTTAATTCTTGATCCATTTCAGGGGAAGCTGCAAGTCAGCATTTGTACTGATGTGTAGTACTGTGGTGGATACTTCCTCAAACCCATCACAATATATTTCAGCCTTATGTTCACCTCTTCTATCTTTGCTCCTGACAAGCAGCAAATCCTTCTATTTTTTGGATTTGCTCTGGTAGCTGGCCCATGGACAGTAAATTTGACCATATTTAATGGGTTACATTTATATGACCTATCCATGTTTGATTACCCCATTAAAATAATGCTACACTCAGATTCAGTGTAAATTTACCAAATGATTTTTTTAATGCTTGTCTACTTGGGAAGGCATTACCAGTTAATCCAGTATAATGATACCTGTACAAGCCCAGTTGCATATGCTCTTATTCTTCTTCCCAAGTGAAATAAACTAAACCACAAAAATCCCTTCTTATGCTAGAACAAGTGTGGTATACAGCATGTTCCATCCTGTTCCATTATATTTTTTTGGTACTGGAGTCCTTAATGAAAGTATTAAATAAGATTTGGTCTTGAGACCAGTTCTTGTAGAATTCTGCTCTCAATTCTCATTCTGCCACAGTAGTTCTACTGAAGTAAAATCTGTTGTTTCCCCTTTAGCCAAGTCTTCACCACCTTAGAATTCTCCTGTAAATCCCTTGGTAAAATTAGTAGCTTCCTATGTGGTACCATACTACATGTTTTACCAAAATGTAGATTAGATCTATTGCATTTTCTTTGTCAAAGATCAATATCAAGGTAAACTTGCTTAACCGCTTTATAAGCATGTTGCATACAGAGGTGCTGGGTTCAAAATCTTTGTGTAGGCTCAGCAATTTCTATCAGTTCTATGGGTAGGTTTTTGTTTGTTTCTTCTGGGGTGGAGGTAGGAATTCTCTGGTGGTGGCAGAAAGTCATAGGAGAAGGAAGTGTGGCCAGAGGACACCTCTGGAGGCTATCTAGTCCAGTGCTGTTCAAGCTTTTGGCCCCTTGGTGTGGGGCAGATCCCTGGGCTGGATTGGGTTCCATGTGCCAGGATTGGGCCCCATGTTACCCTGCGTGCCTGATACAGTGGCTCAGGACCTGGCATTTCCTATAGTGCTGGAAATTTTGCAGCAGGGCAGTGGTGCCACTGCTTTCCTGCTGCCAATTTCTGGATGTGCGGGAAACCCACAGGCCAGATGACATGGTGCCTGAGGCTGGATCTAGACTTCAAAACAGGAGTCCAACTCCTTGCTTAGCACAGGAGTGTCTGACCAAATCACTCTGGTCAATCTTGGTCTAACCTGCTCTGAACAGCTTCCAAGGATAGATATTCCACAACAACTCGAGGCAGTCCTAGTCTTCAATTGTAATTTCCCCTGCTGCAGTTAGTTCCTACTCCTGTCCTCTTTGGCCATAGAGATCAATCACAGAGTGTAGATAGTGAGCAGCAGTGTTTGTGCTGTAACTGCTGTATCTCCATGGCCCTGTAGCAATGCCACTTCAGCTTTAACCCTGCTTCACCTGGGATCAAAGTTGGGGTGATTTAACTTGCTTGCATTGTTACAGGCTCATGAAGACCTAATAGTTAAAACAGCAGCTTCTGCATGTCCCTGAGAAATGGATCCACTTCCCCCTTCTGGAGCTGCAGCAAATATATGTTTGTCCATATCCATAGTTAGTTTAAAAGGCATTGACAGAATTGTTGTTTGTGTTTGCAGGGGTCGAAAGCAGTACTGAAAATTAGGCAGCGGGTACTTTCTTGGTTGTCTGCCTACATTAATTTTACTGTAGGCCTAACACAGCAGGCTTCCATGTATCAGCTTTAAACAGTTCTAAACTGTTTATTACACTGGTTTTCAAACTTTTCCATGGGAACCTGCGGTTTCGTCATGGGTCATCATCAGAAGGGACCTACTGAAATCACGTCTTCATGATATTCATGGAAACCGCAGAAAAAGGCAGTTTCCACCATCACCACAAAAATGGCATTTCCTGCAATTTTATATGGAATCTCTTAGAAAAAAATTAAAGCTTACCAGAATATAAAGTAAGTGCGGCAATCCCTGCAGCCATAGAGCATATGGTTTGAGAGAGAGCTACTGAGACGCTGAGCTAGTGACATAGACTCAGTGAAGTGCCAGTCCAGAAAGTGGAAGTGTTTCACTGCCATTTTCTATGCAGTAATGCTGCAGTTTGAAGAAGCTGAGTGAAAAGAAGTCGAGGAAAGCTAAATATATATTCAGCTCAAGATCATGTAAAGCAGTTTCATGTAGGAGCTTTGCATGCAGATGGTGGTAAATTGTTTTGTCCATCATCCAATATGATACTGGATGTGTCGAGGAAACACAGCATTGATTGGCATTGAAGGCTGCTGCAGAGGCTGAGCAAGAAACAAGCAACTATGTCCTCAGTCATTAAAAGAATCACTGAAAGCAGTCTGACAAGGAGAGGCTACATTCACACAAGTGGAGGCATTTACAACCTCCAACATTTCTCTGGAGAAAATTGATAACCCTGAATTAAGGGACGACTTGAACAAACATGCCAAATACTGGCAGTTTCCCATGCGTGAACAGGCTTCACCAAAATTATCTACCATGATTAATTTCTTCGCATGTTCAGTCTACAAAACCTGCTTTGGCAGAATAAAAATCAACTTTGACTGTAACAGATGAAGCAACAGAAGCCCAAGATACCTGTGTTCTACGCATTCTATTTGTACCTGCGAGCTGGACTGACCAAAATCTAGTTACATTTATACACAATAAGAAACACAATTCATATTATGTATACATTTATTTTCATAATATATTTAAATTTAGATGTAAATGTAATATTTAGATTTATAATAATGCAGTAATTTATTTGATATTTTCACAAAATTTGCCGTTTTAATTGTGCTACTTTTTTGCAGCCATTAGCCTCTCAGCCAGTCAGCAGTAATGGGGGGTGGGGAGGTGCTTCCTGCGAAAAAATCACAAAATTGGCTCCATGTACTGTGAGCAGCTCATGAAAATCCCTTTGTCTCACTGCAATATAGGTAGGTCCCTAGTCATCAGGGGTTCTGCAAACTGGGGATGATGGCAGAGTGGGCCTGAAGGTGGGGTGTCATTGGTGGGCCAGGTTACCTGACTTTGTCAGGTCACATGGTCTGTGGGGTCAAGAGTAGGGGTTCTGTGGCAGAAGAAATAACATTTAAGGATTCTGTGAGTTAAGAAGTTTGAAAACCACTGGTTTATTAGATAGATTGTTTAAATCTAAACTGGGATTCTTGCCTGAGTGTTACCACCCATGGGCAAATGCAGAATGTGCTGAAGGTAGGATTATTTGTTTGGCTTGAACCAAATTACTCAACCCATATCTTATTTGTGTATGCCTATATGGCACAAGACAGCACTTTGCTGAGTGGGGTACTCCTATGCAGTACATTAATTTCGGTTTGGGAATCAATGTGTGTGAAGTATCTCAGCATAGCTTTGTGTTTCACTGGATAGCTGTACCCCTTCCACGGTTGGAAGTGGAGAGACAGTTTGTGAAAAATACTGTGTTGCAGTGGCTGATCACAGGAAAGCTGTACTTGACAACCAAATGGTGGCACCTGCTGAGTGAAACCTCCTTAGCTTCCCAGGCCTAGTCTTTAAGTTCATCTTTCCCACCTCATAAGATCTTCTTAGTTATTATATCAGCATGTAGTTTACAAAGTATCGTTCCTGGGTAGAATCTCTGCCCTCCGCCAACAATAAAGGAATGTTGGCCAGTGGATCTTTATCCAATGACACTACTAGACAGTTCTGAATTTGACTTGATATAAATGTAGAAATTTCAGGTAAATGGCATAAATAGATTGGGAACTAATCTCTCTAAGCTGATTTAATGATATTTTTTTCCTGCTTTCCCACTATATGGCATAACTCAGTTCATTAGGTTCAGGAACCAGCTCAAGATACCCAGAAGCTTCATATTATTGTTGTTGTGATTAATACAGGAGCAGAAATTTCCACTTGATTCACACATACTATCAGCTTGGTAGAAAATGCTTATTTTTCTCTACTGTAATTAGCAGCCATTTTATATGACTTCATTCTGAGAGGATTTACTTTTAGCAGTTGTTACAAGAGCCAGTTTTGCACAAAACTGTCCTTTTTACTTCCCAAAGTCTTATTTGAAGTACTGAGTTTTCATTAATATAAACAACAAAGATTTAATGATGATCATTTTTGTGTATGTGGGGGGATGAGAATTAAGACTCACTTTTGGCTCTACTGGATAGCTGGAAAAATTAAGGCAACTGCCTGTTTCTACACTCTTGTTGCTGAAAGGAAAAATTGAAACAATAACTTCTTATATTGATTACAGAAAGCTCTTGGCGCATACATCAGATTTTTCTACATAAACCTCTGTTAACCTAATATCTGCCCCCATACTGGGAGTCTAGCATATAAGATTTTAAATATATTTCTTTCAGGCAAATCAAGTTTTGCATAAAAACACTTCAAGGAGAAATTGCATCTTGGCTCCCACTGCTATCCTTAGTTTTTGACTCATGCTATTAGAAGAATATAACCAGAATAGATATTTTCAGTATTCCTATGCATTTTAATGTGTTGAAGGGATTGTGTGTGCACGCATGTGCATGCATACAGTGAATTGAAATATATTCTAAAAGATATTTGTGAAAGTTTTGATACAGAATGTTACAATTCTAGCTGTAACTTATAGCACCTGCTATTTTGATTCCTACCTGTTACACGTGTCTGAAAGACTGCATTAGCTTTGTTCAATTGAACTTTGTCTATTTTACTTGGATAATATGGATTATAATAAAGAACTGAAGCTTTGGTCGCTGATTCGATTCAGTGAAGATTCCGCCAGATATGGTGGCTGAATCTCCGAATCAAATCTGGACACCCTTTAATCTCTCCAAAATGAATTGGAGAGATTTGGAAGGATTCAGAAATTCAGACATAGACACAGCTTTAAATGTTTTTTCTACATACCTCAAGGTAAAAGCTGGGTCATGAATGCTGAGATGCTGGGGCAGATGGAGCATCCCACAAAAGTGCGGGGGGCTCCCCAGTGCACTTGGCAGCAGACCCAGAAGTGGCCCAGAAGCACTTCCAGGTCCACTGGGGAGTGCATGGAGGGGCTGCCCCGTGCCCCCCCCATCACCTGGTGTCTCCTGGGTCTGACCTGGGGTCCTCCCACAGCCAATCGCCAAGCTGGGAGGGCACAGGGGAGGTGCAGGGGAGCCTCCTGCACACTCCTCAGTGGGCCCAGAAGTGGACTGGAAGCCATGTCTGGTACCTTGAGATATGTAGAAAAAACATTTAGAGCTGTGTCCGTGGTCAAATTACTGATTCTCTGAATCAGCATTGAATCATCGGATTTGAACTTGGCTGAATTGAATCAGGGATGGTGATCTGAATCAATTAATCGAATCACTGTCTCTGATTTGGTTTGAATCCAAATCCAATTTGGCTCATTTCTCACACCCCTACTGAATATAGGTAACATCTGCAGCAACCCTGATTATAGTGCTTGTTATTAACTTGATGCCACTGAATTAATTATATTTTTTGGATCTTGTATTTCATTCATCTCCCAATTGTATAATTTATTACAATGAACATCCATTGTTATTTTAGATTACTTAAATAGTAACTGGACCTCAGAAGAGCAAAAATAACTGAATTGTAAATTGCATTACTGTTTCTGTCAAGGCAAGACTTTTTTTCAAAGCAGTTTTAATCCTTTTCTCATTTTTGGTTTTTGCTTGTTTGTTTGTTTTTGTTTTAGGCAGTTCCTCATTCCAAGTTGATTTTTCCTTTATCCCTTTCCCTTCTGGACTGTGTTAAGAGGAGAAGGAAAAAGGAGTGATTTTGCGCGATTGAGGGAAGGACTGTTTATGAAATGAATGACCAACAACAGGATGAAAGTGATTTGAGTTTGCCTCAGTACTGGACTGTTCTTTTTTGGGCACTCATTAGTCAAAACTGATAGGTCCATGTGGAAGGGCAAATTGATTTTGTGTTCACTGTTTTCTGAGATTCAGGATGGATTGTTTGATTTATACTTGAGCAGGAGATGGATTTATATTTGCTGTTGTTGTGACTTTGACTGGGCTAATTAAAAGTCAAGTGGCAGCTATTACAGAGAGCCAGAGACAAGTTATCTATGGCTCAGCTTTGACTGGATTGCAGACTGAAGAGTGGCTTGGCTAAGCTATAACCACAGGGGACCACTAACAGGCTGTTGACTTCAGCGACCATCAGGACTCAGACAATCTCCATCTGTTTGGATGTGGTAAGGTTGGGGTGTAAGGGGAAGAGGAGCCCCATGACCTACTGGGTGAGCAGAGGGGGCTAGAACCCAGCCTGCATTAACCTCCTGATACATATCAAGAAACATCAAAGCGTGGAAGGTGATAGGCAAATATCACAGGCTAGGTATTTGAAGAACCTTCCCAATTTCCTCATGGCTCACTCCCTCAAGACCTATAGGCTGGGGAACTCTCTTCTTGAAAGGATCATGGCAGAAAGAGATCTTGGAGTCATTATCAATTCCAAGATGAACATGGGCTGCTAATCCGAGGACACGGTCAGTAGGGCTAACTGCACCTTGTCGTGCGTCCCCCCCCCATGTGACACTGGTCAGGCTGAAGTTGGAGTACTGTGTCCAGTTCTGGGCACTGCACTTCAGGAGGTACATGGACAGCATTGAGAAGGTCCAAAGGAGGACCACTCACATGGTCAGGGGGCAGCAGGGCAGACCCTACAAGGAGAGGCTATGGGACCTTAACCTGCTCAGCCTTCACAAGAGAAGGCTGAGGGGGGATCTAGTGGCCACCTATAAAGTTACTAGGGGGGGACCAGTGGGGAATGGGAGAGACCTTGTTTCCCTGAGCGCCTCCCGGAGTAGCAAGGAAGAACAGCCATAAGTTGTTAGAGAGTAGGTTCAGACTATATATCAGGAGGCGCTACTTCACCGTCCAGGTGGCTAGGATCTGGAACCAACTTCCAAGGGAAGTACTGCTGGCTCCTACCTTAGGGGTCTTTAAGAGGAGGCTTGACAGTTACCTAGCTGGGGTCGTTTGAGCCCCGTTTTCTCTCCTGCCAGGGCAGGGGGTCAGACTAGAAGATCTGCAAGGTCCCTTCCAACCCTACATCTATGAATCTATGAAAGACTTCAGGCTTTGGGTATTATGGCCATATAATGTCCTAACTTGGGCTTGAGGCTTCTCACCCATGTTCAAGAAAGATGAATTTATAGGTGGAATGATTTCATAGCAGAGCTAGTAGGAGAATTAGGAAAATGAAGGACTTATCAAAGAAGAGTATGGCTAGTTTAATATACTAAAATGAAATCTGAGAGGGTATGTAATTACTATATGTAAGTATATCTGTGTGGTAAACACCAGGGATGGCACAAGAATAAATTAATTTAATCTGACTAAGAATACGTTTTGTTTTTAAATTCAGAGAAGGTTCCTGAGTATTCTAGTAGTGTATCTAGAATGACATGTTGGTCAAAGTGGTGAGGGGCAAAAAACTAACTGTATAACTGGAGCATAATCAGTTTATGATTGCACCTCAATTGGCTGTACTAGCAGGGCTAGACCCAATGATGCAGATGGTATCTTCTAATCCTATGCTTCTATGTTTAGGAAATCTTTCCTGAAGATAGTACTTCCTGCTCAGTTCTGGAATAGTTCATTTTCGGGTACAATGTGATGTACAGAAAACCTACAGGCAGAGCAAGATACTGTCTAAAAACTATCAGCCATTTCTAATTTGTTTCCCCAGTACAAAAAATGAAGTATGTCATGCAAATAAAGCAAATTGTAGCTACAGGCGGGTGCCACTGTATATTAATACCTCCCTAGAACAGGGTATACTTGGTAAAGTAATCAAAATGTCATCTGTAGAATCACATACCTAGACTCACATGTAGGGGTTGAAAGGAAACTTAAACTTTGGGTGATGCCTGGTAATTTTATGTTTCAGGCATTCTTCTGGTCTCCTGTAGAGGCATGGAGGAAATCCTCCCCACCATTCCTTTATCCTGGAACATACTAATTTGGCTTCTGTTTTTTTCCCTTCTTCGGCTGAAATAGTGAATCTTGGGTACAGCTGACTGCTAGAGATAGAAATTTGGCTGGTGTGTACAGGTGCTCCTGTGGTCTTCACTTGGGGATGAGGTGGGTGGATGAGTGCATGTGCATGTGTGTTTCATAGGGTGTTTTATGATGATGGTATGTGACAGAGGTCAAAGCAGGCGTTCATTTGGACCCCTTTTGGGATGAATATCAAAGACTGGAGTTGATGGCTAAGGAGGCCTTTTCCAATCCTATCTTTCTCTCCCACTCCTACTATCCACTTGTAAAAACAGAATATTTTATAAGTGTCTATAGACAGGATATGGATATTTCCCACCCAAAAATATCCATGTGTTTAGCAACATTTTTCCCCAAAAATGTCATTGATTTTGCAGGTGTACTCTATTTTATTATTCCTATTAATGTCTCTCACAGATTACTATGTAAAGGCCATTATTTTGCTACAGGCAACTAAACATTGCTTTTAGTATCATAAGTCATAGTAATTGTTAATGATGATGAGACAGTAGTCGGGAGTATTTTTGTGACTAGAATTTTTAAGATGTACTTGATAGATTTTAATCTTAGAAAAGTGCAAGTGATAATCTTGGCATGATTTATTTTTATTACAGGTGAACCCTGCAATTTAGCTCCTGTCAGTGTTGCAAATTAAAATTGTCTTATGCTATTTAGCTTAGTTAAATGATACTAATGTGGTTGCTTATACACCTTCTGTCACATGGAGTTTTGAGTGCTCATTCAAGGTTCATAAATGATGAGCTATCGTTGGTGACAGTTACTGTAAATGTACCTTGGGTAAACTGGTTTTAGAAACTGGAGTTCTTCAATGTAAATACGTTGGTGGTTCATTTCAGTGCACCCCAAGTTGCTGTTCAGAATTTTATTTAAAGCTCATTCTGCAAAGGTTGTGGGTTCCCTTTTTGCATGTGTTTTTTTGTTTGTTTGATTATTTTGATTTGTTTTTGCTGGCTACAAGCATGTATGATAGCAGTCTCACTGAAACAAAACAGACAACAGAAATGTGACTTTCACTCCTTCCTTTATGGGACAACCATGAGAAGAGTATGGGGCAATTGCCCAAACTGGGGCATAAGTAGATCTACCTCAAAAGTCTGAATTTCTGATCTGAAGGAAATTCTTGTGTGTGTGTGTGTGTGAGAGTGTGTGTGTATGTATGTATGTATATGTATGTGTGTGTGTGTGTGTGTGTGTGTATGTATAATTTCAGAATATATTTCCTGTTTCAGGAGGTTTCCATTTTCATTTTCTATATATAATTATATTATATTTATATTAATGGAAATGAAAACCTTCTGAAATTTCCCTAAGAAGGGAAAATTAAAAAAATGGAAATGTTTAAATTAAACCATTAAAGAACAAGGGAGCCTGAAGATCCAACTGCCGAGGTTCCTGAATGCACCATATCTCCCTATCAGCCCTGTGGACTCTCAGGAACCTGAGAGCCTAGAATTTAGGAAGTCATGGCTCATCCAAGTTATCAGATTGCTGTGGAGTTCAGAGCCTACAGGGCCTACCTGGAACTCAGTTTTCTAAAACTTTCAATGACTTGGAGCCTTCTAGGCTCCTGTCTCTACAGGAGAGAGCTTCAACAACTGGCTTGAGCTAGGGTTCAAGATGCTCTGTTTCTAGACACTTCTACAGGGCTTCTAGATAGATACCTTGTTACAGATCTCAGAGCTGAACCCTGGGTAGAACCCCAGAATGCTTTGGAGTCAGAAAACCCAGGACTTCCAAGCAAGTCGGCTGTATTCCAGCTGCAGACTCTTGAAGTCCTGGCTTTTGCAGTCTGTAGTTTGGGACTTACTAGAAGTCATGGACTTTGAAAGCCCAGGCTAGATGAACTTGCAGGACATCTGTCAGGTTTCTGATGGAACCCTGCCTGTACTTTCTTGGAATTTTGTTTCAGTGAAAGCTTGTCTAGCCCAACTACATAGTTGATCTGATATAAGATATCACCCTACGAAATCCTTGCATCTTATTTCAGTCAACTGGCATTTTCTGATAATCTATTTTATCTGTATTACCCAAGAGATCTCTGTGGGATTACAAAAGTATCTCTCAGTTATTAAACCTTCTACTTGGCATTTATGTGAGTGTCCCTTGTGCATACTGAGAAGAATTTGGGGATGTGAAAGATAAGCAATTGTAACAATAAAAATTTCAAATCAATCTAATTGAGTAAAATGAGATAAAGCACATAAGAGATGGAGTGATTGAAAGTTGGTAGTACTCTGACACTCTTGAAAATTTTATTCTGTTTTCTCATCACCACATGGTACAGCTATGTTTTGCAGTGCCTCAACAAGATAGGATCAGGGAGAGAAGCAAATTGGCTGGAGCACTAGTCAGAGAGAGAACAAACAGTACAATTAGGTTGGGGAAACACTTGGAATAAGTGGAATATAGTATAAGTCAGGGGTGGGCAAAAAACAGCTGGTGGGCCACATCTAGCCTGCAGTGGATCTTTGTCTGGCCCACACTGGGTCCCTCAGTTCTGCCTGGCCCAGGCACAGTCTAGATGTGGCAAGCCCTGCTACCCCCAGGAGCGGGGCTGGGGCAAACAGCAGCAGCAGCCAGAACAAGCTGCCACCACCTGGCCTGCCAAGAAAGAGTGTCCAGCTGCGGAACCACTGTGGAGCACTGTGTGGTCAGAGAGGAGGGACGAGGTTAGGAGACACCACGGCCAGGGAGTGCAGAGCAGGAAGAGCGCATGCCAGGTTGGGGCTGTGCCTGGGTTCCCACAGATCCACTCTGACGGGGGTGAGTCTGGAGTGGTTGTGGGGCAGTGCCAGGGGTGGTGGGAGGTGCAGCAGGGTGCGCAGACTCTGGGCCATTGCGGGGTGGGGGCAGGGATGGGTGCTGGCTGGCTATGGGGGGGCATGCGTAGGGGGCTCACATACACACCCCACCATACCCACAAACCCTTCAGTACAAACCCCACAACCACACCCTCCCCTGCACACAATCACACACCCCACAAACATCATGCCCACCCACACCCTCCCTCCCACCACACACCCCACCTGCACCCCCTGCATACACACTCATATGCCTCTGGGGGGAGCTGTGCTCACTGCTATGGACACACCCCACCACACACAACCCCAGTGACCCTCCCCCTCCACACACCCCACAGCTCCCCACAAACCCCATATACACCCACCCATGCCTCTCACCCTTCCAACCCCCCCCCCACAATATACAAGAGTAAGACCTCATTTTGAGCTATTATGAAATCACCTCTATAGATACCACACAAATGCATACGAATCAGGACAAAATATTTTTTAAAATAAAATTAAAATATGTTATTGTCAATGTTTTATTTTTAGTATATAATTTGGTTTTTTTCTGGTTACAAGATGGCAAACCCCCTTCCCAAAAGGAGTACTTCTGGGGGCAAGGGGAGGGACTTCTGGTGGCAAAAGTCATGGGTTAGGGGGCAGGACTTCTGATCCCAAGATGGCGACTGGGGGCAGGGTACCCATCAAAGGGTGGGGCTACCCTTGTGGCCCTTGACAGCTCACTAAAATTTGTGAAGCATCCCTTGACGTGAAATAATTACCTACCCCTGGTATAAGTGGTTCCTCACCCCTAGACTGTGGGATTTTGCCCAATAAATTCACAATTTGTGAGGAACTGTTCATGGAGGTCCAGAAAGTGTCAGTGGCCAAAATATGTCTTCATCTGTATCTGGCTAAATGTTTCACCATTCATTTTGGATCCAGGTAGAAGTTTAGTGATCCATCTTTTTATGGCTTCCAGAATGAATTTTTACAATATGCTGTCCATGGAGACCACCTAAAATACCAGCTACACTGTTTGGTTTTTCAATGTTAGATAAAGGGAATGCATTATATTTGCACTTTTGCCCACTTGTTAACTTCCATATTACTTTGGGATGCAGTTCAAAAGTATTGACTCTCACCAGAAGGTTGAGTATATTCAGAGTCCTGAGTTGAGTCATGTATATTGAAGAGTCCCCCTCTCTCCCAGTTCAACACATTGACAGTTTAGGTCACTTTGAGTGCATCAGGTAGATTCATAGGTGTTAGATTTACATCTAATCTCTAGATATTTGAAAGGACATAATTTCTATTCTTGGATTAGATATTGTACCTTAAGACTAGTTCACTGTGTTCATGTTTAAAAATGTACAAATAAGTAAGGTCAATAAAACATTATATTTTGTCCTCTGTATGTTTATGATCAGATACAGTGCCTCATGTATTCAAGGGCAGAATTTAGATAACATTAAACTCACAAATACAACCTAAGTGCTGAAGCTGGGTCTAAATTTATGAAATTAAGTAATCAAATAACACTTCCTGTGGGTGTAAGGAATAAATCTGTTGTCTGATGCCCAGTGAAACTGCCCTCATGCTGCAAGCAGGGAACTCTCTTCTATGTGCCAAGGAAAAGGCAGGATAGAGCAAATAGTAAAGGACACAGATTTAGGTTATGTATGAATGTTACCAAACACTAAGTGTGTGACCATTCAAAAAGTTTCTACCAGACCAAAGACAAGGTAGAAATAGCCTCTGGTAGAGTTTTTATACTGGAGGAACAAATGCTTATATGCTTCCAATTCTGACAGAAGATTCAATGCTGCTCCCTGGCATCCCAGTATGCATTGCTCTGCCACCCTCCCCTCCATAAAGTCAGTCTGTGACTTGGGCAGACTCCACTGCTCTGGCCCAGCACAGAGCCAGAACTGCCCCGTTTCCCTCCCTCCAGGACTCCAAACAGCATAGGATCATAAAATCATAGGAAAATAGGGCTGGAGGTGATCTCATAAGGTCATCTAGTCTAGGCCCCTGCTCAGGCAGGATCATCCCTGCCATGTGTCTGTACAATCTGCTTTTGAAAGTTTCCAAGAATAGATATTCCACAATTTGTCTAGGCAGCCTGTTCCAAGTCTTATCAGTCTCATAGTCAGAAAGTTTCTCCTAAGCTCCAGCCTAATCTTCTGTTGTTGTAGCTTGAGGCCATCGCTCCTAGTCTTGTTCCCTACAGCCGTAGAAAAAAGCCCATCTCCAGTGTCTCTCTTCAAATACTCCTTCAGGCAGTTGAAGACAGGTATCAAATCCTACTCCCAGTCTTTTCTTTTCTAGGATAAATAACCCTAGTTCTTTCAGCCATTCCTCATAAGTCTCATCTCCCAGGACCCTGATCATTTTTGTTTCTCTGTGCTGGGCTCTTTCCCAACCTTCCACCCCCTTCTTACAATGTGAGGTCCAAAACTACTCTGAGTACTCCAGGTGAGGCCTCACCAGTGTGGAATAGATGTGGCCTCTGCTGGGAATGGAGCCCTGCAACACAATGACCCACCCCTACTATTCCCACAGCCTCCTAACCTTCCCTCTCCTGGATTCAGACCCAGATCTGTACTGTACCTGAAAGGTAGAGGTGGAGGGGCAGGGGGAGCAGTGTTGGGCTCTGTTCCTGATGGGGGCCATATCTATGCTATTTGGGTGGGAGTGAGAGTGGGGTTGCCATGCCCTCGTATACCCAAACAGCATAGATATGATCCCCACTGGGAATGGAGTCCACTACCCTTCTCCTGTTTCTCACTCCACCACTGACAGGGACCTGTTCCCCCAACTCCCACAAAACTCCTAGCACCTGACTCCAACCAGACTCACCCAATCTGTACTGGAATTGCGTCCAGCACAATTTTAGAGGGGTAAAGATACACTATGGAAGGGAAAATTAACAGCTTGAAATGACAGCAGATATGCTCTGGGTCTGCCACTTTAAAGCCTGACAACTGGGGGGGAGTGTGGTCTCCTGGCATGGCCAGCCAATCAGCCCTGACCTGTGCCCCTGGCTGCTGTCGGTTGTCAGAAGGCAGATAAGGCAGATCGGAGACCTGTAAAACATACTGGGATGCGTGTGCTGGGGCTCCCTGGCTGAGTGTCTTTGCAGTGCAGGTTGGCTACAGATCACCCAGCTGGGCCCTTTAATGCTTGTATGTTGTTCTGTGAGTAGGGTTCCTAACCGCTCAAACAAACTGATGAAAAGTTACCAATTCATTAAAATGCTTGTATGCACCCTCAGTGAGAAGGGTTATGGAAAATTAATCCTGTAGGCAACAAGTAGAGTTAAACTATAGGTTACTAATACAGACAAAATTGAGGGGATATTGATCAGGAGAGTTAGCCCAGAAAGAACATATGAACTGAGGATCTGTGTAGACAAAATGGGGGCCCTAAATTGAAGTGGTGTGTTTTTAAAAACACACCACTTCAATTTAGGACCAAGTAAACCCAAATGTCGTGTACACCTGTGTACTTACCTGCCTGTCCGGTGGCAGTGAGGGGAGGGTGGGTTTCCGGTGGGCGGAGCAGTCCTTGGGCTGCAGGGGAAGCTGGTGCTTCTCTCCGCAGCAGCAGTAGCTCTGCCTCCCAGACGGCACCCAGCTTGGGCAGTCCTAGGGGGTACTGCAGCCATGGAGGGAAGCACCGGGCCCCTGTGCAGATCAGGCAGGCAGGCTCCGGGGTCGGGGTGGGGGGAAACGATCAGGCTCACTGCTTTTTTTTTTCTTTCTTGGGTGGAGTGTGCCTTCCCAAGCTGCTGTCAGGATGCCTACACAGGCTTCCTGAACAGTCCCTGAGTCACACGGACCCCAGTGCTTCGCTCCATGGCTGAGAAGTGGAGGAGTTTTAGTTTGCTGCACCCCAAGTCATTTAAGGTGCATTACGCCACTGAATTTGCTACAGTGGCTGGAATTAATGCACAATACGCTGCTGATGCATTCAAACACCAACACCATGAAAGTGGTGCAAAACCATTTAACCTGCTTTAAAGTGTCATGTACACATGCCCTTTGTTTCGTCTACACACGGCCTAAGTCATATATATATATATATATATAAATTGGGAAAAGGAAAAGAACATATAGTATTGATGATGATATAGCTGAAGAAGTGAAAGATTTGACAAATTTCTATTTGTTAGAAGAGCTTTCTGCTTTCTTTCTCCCTCTCTCTCTCTTACGGTTTTACTTTTCATGGTGTAATAGGCTCATCATAAAACAACTTATGGTTTTTACTTTTTCTGTAGCATTTTGTAGCCAGAAGATTGGATCACTTTAATTTTCACTTCAGTGACCAATAAGCAATGTTTTTCACACTTCTAATTTATCTGGTAAAGAATCCAGAACTAAATTCTGTATCTTTCATTCTCTAAAATAAAGGCTAGAATTTTCCAGTTAGTTTAATTAAATCCATTTTCCAGTTTAGTTTTATTCATCTACTTCAATAAATCCAGACAAAAAAGTGGTGAGATGGGACAGTTTCATCACTTTTCAAGAAGGCATGTGATATGAAAAGATCATTTGGATGGGAACCAGGGCAATTTAGCATGTTTTCTTTCTTGAGGACTGGGAAACAGTCATGGCACTGTATAATTAACCAAATTCTGCTTTAGCAAAAGAAAATACAGAAAACTATAACATTACAAAACCTGAAAAAAATGCCTGGAATACCTGAGAACCCAAGCACACTGAGCAGAGGTTATGATGGTTAGATGGTGCATACAAGAAAGTTCCTTGGATTTGGCATATTTGAAGAATTTCATATATATTCAACTTATTAAAAATAGTTTAAAATAAAAGAATAATTGAATACCTTAAATAATAGGGTCATGCTCTTTGTCCTGTGGCTGCATTATGGTTTGGATTCGTTTTTGAGTTCAGGTCTTGCATGCACCAAAAGTTTAGTCCAACTGCCAGGGGCATTGATTAAAAAGTCTCCTATGACTTCAGTGACAGCTGATCAGGCCCAAGACTAGATTCATGATGAGGAACTATGGAGTCAGTGTGGTGTTCCCCAGGTGAATGTGGAAGCATGGGATATCATAAAAACTTTCAAAAGCTTTTATGGTCCAGCTCAGAGCCATGAAAAAGGACATGTCGACACAGGCATTTTGAACTCCTATGGCTCCTTTCCCCTGATGCCTTTACCCCACCAGTCATGCTTTTAATAAGTGAAAAAAAATTCCCTCCTGAACTAACTGTCACACTAGCTTATAGTCTCAATAACACTAACTTGAAGTACTATTTTCAGTCCATACCCAACTAAATACTTATCTGTGTAAAGATCATCACCTTGCACCAAGCAAACATAACACAACTGCTGCTTCTAGATGTAGTCATCATACTGTCTGTAAGCAGATTATGGTAATTATAATGGAGATTGCAGGAACTTGCCTTCTAATTAAAATGGAAATGAAATTTACAAAACAAATATGTAACAAACCATGCTTTCTGCAGCAGTTAAAAATAAAATAAAAACCCTATGGTGCTGCCAGATGCTAAGTGCCAACAATATGGTCAGTAAGACAAGTTTCCTTCCTCCTGTGCATTCTAAGCAGACAATGTGAAATAGCACTTATTTATTTTTATTTACTTTTTAGTTTTAGATCCTGCACCATTCAAAAGGCTCAGAGTGATTTATAATGTGCAGACAACCCAAAGAGAGGATTCCCTAAATAATACACCAAAACCCAAGAACTCCAACTCTTCCCCCCACCCCTGCCAATCACTGCTTTATCACTTGCCTTTGTTCTAGACATAATAGGCAACACAGGAGGAAGCATGAGAAGTAACTACAAGAGAGATTGGTATGGAAGAGAGGTCAGGAAGGGGCACTGGAGGAAGTCAGATTGAAGGTGGAAGCAAGGATATTGGTTCTGAAAGAAAATATGAACAGTAATATGGCCTCTGTATAGTTGGATATCTTATTATAAAAGAATGCCAAAGTGTATTCCACCAAACCCATGACTAAACTAGGATTTTATTATTCCCAGAGTGTGGAGAGAAAAAAAAAAGTAAAGCTCCTGGATCTGTATTCTTACAGCATCTACTTAGCAGTGCAAGTCTGTTTACTCTGAGGCTTAGATTGTGACTCTTGTCAGGGTTGACTGTGATGTTCAATATCTGCATTGGTTCCAAGTTACTTAAGAGATCCTTTTATTCAGTGACACAGCTCACCTGTCTCTGCTTAACAGAATATTTGCTTCTTCAATGGTCAGCAAAGGAATACTTGCTTCAGTATTTCCCATTATGGGAAGAGACTCTGAGGATGCCTGGGTCTTTTCCTGCTATTTGATGGCAGTTGTATCTGGTCAGGTGCACAGAGAGCAATAGATACTCTATGAAAAGTGTAAAGTTATCCTCCTAGAGAACAAGCAGGGAGCAGAAGATTGTGAAGTACCATCCATTCTTTGCTATGCTCTTCGGATTATACACTTAGGTGCTGTCTTTTCCTAGGGGCAGGTTGCAGAGTTGAGGAGGAGAGAAAGTTCATGAAAATTGATTTTCAGTATTAGTGAATACTTCATTTTAGTGGGAAATGTTGCAAACACTTTTACTCATAACCATGCAGGGTGTCTACTGTCACTTGCACAAGGTCCCTGGATGTTGTATCTTGTGTTCCATATCACAATGTGCATCATTGGTTAATATATGCTTCTCTGTTGCTTCAGTAAAGAGAAATAGTTTAACAACAACAAAAAAGAGAAAAATTCACTGGAAGAGAATTCTCTCAGGTACAGTTTAACTGAGGAGAGTGTCCAGATCCATATCTGGCTTAAATTCAAAGTTTTTCATTAAAATCATTTAAAAGTGCAGTTCAACAACACTGACACTGGTTTGCCACATTTTTGAGATGTTGGGCCTATACAAGCCCTCTATACAGTAATGAATTTTATCCTAGTATATTGCAAGGTGATAGTGGGTGTGGCAGTTGGGGCCACTCACAGGGGTCAGAGGTATTAGGAACAGACACTGATGCTCCCAAAGGCAGGTCCAGGGACCCCAGTGCCGCAGAGAACTTATTCAGGAGGAAGACGGAACTGGGGTTGGAGCTGTGCAAGCTGGTGTTGCATCAGCTTTTCAAGTGTTTGTCAATCAGACTGGGCGGTGATTGGCTGATAACATCAGCTGCGACCTCTGCCATGGGAGATTTAAAAACCCTGGTAGAACCTGGGTACAGGGGGAATGAACAGGGTGATACACTGAGCTTGCTGGGGTCCATCCTGGCCAGCATAGGTTTCCTATGATGCTGACCTGCTGGAGGTGGGCAGGAGAAGTGTAGGGGAGACAGAACAGGCTTCCCATGCAGAGCTCCCCAAGGAGGGTTTTTGGGCACTGGATTGTTGCAGCCATCCTTGGCCCTACTGAGGGTACGGCAGTTCCAGGCCTGGCGAAGGGATGGAGCAGGGCCAAGAATGAGGGATGAGTGCCAGGCTGAAACCACAAGCTTTCACTTCCCACTGAGGCTGATGGGGTAAATGCCCAACAGGAGGCCATAAGGGGCCAGAGCCGGTAATTAGGAATGGTGGCATGACAGCCTGCCTTGTTGGCAAGTGGATTGGGGTGTAGGGGAGGCAGAGCCCCAGGATCAGCCGCAGCAATCCAGTGAGTAGTACCATCTCCAGGACAGTGTGGGAACACCACTGAACCCCTCCTTCCATCAAGTTGTGGCAGGTGAGTCAGGGTACCTGACCCAGGGAATGGGGAGATACTCACACCACCAACTGAGGGTCTCACAATGGGATATTGGTTGGTTTTTTTCCATCCAGCTAAAGTGTAGATGTGGTTGAGAAATTTTTAACAGCACGGATTTTTGTTGAACTTTTACCGTTTCATTGAAATTACTTTTGTGGGAATATGTACACTAGATATGATATGTACACTAGATATGATAGAAGATCTCCATGAGGAATTTTTGGTGAAAACTGGAGAGAGTGTCCCCTCCTTTCAAAACAAACCCTTTCCAACATCCCAGCAAAAATGCCTGACTCCAGCTTCCCCAAACAAACTGCCAAAAATTTAACCTCAAGAAAATTGAACTGGGATATGGGAGACTTAATTTCAAATTTCTGTTCTGTTTGATTCCAGCAGGCATCCCTGACAGCTCTCCTAGATATCAGGCTATTGACTAATCTAGGGTGAGTGTCCCCCAGTTTTTTCTGTTGGAGCTTTTTCTATTTCTACAAATAAGCACTGGGGCAATAATTTGAACCTTAATTTCCCACATCCCAGATGTACCCCATCCACCTGATTATGGTGTATGTGGATGGTCCAATGAATATTCAGTTTCCATATGAGATGTTGAGACACACTCACCCCAGACTAGTCAATACCTTGCTAG
Source organism: Crocodylus porosus (assembly GCF_001723895.1). Lineage (NCBI taxonomy): Eukaryota > Metazoa > Chordata > Crocodylia > Crocodylidae > Crocodylus > Crocodylus porosus. The sequence continues at coordinate 87,850,403 of NW_017728931.1, read as the reverse complement.
CTAAGGCATTAATATGGAAGGTGGGAGATTGGACCGATTCCTTGGACTGAATCAGAAAGAAAATGAACTTGTGTCTTTGACATCTGAATTGAATACCCTCACCATCAGGCTACTGAGGGGGGACAGGTGTTTGTGAAAAGCGTCCTACACAAACTACAAACATTTTTCAAATCTCAAACTTTTACAGCTTATATCAAGAAACACCTCCCTTCAAAATCCTTTGCCAAAAAGCATGAAAGATTTTTGTAGTTCACTATTAGTTTAACTTCTGTGGGATAAAACATATTAATGGGAATTTTTAGACTTGAGTTGTGGTTAACTTAAGCTTTAAAAGTTTTTTCTATGTACCTTGAGGTAGTAGGCAAGGCTCATGATTGCTGCGATGCTGCGGTGTATGGAGTGTCCCACAGGAGTGTGGTGGGGTAGGGGGGGCCCTCCATGTGCTCAGTGGCAAACTTGGAAGTGAACAAAAAGTACTTCTGGGTCTGCCGGGGACTTTGCAGGGGACCCCTCTGTGCCCCTCTGGCTCAGCGATTGGCTGCAGGGGGACCCCAGGTGCCCCCCCAGACCCAGGAGGCACCAGTCACTGAGCTGGGGGAGCCCAGCCATGTGCTCCCCAGTGGACTTGGAAGTGGACTGGAAGTGCTTCTGGTCCACTTCTGAGTCTACTGCCAAGTGCTCTGGGGAGCCCCCTGTGCTCCTGTGGGATGCTCCATGTGCCCCAACATCACAGCATTCACGAGCCCCTGCTACCTAGAGGTATGTAGAAAAAAAAATTAAAGCTGTCTCTGTGTCTGAATCTCTCCAAATCAAAGGGTTCCAATTCAATTCGGAGAGAATAAAAGGTCCTCTGATTCGATTTGGGTTTGGAGTTTCAGCTGCCAAATTGAATTAGGGACTGAAGCTTCACACAGCCCTAGTGTGTAACATAGACAACACGGACAGACCTTGAGAATGAGATGTATTGCTGCAGCTCTTCAGCGGTATTGCCAACTCTCATGATTTTTGGCATTTATATATGTAAATATATAAAAGAAAGAGCTAAGTTTTTCACATTCCTGAAGCATGGGGGCTGGACCAGCTTCCCCCTGCAACTGGATCAGGTGGGCTGAGAGACCCATTGCAGGCCAAATCCAGCCCATGGGCCAAATTTTGCCCACCCCTGGGATAGATGGAGTACTGAAGTGTTGCTTATTATTTGTTATGTCTTTACCTCTGATGTTCATTCCTGCCTCCCCTAATTGTGTCTTTATTGGTTTCCATCACTACTTTTTTACATTATGATATGGGAAGCTAATCTCAACAGGACAGCTAAACTAATATTATCAACCTGTGCTCATTATCTTGGATCTTTTTCAGAGCTTTATTTTGTTGTACAATTCTGAAATATTTATAGCTTTTGTTGTTATTCTGCATTTGTGATTCCTGCTGCCTGTCTTTCTGTATACTTTTCACAATATAATTTAAATATTACATTCCATATTTCAGGTAATTCTTGTATGTGCTATTGACAACTCTGTACAGAAAAAGAAAATAACTCAAGGTAAGTTGCTGTACTCTGATTACTAATGATAAACATTAATTTAATGCAATTTTGGTATGACTGAATAATAACTAGCTATCAGGTGTTAATCTATTATGTGCAGAAGTACTATTTGTTCCAGGAAATAATTCCAGACATGTCCTATTCAAATGCAACACCCAACAATGAATGTAGTATTATAGAAAGTTGTATTGGCTCTCTGTAGCTAGCTCATGTTGTATGGCTAACTTGTTATCCTCTATCAACATAAGGTCATATTCAATGTTATTATTTTCTAGTTATGAATATCTCTGATTTGGATCAATCTTCTCCAGGTGTATTAGCTTTCATTTTTCTAGACTGAGTCTTATTGTTGTGTTCTGCCCTTTGTTTCTAATCTCATTAGGTTTTTCTTTAATTTCCATTAGAATTTAGCTGGGAAACATTTACTCAGCATGGACACGCTTATGAATAGTCCCACTGAATTCAGAGAAGCTAATGGAATGTTATGATAATGTAGAGTAGACTCTGGGAATAAAAGGATAGGCATGGTATTATAATAATAGGAATTTTTGCACCTCCTCCCCTCCTATATGACCATCACATCTAACATGACTCATTAAAATCTCTAATTTCTTTATGACAGCATATAGAGTTCACATGGAAGGTCTAATGAAGTTTCATTTGGCTGTTGTTAGCGTTAGCAACAACAGCTATAAGAATACTAAATAAATATTATGATAGTATGTAGGAGCTTTGGGTAATGAACTAAAAGCTTATTCTTTTAGGTATTGGATTGAATGATATAATCTTTTATAAAAGAAAAGCACTAACAGAAATAAGAGTTTGTAGGATTTTTTTGCAGCAGGCAATGGCTGAATAGGCAATGTCTTTAAATATTAATTACTGGTCATCAGAAGATGTGGTGTCACCTTAGAAATAGAAAGGAGCTGAATAATTTTCTGGGAAATGGAGGACAAATAGATAGTTCTCTGAGTGCTTTTTTTAAATTGCAGGTGTTCCTTCTTGCCCTAAAAGCTTTCTGGAAAATTTTTCCTGTGAAGAATTGATGAGGCTGTTGCTAATTAACCATGCTAAAAGGCTGAATAATGTCAGAGCGCACAGAGATAGGCAAGTGCAGGTAATTTTAGAATCTAGCATTTACAGCACTATCAAATCAATAAAGTTTCTCATTTAAGGTTCAGCACTGGGAGTTTCTGAGTATCTGTGGTGCTGAGCACCTATATGTCCTGCAACTCTCAATAAGAGTTGAGTGCTGTGCACCTTGAAGCCACTTTTATCTGCCTTGTAGAATCTACCTCTTAATTGTGCATGTCTTGATTCTCATTGTCATTAACTTCAATCCTCATATACACCAAATGTCAAAGGAGACTCATATGGATAATGCCAGAAATCTCAAATTATGAAAAGCTAATTTATTTTTTGTCAGATAAAAGAAGCTATTTCTTTAACTCTTCTTTATCTGGGCCCAGATTTGGGTTTCATTGAGTATGTCTGAACTTCAGTCCAAGGGTATGGTTACAGCTCAAGAAGGTATATCTGAGCTAGTTTTAAGGATCTTATCTTGAACACTGATAACAGTAACAACATGGGGCTTAGCATGAGTTACACAACCCCCTTGGAACCTTGGGAAAATACTCAGGCAGCTGGACTGGGCAGAGTGCCATGATGCCATCTCTCTGCTATTGTTGGTACCCAAACTAGTTATTGTATATTTAGCTTGCAGGGTAGATATGCTATATTTTATACTAAGCATCAACACAATGAGGCACCCCAGAATATCCTATTGCCCATATCTTAGGGCCACCTTTAGAGCTGGGTTTCAAGTACTATCTGGTGGAGGTGTGGTCTGAACCCAAGTCTAACTGCTAGACTCTGGTAAAATGTAAGAAGCACCTCTTTTTCCTTTGGGTGGAATTAGACTTGATCTTATAATTTCTACTAGGATAAGCCTTACAGGCAAGATGGGCAAGGGAGTCTATTTTTTTGTCAATGCTGATGGAGTTTAGGCATGATGTTGGCACTTAGCTGCTCAGCACTATGAGGACTCATGTGGTACATGTCCAGAAAGTGCCATGTAAGGCATCTAAGTTCTCTAAGTAACTTTAGTGTCAGAAAATTAGCAGTTAGAGGAGTAGCAGCAGGTGAAGGGAGACTTTGAGATTGTGAGGTGGCAAGCACCTAATCCTTTCCATGGCCTAGGTCAGCTCTTTATGAGCATTGTAAATAAAGAGTAGAGACACAGCAATACCTATACATACAACAGTTACATCCAGAAATGTAGCCATCACAAAAAACAGAAATGACCATTGGCTGCTGCATTCAGCTTGATTAATGTTGTTAATATGATTGGCTTGCATGCTTTGCCCCACAGCTGTTTCAGTTGTGAGTTAAGTGATTTCTCTGGGTAAGGCTCCAGTAGGTAGTCTTTTCACTTGCAAAACTTTCACTGACTTCAAGAATCAGGCCTATGGATTGTAATTCTGTACAGCACTACTCAAATGCAAAATCCTTATTGTTAAAGTTTTGGAAAAGACAGGATGCCAAACAGTGTTTGAGTAAATCCTGAACTCTAATATTTTGTGCATAAAGAGGTTCAAAAGAATGCTGTTTTGAAATGTCATGCTAACAATACTTGAAAAACATAGGAGTTGTATTATTTATGAAGAAATGTTTTACAATGCTTTTCAACATACTGCGTGGCTGCCTGACAATTGTTGACAATGTAAAATATGTAAATGTATTTTAAAAAATAAAGGTTCCTGAAATGCTCATGTAAAATATGCAGTTGCAAGCAAAATACATAGAGGTGGGCTCACAAAATAACTGTAGCTCTGGGTTATGAGAAAAACTATTTTTTCCCCTGTTCTCAGAATTGTTATTGTAGTGGTATTGAAATCGAGATCCAACCTTCAATTTGTCTTGATTGCATTTTCTTCACCCTTAAGAACATTGGAGAGTTAGATACCTCAAAATGTGACCCAAAAAAGCCAGCATGCTGAACAGGTAACTGATAAATGCCACCCAATAAGAAAGTCTATGAAAAATTGCAAATGGTTGGTCAACAGAGAGAGTGAGCGAGCGAGAGAATAGCTCTGCAGGCTGGAGGGCAAGGCACAGATCTGTAAGGAATGAATTCTGGCTTTTGGTCCTTGTTTCAAAGTTTGTTTGTTTGTTTTCCATTGACTGTGCAGTGTGAAATACAGAAACAATCCTGGAAGTGGAGGCTGAAACCCAGGTCTAATTCTTCCCATATGAACATTCCTATGACTATGTGAGGATGTCCTTCTTTCTGTCTGCCTGAGTTCTGAATTTCTGCAGGGTGGAACAATGTGCAAGATGAGGGAGGGGGAGAGTACTTCCATCTAGAGTAGCCAGTAGCCTTGTGTTAGACAATGTGGGCTATTACCAGATTTCCTTACATACAACACCTCCCAAATAAAAGGGTTGAAAGGAAAAAATAGATCTTCCCTTGATAATACTGGTAAGTAGCATAAGTAACTGATTAGCAGCAGGTAAGAAGCCCAGCTTGCTCATTGTATTGCTCCATGTGGAGGCTGTGCTGTGTTTACATTCACTTCTCTCTGACAGAGGCTAATGCTTCCAAAACTGCTATTACCTGTTTTCTTGCTTATAATGCATATCCCAATTTCCACCAACTTTTCAGAAAAAAGGCATGGGAGAAAATATGGTATATAAAAGATGGCACATTGGCATCTTCAGATATAGTCATAGTTTAAGAGAGAGGAGTGAGCCTTGCTCATTCCTTTCAAAGATTGGGTATAAGAACATAAGAAGAACTATCCTGGGTCAGACCAATGGTCCCTGTAGCTCAGTATCCTGTCTCTGACAGTGGCAGAAATGGTCTCTCCCATATTCCCTGGCATGTACCATTTATTGGGTTCAAGAGGAAACATTCCCAACCGTTCTTCCGTTTAATAGCCATTAATAGATCTATCATCCATGAGTTTATACAGGTCCTTTTTGTACCTAGGTAGGCTATCTGCTAGGGCTGTGTGAAATTTGGCAGCTGTTTTGTTCTCATGCTGTTTTGACTTGTTTTGAGCTCAAAACAGCATAATGAAAATGAAACAAAAGAGCTTCAAAATGAAATGAGGGCAGTCGAAATGTTTAGAAAGTTTTGAAATGTTTTGAGTTTTGAAGTTGAAGCTGGGCTTACCTGCAGAGAAACAAAATGTAAGTAGAGGGAGGGGAAAGAAGGGGGAAGGACACAGTGAGGGCGCACCTTAACGCATGCGCTGGAGAAGAAGCTCCTGCAGGAGAGGAAAGACAGGCTGTGTCACAGTTTGGCTGCCTGAGATTCTGCTGGTGCATCTCACTAAGTTATTATTTTACCTGTTGTTATTTAAAGTGGTGGACCACAATGAGGCTGTAGGGGAGGAGGAGGCCTCTTTGGGGCACACCACCGTGTCATGTGGAGGCTCCAGTACCAGTGAGGGCATGCCTTAACATACACACATAGTCGCACATGTCATGAGTTTTGCTTGTCAGCAGCTTGAGGTGCAGTTTCCCAGAAACCCTTGTACCTATCTCCTTGAAAGCTAGCAGGATTCATGCCCTCAGAAGGGACTAGCATCCCTGCTGATTTCAGCCAAATCTGCTAAGAAATGACATAGTTCTAGGCAGTTTCATGCTTCCCCATTATAGCCTATGGGTGAAATGTCAAAACAGCGTTGAAACAGTGAAACAGTTTCGACGAAATGAAATGGAACATCAGTTTTGAAATTAAATGAAACTCTGTCCCATCGAAATGGAAGTTGAAACAAAATGGTACTGTTTTGCACAGCCCTACTATCTGCCCCTACCACCTCCTATGGCAAAGAAGCCCACAAGTTAAGATCACATTATCTTTGGTTTGTTTGTGTTTTAAAGCACTTTCTGTTAGTTTTAAACTTGTCTTTTGCTAATTTCAGCAGGTGTCCCCTAACTGTAATATTCTGGGACTTGGTGAACAATAGTTCCCTATTCACTTGGTCCATACCCTTCATGACTTTGTAGACCTCTATCATAACATTTCTCAGTCTTCTCTTTTCCAACTTGAAAAGAGCCTTTTAAATCTTTCCTAGTATGGCAACTGCTCCAGGCCTCTGATCATTTGGTTGCCCTTGCTACACCTTCTAATTCTACTACATCCTTTTTGAGGCATGGAGACCAGAATTACAGGCAGTATTCAAGATCATAGCTTTGTATAATGGCTGGATGATGTTCTCCATTTTGGTTTCAGCTCCTTTCTTAACAATGCCCAATATTTTATTAGCTTTCCTGGTTGCCACTGTACACTGAGGTGACATTTTTAAAGAACTATCTACAACAACTCCAAAGTCTCTTTCCTCAGTTATAAAGGTTAATTCAGAACCCAGCATTGTGCATGTATGGGTATTTATATTCAGGAGGGGTTGCTGGGCTGTGGATCCTAAATGGGTACCACCTTGCAGGTCTGAGTAAGGCACCTGATGGCTATGATTTAGGACATTGGGATCCAACATTTTTGGCAGGTGAGCTACAAGGTAAATCCCATATCCTCCCCAAGTGCCATGTCAGTTACCTTTCTCTGTCTGATCTGTTGTTCTACTTTCTGCTCCCTGCCATATCCTTCTTGCCTGAAATGTTGCTATGATTTCTGCTTCCTGCCCTCTTTTCCTTTCTCCTGCTAATCTCAGGGAAGCACCTAGGACTCCAGATTTATAGCTGTGATTCATCTGAGCTAAGTCTCAGGATGTGTCAACACAACAGTTTCATAGTTTCATAGTTAGTTGGCTCGGAAGGGACCTGAGCAGATCATCAAGTCCAACCCCCTCCTTGGCAGGAAAAAGTACTAGGGTCAAACGATCCCAGCGAAGTGTTTGTCCAGACTTGTCTTAAAGACCCCCAGGGTAGGAGCCAGCACCACTTCACTTGGAAGTTGGTTCCAGATCCTAGCTGCCCTGATAGTGGAGTAGCACCTCCTGATGTCTTACCTGAATTTACCTTCTGCCAGCTTGTGAACGTTATTTCTCATCACTCCTGGTAGTGCTTGGGGGAACAGGGACTCTCCAAATGTTTTCTGGTCCCCTCTGACTGGTTTGTAAAAGGCCACTAGATCCCCCTTCAGCCTTCTCTTGTGGAGGCTGAACAGGTTCAGGTCCTGTAGCCTCTCCTCATAGGGCCTGCTCTGCTGCCCCCTGATCATGCGAGTGGCCCTCTTCTGGACCCTCTCCATGCTGCCCACATCCCTCTTGAAGTGCGGTGCCCAGAACTGCAGCAGTACTCCAACTGCGGCCTGACCAGTGCTGCATAGAGGGGGAGTATCACCTCCTTGGACCTGCTTGAGATGCGTCTGTGGATGCGTGACAAATTGAGGTTAGCCTTCCTGGCTGCATCCCCACATTGCCGGCCCATATTCATCTTGGCATCAATGATGACTCCAAGATCCTTTTCTGCCTCTG
>NW_017728931.1:87835585-87840002 GCF_001723895.1 Crocodylus porosus | reverse complement strand
CTGGCTCCGCTGCAGTCGGCGTCTCTCGCACCGCTCCCTCCTTCGCTGACCCTGGGTCTGCCGCCGCTGGCTCCGCTGCAGTCGGCGTCTCTCGCGTCGTTCCCCGCTCTGCTGCTCCCGGGTCGGGCTCCCGCCGGAGCCTCCGTCCTCCTCTGCCCGGGGTAGGGGTGCTCCTTTTATTTGCCCGGGCCGGTCCCACGCCAGCCCGGTTTACGTTCCGGGAAACTCCAAAGTCCCGACCAGACTTCCGGATCGGGTCCCGGAAGCTGGACGGAAACCCGGGCTTCCTCCCTCGGGCCAGGTCCCCTGTGGTCCTGGCCCCCTCACACTTACCCAGGATCGAGTTCCTCAATGCAGATTCCTAAATGCTGAATCAGCTAATATAATCCTCTGCATTTCTTAGGATCAGAAAAGACTGGAAAGTACCTCATGAGGTCATCTGGTCCAGCTCCTTGTTTAGGGCAGGATCATCCCTGACTAAACCATTCTAGCCAAGTGTGTGTCTACCCTATTCTTTAAAATTTCCAGGGACAGAAATTCCACAACTTCTCTGGGTAGTGTTTTTCAATGCTTAACCACTATCATAGTCAGAAATTCTACCTACTCTCCAACCTAAATGTCCTCTGTTATAGTTTGAGGACATTGTTCCCAGTCCTGTTGCAGTTCAGATCAAGAAAAATACGACGATCACATAACTAGTTAGGATTTACTCAGTTAAATATATTTTTATCAGACTATATCTCTTTTGTTAAACCTGAAATGTTTCACAAGGAAGTATCAGTTTCAACCAATTTTTGACATAAGGTTTTATGATGGGTTGCTCTGGTTACTTCTGAAGTTGGAGGAACCACAAATATTTCCTTTTAAATCCAAAAAGGGATGTTTCATACAACATTGGAAAAACTTCGGTCTTATTCCAATTTTCAAAGTTGTTGTGAAATGGAATTGTCCTCCTCTGCCCAGCTGTACCCTATAGTGATCAACATGATTAATTATGAAAGCATCATGAATTATATCAGAACAGTTCATTTGCTGCTATTCATCTCAGGATGGCTTTAATTCTGTTCTTTTACTCTCCTCACTGGTTTGGATCTGCAAGAGAACATTTTTATGCTTTGTTTCTGCCGCCTCCCCAACCCCAAATACATCAGTATCATACACTTAATGAAGCTCATCAATCTCTTTCATTACTTACCAGATGGGATGCCTGAAGGCTTTGTTATTTGGCCATTACTTTTATTTATCATTACCCAATTTATGACTCATTACTGCGAGAATTTACTCATAATTTGGAATGTGTTGGCTGTTTGTTAAATATCAAAATCACATGACTCAAACAAGTGTGAACAATACTGGTAGTCCATTCAAGATATTGCATGAACATTAGTTTTACTTCCCTAGAAGTCCCTCAATCAGAATATTTATTTTCATGCGTGTTCAACTATAAATATATACAACAAAATAGCAAATTGCAGCTGTCTAACTTTACATTCTTCTTACTTCTAGATGCAGTTTCACGTCCCATTTTTAAAGTGCATTTTATCTGCTAAAGAGCTAAGCCCAGATTTGTATTTATTTGGATTAGTAGTCAGCAAGGGATCTGGGTTCTGATTTTTATGACATGTCCCTTTCACTACTGCAAAGCTTTTTCATGGGGTCTTCCCATATGACTTGTTGTACAGGGAATAACAGATATGGTGCAAAATACCTCTGCCAAATGTTCCACATGCTATAATAAAGGTGAATAAAAGATGTGCTGAGTGATTTGGCAGGAAAATGTTTATTGCTGAACAATCATCCATAAGACAAAGTGTAAAAATAGCTTTTTTTTGTCTCTGTCTTATCTCCCAATATTACTGCATTAAAAAAATGCTCCTTGGTTTTGCTGTGAAAGAGGTGATTAAATGAATCATGGAGTGAGATGTAAATGAGTAACAGTGATCTCATGCTGATTATAAACAGCTGATGTACATGTTGATGAAATATTGACACAAATAAAACCTCAAGGGTTTGTGTGCTTGTCTTGCTTTGTTGAGGTGTAGCCAGTATATTTTTAATACCAGTTCTTTGTGCTTATGTCTGTCTAAAAATGTGCAAATATATTAAAAGTATGTCTCATAAAACTTGTCTGTAAGTGGGAAATGCATCTTATTTTACATTCCAGCTGCTGGAATTCCCTCAAGCCCCTCACAAAATGCTGCTTTGAACAGTATTATATTTACATTTCTTTATTGAAACCACTCTGTGCCAAGCTCTATCTTCCTTTGATGAATTCCTTACATCTTGTCACTGAAGCGTGTGCATCTGTTTCAGGCTTGCTCCTATTTCTTCAGGGAGGGAGAAGTATGCAGGCATAGACCCAAATGACAGTTTGTTTATTTTGATGTGGGGGCATAGGAGGAGACGGCGTAAGATCACTTCTCATGCAGGTATAAGCTAGAAAGCAATGTGTAGCAGGAGAAGCACAGGGATAGTTGTTTGGTACCCAAGAAACACCCCTGTGAGAGGGAGTCTCATGTCTTATTTTCAAGATAGTTGTATTGATTGATTAAATTGGTGCAATAGATTTTGGGGACCCCATGAAGATTCTCCTGAAAATGAGGTACATGGTCAACTATGTCCATGGCTTTGTAGACCAAAGTTGAAATCCTGGCTCGATTGAAGACCATGGCAAAACTCCCGCTGTTAGGATTTCACTGTTATTGACTCTGGGGGTGTGGAATTTACCAGAGAATTGATTTTTGGACGCAATTGTTCTCCCCAGTCTAAAGCTTGATGTTTAAAAGCTACATTCCTCATGGTTGTGCAAATCATAGATCTGAGAAGTGCGAACTACCTTTTTCATATGGGTGGTAAGAGAGAACTATCTAATTGCCGGTCATTTCAACATGAACATACAACTTTAAATTCTGTACTTTGCCAGATGCCAGAAGTTCCCCACTTAACTACTGACAACTCCAGTATCAACCCTGATAGCTCCTACACTGCTGCTCCCCCTTTTCAATACATCATGTAGCACTTTGAAAACATAGCCATATTAATTATTTTAACAGCAAATTAACTATAGCAGAATATTGTGTCAAAAATGCGTAACAGACATGGAAGGGTTGCTTACCTGATCAGAGAGGGTCCCACAAAGAGAGTTGTCCCTTCAGAGACACTGTACTGGGGAACGGAAACATGTCCCAGTGGGGACCACCATACTCAGGGCAAATGAAGCTGTCCCAGACAGGGACATCTTGATGAAGAGAAAGACTGGAATAATGATAGCCAGAGGGGTTTGAAATCGAGGGACGGTTAAGGAAGACCCATGAAAATCCCAGCATCTGGGTTGGCTGGGAAGGTTTCTTTAAAAGCAGGGAATTTTTTCCCCACCATGGGGGAGAAGAGAGGGGGAGAGAAGGGTGCGTGCTGTGAGGAGAGGGCTATACAGGCCTGGCTGCAGTGACTCCTGCTGCCCCCCCAAACCTGCAATAGCTGTTGAGCTGCCGATGAGTCAGAAGTGCCTTCACAGCCCTAGGACTCAAGCTGGGGCTTTGGAGGGAGTGGGCTGATCCCCTCAGGCAGCATGCGAGTTTGGTTGTGAGGAAGCAAGCCCCCTGGTTAGTGTGTGTGTAATTCAAGGGAGGGTGTGTGGCTGCAATGGTTCTGTGTCCTGCAGTGCTCAGGCAAAGGGAGGTGAGATTCAGGGAACTAGCCCCAGCTTGTCAGTGTGTATGTGACCTAAAGGAAAGGGTGTGTGTTGCAGGAACAAAACCCAATGCGCCTCTGTGTTCACCTGTGGGAGAAGCTGCGTGGCCCACTGTGCAGGGGCTGTGGACCAAGGCAGTGTACATTGTGTGTTGTAGGGACTGGACATGGGAGCAGCTGCCAGCAGTACAGTGATGCCTGGACCAATGTAGGAGGACCGCAGCCACAAAGGACCCACTGAGCTGTCAGTGGGAGGAGCTGGGGATTGTTTGGGTTTTTTTTTTTAATATTGAGCAATTTATTTTTTAATGCTTCAACGTCTAATTATTGTAGGCACCTCTCAGGTGAGTATCTCTGTATCACCAGTGGTCTTTTTGTGTAATGTATATAGTTATCTTGGTAGCAATTTATAATTTCTATCCACTTAGTTATATCTTGTTCTGTATATATTTAAATTGTATATAATTAAATGTTTGTAAATAATTATATCTGTGGTTGCAAAGGGCTTGTAAAAGTGTATACAGGCATCCCTTGTTTTATTGCGCTTTGCTTTATTGCGCTTCGCAGATATTCCAGTTTTTTACAAATTGAAGGTTTGTGGCAACCCTGCGTCGAGCAAGTCTATCGGCGCCATTTTTCCAACAGCATTTGCTCACTTCGCATTTTTTAGCAATAAAGTATTTTTTAATTAAGGTATGTACATTTTTTTTTAGACATAATGCTATTG
>NW_017728931.1:87830726-87835485 GCF_001723895.1 Crocodylus porosus | reverse complement strand
ATAGTGTAAACATAACTTTTATATGCACTGGGAAACCAAAAAATTCATGTGACTCGCTTTATTGCGATATTGGCTTTATTGCGGTGGTCTGGAACCGAACCCGCAATATCTCCGAGGTATGCCTGTATATATTTTTTGAAAGAGTGTAAAAGGGGCCCTTCCTGACAGAAGGCCTCATTTTGGCTTTTAGAAGAGCCAAATGAGGCTTATGCCCAGGATTCCAACACTCGAACATGGCATGTGGGTAGTGCTGTGTGCCAGAGTTACAAGTATTATTGCCGTTGTGCCTGTAGGGCCTTTCTAATGCCTCTTCTGACAATATCATGCAGTATTCTACAGCATAACCACTACAATGTCTTGACTGTTGCAATAGTTTCCCAAGCCTATAATGTGGTATATTATTGTCAGAGTTGTAGGAAACTGCTAAGAAAAGAAGTTTTGTTGCTCACAGTATAAAAGAAATATCAAAATTATGTTTTTCCTATGAAGATCTTGCTACTAAATGTAAAATGGCACATGTAATGTTACTAAAGTAATTCTTGTAACAGCTGGAGAGAGGTGTTGTTTAGTGTTCAGATTTATATAATGTTCATTTTTCCTCATGGTACCAAATTGTATTCCTTTAAATTATATAATGGAGATGGGTCTGAAATATGGACTATTAAAATCAGAATCTAAAATTTGAACATGGTTATTCTGTTCAATAGGAATACTGAAGTGAATCTCTGAAATCCCTTCAACCTTCAAATTTCATCTGAGTGCAGTACCTTGGACCCATCTTGGTTGCATGAGGTAGTGGACTAGCACTGAGCTTGTTCAGTTATAAAGGGAACAGAAGGTGCCTAAGGGCAAAAACACCTAACAATATTAATAAAACATTTGTTTCCAGAGAAAGAAATATAAAGAAAGTACCAGAGTAGCAACAATAAAAATGATTGATTAAAACATTCATCTAGTGCCCAAGCTAATGAAAATTTTAAAAATCAACATATCTTAAAAAATATAATTACACTTAAGCAAGGAATAAATGGAACAACAAAAGAACATAAATCATGTCATGAACAATATTCTTCAGCTGATATATATGTGTGATTGTAAGGGCTAAGTACAGACAATCCAAAAGCCTGAGGCTGAATCGATTCAATCTTTGAAGGTTTCTCTAAATTGCCTACATTGAACTGACAAGCAAGTGAACTGACATTCATTTTTCAAACCAGAAACATTTTTCAAGCCAGATCTCTACAGTGGGTCATACCAGTAACTGGGTGCAGTAGAGCATGTCTCCCAGTCTGCTGATCACTGCAGAGAGCCTGAAGCCCAGTGATTCCCCCTCTCATGTCCTCTCCTTAGGCTCCAGTTGCTGAGGAGCAAGCATAGGGGGAAACACCCCCTTCCACCCCTGGCAGGGTCTCTCTGGCACAAGGGAAGTGGGGAGGGGAGAAAGCCCCTAGTGGGGCATTTTTTTTTCTCTCCTCCATACCCAGAGCCGGGAGTCTGATAAGTTCCTTAGTTATGCCTCATTTTTAGTCCTGGGCAGGCTGAGGAACTGGCACGGAGGGAATCCCCCCACCCCAACTAGATCAACAGATGATGTCTTCCTGGTGTGGAGGGAAGGCAGGAGGGGAGAAGCCCCCTGCGGGGTGTTCCTCTTCTCCCCTTACCTCCTGCCCACCTGGAGATGGGAGCTGGACAAGTCCCCTATCCATGCCTCTTCCTTGGCTGCTGGGCCAGTTGAGGTGAGAGTGGTGGGGGCGGAAATGCTCCCCCTGTCCAGATCTGGACTCCCAGCCGGGGTGTGCTTAGCATGGGTTGGGGGGAAGCCTGCAATGGGGGATTTACTCCACCTACCTGAGCTGGAAGCCAGGAGCTGGGCTGATTGCATGGCCATGCCCTCTTCTCTGCCAGCAAGCCAGCTAAGGAGGAAGTGAGGGGGGATGGGAACTGTCCTGACACCTGGCTCTGGACCCCGCAGTGCGCTGTGCCTGGCAGTGACAGCAGGAAGGAGGGAGGGTAAGCCCACAGTGGGGGCTTTAGTCCCCCTGCCCAAACCAGGAGTGGGGGGACTAAAGCCCCCACTGTGGGCTTATCCTCCCTCCAGGAGCCAGGCTAGACTGCTGGCCGAGGAGGTGGCAGGGCCAAAGGAATTGGCCTGGGTCCCAGCTGCAGGGGGTGGAACAGCGCCCCCCTGACACTGGAGCAGAGAGCACAGCCCAGGGCTGCACAGCACCCTAGCATGCTGGAGGACTGTGAGTTAACTTTAATCAGGAGGAGATCTGCAACATAAATTCTATAAACTTGTTTGACCTAAATCAGTTAAGTCCTGATACTACATCCATCCAGGTTCATCTTAAACCAATTTCAGCCATTTTGAAAGTGGTTTAAGTGCACTGAATGTCTGCTCTGTTACAGGTTTAAACTGGTTTCTGATCACTTAAACTGTTTTATGTGTAATGTATGTCCCTTGCCAGGAAGAGTGGAGGATGTTGAACCTTTCTTGGTGATCTTCTAGCTAGATCAGCATAGGTTTAGGATGCATAGTTGTCGTGTATAAAGGCAGTTTCTATTTGCTTACAACTGCTTTTGTTAACCTCAGGAAGACAAGGTTCTTTGTGTGAACCTGATATCTTTTATTAGACCAACTACAATAATTGGAAAACAATTATTAAGCAAGCTTTCAGGTTCAAAAACCCTTCGTCAAGCTAAGGAAGTTTCAGCAGTTGGTGTGTGCTTGTCTTGGATGGAACGAAAAGTAAATAAGCCAGAGGCTGGGCTGGTATGCATACAAGACAGGCAGGCAGTGAAGATGTAAACTGAGGAGTCAGTGGGTGAGAGACAGGCTGGGTGGAGGGGAGAGAAGGGGGATGAATAGTGGAGAGGTAGGGGAGTCAGATGTCAGGCAGGTTATAATGTGTCATAAATCCAATGTCTATATTTAGTCCATGATTTTTACTATCCAGGAGGTTGATGAAGTGGAGTTCATAGGGTCATCTCTGGGAAGTATTTTATAAGTTTCCTTTGAGGATCAGGACTGAGAGGTTGGAAAGAGAGTGGTTTTCTTGTGAGACATGTGCCCCCACTGGTCACTGAGTATTCCTGTCTTTGATAGATTTCTGGTGTGCATTCATTCTGGTGCACAGTTGTTGTTTGGTTTCTCCTACATATTTTCCATCAGGGCATTTGGTGCATTGGATGAGATATATTACAGTTCTGAAGGTGCAGCTGTAAGATCCGGGAATGCTGATGGCTCTGTTGTGGGGTGTAGTAATTGTGGGGGTGGTGGAGATGTGTTGGCAGGTTTTGCATTTCTTGTCATGGCATGGCCTGCATCCATTTGATGTGTTCTGGGCTTGAGGAAGTTTGCTTCTGGTGATGAGGTTAGCGAGGTTCGGTGCTTGTTTGAAGGCTAGGATGGGTAGCTCTGGGAAGATCTTTTTAAGAGTAGGGTCTCTTTCTAGTATGGGTTGCAATTGTTTGAGGATTTTCCATACAGGTTCGAGGGAGGGGTGATATGTCATAACCAGCAGTGTGCGATTTGTGTGGGTTTTCCTTCTGTACTGCAGCAATTCTTTACATGGTATCCGGGTGGCTCTTTCAAATGTGCGATCTATCTCTGTGGAGGAGTGTCTTTGCTGGGTGAAAGCCTTTTTAAGATTAGTGAGGTGGCAATCCCGGGTGTTCTCTTCAGTGCAAATTTGGTGGTATCTGAGGGTTTGGCTCTATATCACAGCTTTTTTGGTGTGTTTAGGGTGTTTGTTGGTTCTGTGCAGATATGTATGTTGGTCTGTGGGTTTCTTGTACAACATGGTCTGTATTTCATCATTCTGGACGCTGATCATCGTGTCTAAAAAGGAGATGTTGGTGCTGGAGTATTCTAGAGAAAGTTGGATGGAGGGATAGTGATTGTTGAATTTCTGATGGAGCTCAATCAGAGATTGCAGGTTTTCAGTCCAAATGATGAAGATGTCATCAATATATCTTAAGTATAGCAAGGGTTTGATGGTGCAGTTCTTGAGGAAGTCTTCTTCCAAGTGGCTCATAAAAAGGTTGGCATACTGTGGGGCAATTTTGGTGACCATAGCTGTTCCCATCCTCAAGTTAACCTCAAGTACAAATAGTTTTTAGAAAGGATTGCCATCTAAAATTTTTAAGAATATTACATTAAAAAGTGATTCAAAACATGAAGAGATTTAAGACCACAATTGAAACAATGATATGGCATTTCACTGTTACTGATAGTGGACCAGATCCCGAGCCTTATTGATATTGCCACTGCAAAAGAGGCACTGGGGGTCCTTTTGGGAGAAGGGTATCCCTGGCTAGTATAAAATTGGTCTACCTGACCCTGTGCCACTTCTTACAGAACCACCCCATACCAAATCCAAATGTAGACTGCATTCCTCTGGAGTAGTAACATGTTTCAGGTGTGGCCAGTTGCATGCTGCAAAGACCTTTGTTTGCCAAAATGGCTCTTAGTGAACTGGTGTTGCCTGGAAAACTAAAATAGCCCCTAGCTTGTTCCAGGCAAAAATGGCACACCAACGCCCATGTTCCCCTGCCCCTCAGAGTTTCATACCGAGTGCAGGTTGGAACCAAGCATCTGACCCACTGTATTTAAAGGCTATTTTGTAGTGAACTTGTATTCATACTAAAGGCATCAAAAGAGGTGTTTAAGTTGTAATAATTGATTTTTTATTTTAACTGGAAAATGTTATACCACATTGGAGATATTGCTGTGACTCATGCTAGGAATATATATATA
>NW_017728931.1:87778213-87830606 GCF_001723895.1 Crocodylus porosus | reverse complement strand
TATATATTATTTGCTCTTGAATTATGTAAACAGCAGTATGGGATCCATATGGCTAAGCAAATGGGCTTGGGCTGAAATACAAGTTGCATAAGACCCCATAGTACTGCCCTGCCAACTGATAATCTCATTTTGTCTTCCCCTGTTGCATTTGGACTGCAGGGTCAGACAGTATTCGTCATTCTATATTTGCAGTTCATGGCCTTGGAAATGTCAAGGCCATCTCTGAGAACATACTGTTTCTTCGATTTATGTATTAATACTTCATTCATCACTGTGTCAGTAGTTGAATATCTGAGGCCTGGATTCTTAAAGGCATTTAGGTGTCAAATTCCCACTGATATTAACCCTTCTGAGGTTCCAGTCTGGGCACATAATGATCTCTGTTCTTTGCCACAGATTCCTGCTGACACTCTTTGACACCCAAATAATTTCATTCTGGAGAAACAGGTGTCCACCTATGACCAGCTTCTTCTTGAATACCATAAAATACTAATATTTACTGACTGAAGCTACAGTCTGAAATTTTTGGCAGCATTTTGTGATTGTCTAATATTTATGTTTGTTGCTTTCTGAAAGGCCTAGGAAACCTATCTTCTACCACCAGTTTATCACTGTAATTTTTGTTTCTTACATTTGAAAACACTATAAAAGCACCCCAGGTATTTTCAGGTTTAGGCAGTTCACTGCTTTTTAGTATATAATCTTTATCTGGTGCATCCAGCTGCCTGCAAATGTGCACAAATGTGAAAGCAGATCAGCATTTTGAGGATTTGTATCTTCCACTTTCAGCTTCCATGTAAGCTACTCATTTTGATTGAAATTTTCATTAGTCTCTTTGACCTAAATCTTCTCCTGTTTTACGAAGCCTGAATAATGATAATGATAAAAAGGGCTTTGTACTGCTTTTTACCGAAGATGATGGGAATTCTCTCCCTTCACTGTCAGCAATAGCTGGGGACTGAAGAAACAGATGGTGCTGGAAAGTGAGCCCTGTCTGTCCAGATGTTAGCAGAAGAGCCATGCTAGTGCTGTCTTGGTTGAAAGGAAGAGATGGAGTTAGGAAACCCTGAATATGAGGGTGGGGACAAGAATCCAAGCTGATTCCTGATTCACCATAACCCAGAATAGTGATTCCCAAAGGGCGTGCCACAGCACATGCATGCGCCACAAGATCCCTCTGTGTGAGTGGGTAAATGCTCTCTTCCCTTGTTCAGCACCCTGCACCAACACCTGAAAGTTGCTGCCTCTCCTGCTTCTTTCCCTTGTGCTGGTGCACACTCTTCACTCCCAGGAGCACACTCTGCTGATAGCGGGTAGGCAGATGGATGCACAGATGGAGCTGTGTTTTGCAGGTTGGCTCATCCCCTTCACTCCTCTCATGCTCCTGGGGCTAGCAGGAGGGACCACAGGGGTGGTCACCGGTGTTTGAGACCTTTCAGGAGTAGCCTCAGCAGTGGGGGTTGCCCTTGCCCTTGCCCTCTGGCCATTCAAAAAGCCAGAGACAGATTTGATCTAAGTTGCATAGTTTTCTGTAAGTGGCATAGTTTAGATCAGTAGCAAAAAGATCACACATTTGCTGGGGTGGGGAGGAGGGGGCAAATTTTAGACCAATTCTGCCATTTTAAAACCAGTCTATATGTGCTGAATTTCTGTTCTGTTATAGGTATAGACTGGTTCCAATCACTTACACCAGTAAAAGTGTAATGTCTGTACCTGGCCTCTGGGGTAAGAACCAGGGGTTACCTGGAGCAGACAGTACATTTGGCTAAGGTACAGGAGGGTAAGGTCCTGCTGCCATTAATTGGTCTCAGGTAGGGCAGTGATTCACAACTTTTTTAGTCTCAACCCCCGCCCCCCCTTTTCCAAATGAAGATCTAGCAGTAATTTTTCTACTGGGATGCCATGAAATTCAGAAAAAATTATGCAGGGGAACCTTGAGGCTAGAAAGTTTGAGAACCAGTAGTATAGAGACTAATCCTTTGCTCAAAGAAAGTTGTGCATGGTGTCATTTTTTTAACAGTACATCTCAGGTATTATGTCAGAACATTATGTTTTGGAAAAAAAAATAGCCATCCACCCATCTTTTTCAGTGTAAGAGTAAAGTGAGTTGCCAATTTTAACCCAGAAAAAGTGTGCTTGCTGCCCTTCATGGTGGCATGCTCTGGAGGTTTATACACATACCCTTTGTAAGAAAAGTACTTACATGGGAAAGTGTCTGAATGCAAGTCAGTATCTGAAGACAGAGAAGAAGTGAACTCTTACAAAGCATCAGCCACAGCCTGGGACCTCTGTTCTAAGGAATAGCTGTAATGTTAAACAGAGATCCAATTTAAACTAATCAGTTGCTTTCAAATATTGTTGATCAGCTGTTCAGCATGTTCTTCATTGGACCTTGTTTTTTGTATCCCTACTTTAGGGCATTTGGGTATGTGGGTATATGATTGTCCCATTGAATTGTACAACTGTTATTTCAGAATGAAATCATTTTACTGGAAAAAAGTAGGCCTGTAGATGTTTGTGCCTTGAACTGTGATCATCTGCAGACCTACTTGTAAAAATCTGCATGGACTAAAGGCTAAGAAGCTTTGCCAATGTATTTATATTCTTGTACAGGCTGAAATTTAATACTTAACTGTATTGAAGTATTGAATTTTAAATACTTTTTCTATTACCTACAAAGGAGGCAAACAAGTGTACCACACAGCAAAATTAGATCACTAACTCTCTTCCTATTTTGAGTATTAAGGCATATGAGGAATTCTTTGCACTTACTATAATTTTATATCTGTTTTTGCAAGCATCTTGTGGACCTAGTTTAGGGCCTGAGTGGAGACATAGGAACACTTGAACTCATTTATGTTAGCAAAAGTACAAATTGTAGAATGGGACCTTGCTCCACACTTTTATATGTTCAAAAAAAAAAAGGCTTAAAACATGTAACTAGCAGTTTTGAGTTTGTTTTGTGCCTTTGTAAGGCGGTAAAGGCATGCCCTCATATGACTAGATTACAGGTCACAATGAAGGAGGAAATGTGGGTATTACAGGGATGGGGGAGTAGATGGGGAGAACAAGGACGTCTTGGCTGAGTAGCCCACACAGGAAAAGGGCTGGTGCAGTAGCTTAACAAGCAGTAGGCAACTGGGGCACAAGACCTGGGTGCCCACTTAAAAGACATACAAGAACGACAGCTGCTGCTGACCCAGTTGCCACTGCTGCCACAACCAGCCCAGTCCCGCTGGTCACTCAGGGCAAACCCTGGTAGTTGGTAACTCTGGGATGGTTCTGCTTGCTTTCTCTATGGAGCACTATTTGAATCAGGACTTGGTCCTTATTCTTGGGATTGTGTAGCAGGCTTTAGTCAGCAAAAACGACAAGGTATCAGTCCAACCCTGATGATTCATTTTACCGCTAATGCAAGACAGGGATTTTGATTTTATTTGATTTCTGGGTTCTATTGTGATTTATTTGCCTCTCATTAAAAAGCCTTTTAAATATAGGTAACACTTCCTCCCCCTTTTTGTAATTATTAATGGTGTTACATGTAGCCATCTGCTCTTCTCTGAATGGCAATAATTTGTGAACTATGTTAAACAACATTTGCTTTCACAAATATGAGACTCGCTTCTCAGTGTTCATACAGATTAAGATGAAGCCTCATTCAGCCAGGTATAAATCTGTTTATCAGATCATAACAAAAGGTTGACTACAAAACAAAGTTAACAAACAAAATTAGCTAGTATGCCAAATTTTGGAGAGCGGCAGAAACGTTCACAAGCTAGAGATGACTATGACATTTTTTCACGGTGTGCGGGGTGTTGTTGTCAGTGTTGAACTGGGAAATAACATTTAGTATTTTATAATCCTATTGCAAACTTTCCAAGAGGAAGATCTATACACACAGCTAAATTGTTACTTTATAGTAGAGTCTTGAAAATAGCATCCCAGCTTGCCTGATTGAGTAGCTTCAGATGTAGAAATCTCTCCATCTTGGGTTAGGATCGCCAGTGGGAGAAGTACGCCCCACTGGCTGACACCCTGAGGGGCCATGGCTATGACGTGATGGTAGACACGCTCATCATGGGGACGCTCGGAGTCTGGGACCCCAGCAACGAGAGTGTCCTCTGCACCTGCCGCGTCTCCCGCCGCTATGCCAAGCTGATGCGCTGCCTTGTGGTGTCCGACACCATTCATTGGTCCCGCGACATCTACGTGGAGCACATCACGGGCCACCGCCAGTACACCGACCCCACCAGACGAGCCGCCGCCGGACCAGACCCGGAGGGCAACGCCACCTGAACTGCCCCCCCACTTCGCTTCACTCCGAGAGGATTCCTCTGCCATGGATGACCCCGCTTCACCTGAAGAGGACCCCCACGATCGGACTTTATGGACTGAGACGCTTCCTCCAAAATTGCGGACCACTGTAACGGGTTTGTATGTATCTATCTCCTTTCTCTCTCAGCGTCGCGAACCCCCTCCCTCCCCTTCCCTTCCCACATCCCCCCACCCCCGGGCTTAGTTGGCTAACATTGTATCATCTGTAACCTAGTCGTGTTCCCCTCCTCTCCCCCATCCCTCTATTGTTGGTCCCTCGCTCGGGCACTTTGTATTTCCATATCAACTTTGCCATCTTTTTTCTGGATTCCCCATCCAAAACATCTTCTAAAGTAGAGAAGGAAAGGCACATGCTTGGTTAGCTTCACTGATCAATCACTTGTTTTCATTATCTTCTCCATCATTTTTTTTTTGTACATTGTCACCTAGCATGTAAATCCTACAGAGAACAGCCTTAGGCCCAATTCTGAATTGGCTGAATCATTTTGTTGGGTTGTTTGGATCATTTTCAGCAGCATGAAGTGAATATAAAATGCTATCTCAATAAAACAGTAACTTCTTATGGCTAATGTGCACTGCATTTGCTCAGGTATAGATGATAATACAAGGCTATGGATCAGGCTCCT
Source organism: Crocodylus porosus (assembly GCF_001723895.1). Taxonomy (NCBI): domain Eukaryota; kingdom Metazoa; phylum Chordata; order Crocodylia; family Crocodylidae; genus Crocodylus; species Crocodylus porosus. Next base: position 87,825,645 of record NW_017728931.1, on the reverse strand, counting down.
TATTTTCATCTATGTCTATAAAAATGCCTGCAGTACTTTTTAGCACTATATTAATGCATTAATATTCAGCACTATATTCATTACTGTGAATTCTGGTATATCACTATATGTACTGTGCCAGAGAAGGTTGCATGGGGACTGAGTCCTCTGATGTTGTAAATCAGGATGGCTCCACTGATGTCTGTCAAAATCTTCCAGTGTACATGACGTGGAAATCCTGTGGTACATGTGTATATTGATTCATGTATAGATCACTGTTTAAGGATTGAGAGCCAATATTAATGTAGGTTATGAATAATATGTAGGTAGAGAATAATGATATCTTCTGTGCAATCCTTATCTTTAATTGTCAATAAATAAATATCATATATCCTTTTCATATGTACGCATAGGGAGCAATCCTGTATTTGACATAATAGTAGACTGAGGTTATATACAGATATTCAAAAAGCCAGAAGAGGAATTGATCTAACTTGCATGGTTTTCTGTAAGTGACCTAGGTTAGGTGGGTAGTGAACAGTACATGTTTGCCCTTTGGTCAGGGGCAAGGCACGCAGACTGCCTTCAATGGCTGAGGCCAACAGGTTGGGGGTGCTCCTGCACACATCCCAGCATGCCCTCCAGGTTTCCTGGGCTGCCAGAGGCTGCCAAGCACAGCTGAACAACCAGGCCATCCCCGATTGCCTGCCAGGCATGGGAAAGCATGCCCCCAACACCCTCCCATGTCACTGGCCCTGGCAGGGGGGCTCCTTTTCCTTTTCCACCCCCCTGCCAGAGTTCCCAGCATGGTGAAAAGCAGTGCAGAGTACTTGTACTGACAGTGCTGGCTGAAGTTGGGGAAAGGGAGCCCCCACCACCCCCACAAGGGCCTCCTTAAAGCTTGCTGGCTGGGGTCTGAGAGTGGGGCCAGGTTGCGTCCAGGTAGCAGCTGCTGCTGACAGTCCCCAGTGGAGGGGGGAGGGTTGAGGGGAGGCACTCTGGCAGTCTCCTGGGAGGTGTGCAAGAGCACCCTCACCTGCTGACCTTGGCCAGTGCAGGTATGCACTGAGCCCCTCCACTGAATAGCGCACATCTATTTGGTTGGAACGCACTCTAACTTACAGTCCTTTACAGTGCGATGGAGCTCTTTTCTCCAGGGGCTTTTTGAACATCTGTACTTAGCCCCACTTATTAGTCTGGTAGTTTTTAAGGCAGGGGTGGGCAAAATATGGTCCATGGACTGGATCTGACCCACAGAGCAATTTTGCCTGGCTCACAGCAGGTCCCTTGGCCCTGCTGGGTGACTCTGGGGAACCCCTTCCCTCTGCAAGCCCGCAGCTCATCCTGAGATGCTTACACAGCAGCAGCAGCCCCCAGCTCCACCAGCTCAGTGTGGGGCAGAGTGGCATGGGGGCAGCAGCAGCAGTGGGAGCTCTGGTGAGGACAGTATACCTGGGACCAGGGCCAGGGCCAGGTCTCCATGGAGACTGTGCAGGTCCAGGTGGGGAGCTGCATGCTAGGCTAGGGTCTGGTCTCCATGGAGACTGGATCCCAGCCCTGGCCTCAGGCATAGTACCCTTATTTGGCTTGTGCCACTGCCCCTGTGCCACTCTGTGCTGCTCCATCCCATGCTGAGCCAGCAGAGCTGGGGGCTGCTGCTGCCATGCTGGCATCTCAGGGTCAGCTGTGGGCTAGCATGAGATGGGGATGCCTCAGTGCCACCCACTTCCCCCAGCCCCAACCCAGTCCTGGCCACTGCAAGTGGTGGGGCATGGAGTTGCTGCCAGGTTCACCCCTGCCCTCCTCCTGCCTGTGGGCTGGGTGCTCCAGGTAGAGGGAGGGATCAGGAAAGAGGAGGGGGGAGAGAGACTAAGTTCCTCCTGAGCCCCTTCTGTGGGGCTCACAGTCCCTACTCTCCCCCTACTCTCCCCCTCCCCATCTTGAGGCCTGGTGGTGGCTTCCAGCTCTGCCTCAGCCCTGTGTTGTCACCACACCAAGATCCCATCCTTGGCTCTATATGCAGCTCCAGGGAGCTGCATGGGCAGAGTGTGCAGGCAGAGAGCTACATCTGGGGGTGGGATCAGGTTAGGGATTGTGGTGGGGTGGGGTGACAGCACAGGGATGGGGTAGAGCTGTGATCCATTCTCTGTGTGGCAAAATATCATCTCTGTCTCTCCCCAAACTCTGCTATCTGACAATTTGGTTACCATGGTCACTGCAGAGGACAGACACCTCTGGCCCTCATCAGCTTCAGGTAATCTTGAGTTGCAACCTGAGCTGGATATGTTCCAGAGGGAGGGGGAAACCTGCTCCCTCTGCCTACATGACTGGCCACACATATCTGGGTGGGGGGCTTAAATTCCCTATTGTTCTAAGCAATGCCAGCATGACTGGGAGGGGGCTAAAGACCCTGCTAGTCTACCCGGCAACCAATGATGCATTTCAAATTGGTTGGCTGGCAGCCAACAGTTGCTGGCCTTCATTGGATCAGGTAAACAAAGTCATAAAGTTTATATAAGTTTAAGCCTGCCCAGAAGGAGGGGCAGTAGCCATGATGAAAAGTCTCAGAGATGCCGGACCATTGGAAACTCTCTCTCTCTCTTGAACTCATGATCAGTGAACTGCTTGCCTCAACGGGGAATCTCCACCTGCCTCTGGATGATACTTGTGAGTAAGCTACTTGAGATCTAACTAGATATATAGCTAGCAGTAACTCAGATGAGTGAACAAAGGCTACCATGCCACTGTTTTCTCTAAGGTATTTCTCTGATATTGCGTGGGAGATTTATTGGGAGAGGGGCCTAGATTATGCCTTGGGGTCCCCTTGGTTCAGCTGATTAAGGGAGACCACTATTTGTGCTTTAGACTGAGGGAAGCACCCAAAGTTCTTGCAGTGGGTCAAGTACCCTCAAGGACTACTAGGCCTGTGTTTCACAGGGGGCACAGGTCCAAGACCTGGCCTTGGCCCTGCATTGTCACTACCCCTTGACCCCAGCTTTACCCACCCCTCCTGCTCCTGAACGTAGCTGTCTGGGGCTCCATCCCACATCTGGCATTTTGGTGAGTTGTTGCATGGGAGGGGTGGGGGGCGAGGGGAGGGTGGTGTGACCTGGACCATGACGGCTCCCCAAAACAGCCTATGTAACCAATTAATTTCCCACCTTGCTTTAAGGTCTGGTGCATGCCTCTGACATTATTTAGTGAGTTTTTAGAGAAAGATACTGAAACAGGTGCCCATACAATAATGTACATAACTCTGCTCCATATACCATACAAATCTTTTGCTTTCTTCCCAGATCCAACTGTTCAGACCTCAGAAAAGTTATACTGCTACTAAACTCAGGTTCTTTATCAAGGTAACACTAAAGTAGATGAGAAATAGAATTAAAAAATAGCAAAAATACATTTTGATTCTAGTTTCAAAATAATCAAGGACATTTTTGAATAACACATAATTTATGATTGTGAGCAGAAACCATAATGAAGTGACAAAAATATCTTAGCTTTGATTAAGTAATTGTATAGAACACATTTAATATGGCAAGTACTTGAAGGACTCAAAAAAACCTGCCATTGGGAACATCATATTTTGAAGACTTAGATTTCAAAGGTGACACAAATATTTTCATATAATACTGTTTCCGTGTAACAGTAAAAATAAACAGAACTAAAGAAAAATGATGAAAACATTTGGCAGACCATATCTGCATAAACATATCTGCAGAAAAAGAAATAAATATGTGTAAGAGTATTTAGTGAGGGACAACATGTATTGCCTTTTTGCAATACTGAAAACCTTATCAATGGCTTTACAAAGATGTTTACAGGTATTTTTTTCTAATTGCCATGATTTCATTAATAACTATTTCAGTATATATCAAAGTAAACAGATAGTCAATTTTTAGGTAAGCCATAAGCCAACCAGAGCTTGGCTTAGTTTCAGAAAATAATTCTATAATTTTAGTAAGCTCGCAGAAACATCGAAGTTTTGGCTTTTAACTATCAAAGAAATAAAAAAAAAACCCAAACCTATTATTAAGTTTGTAAGGGCAGGTGGTGTTTTATGAAGTTCAAGTCTGATTTTAGCCTGTCAGTTAAGGTTCTTTGCACATTCATTCTAGGTATTTGTTGTTTATTTCATGACCAGTTAGACAAGCAATGAGAAACCAGGGGCACGTAAAATGAAGGCACTTTTGGCATTATTACTGATTCTAGACCACCTGAAGCAGCCTGCTTCATAAACTGCATATTTATGGATTAAAACAAGATTTTTGATTAATTGATTAATTCAGTGGCACAGAAAAAAGCTGTCTTGATTAATCTGTGAGCAAGCAGAGCTTTTCCTAGTGTTCCAGAAAATAGAGAAAAGTGATTAAAGCTAGGTGAAAGAATAATGTTGCAAATAAAAATCAATGCAAAAGAAAAATGCTTGTACTCCTTAGACATTGGGGTATACTGCTGCATGTATTTAAGAAAAACAAAGCCTTCTTTAATCTGTGAACAAAGAGGGCTGCCCTTAAGATACAAGAGCTAAAGAGCAAGCCATTCAGAATTAAATAAAATGACAGTGAAGAGAAAAAGATGGGTAAACCCTTTTTGGTTTTCCTTTCTGTTATTTTAGTTTATATACTGTGGACTTGAACACAGTTTTATTTTAAGCCAAAATGACACTCTTAAACAAAGTTTGTCATTTAATGGTCTTTGTCACATTCTGGGTATGTCTACACATACATTTGATCTGGTATCAGTTTACTTTTGAGTAAACTTCACAAGTAAACACTCCTGGGCAGGCATCTACACATGCAGGGATGTGGGAGCAGATCTGTTCCCACTTTTTGCAGCTCCACGCTCCCCTTGGGTGCTAGCCCAGGGGGGTGGCAGGGAGCACTGGACCAGGAGGCAGCTGTCTCCTGGCTCCGTTTGGTACTTTGCTCCCTTCCCTCTGTTGGCTGCCTGCGGCCAGGGTGAGGACAATGTCTTTCTGCCTCAGCAGTAGGGAGTTCCCAGCCTTGGCTCCCTGATTGGGGCAGAGGACTTGGAAAGAGCTGCAGGGGAAGTCCCAGCCCCCTGCCATGATCTGCTGGTGGAGCAGTTAGCAGCAAGCCCTCAGCTGGGTGAAGATTTCCTGCCCAGCCAGGGGCTTACTACTAGATGATGGGACCTGTCCTACCCTTGCAGCTCTTTCCAAGCCCCATGCCTTGATCACCAGTCAGGGTGTGGGGCTGGGACGTGCCCCTGACCAGGACAGTTTTTAGCCCCTACTCCACAATCACAAGGTGGGGACTAGGGAGCTTGTTCCCCACCCAACTCTACCAGTGCAGAGCTGGGTGGGGAACAGGCTGACAGATTTGTTCCCAGTCAGGCATCTACATGTACGTTACTGCACAGGAACTACTCGAAAGTAAATTTGCTACTTGCATTTGCAGGTAGCAAATTTACTCCTGATTAGCAAGATTAAGTGCGTAGTAAGCATGTGACCATGTAGATGCACATTCCTTACTGCGCAGTAAAATACACAACTTCTTAGTAAAGTGTCTTGTGTAGACACACCCTTTGTCCCCAGAAAGGAGAAAACATTCAGAAGGTGCCTGTGCATTTCTTTCTTACTAAAATAAAAGGAGTTTTTATTTACATAGCACTGCAATTGCACACGACATTGTACATTTGAGGCAAAACTCAGTGAAAGAGAACTTGTGTGTTATAGTGCCTGCCTATTAGGGCTGTGCAAAGCTTTGGTCCCTGAATTGATTTGGCAGAGATTCGGCCCAATTTGATGGCTGAATCTCTGAATCTGAATCAGATCAGGGGACCCTTTAATCTCTCTGAATCAAATTGGAACCCTTTGAATTGTTTCACAGAGATTCAGAAAGGTTCAGCGATTTGGCCATAGAGACAGCTTTAAATGTTTTTTCTGCATACCTCTAGGTAGCAGGGGCTCACGAATGCTGCAGTGCTGGGATGCATGGAGCATCCCACAGGAGCGTGGGGGGCTCCCCAGCACACTTGGCAGCAGACCCGGAAGTGGACCAGAAACACGTCTGGTCCACTTCTGGGTCTGCCACGAAGTGCACTGCCTCCCACCCTGTGCCTCCCTGGCTTGGCAACTGGTGCCTTCTGGGTCGGGGGGGGCACCTGAGGTCCCACCATGGCTGATCACCAGCTGACTGGCTGGTCCCCAGAGACCCAGAAGCAGACCAGAGGTGCTTCTGGTCCACTCCTGGATTTGCCACGGAGCACATGGAGGCCTTCCCCACACTCCTGTGGGGTGCTCCATGCACCCCAGCATTCTCTGAATCAGCATCGAATCTTTAGATTTGGATTCAGCCGAATTGAAACAGGGACAGTGATCTGAATCAATGAATTGAATCACTGTCCTTGATTCAGGCCAAAACTGAATCTGAATTGAATAGAGCCCGCTTTACACACCCCTACTGCCCATCCTCCCAGGTTGAATCCAGAACCTACAGTTAGGCACCTAGGTTTACCATACAGTGCATGAAGTAATCTTGAAATCCTGCATACTTGGCAAAGAGAAACCTAGAACTTGTTAAAAGGAAGCACTACATAAAGGGATGTGTCTGAAATCTCGTATCTCTTCAGAGCGTAGGCACCTGATTCTCAGTTTTCAGGTTCTGAGATCAGAAACCTTCCCAGAAGCCTGCAACTATTTTTTGAAGTAACCAGGGAAGGCTTACTCTTTTATTTGAATACATAGTGGTGTTTCTTTTTATTGCCAATAGCTTAAATTAAGAGCAAGACCTTAAAAAGGGGGATAAGGCAAAATGCCATGTTTATTGATTACATGAAGCAGATACATAAGCCTGGACACATCAGTCATACAAATAGACATACACCAACATACATACAAACAAACATACACAGACATACAGACAAAACCACTCTAGTAAGATGTTATAGTTACCAGCAGATGCTACTCAGTATTAGCACTGGATGGCTGGGTCCAGGCTTATTGAAGATATGAGTCGGGGTATACAGGCATGCATGCCTGTGCTCCATGAGGTTGCAGAGAGTGGATTCTGCATCTTGGTTTGTCTGCATCTCACTTCTATAGGGATTTCAAGTCTTTGTTCAGCATTGGGGTTTTTCTGTGTTCAGTTTTTAATTAGCGGTTGTTTCTTCTGGTTATCTCAGCTTGAGGTCATTCCAATAAAGTTGGTTATCTCAGAGTTGGTATGTTAGTCTTGATCTTTGCCTTGAAGCATTGTGTAGTTGAAATGGCAGGATATGCAAAATTCCTTTTTCTTTGCACCTGATTACAGATGAGTTCTTCAGCTATCCATTAATTTGCTTAATTAGTTTACTGTCTGGTAACTTATACATTGGTGCCTTGTTACTTACACAATCGATTAAATCTTCTTCTGTTTTCATGCAAATAGTTACTGTTCTTTCACCATTGACCCTCTCACACAGACACTCACGTACACAGGGCATACGAAGTTCATCTACTCATGTCAAGCAGGGAACAAGCACAAAATGGAGTTTTAGTTGTTCATACAATCATAGAGGTTGATCAATTTGATATTATCATTTAAACATAATAACTAATATGCAAAAAAATCATACTACAGTGGAAGGAGAAGCCTACCTTTTACATAGCAGCCTAGCTGTTAGAGCACAAAGAAGCAGGCCACCTAGGGTCAAAGCCCACATCTCCCACCTTCCAGAAATGTGCCCTCATCAACCAAGTAGAACAGTGGTTCCTCGCCCTTTTTTAGACTCAAGGAACTCCTCAGAAATGCAAGCTCTTACCTTTGACCCATTTCTTGACTACGGAAAAATAAGAGCAATTGTTCTGTTGCAAAGAGCTCAGAAAGACCACAACAGAACAGAGTGTTTTTGGCACTATGCATTCCTAGTTAAAATCTCTGTGTTTATCTTGTGAATCGTGTAGATGCTTGCACACCTAACAGTTCTAATATTGAGCTGCATCCTGTAGAACCTTAAAGGGATCTCTTGTCTCTGGTTGAGAATCACTAGGCTAGAGGCTATGCTGGGATAGAGCCAGTTTGCATGATGTAACAGAAGTAAATATGGCTGAAATAGAGCCATTGTGTAAGACAAGACCATAATATTCACAGGGCCAGACTGAAAACATTTACAAAAAGAATTGTTGCATGCAAATTTGGAGTGGGGAGGCCAAAGTTCTGGTCTCTGCTACCACTCTTATTTCTGATATTTTTTAATCTAATAATTTACTGATGCTAAGTAGTCAGGAAAGCAGGAACCCTTCTAAACCAAATCACTACCCAACAGAGTCATGCTCCCTCTCGTGCCTTCTTCTCTTTCTGGCCCCATGAATCTTGCATTCCTGCCCAGTGGCCCAGCTTCAACAGGAGAATGGGGGGAGTAATGGGCTTTAGGTAGGTGACATAAGGAAAGCATTTAGACAATATCAAGTGCTACATAAGTCCTAAGCATTGCAGCATTGGCAGTGGAAAGATGATTATCGTGCAATGACTACTTCTGTAGTTTTATTGGTTAATTTTTTTGTAGAAATTTATCTGCATCATAATTGTGCTTTCTCTGTTGTTTACTACAATGGGCAGCATTATTCACTGTAATACTTGAAATAGTGATGGTAGCTTCTTGCATTGATGACACATGACACTTCGGAATTGTATTCACTACAGAATAGCAAATGCTAAATTTTTCATGATATCCCTTGTACTTAGTTACCTGATACTTACAGAGTTACTTTCATTTTCCTTTCATAGGGAATTTGTGCAGTAACTACTCAGTTTTAGAATTTCAGAAAGTGATTTGTTTAAGGCTAGTCCACTTCAAATACTACTAAATTATCTATCTCTGCATGAAGCTCAATTTTTATTTCCTTCAAAGAACAAAAAAGAAAAACGATGTCATTATTTTCTGTTAAATATACCTTTAAAAAGCCAACCAGCTTGAAGTCTCTTTAGTATTAGATCACGTTGCAGGCAAATGATCAAGCATCCTGTTCTCCCCAATGAAGAAAGCATTTCTATAACAATCAGATTTTACTGCAGAAACTTAATTAGAGATTTACCATTCATTGCATAGCTTTGAAAGCTGTCATTACTTGAATATTTATAATTCTGTAAATAGGCTGCCAAAATCAAATGGAAACTAATGTATAGTAAATGTATTACCTGTTCATTAGTCATATTTTAAGGCAACAATTACTTGTTACTGCAATGGTGTCGCGAGAAGCAACTGGAGTTTGTACTTAATAATTTAAGTTCTTGTTTACAAGAAGAACTCAGCAAGGGAAGGACTTTACAGCATATAGACAAGGACCTTGATGTTTAATTTTATTCAGGACCTCCATTTCCATTTGGGTCAAATGGGCATTTTTTATATAATCAAATTCTTGTAATTTCAGGAATTGGTGTATTTCAGTCACCAATGTCTTGAAAGTTCAGCCCAAGAACTTGAATTTAATTTATTAGATCAATTCAGCAGTGTTGTAACCCCTTTGATTTCTGTTGAGAAAACATCAGTGTAAAGGAGAGCATTGGTGTTCTGTTAGAATCTATCTTTATATTAATATCCTAGGAATTTGGGAATATGTAGTACCAAACAACTTAATCTAGTCCATGACCAAATTAAAACAATCTGCTGTTACTCATACCAAGATGGTGACTGTATATTATCCTGCTTGAAGCAAATATCATTGCATATTAAATTGAATAGTTCCTGAGAGAGACAGCAAGTGAGAATGGTATTTATACCATGGGCACCTGCCTCCCCACCCCTAATGGAGGCTTGCTGAAATCATATAAAAGCTTGCAAATCCATGAATTTCTGCTTATGAGCAAGTCAATAACCCAGAATAAGTTTAACCATCCTGGACTGAGGGGCACGGGCAGAGGTCTGAGGAAACTAGCCAGGACTATTAGCTCCATCACAACCAAACATTATCCTTAGGATGCTATCATTGCAAAGTCTTATTTTACAGATCATTTCTTGTATCTTAGAAGATGTTATTTTGATATGTATTGCAAGGAGAGGAAAAACTTCCATAAAACTGACATTAGAGTTGCAGTCCTAATATTTATTCTTTATAAACATAGTACAATGCAAGGGGTCTTGGTGGATGATGTGGTAGATGAGGCTTTCTTCAGATAACTAGTGGAAGTTTCCTGATCATGGTTCCTGGTTCTCATGGGAAATGTCCCTCTCCCTGACATCAGCTGGGAGGCCAATACAGCAGTAAGCAGGCAATCAAGGAAGTTTTTGGAGTGTGTTGGGGACAACTTCCTGGGGCAAGTGCTGGAGAGGCCTACTAGGGGCTGCACTCTTCTTGACCTGCTGCTTACAAATAGGGAAGAATTGGTGGGGAATGTAGTAATGGATGGTAGCTTACGTAGCAGTGACCATAAGATGATTAAGTTCAGGATCCTGAGAAAAGGAAGGAAAGAAAGCAGCAGGGAGGAGGAGATTTGAAGGAAAGCAGCAGAGTAAAGACCCTGGACTTCAGATAAACAGACTTTGCCTTGCTTGGGGAACCCATGGGAAACCAGTCTGAGGGATAGAAAAGTCCAGGAGACCTGGCTGTACTTTAAAGAAACCCTGCTGAGGGCGCAGGAGCAAACCGTCCCAATGTACAGGAAGACTAGCAAATATGTCAGAAGACCAGCTTGGCTTAGCAGGGAACTCTTCATTGAGCTAGAGCCTTGGAGGACCCCACTGGTCACAGGGCACCATGATGATTGATTTCCATCAATTACCACCCTCTGGGTCTGACCACAGCCAATTTCCCAGCCAAAGGATCGTGGTGGACCCAAGGCCACAATTGGCCAGTTTTGCCAAGAGGTGATCATAGGATACCAGATCAAAGGCTTTTTTGAAGTCAAGATATATGACATCAATCTCTTCTCCCTTGTCCAGGTGATAGGTCATGAGATTGATCAAGCAAGACCTACCTGCAACAAACCCATGCTGGCTATCCCTCAGGATGTTGGCATCTGCCAGTCCATTAAGGATGGCCTCTTTAATAAACATTTCTAAGACCTTCCCCAGGATAGAAGTCAGGCTGATGGGCCTATAGTTAACTGGATCCACTTTTCTCCCTTTCTTGAAGATAGGCACCACATTGGCCTTCTTTCAGTCTTCGGGCACTACACCAGAACACCAGGAGTTTTTGAAGATCCGTGCCAGGGGCTGGGCTATGATGCTTGCTAGGGAGTACCCAGGGGTATAGATTATCAGGGCCAGCTGACTTGAAGGTATCCAGCCTCTCAAGGTGTTCCTTCACAAGATCAGCATTAATAGAAGGCAGGGGATCTCCCTCACCCGGACCTCCTTGTCCCGTGGTTGGCATGGGCGTCCTATGGGACTGATGGAAGGCTGACGCAAAGTGCCGATTTAATAGGTTGGCTTTTTCCTGGGCGTCAGTTGTCAGCTGTCCCATCTGGTTCAGCAGGGGTCCAATGTTGCCCTTGCTTTTCCTCCAGCTCCCCGCATATCTGAAAAAGGACTTTTTATTGTCCTTGATGCTCAAAGCTAGTTGGAGTTCATTTGCAGCCTTGGCTTTTCTGGTTTGCTCCCTACAGGACCAGACCAGTATGGAATATTCCTTCTTGGAAGTGGATCCCATCCTCCATCCTTTGTAGGCCTTTCTTTTTAGCCTCAGGAGGTCTGCTAGATCCCTGGAGAGCCAGGGGGCTGCCCCTCTTGCTGCCTTTCCTCTGAGATGGACTAGAGTTAGCTTGTGCATTGAGGATCGCTCTCTTGAGGAGCAACCACTGTTCCTGAACTCCCCTTCCCCTGGGGTCGTGGTCCCTTAGGGCCTCACTGACAAGCCTCCTGAGCTTGTCAAAGTCAGCTTTCCTGAAGTCAAGGACTTCCGTGTTGCTGACTGACTTGCCAGCTTTATGGTGGATGGTGAAGGTGATCAGCTTATGGTCACTGTCACCCAGCTTCCCATTGATCACTAGCTAGCTTCCCATCAATCACTAGACTACTTCCCATCTGGAGCAGTGTGTCCAGTTTTGGACCCCCCCACTACAGAAAGGATGTGGACAAATTGGAAAAAATCAATTAGAGGGAAACAAAAATAGTTAGGGCATTGGGGAACATGACTTATGAGGAGAGGCTGAGAGAACTGAGCTTATTTAGTCTTGAGAAGAGAAGGCTGAGAGAGGATTTAATAGCAGCCTTCAACTACCTGAAGGGGGGTCTCAAAGAGGATGGAGCTAGACTGTTCTTAGTGGTGGCAGATGATAGAACAAAGAGCAATAGTCTCAAGTTGAAGTAAGGGAACTTTAGGTTAGATATTAGGAAGAATTTTCTCACTAGGAGCGTAGTAAAACACTGGAACAGGTTACCCAGAGAGGTTATAGAATCTCCATCTTTGGAGATTTTTAAGACCTGGCTGGACAAAGCCATGGCCGGGATGAGATAGTTGGGGATGGTCCTGCTTTGAGCAGGGAATTGGATTAGATGACCTCCTGAGCTCCCTTCCAACCCTAATTTTTTATGATTTTATGATTCTATGACTAATGAGTAAGTGCAAGTGGTGCAAGTGCAGTGCAGTACACCCAAGAACGGTTTATTCATTTGAACTTTGTGTTCAGTATAATCATTCACTGGAGCTCTAGCGATCTACAGAAAAATGAAGGCAAGATGCTACAAACATTAAATACCAGGATCAACTTTATATTAACAGTATGATTGATGGATGGCTGAGAGAGACATACAGAACTTGGAAGAAAATGTGCACAAAGAAGGAGGTGTCAGAGCTAAACTAGGTGGGACTGACCATTACTAATAATTGTCACCATTATTGCCCAGAGTTTATAGGATGATGCATTAAATGCCTTTACAGGAAATCAATGTTTGCTCCATAATTAGTTCTGTGTTAGCAGAGCGTAGTCTTTATAATCACTCTTCCAATAGCTGAGAGCTTAAAATGGAATTTCTAAGCTGCACAAATATGTTCATCAGTCTGGGGCAAAACTGTTTGCTATTGCGTCAATCTGAAATCAGCTAGAGGTGTTTCCATAATGTGAAGCAGCTCATTATCATTTTGACTGCTGTTGACTGACAGTATGTGGCAGTTGGTTGTGATTGAGAGAGATAATTTGGAAGGAATGCAAGGCTGGAAAACACTTCAAATCAGAACTAAAAATGTGAAAAAGCCTTTAAGAAATTGTAAAGACTCATCAAAGGACAGATTCAGACTTCTGATTCTTTTACCATTTCTAAGGGCATGATATTCTAAGGGCATATGTGGATTTTGAGAGAGAATGCATCTTTAGATCCTACAACAGTGCAGAGAACTTAGTTAGGTCAGGATACTCAGCAAGTTGCAAGATTGGGCATTTCTGTAATTAACATGTCACACTGATTTTTTTTCCCCATTAAAATCATAAAATCATTATTAAAAGAAAAAATGTAGTATGAGCCAGTCATTATTACTCCTTGGAATTTTTTATGGTTACAGAACAATCCCCTGTGGGTTCTACACTCTCTCAGTTATACTCTCCCAAAGGAATTAGGAAGCCTGTGTTTTCACTGGTGAATATCATGTCACCATGCCTATTTCTTTCTTCAGACCCAAAGAAGAATGCATTGTGTCAGAAAGCTTGTTTAAGTCTATCCCAGCCATGCATTTCATTCATAGTATATAATATTTTAATTAGCATGCTTATGTCTATAATAATTTATTCTTAGGTTTTTGGTCAGGTTGCTTTTTCTGATCTTTCTATATCTCTGTTATTGTTTAATATCGTCAATGTTGGGACTGAGTGCATGCTTAGAAAATTTGTGGGTGACACCAAGGTGGGTGGAGTTGGAGACACCCTGAAGGGCAAAGTTAGGATCCAGAATGAGTTGCATAGGCTGGAGAAATGGTCCACAGTCAATCAGATGAGATTCAACAAGGGCAAATATGAAGTCCTTCACTTGGGATGGAGTAAGTGCATACATATATACATACTGTGGGTTGACTGGCTAGGCCGTAGTACTGCAGAGAAAGGCCTGGTCTATACAGTAGACCATAAACTGAATATGAACCAACAATGTGCTTCCATTTTGTTCAGCCCTGGTGAGACCTTGTCTGGAGTAGTCAGAGTAGTTTTGGACCCCACATTTAAAGAAGGGAATGGACAGTTAGGAAAGGATCCAGCACAGAGCAAAAAAAAAATGATCGGGTGTTTGAGAGATGAAACTCATGAGGAAAGGCTGAAAGAACTAGAGTTACTTAGTCTGAAGAAAAACGACTGGAAGGGAGGTGAAATCTGATAACAATCTTCAGCTACCTGAAGGGTGATTAAAAAGAGGATGGAGTTGGAACAGGGACTAGGAGCAATGGCCTCAAGCTGCAGCAGGGGAAATTTAGGTTGGAGATTAGGAGAAACTTTCTGACTGGTCAAACTTCGGCAAAGGTTACCTACAAGTAGTGGAATCTCCATCCCTGGAAATTTTTAAGAGCAGATTGGATAAACACTTGGCTGAGATGGTTTAGTCAGGGGCTATCCTGCCTTAAGCAGGGGGCTGGACTAAATGACTTAGTGAGGTCCCTCCCTACTTTCCTGTGACCCTATGATCTTGAATATTATTGCCAGCCTTCCCTACCCCACCACTTGGTCTTGCCTGAATACAGAGGGCAAGTCAAACAAAAATGTCAGCTTCATTCTCAGGTCCTTTGCAACTCTGTCATTATTTCTGTCCTTATTTAATCCTTGTGCAGTCAATAGGAGGTATGTCTAAGGGTAAAAACAGACATTGCATGTCTCCCAGGACAAAGCCATTTATTTTGGTATCCTAAGGTGTACAAGCCCATTGTCCCATTGAAAGTACCAGTGTATCCAATATACTTTCCCAGGACAATCATGACTAACTTGAGTGAATAACTATTTAGCCTCCATGTGCAAAAGGTTATGGTGCTCCCAGGTTTTGATTTGGATTAATCAGAACTGACTCAAATGTGATTTCTCTTTTTACCCTGAGTAAGGACTAATGGGAACAGCCTATATTAAGTTATGCCCAGATCTTTAAACACATTTCAATGCCTAATTCCCATTGAAATCAATGACATTTGAGAACCTTAGTGATTAACTAGTGCTATAAAATCAGCCTTTGTATTGTGGCATATAAAGGACTATTTACACCTAGGGTGCTATATGAATAATGAAAAGCAGCCCTGGTCATGTAATTTGAGTCTTTCCTCGGTGACCATCAATTAGATATAATTGCAGTTAACCTGTGTAAAGGCAAGAAATGTTCTATTTGGAACAATGGTTATTGCTATGAATTACGCCAGGACAGTCAACTTGTTATTGTACTTTGCAATATTTTACATGAAAAGGTCCACATGAGAAATTGGGCATTTAATTTGGGCCCTTACAGATTTTGTGTGGCCTCTGCTGGATTTTGGGGGCCTTTCTGTTCAGTCTCAGCAGGATTTCTGATAAATCTTCCCACCGCTCTCATTGATGTGATAATCAAAATATCCCTGTTCCTGCCAGCTGCTTACAAGCCTCACACTTAAACACAGTGAATAAGAAAAAAAAATGAGGTAGTCTTGGTTGGTGGCTCTTATAGACAGGAAATTTGCTGTGAGGGTAGATGTTATGTTGCTTGTAACTTTAAAATAAAAATGTAAATGTCTTATATATATTTCCTTTACATGGCAAAGTCTACATGATCCAGTTCCTCTCTTCTTTTCTCCCCCCAACCCCGCTTTCTTTGGAAGTAATTACAGGGACAGGAACACCAAGGGGAAGAAACAGGGAAAATGGCATCCTTTCAATCAAACATGTCATTTCTCTCTTTTGAATCTCTGGTACACAGTTAACAACAGTCAGCTCCACAGAGAGTTCGTTCTTTCTTGTCATCATCTTTGTTCTTTTCAACATTTCCTCAAGAATTCCCTTATTGATCTTATTCCCATCAACTCATTTCACTTATATTTTCTTTGATCTTCAGAGCCAGCTCTTTAAGTGCACCTGAGCAGCTGAGGAGGGAGCACAAGTGCCTTGGTGACTCCCTCCTTCTTCATCCCCAACAAAAGTATCCTGGGAGCACAAAACTGATTTGCTTTCCTTCAGAGGTAGAACAGAGCCTCAGAATTGCACCGCCCTGTGTCATAGGGCCAGGATGTGTTCTGGGACCAGCTACTGCGGCTTGGTGCAAACCAGGCCCCTAGCTGACTGGTTAAGCGAACCCTCCATTCCTCTTGCTTCATCATAAACTGCTTTCAAATTAAAAAGCATGTTTGGATTGAAATTTGCTCTGAATCTGAGTATTCACAATACTGTCTCCTGCCCATGTCTTAAGATGTTCATTCTTTTTTTGTGTGTGTATCTGAAGTCAGCTGGACAATTTCTAAGTGCGTCTACTTCTTCAGCAACATCCGTACTGGAGTACTGACTGTTTAAGGAACCTGAAAAACATTTTTGGTTGTATATTTCCATTTCCTTTTATTGATTTTGATGCATTTCAGAATACTAATTGTTCCAGCTGCTGGTTAGACCGTAGTATAAATGTGGCCAATTATCAGAATCCCCTGCCTACTGACTGATTTTTCTGAGCGTTCATCTTGAACCTTGCTGTGACTGGGATCTGAACCAGGATCCCCGTCGTAGATGTTCAGCTGCTTGTAACAGTTTTAGTCAAAGATAACCTGGATATACAGTAGGAGCTGCAGTAAGTTTGTCTCTGCTGGAAATCACTTTCATTGCTGTGGACAACAGGAAAAGTGTATGAGCTGTAATATCAAGCTTTAGTTAAAATAAATAATTTACCATGCGTATGATTTCAGTGTGAGAGCTTTTCAGAAGTGTTCTGTAAGGGAGCTTCATGTTCTGTAAAATTTTCTACATATGTAATGGAGCATTTTGGAGTACAAAGTTTTTTGCTATGGGATTTACACATTGGTTTAACCTGATAAATTTATCAAGATCACATAAATATGTATCAGCCAAGGATATTGGCTCTACTCTTATTTATAGTCATTGCAGCCCTTTGACCGTATAAAATGGCCATGAAGTGTGTGCAGAGTAATATGCTCTGAGTTTAAGCTGACCTTGATACAAATGAGTTTCATGATTACTGTTTTCTGACACCGGCAAGATCTCCAGGCCTAGATGTTTATACCGTCTTGTTTATACCAAATTTGTATTTGTTTACTCTCTTCTGCTTGTAATGCAGGAGGTAAATCTCTGATCCATCAAATGGCAATATGTTGCCCACTCATGACATATGGCCTGCGGGCCGGATCTGGCCTACCAGCTGTTTGGCATCTGCCAATTAATTGTATCTGACACCACTGCAGCTGCCCCTACTGTACTTTGCATGGGGCTGAGTCCTGTCTGTTCCTGCCTAGGGCAGCACCTGATGCAATCCCAGCCTCCCTTACCAGAGGGTACCCTTCTTGGCAGGGCTGCTGGTGCCCAGGATACTGCTGGGCTCCCCCACCTCCAGCATCTCCTCCTCCTGTTCCTGCTGCAGTGCTCCAGGCAGCTGGTGGGGAGGGGAAACTGCAGTGTTGAGGGGTGTGAAGTGGGCTCTGCCTGCAGCTCACTTTGATTCTGTTTATGCATGGCTGAGTGAGGGAGCATGTGGATGGAGACGGGCACGAAGGAGCATGGCTGCTCATGAAGCCCCATTGGGCAGGCGTGGGACAGACAGGTGGGGTGGGAGCAACAGTAGGAACCAGTGCAACTCTGCCAGGAAGGCACAGGACAGGCAGGTGGGGCAGGAGCAGCAGCAGGAGTCATTGTGCAGTTGGTGCAGCCCTGCAGGACAGGCATATGGGATGGAAGCAACAACAGCAGCAGGAGCCAGCACAGGCTTGACTGCAGCCCCACTGGGTAGGTGTGGAGCAAAGATAAAAGGAGCCGGCGGTGCCAGGCTCAGCTCCCTGTCTCCCCCCTGCAGCCCTCCAGGGGCTTCTCTTGCTGCCTGCTGGTGGCAGCTGCTTTCCCACCATTTGCAGCACACTGAGAACCAGGCAGGAAGCGCTGATCCCTCTTCTCCTCCTCTCACCTGCGGAGAGGCTGGGCTCAACCATGTCACAAAGAGCAGGTTGGGGGGAAGGTGGGTAGGGGGAGAAAGCCCCTTGTGTGCATACCCACACCCCACCATACACACACACAACATTGTCCCACACACCCCACACCCCAACTTCACATCTCACCATACCCACACACACAATCTACATCCTCCACACATATCCCACACATATACCCACACCCCTGCCCCCACCATATCTACACTCCACACACAAACCTATACCTCCCCAAACATGCACCCACACCCCCCACCATACCCACACACACACCCGACAGTACCACACTCCATACCCTAACCACACCCCCACCCCCTTAACCACATACACACTCTCCCATGAACCATGCATACCTACACATCCACACATATTACCCCACACACCCCTACACCTTCCCACATATGTACCTACCCCCACCCCCACCATACCCACACACACATCCAACAGTCCCTCATACACCAACCATATATCCCACATCCCCACATACATCCTCCACACATACACCCATGCACACCCCACCTGCTCCATACACACACCTACACCCCCACCATACCCATACACACACCCAACAGTCCCACACCCACACACACCATAGCTCCCCACACATCCCACAGCCACACATATACCCACATCCCCCCACACGCCCTTCCCACCCCCCCAACCACCCTCCACCCCTCTGCACACAATACACAAGCAACCCCACTCCCCCTGCAAAAGGGCAAGTGGAAAGACGTCCACAGGACTTCCGGTCACAAGATGGTGACCAAGGGGTGGGGAACCTGTCAAGGGTTGGTGCTACCCTTGCCGGCCCTCAACAGCCCACCAAAACTTGTTAAGCAGCCCTCCAGCTGAAATAATTGCCCACCTGTGTGCTATATTCATCCACAGCCACTGATCTGAATTTCATTAGATTCAAGGCACCCTTTGTTAGACTTGAGACACCCTTTGGAAAATGCTGACTCTTATTTTTCACTAGTTTCTTGACTATGGAGAAACAATAGAGCAATTTTTCTGTTGCAAAAAACTCAAAGACTTCAACAGGTCAGGATGTTTTTGACACTGTTGATTTCTATTTGAAATCTCTGGGTTTCTCTTTTGAATCTTGTAGGTCGGGAGTGGCCAAGGTGCAGCATTTGTGGCACAAGTGGCATGGGCAGCTGCTTTGTGGCATGTGAACCCTGGGCACTCCGTAAGGGAGGTACCAGAATGGAGGCAGGGAAGTCTAGAGCCTCATGTGGAAGGAATAGAGTGGGTAGGAGGAGTTAGGTATCTGTGGCAAGAGCCTGGTTAACCCTTCCCTGATCCTACAGCCATCATCAAATTCAAGGCTTTGGATCCCCCGTTGCTGTCAAAAACTGGAGTGCTGCAGGGCAGAGAAGGGTTAATGTGGTTTCTAGCACTGACACCTCTCTCGCAGAAGTATCTTGTCTTCACTTTGCTCCATGCAGCCAGAGGCTCTCAGGACCCCCGTTTCCATTCTGACAGGTCAGAGTGTAAACTCTATCAGGGAGTGGGGGGGGGGGAAGAGGTGAGATGCACACTTGGGGAAGGGAGGGCCTTAACTTGTGCTATTTCTGCCAAAAAGCTTAGGCATCCCTCCCCCCATGAAGGTTTTGTATACCTAACTATGCTAATATTGTGCAGCATGGCTAACAGGATCTCACAGCACTCTGGTTGAGAATCAGGGAACTGTAGTATTACTTGGTGAGAATAGTTACTTAGTTTAATTAAGTAACCCCTTGTGGATGACACCACAGAACACAAACATTTAATCATGCAAATTAAGAAATAGTTTCGGTTTTTACCCTCAAACTTTAATACCAGTGATGCATATGTTTTTGAGGTCTGGTTTCCACTAGAGGTGGCCAGGAAGTGGATTTTTTATTCTCAGAGAAATTCCAACATCTAAAAATTTCTCTCACTTCAAATCAGAACAGAAAGCCAGTGTTTCCTGTGAAACCAAACTGGTTTGAGGCCCTAAAAATATTTGGTTTGATAATATTGTTAGTTTCAACTTGTATATTATATTTTAAATCTAATGATATTACTCTTACTATTTATATTTTATATAGAAAACTGAATTAATCAAACAGATAACTTTGTAACAAAATATTATTTAATATAACCAAAATAAAATATGTTATTTCATTTTTATTTTTGCTTTTATTTTTATTTTATCAAAACAGACATGTTCCCACAAAATGCTTCAATGCCAATGAAACTGAAGTCTTGATAGAAAGCTGTTGTGTTGAAAGATTTTCAGCCAGCTCCATTTGCTGTTAATATAGACTCCGTGTTCAGGCTGAGCATCTCCCATCTTTCTAACTGTCAAGTCAAAACTAGCACAAATATATCTGCCTCCCAGGAGCCAGTTGTTTATATAAGTTTCTGCTTTTATGAAGGAGCATTGGGTATGCAAGGCTTATGTACTTTATCTTTATCTGCTTCAGTTCACCAGGAAAAAAGAGATGGGGAATACATGTATAAAATTACAGAAATGTTAGACCATAGGTTCGCCTTTCAATTATTCAGAATCTGTTCTATGAATGTCCTCAGCCCATCAAGCTCCATTCTGCTGGAATAAAAAGTGGAAACTTGGTCACATTACTAGGGAAGAGTGTAAGAGAACTGAATGGGTGCTCAGGGACAGAATTAGGAAGTCCAAGGCACAATTTGAGATGCAGCTAGCAAGTGATGTAAAAGGCAATAAAAAGGGATTCTTACAAGGAAGTTAAAGGTAAGAGGAAGACCAAATAAACTATAGATCTCTTACAGAATGAGAAAGACAACTTAGTTATGGATGATGCAATGAAGGCTGAAGTATTTAATGCCTTTTTTACTTTCATGCTCACAAATAGGGACAAATACCATATGAGGAGTTCAGCTGGCACCACAGGTAAGGAAGGAAGCAAATAACCTAGAGTAGAAGAAGAACGAGTTAGGGGATTACTTAGAGAAGATAGATGCTTTCAAGCCAGAAGAGCTGGATAGGATGCACCCTATGGTACTGAAGGAATTGCTAAGGTAATTTGTGAGCTATTAGCTGTCCTTTTTGAGAACTCATGGAGGTTGGGAGAGGCTCTGGATAAGGAAAAGGGCCTATTTTAAAGAAAGGTAAGGAGGAGGGTCTGGGGACTTACTGACCAGTCAGCCTGACCTTAATTCATGAAAAGACCATGAAGCAGGTCCTCAAGGAATCTGTTGCGAAGCACCTAGAGGAAAAAAAAGTTTTCATGAATAGCCAGTATGGATTCACCAAGGGCAAGTCATGCCTGAATTAACCTGATTTTCTTCTATTGTAGATTGACAGACCATGTGGACTGGGAGAGACCACTTGGTGTGATATACCTTGACTGTAGCAAGGATTTTGACAAGTTTCCTACAACATTCTCATTAATGAACTAATTGCAGACTAGATGAAAGTACTGTAAAGTGGATATATAGCTC
Organism: Crocodylus porosus; assembly: GCF_001723895.1. NCBI lineage: Eukaryota > Metazoa > Chordata > Crocodylia > Crocodylidae > Crocodylus > Crocodylus porosus. The sequence goes on along the minus strand of NW_017728931.1, from coordinate 87,804,206 downwards.
GTTAGATCACCATGCTCAACAAGCAATTCTTCATGGCTCAATGTCTAGTTGGGAGAAAATATCAAGTAAGTTTCCCCGGGGATCCATCTTGGGTTCAGTATTGTTCAACATCTTCATTAATAATTTGTATGATAGGGTTGAGTGCATGTTTAACAAATTTGGACATGACACCATGGTGGGTTGAGTTGCAAATCAGGGGCCTGGGAGATGATATTTATGAGGAAAGGCTGAAAGCACTCGGGTTATTTAGTCTGGAGAAGAAAAGGCTTAGGGGAAGATTTGATAACAGTCTTCAACTACCTGAAGGGTAATTATAGAGAGGCTGGAGATGGGGTTTTCTCTGCAGCCATAAGGAACAGGACTGGGAGCCTTGGCCTAAAACTTCAGGACGGGAAATTTAGGTTGGAGATTCAGGGGAACTTTCTGACTATGAGGATGGTCAAGCATTGGAAAAGGTTACCTAGAGTAGTGGTGGAATCTCCATCCCTGAGAATTTGTAAGAGCAGATTGGACAGACACTTGGCTGAAATGATTTAGTTGGCTGCTATCCTGCCTTAAGCAGGGGACTAGATTAGATGACCTAGTAAGGTCGCGTCCAGCTTTACTTTCCTGTGATCCTATAAAGATGTGGATTGTTAACAGTAGTAAGAGCTCAGCATAGAACTTGGTCACTGTGCTGTGCTTTGGCAGCCTAGCATATTTGGACTTGAATCTTAGGTACAGAATCATTCTTCGAGGGTTAGGAACAATGCAGATATTACATCTGGCTACAGGCTGAAAGGAGAACAAATAGCATTACTTCAGCAAGTTGTGAGCTTCAGTAGGGTGAAACAATGAGCTTCTGAATAATGAACAAGCCCAGCCGAGAAAGAAATGCCCATTTAGTGTTCGTAATAAAGTGTATTCATCAACCCCAGAAAGCCTGTCCAAAGGCTTGATCTAAAACCTGAAACATGATGGCTAACTGTAGCTTACACATTTATTATTTGGATGTTGAAATTTTTTAACAATTTCTTGCTTTTTGATGTATCTTATTTTAGCAGCAAAAATGTCACAAATGCTCTTAAGTAATACAAGTTATCATGGAATTTTATGGGAATTTCTTTAATAAAGTGCAGCTCTGTCTTTGTGCCTCTCATTCCTAAGATCATATCCTGCCACAACTCAAGTATTGTTCTTTAACAATACCTTACCCAGAACAGACTTCATGATCTATTTTAGACCGGAAGATGCAAAAAAGATATGAAGCAGATATTAGACAATACAAAATTAAAATTCTGAGCAGAAGTTTTATATATATAATATGTGTGTGTGCGCATGTGTGTGTGTGTATATATATGTATATGTATGTAATGGGATCGTGCACTCTGTGTGTGTGTGTGTGTGTGTGTGTGTGTGTGTGTGTATAATATATATCAGTAAAATCTATGGTATCTGGCATTTAACTAACCAGAAATTCCATTAACCAGGATTTCTGGATGGTCAGCTGGACGCAGGGGTGTGTATGGGTGTGGAAAGCTCACACATGATGGCAGCAGCTGCCACCCATCACCCTGCGCTGCATGTAGCCACCACCACCACCCTGCGCTGCTGCCACTCCAAGAGCAGCTCCTTCAACCACCCCCTCACTCCACATTATTATCAGATAACCAGAATTTGTACATAACCAGCAATCCCCTTACCCCAAGGGTGCCAGATTTTACTGTATATATTTTATATATTGTCACACACACACACACACACACACACACACACACACGATCTCCTTCCCTCTGCTGGATTTATTATGGATGAGTGAGGTAGCAATGTGTTTAATATTTAAGTAGCGAAACTAGCCATTTACAAAGCAAGAACACTGTGATGAAATCACTGCAAAATCCAAGGTAGATCTCTCTTCTGTGGTTCTAAAAATGCCTATAAATATACCGAATCTAAAGAAGTGATTCTCAACCCAGGTGCAGTAGCAGTCTGAGGTGCTCTGCGATTCTTGTAAGAGTGCCATGGGGTGTACCACAATACTAACAGTTAGGTGTGTAAAGACCTACACATGAGTCACAACACACCTAGGGATTTCAAGTAGGAACCCATAGTGTGAAAAACTTTTTCACCTGTTGTGTTCTTTCCGAGTTCTTTGCAAGAGAATTGCTCTGTTATTTTTCTGTCATTAAAAATGAGTGAAAGCTAAAAGCTGGCATTTTCTGCAGGGTGCTTTGGGTCTAAAAAGGTTTATAACTACTGAAATAAATGACAAACTACCGCAGTTTAAGAAAATGGGATATGAATAAACATGAATGAATTGGTAGAGAATATTGGTTGACAGCTGCAGCAGCATTAGGCAGTGTTCAGAGGTTACTACAGTAAAACACCATTTTGAAGTGCTGATTTGCTTAGAACTTTTTTGAGGTGTGTAACCTGACAGCAGCTAGTATAATTGCTGTACCTTTTAGAGCAATTGCTGTACCTTTCAGAGCAATCTGTATATTTCCAGTGCCTTAGGCCATGAGCTTTATCTGTAGTTCTACCTCTCTCAGTAAAATTGAGTATGTTCACAAGGAATGTCCAACAGCAGTTGTTTCCTAGCCTAAGTCTTGTAAGTCAAATTACATTTATTTTCATTTAAGGAAGATTTATTGCTGTAGCAGCACTGGTAATTCCAGGCACCTGCTTTGGGGTCTCAGCCAGAAGTCTCAGTTAGGCCTAGGCGAGGCTGTGGTCAGAGGGTGTCCCATCTAAGGTGACTGGGATCCAACAGGAGAAGTTCCCAGTCCAGGTGGAGGTCCCCTACCCAGTGCAGGAAAGCGAAGGACAGCTGTTGCTAGGGGAGGCTTTCTCCAGCAAACTGCTAGGTGCTTAAGGGCTTGGACACAGGAGGCATCCACCTTCCGCACCACGCTGATGAGGCCCTGAGCTTCCTCACTGGTGATCAGGTGAAGACTAGCCCACTGGAGTCAGTAGTGCCTGTTCTAGAAGTCATCCATGAGGCGGTTCTGGAGCCTTTCAGATGAGTGTGACACACCTGCGCCACAGAGTCGCAGATGCCATCCTGTTCATGGCAAAAACCCAGCGGTGGTAGGAGAGGGTGGGCACATACCAGGGCCACCACTGTTGTTGTGCCTCAACCTCCTCTCTGAGGCTTTCTTGGATAGATAGACTGGTGGGCCTAGGAAAATGACCAAGGCTTTGAACCCATTATGGCACCAAGACATGTCTCTAGGCAGGTCTGGGGCCTGAGCCTCAGCTCCAGTGCCCGGCAGAAATGTGTCACTTTTGGTCCAGCTGATAAGGGCTGAGGAGTGCACTCACAGACCTGTTGACACTTGATCAAGGCCTGGACGTCACCCTCACTACTCACAAAACATCATATCATAAACATACGCTGTCACCTTAAGTGGGGGGTCAGCAGCTGGGGCTGCAGCCAATTTCAGGTGGGTTCTGGATTTTTTTCACACTTTAATACATCTCAAAGAAGGGAAAAAGGCTGCAAATAGTAATTTGTCTTTAAAAACATACATTCAGCCTTTAGCGTAAAGATAACTTCATGTTAATCAAGTGAACAAAATTAAGTGTACTAAGCAATAAAATGTATCCCAATAAAACCAGACAGAAACTGAACTGGAAAATACAGAAGCATTGTTCTGGGGATTTACCTAACTCTTTTTATGAGCCATTTTATTACAGCATTTTGACTGCTATGTTTTATTTAGAAAGAACGCTGCATTTTTATTTTAAACAGAGAATAGCCAGCTTTAACTGGAGCTAACAAACTCCTTTTAAATTGCTGCATGTCTTCAGAGTAACTCTTTGAATATATTATATTAATTTCCTGACATGTTGACACCCGAGAAGAAGCTTTTGGTGGTTCTCCCTTCTTTACAGTGAGCAGAACAAATAATTTCTTCTAAAGAAATGAACAGGAGAAATAAATTGTAGCTTCATGCAGCCTCTAAAATAAAATTTAGATAATTATTTCCAAATTCCATAACCTTTCAGAGGTGTTATTTTATTTCTTCCTGAAAGCTGAAAGGAAAGGACTAGCTAAATTACAACAGTGAATAATTAACATTTGTCTCTAATGTAGCCTGTTGAACTTGAAAGGTTTCCGTTTCTTTATACAATGCAGAATCTTTAGAATATTCCTACCTCCTCTTTTTTTGGTTGAATGTTATTATTGTTTTTGACCATCTTAAACACTGCTGCCTGATTCAATTATAAGAATCAATCCAAATTTCTAAGCCTAATTCTGTCTTTAAAGAAATCAAGAGAAGAGCACCCAGTAACTGTACTAGAACCGGTTAAGGCTGTATTAATTTTATCCACCGTTATTTTGAAAATAAATATAATCTCATTTGTTTTAAAAACTGGGATTTTCTACATCTCTTCTCCCTTTCGCCTCCCCCAACCATATCACAACTCTTACTCCTTTAAAAGTACCTCATGTAACATCTTTAACGAGAGATTGAGGGAACTCTGAATCAGTTGGTTGATTGTTATTTATAACCAGTTGTGATGATGTGTTACAAATTTTATGCACAGTTGGCTCTTTTTTTCTTGTTTGCTTTATTTACCTTTTGATCTTAAAACCATGGTATACTTTAAATTAAAAAAAAATTCTGAATTACAGGGAAAGAAAAGAAATCTTTTAATAATAGACCAAAACAGGTATTAGTATAATAAGCAGTAGAGCAGGTCAGCATTTTTTGTTGCAATGCTTTTAGTGAAAAATTACTTTTCCATTTAAAGTTTTTCAATTGTTTAACTAATTCTGAATTTTCAGGTGCATTTATTTTGCTTTATTACTTTTTACCAATAAATATTTTTTTTTAATTATAGGTTTCATAGGAAATTTCAAAGTAAATGTTTTTTAAAGTTTCCCCACACACAAAGAAAAAAATTGTTTTATTTCTTTACACACTCTAGGTAGCAACTTAGTTTACACTGGTGAGTTTCCCTGAAATAGCCATATATTTTGGGAAAAACATTGTTATTGTCTAGGTTAGGAAAATATTCTGCCCTTCAGTAGCTGGATCTTTTCAGACTTTTACTTTAATAACAAATTTTAAAACTGTCTTCTCCTTTTAATGGCCCCACACTTTTTGCCAATATTTATAAAATGTAGCATGAGTCTATGCCAGGGATGGGCAAAGTCCTGTCCACAGCCTGGATCAGGCCAGCTGTGGGCTCCATTTCCCAGCAGCCGCTGCCCGCATGGCTGGGGGCAGTGCTGGCAGGGTATGCAACATGGTGGGGAGCTGCTTCAGGGATGGGTTGGGATCTTGCAGTGGTGATGGCATGGTCCAGAGCCAGGGCAGAGTCATGATCTGCAGCCTGCATGCTCTGGGCAGGGGCATGCAGGCAGTGGATCGTCATTCTGCCCCAAGTCCAGACCACACTGTCACTGCTGCAAAGACAGGTTCGGCTGAGGAAAAAAACTTAGTTCACCCAGGTGTTCCAGGAAGGTTAGATCAGTCTAAAATGGCCGACGTGATCTAAGTTAACCCTGCCTCTGAGGTAGTCTGGCTTAGATTGGGTTGGTCATTTTTAGACCAATCTAACTGTCCCAAACTTCTATGCAGTTCCCAGTGCTGCCTGAGGCCTGTAAAAACCCAGCTGCTGGCCCTAGCCCTGGGACTATACTTTCTCTACCCTTTCCTTGGCACTGGACTATTTTTAGCCTCTGGCCTCACACTCCACCCCCAGATGGACATCTCCACCCCCTACAGACCAGCCAGCCCTGCCCCCCTCAGCCTGTCAAATCCCCAGTTTCTCAAACTGCTCCTGATGCTGGTTTTATCAGTGTTTGCCAGTTCCGTGAGCCAAGGAAGTAAGTCAGGTTGTGGGGAGGGGTGGGCTGATGGGGGGCGTTATTTTTCTGGGGTGGGTGGCTCAGGGGGGTAAAACTAGCCCTTGGTCCCAGGGGGTGGGAAAGAGAGCTCACCCATCCCCCCCTGCAAACCCTGCAAACCCCCACGATCCCAGCAAATCCTTCCAGACTCCAGCAAACCTCCCTACAGAACCCCATATACCTCCCTGATCCTCCCTGTAGACTGTTTCTGCCTCCCTGATTCCCCTACATACCCCTTAATTCCCCCCAGAGTTTACTTTCCCTGCTGATTCCCTCAAGCCCCCTTCCCCACTAGCCCCCTCCATCCCAATTCACCTTAGATTGGGTAGCTATTTTTAATTTGATCTAACCTCTCTCCAACCTCCCCAAATGTCTGTATGCAGTCTATTAGAACTAGCAGTCTATGTAGACGGTTCAGGCTCCATGCCCCAACTTATGATATGTGTTACATGAGCTGTTAAACGTAAGTGTTTTGCTTCACTAGAAAAAAAGAGAAATTGCACAACATTCATTTTAAGTTATTTAGATTTTAAAGTTAAACCTTAGAATGTTAGGAAGTGAGAGTTTCACATTACCTGGTGTGCACAGCCTTATCTGTCTAATAATGTGTATTCTGATCTAGAATCCAAGTACGTGATCAAATACTATTTTGTCCCAGAAAACTCTGGTTAATTTTGTAGATCAAAGGGAATAGAGTTAAGGCTTCACAAGCAATTTTAAATCTGGCATATCCTAACATTTAAGTGCTTGTCTTGATAAAGTTTAAGTTGTGAACTGGATAAAGAAGGGGATACAAAAAATATCGATAAACAGTATAAAGGCTTTGTATATCTCAGTGTCTGAATTCTGTCCATTCTGTTTCAAAACAAACATAACAGCGGTAGAAGATGTTTTTAGATGTACAGTGATGATGATTAGTGATGTGGTGAGACTTTTGCCTGAGAAAGATTACAACTGTATAGTTTACTGTGGATGTAAATGAGATGAGCTACAAGAGAGATAGTAATGAATAGTATAAAGAATGTAATAAAGACGAAAGCTAGGAGGGCAGGAAAGAAATGAATATTAATTTCCTGCCTGCTGCCATATAATGTGAGCTGTGCTTTTTATATGAGTATATTCTGTCACATGGAAGAATGTGAGTGGTCACTGTTGTTAGCCATTCCTGGCTGTTTTGATTTCCCAAGACTAGGAAAGCTTGTGAGGGCATGTCACGTCACTGTACTCAGTAATGTTCTGGATAGGTTGGGAGTGACTTCCCTGGCTGTCTTAAGCTCTTCTTGTACAGGCAGCCATCAGGCTGAAAGTTTATTTAGATCTTTGATACAGACTTTATATCTGGCAAATTACCTGCACTTCCTGTTTGAAAGCTACCCTCCTTCCTACTTGCAAAAGGAAAACTATTTGCTGTTGTTTTCATATTATTTCTTCTGTTCTAGCATTCTGGCACATAGTTCATTTATACCTATTTCTTGATTAATTCTCTTTTTTTCTAAAGAATCATGTTAAAGGAGTTTATCAGCTCAGAAACACTGTCAGATTATTCCATATTTATCTACTGTGAGATAAATAGTAGCAATTTCCTCTGAAGGGTCTAGAAATGGTAATGTTAGAAATGGAACACTAGGTTAGATGAGCAAGTAATCTGATCTGGTGCCGAACATGGTATTGTTTGTTATTGTATTATTTTATTTTTGCTTCCAGCTGCCAGTAAGGGTTCCTACTGATGTTTAGGGGCCTGTTCTAACCCATGGTGCTTTATACAAAGTGCCATGAGTTACAGCCCCCCTGCTCCTGACCCAACAGATGTTTGCCTGTTGGGTTGGGGGGGGATCAAGACTGCTTGCACCTGCCCTGGCCAGTTAGTAAGGGTGCTCCATCAGCCTCCACAGAGTCTGCTGAACTACCCCTCTCCCAAGCTTCCCTTCCCTCCCCCCCTCAGCTCCAAGGCTGTCAGCAGAAGAGGAAGAGGGAGGAAGAAGAGAGAAGCACAGAGCTACCATCTGGGCTTTGCCTGGATGGAGCTGGAGAGGGGGTGGGAGTGGTGGGGTGGAATGAAGTCCCCTCACCTTGTGGGCCCCCTCCAGCTGCCCTGGCTAAGGTACTGTGGGGGAGCTGGGCCAGGCCTATTAGGCGAGGGAGCTCCATTACACCCCTTCCCCTTCCAACTCCAGCAGGGCAAAGCAGCCAGCAGCTGCTGCTGCTACTACTCTCAAAAGGCCAGGCTGGAACAGGGAAGATGGGGAGTGGCAAGGTAGAATGGAGCCCTTGCAACAAAGTAACCCTCAAGGGAATAAAAGTTCCCTAAAGTGCTCTGGTTTAGAGTGTCTTTATTTAATACCTGATTTGATGAGGGTTAATTTTTTGTGTGCTTGGCCGTTTTGAAAGTGCTTTGCAGCCATGCACGTGTGTAATGTCATGGCTGTAGTGTGCTTTCAGGAGCTCAGTCATGCCAAAAATGTAACTTGTGTAAGCACCCTAAGGGATTTTAATGAGACATGCTAACATTGGATTGATTATATATGATGATAAACTATAATAGGATCAATTTTAATAATATAACTAAAGACTATGTGGTAAATCACATGCAACATTTGTAAAAGGTTAATTTAGAATCTCACACTGTTGGATGGTTTCAGAGCTTATGACCTGTGCAGGTGAGTAAATATGGTACAGTAGATTAGGAATTGCTTGCATACACCATTGTTATCCATAGACTTACAGTTGGTTTTTTCCTAGAGATATGAGCCCTTGCGTAATCTGTCGTGTATAACTTGACTGTATTTTTCTTTTAGAAAAAACCTTTTAAAAACATCTAAGCCTAAAGAGACCTCTGTAAAAAATCTTGCAGGAAAAAGGAAGCATACCAGGCTAGATCCAAGAAAAAGCACAGGGATCAGTCAGGACAGAAAAGGAAAGGGCTTGGGAGCCTAAAACAAGACTTAAGCAGAACTGAGGCTGTCTAAATTTTCAGTCCATAAAAGAACCCCTGCTTAGCTGCCACGTAACACACTGGAAGCTTTAAGCTAAGGTTAGCATCTCTCTGGGCGTAGCCCTACAGGTTCCAGTTCCAGTTACTCAGAACAGGGCTCCCTGGATTGCAATAGATATGTTACTCAGCTAGGTTCTACATTTCCTAGTCTAGAGTTAGGGAATGGGCCTCTAATGCACCACTGCTTGGGATTTGGGCAAGGGATGATAGATTGGTTCCAAATGGTGGTTGCTTCCAGATGATGGTTATAGTCACTTACAGAAGGGGGTTTGGTTTATGGGTACTAAGCCTCAGCATATAATGGAGGCTACACAAGGAATAATTCTTTGGGCTGAGAGGGGGAGCGGGGAACAGGACACTTGGGTGTCACTCATGATAGGGCCATAAAGGCTATAATTAAAGTAGGTGCTCCCAGCTTGTGCTTGTTTTAAAATAGGTGTAGAAGTACTCCTGGTATGGCTTCAAGGTTTGGGTTAAGGGTGTTATTCCTTGGGCTGGGGTTAGGTTTACTTACAGCATTCGTTGGAAATAATTACCTTGCTGGGCCTATTAAAGTAATAACACTAATTTTGTTTTTATAATTGACTGTTTTAATAACATACAGAACCCAGAGTGTTGAAGAGGAACAGCAGTATGTCACAAGGCCAAATTGTATTTACGTACCAACTTAAACTGAGTAGTACTTTACATGGTAAATTACACAACAGAAGGTATGAAATACTATTTCTTAATGTGAGTAAGGGTTCCACGATCTGACTCCAAATAAATAAACTTAATTTCTAATCAGATCTGATATGAGTCTGAATTTTTATGAGTTTTAATTGCCTTACAGTTGAAAAAGTCTAGATCTGACATTCCAATGTGGATCCAATTCATGTTTATCAGCTGAAATAGGGCACCTAACAAAGAGATGCTGAAGTCTAACTTCAAATATGTAAGTTCATATCAGTATGCCACTGTTCATAGGTATAGTTTACTTCTGTTTTCTAGTTTATGCCAGGGTAATAGGAGGAGCAAGTCATGTGTATCTGAGCAGTAGGATCTGGATTTCTATTCTTGTCTTGTCACAGCAGGCTCCTACTCATCCATGTTTTTAGCATGTGTATAATTTTAAGCTTATGATGAATCCCATTGGCTTCAATGGAGTTAAGAACAATTACAAACTTTTATTAAATGTAAATTGTTACCTTGCTAAATTGGGGCCATATTGTGGAGGATTAATATTGATTTCTACTGGTTTGCTCATAAAGAGAGCTCTTGAAACATATGGACTTTATGCAGGGTTTACAAAATGTCACTTTCCCTCCGTAGTTTTACCCTTAGTTGAAACAAATGACTCAACCAGCATAAATGCAGTGTTTTTTAATTCCAAGCCTAATGGGAGAGAAAGCAAAGATCATATTTATACAAGGGAACTACAGTCAGCTGGTTGTCCAGCCTTCAAATCTCTGGTAAACAGACTGCTGCTGCAGTTCTATATACAGGATTACCAGCCTTTTAAAAAATGTTTTTCCAGCTAAAAGAATGATTTATTGTAGCTTTTTTTCTGGATAGGAAGCTGGCTATCTGAGGTTACCATATATCCGTGAAATAAAGTAAACAGCATCGCATGCATAAATTCCTTCTTTACTAGGAACACAAAGAGAAGTAAACAGCATATACACTAGAATCAGAGCCTCTGAGCCTAGAAAACCCAAGAGACTTGCCACTGGCACACTTTCTTCCCTCCCCATTTCCCAAATGAATGGTAGGTTTTTCAGCTGTGCCTATATAAGAATAGTGTAAATAGGGCCTAATTTTCAGAGGTGTTGAGTACCTACAACCTCATTTGAAACCAAGCGAAATTGCTGCTGCTCAGTGTCCCTGAGAAATCAAATGCTTAATGACCATAATCTTTTTGTTTGAATTGGTATAATTTGTATTGATGTCAATGGGGAAGTAAGGAGCTATGAAAATATGAGGAAATCTCAGGTCAGTTTCCCCTCTATATAGTAAACTAGAATCTTTTGCTTGACATAAAAAAGTGCCCACACACCATGTCCTAAAGCTGACCAATAAACAAAGTGTACCTCTATGGACATCCTGAAAACAAAAGTAGTCTTGTTTAAATAAATGGGATTACGTGTATGAGTGATTATTGAAGGGATGGGCCACAGGCACACATGTATCACTGCCTGGAGCATGCTGTTCAGAGAGAGGAGTGTAAGCTACAGTCAAACTACTGTTCTTGACCAAATTGTTGCAGAAGGATGGTCTTCTTGAAGATTTATAATACAGAGCACTATGTGTTTCCTGCATTTCTCTTGGAAGGAATTAGACATGGCAGTTCTCAGACAGAAATACTGCAAATTGACGTGTAGTCTACCATTGACATTTTCCCACAAGTGACATGAGCTGCATTTTAATAATGGGATGTGAAAAAGCTTCCATCTTAATTCAAATGATTTTTACACTTTGATGCCTATGAAGGTACTGGCTGCATACAAACATTCATTTCTAGCAGTGGAAAATTTCCATTGGACTCAGAGTGAGAAGCACAGGGCAGTGCTGCTCCCTCCACTTGGCTACGGGGCACCCAGAGCTGAGTGGATTGAGCCCTTTGGCAAAATCCCCACCTGGTCCACATACATGGGACTCCAGTGTGAGGACTGGGTAGGTGTTGTGCCCTGCTATACCAGGAGAGTTTCCCTGGCCCTGGTTCCCAGCCCTGCAGACTTTAAATAACCATGTGTGCCTCCCAGCTGGCTAGCACAAATAGCACTTAAAACCTGGGGGGCAGAGAACTGGGTGGGAAAACTTCCTTGATCCCAGTTCCACACAACCCTAACATCTGGGCCACATGGGCAGCAAGGAGAAGCTGTTGGGACCGGGAACCAGGCTCAGGGAGGCTCTCCATCAAGTCAGTTCCTGGTCCCCAGGCTCCTGTCACTCAGTTGAGGCTGGCGTTTAAAACCCAAGGCTCGGAACTGGGCTAGGGATAAGTTCCCTGACACCAGTTTCTAGTTTCTTGGGGCTTTATCAGTCCCTGACCCCATAACCCAGATGGGTGGTATACAGGCAAGGGGAAGGCAGAGGGAGCCAAGCAAAACCTCCTTGATTCTTCCTAAAACTGGGGACTACCCAGTTTGGGGAAGATGTGGGGAGCCATAGCTTCGTTCTTCCCCCTGATGCTGGATCAGTCTAGGAGGGGAAGAGAGCAGTGGGGCAGAACCCCCAGCTTGCTTCTCACTCCAGGGATTTCTGGGGGGTCTCGGGTTCCAGCGCTGGGGACCCAAGCTGATGCACTAACACAGAAAAGGCCCTGCCTTCTTTTCATTCTGGGGGTCTCCAGTTTGTAAGAACGTTTGTACACTTGTGGATTTCTACCAGTGTAAAACAGTGGAAATCCTTGCTGTGAAGACGATTTGGGAAGCATTGGGATAGATGGAGAATAACTACATGTAGCTTATGACTGATTGTGACACCACTTCTGGTCTGGTCTGTCCATGGTAATTTAATGATTGTGGGGCCTGTGACTACTTGTAGGTACTATGTTTCCCAAATGTGGCCATGAACTCTGGTTTGGAAACTGCTACTCTGTTGCACTGAATTTCTCACCCACCTTGTGTTTTAGTTATTATAATTTGTTTTCATGTTTCAACATATCATATATGTCAATTCTGCCTAGAATTTGGGTTTCTTCAGAAGCTGTTGGCTTAACTTGCTAACTAGCTAGTAGCAGAAATGAAGTCTCTGGTAACCCATTAAAATCTTACTGTAATAAAATAAAAATATCTAACTAACCCAACAGCTTATGGCTGAATATGTAACTTGATTTACAGACTCTAAACTATTTCTAGTTTGATTTTTTTGTCATTTAAATTCCAACTTATTATGCTGATGCCTGCTAGATTAAGGAACCCTCTAGGATTAGATATTAGAATTCTTTTGTGGGTAATTACGTGAGTACGTCATCACTCAGCTTTCTCTTAGATAAGCTAAATTGATAGAGAATCTTCAGTCTCTCATTGTAAGACACATTTTCCAGACCAATGTTTTTATTGTTATGTTGTTAAAAAGGTTATGGATGATACAGCAAATATAGGTAACTAAAAAAAATACATTTTCTATCTATGTACATTGTAGTAAGAAGACAGAGTTGAACTCTACTTCTTTCCTTTCACTTGCTGGCTTCCACAAAATGCATCTAGACTCAGATTGCTCAGCTCATTTATTTTATAAATGTTAAGGAGAGCATTTTCAATTGACATTTCAATTTAGTTTGCAGAGCTCTTATATGAAACCACCTGAATAATTAATCTTCAGGAATCATGATCAAAGGGAAGCAAAATAAGGGGAAAAAAACAGGCACAGGCTTACAAAATCAACCTATTTGCAATTTACTGTCTTGCTGCCAGGATGGGTAAAGAAATTCAGAGAGGAAATATGGGGAAGTCAAAAGATCAAGCAATGTTCTAAGGGGGGAAAAATGTGCCTGTCAGCTATGACTGCTGAGCTAGACTGAGTTTGTCCCTCAAACTGCTGTGTACCGAAACTTCCTCCACTGATCATAAAAAGGCTTCTGGGCCATAAAGCATTTCATTATCTTTAAGCTCCAGTTCCTTGCAATAAAACTCTGGGGAAGATGATGTCACAGTCATCTGTCACAAAGATTTATATTCTGAATTAGTGTTAACTACAATGTATGTATGATTCAACAGATTCTCTACACTATGTTATACTGTCAAAGCTGGACATCCCATGCTTCGTTTATCTTTAGCTGGAAGATTTAAGGGATAATAATCAGTAGTCTGAGTAACTATAAATCATTCACTTTTTTAATCAGATTTTTTCTCCAGAATAGAGTTGGAAAATTAATTATGGTTGACCTGGTCTCAAATGTAGACAAAAATCTCCTTTTCTCCCATTTATGAGCCCATGCAAATGTGACATTAAATCATATAATGTTATTTAATGTTGTGTGCAACAAAATTAAAGAACAAAACCATGTGGAAAGTGTTTACATTTTCATTAATATAATTTATAAGGAGAATAGTTTTATCTAACTTAGGTGTAACCTCACACAGATGTTAGATGCTGCCAATATTATCATTTTTGAAAGTATGCATGTAAGTATATCGAAAAGATTTAAAGCAAAAGTAGTAGAAATGAAATACATAGTTCTGCAAAAGGAGTTAATATTATCTCCCACCCCTCAATGCTTTAGAGATCACATCAGTCTTGTCCTTGCTTCTGTTGTTTGTTTTCTTTATTACTTCCAGCAGAGCCTCCTACCCTGTGAAAGAAATTTCCTACAGTCAATAGGGTTCTATCTAGAAAACAATAACTCAACCTAGGCAATTCTTTCATACTAAAAATATTTTATGAAGTTGTATACAATATCCATAGAGAATGCAATAGCTGTAATATAGCTCTATTTGGGCAAATAGTAAATGGTGATTCTTCAGAAACTGGTTATTGAAGAACTAATTCAAACTGGCTTTGATACAGGCACTGCCACATAGGCTGAAAGCGGACTCCAGAAGCATATCAACAGCAGCACTGGGGGAGCTCGCTAATGAGCTACTGCAGAGATTGTGGTTAGCCCTAGATTTATTTAATCTCCTTACTGTTGATCTGGAGGAGGTGGTGACACTTTAGATTTTACTAAACTGGGATGGTTTGTATACACCACTAAGAACTGTGAAATGGCATAAAAGGAGTTCTTGGCTTCAGGATACTGCTGCAACCACAAGTTGAATAAGAGTCTGGTAAGAACTGGTACTTTCCGTGGATAATGAGAACAGCCAGAGTAACATTCAACAGAATTAAAAGAAAAAGTTTATAATAAATTCTAAGGTTTACTGGCACAAAACAGTCATTTACTGACATATTTTAGGATGAAATTTTTCCTTTGGATAGATTATTTCACAGTTGCCCACATCAGGGTTACCTTTTACCCAATACTGAGGTGGTACAATCACACCATCAGAGGCAATAAGAGGCAAGAAGGACTCTTGCCCAGTACAACAAATTCAATGTCCATAGACTAAGCCTTAAAGCATGAGCAGGAACAGGAGGTCACAAAACAAGACAGAAGTACAAACAGATACATATGGCAGAAAATACTCCAAAAGCAGAAATAGCACAAGGGATTCACTTAGGGTGTACCATGGTGTGGTATTGATTATCTTAAATAAGGTCATATCACTTAGTGTTTATAAGTTGCATTCAGATGCACTTCAGTTATCCAAATCTCAGTTATCCAAATGTATTCATGGTCCCCCATGACATTCAGAAAGACAAGCTTGCAGTGTTGTGCCAAAGAGGGGATTTTTGTGAGGAAACAAATGTATTAAACCACAGATGGAAGAATGGTAATTCTTATGAGAATAATTTAATACTACCCATAGCAAGGGTTAAAATTGTGAGTTCAGCTGGATCAGATTCAGCTACTGTAAACAGGCTTAATTGATGTCAGTGAAATAGCTCCAGTTTACATTAGGGAAAGATTTAGCTTCTTGGATATTTTCTTGCACTTGCTAGTTTTAACAGTGGAGTACAATGCACAAACTTTTGATACCCTGTGCAATTATAACTAAGTTATTTATCATAAGGTAATTGCAAGTTTTAAGTGCTATTTCACACTTAAAATTGATAATGTGGTCTCTAACCTGTAGTACTGAGTGCATGGGACAATGCTGCATAATAAAAACATCTCAAGGCCATAACGCTAGTCTAATGACAACCTGCATACAGGTGTTAGTAAGTGAAAGTTAACTCCCAAGCGGGGATTGCGAATATGATGGCATATGTCATACTACCTTGGCTGACAGTACACTAACAGATGACACCTATATTTGATCTCTTGAGTCAGTTCCATAGGTGCAACTTCTAATTATAATCTATTATGATAGGAAAATTATTGACACTGTTTCCCAGCAGTTTTTTCCTGACTGCACCCTGAAAAGTGAGTGAAATGCTTCAACTCCAGAGATTTTTTGTTGTTGTTGTTTTGGAGGTTGGGGTGGGGCAGAAAGGAAATTTTCCAGTGTTCTAGTAAAGAAAAGAAAATAATATATATCTAATTATCACAGAACTCTTTCTTATGCCTGCTGTCCAGGTTTAAAAAAGAGTTCTTTCTTCTGCTGTTCATGCTGTATTGTTTGTATGAAACTTTTCAACTGTTTAACAGTCTTTTGCTCCAGTGAATCTATAATAGATACATGCAACTTTGCAATTTAATTACTACTCATCTAAGCATGGGAGGTATCAAATTTAATTAACTCACAAAGTATTATAGAACACAGAATTCTTAATTATTTTGTGTTTTAGTAAAAATATTGAGGCATATAGCTGCCTGTATAATCTTGTACTTGTTTATTTTGTGTAGCTGAAATCTGAAGAATGAGAATAAGGGTCTTTACAAAAGTGAAACCTATAAATTTCTAATTATGGGCGTTCTCCTCTTGAAGGTAATAACAAAAGTCCCAGTCGGTTAAGGGTTGGCTCTACATGTATATCTTCTATTTCTTTCAGTGTCCTTTCCTAAGCAAGCCTTCATTTTTCTTTAAAAAACATGATTTTATCATTTAAAACAGGGGTGATAACACATGGCACGTGTGCCACTTGTGGCATGGGAAGCCTTTGTGTGTGGCATGTGGCAGATCAGGGAGGGAGCAAGGAACACAACAGCAGGTTACCCAAAGAGGAGTAAAAAGAGCAATAGTTCAGATAGGAGACGGGGATCTGAATGGCTCAGAGTGGGTGCAGGGTTTTAAAAAAGTCACTTAGCTATTAAATTGTGGTAACCCAGCATTTGCTTTCATGATGACATAGTTCAGGACTGAAAGGAGGGAGAGTTTGTATGTCATAAAGCAATCCAAGATGCAACTATTCCGTGATCTTGATAGCCAGAGAGGGTTCTAAGTTCTGCCTGTGTTCAATGAATTCCATAAAAATCCCCTTTATTTTCCTTGAGAAAAATCTAGTCCACTCTTTGTCAAAATGAACTCTACATTTCCAACAAGAATCAAAGGGGGCAGGCATGCTCAAAAGCCCCCCCTGGCTCACCAAAGGCATTCAGAAATGCCTGAAAGCCAAAAAGGAAGCATACACCCAGTGGAAGGGAGGGGCTATCACCAAAGAGGAGTATACCTACATTGTTCGGGTCTGTAGGGGGGCTGTTAAGAAAGCTAAGGCAGATATGGAACTAGGGCTAGCATCAAGGAGCAGGGGCAATAAAAAGTCCTTCTTTAAATACTTAGGGAGTATGAAGAAAGCACCAGGTAACGTGGGGCCCCTGCAGGATACGTTAGGTAATCTGGTGGTTGCACTATAGGAAAAAGCAGACCTTTTTAACAATTTCTTTGCCTCCATTTTTTTGTACAGGGACCGGGACTCCCCCACTGAGATTCAGGGTGGATTCAGGAGAGACTCCGCCAGGCCTAGGGTCAGGGAAGACTGAGTTAGGGAACTTCTGGTCAGCAGATCTAGTCAGCAGGTCCAGAGGCTCTCCACCCCAGGGTTCTGGGGAATTGGCAGGGGTTTTCGAGGGGCCCCTGGCATGGCTTTACGAGCACTCGTGGTGCTCTGGTCAGGTGCCAGAGGACTGGAAGAAGGCCAATGTGGTCCCTATTTTCAAAAAAGGGAGGAGGGAGGACCCAGGCAACTATGGGCCCATTAGTCTCACTTCAATCCTGGGGAAGCTCTTTGAGAAAATTATCCAGGATCACATCTGTGAAGGACTAGCAGGGGGGATGATGCTCAGGGGCAACCAGCATGGTTCATTAGGTACAGGTCCTGTCAGACCAACCTGATTGCCTTCTATGATCAGGTCACAAAATCATTGGACACAGGTGTCACAGTGGACATAGTCTTTCTGGACTTCAGGAAGGCCTTTGACACTGTCTCCCACCCCCTTTTAATTAAAAAGCTAGGCAACTGTGGTCATTGATGCCTGCACAGTCAGATGGATAGCAAATTGGCTAGGGAGCCACGCCCAGAGAGTGGTGGTGGATGGGTCATATTCAACCTGGAGGGATGTGCACAGTGGGGTTCCCCAGGGCTTGGTCCTCAGGCTGCACTGTTCAATTTCTTTATTAGCAACTTGGACCACAGGGTGAAAAGCACCCTGTTCAGATTCGCTGATGATACGAAGATTTGGGGTGAGGTGGGCACACTAGAAGGGAGGGACAGGATACAGCTGGATCTGGACAGGTTACAGGGGTGGGTGAATGAGAATGGGATGGGATTCAATACTGACAAGTGCAGGGTACTGCACTTGGACAGTAAGAACCAGTAGCATACCTTTAGGTTGGGGAACTCCCTTCTCAAAAGTGGCAGAAAGAGATCTTGGAGTCATTATCAATTCCAAAATGAACATGGGCCACCAATGTGAGGACTCAGTCAGTAAGGTTAACTGCGCCTTGTCATGCATCCACAGATGCATCACAAGCAAGGCCAAGGAGGTGATGCTCCCCCTCTATGCGGCACTGGTCAGGCCGCAGTTGGAGTACTGCATCCAGTTCTGGGCTCCGCACTTCAGGAGGGATGTGGCCAGCATTGAGAAGGTCCAGAGGAGAGCCACTTGCATGGTCAGGGGGTAGCAGGGAAGACCCTATGAGGAGAGGCTACGGGACCTGAACCTGGTCAGCCTTCACAAGAGAAGGCTGAGAAGGAACCTGGTGTCCATCTATAAACTTACCAGGGGGACCAGCAGGGAATGGGAGAGACCTTGTTCCTCTGAGCGCTTCCCAGAGTAACAAGGAATAATGACCATAAGTTGTTTGAGAGTTGTAGGTTCAGGCTGGATACTAGAAGGCACTACTTCACTGTCAGAGTGGCTAGGATTTAGAATCAACTTCCAAGGGAAGTGGTGCTGGCTCCTACTTTGTGGGTATTTAAGAGGAGGCTTGATAATTACCTAGCTGGGGTCACATGAACCCAGTATTCTCTCCTGCCCAGGGTGGGGGTTAGATTTGAAGATCTACTTAGGTCTGTTCCGACCCTTACATCTGTGAATCCATGAATCTATGAACTTGTTCTGCTTTTTCATTCTTTGTCTCTTTACTTGTGGAAAAGCTGAAAAGGTATCTCCACTATTCATCCCCCTTCTCTCTCTCTCTCTCCCCCCACCCCCAGCCTGTCTCTCATCCTTTGACTCAGTCTACATTTTCACTGATTGCCTGTCTTGTATGCATACCAGCCCAGCCTCTGGCTTCTTTACTTTTCATTCCATCCAGGAAGAGCACACACCAACTGCTGAAACGTCCTCAGCCTGATGAAGGGTTTTGAACCCGAAAGCTTGCTTAATAATTGTTTTCCAACTATTTTAGTTGGTCTAATTAAAAATAGAAGATTCACACAAAGAACCTTGTCTGCCTATTACCCACTTGAGAGTTTTGGAAGCCCCTGAGTGTAGCAAAAGTGAATTTGTTTCTTTTTTTATTGGATAGACAAAATTGGGGGGGGCATAGAAAGTTGACCCTCTCCCCCCCACTGCTATGAAGAACATAACTATGTTGAAGTTTCCTAAGCCCCACCATAGAGGAAGGGTTTAGGGGTGGACCAAAGGAATAATCCACTAGGCCCAAGTTAATATGCTCTGATTCCTGCTGGCGATGATGTTCAGTTGCCAGTGGACTACTGAGGCTAAAGTATGCTTCTGGGGAAGGATCATATGCATTTGTGCTTTGAACTGGAGACAGTTTGCCTCTGTTTGTCACAGGGCATAAAATTATCATGGAGTTTTTTGTGGGGGCTCTGTTCTTTCTGTCACTTTCATTAAGCACAGTTCTCACAGCAGGAACTGTTGATCAGTTGCAGCTGCAAGGCCAAAAGAATGAGTACTGCAGGACTTGAATATTAGACCTTTGTTGTCTAACTTGTGTTTTTTTCTTAGTAAATGGTACAAATATTTTGTTACTTAAATATGCATGATCTCCCCCTCCCCCTCTTCCTGCCTCCCAGGTCATCACTGTCCTCCTACATCTTGTTTAACTCCATATAAGTGTAGCCCAGGTAACTTGGGTATATACTCTCCTTCTCCAATTGAAGGGGATTGTTAGCTGGCAGGTGTGCTGTGGGGTGGGAACCGCAGACTGTTCAGTTTCCCTCCGTCCCTATACAACGAGGTCAGGACAGTCAGGGGACTTAACTATATACACATTTATTTACAATAACTTATCACAAGGGAAAGGAACATGGATACAAACATATGTTCAATGTATATATATATTTATAAGATATCTAAACCAGTAACACAAACAATACCTTCTGGGTAAATGATATAAAACCTTATACCAGTGCTCCAGATGCAGGTAAGTCACAGGTAAGTATCTGATCTGAAACAGATAAACCCCAAAGATAAACTCAATCCTGAGGGGAAACCCCAATGCCCTTGGGCTTTTCCCAAGCTCTACAAATAAGCTGGTAACTTTAGGGGGGCCCTCTCAGTGGGTCTCCCCTTTCAGGAGCCCTTAACTAATCGGGTGGGGGGAGACTCCTTTCCCCTGTGGGAATCCTCTTTTCCCTGCAACTCATGGCTCCCAGGCCTGGAGGGTGGTCTTTGTCTTCTGCACCAGGCGGCTGTCTCGCCTGCAGTGGGCTCTGGGGGAGGTCGCTGTCCCCCGGAACAGGGCTCCGCTATGCAGGGCTTCTGTGGCCTCTGGCTTGGCCCCGTCGACTGGCTCACCAGCCCGATCACCATCTGGCTCTCTGGACTCAACCTTTTGCTATGGGTTGGAGGCCTGGGCTGCCTCGTGTAGCACCAGGCTCAGTTCGCTCCTGAACCCTCCATGCAGCGCCTCCTGCACTGAGCTCCCAGCTTCGTTCTGGGGGTTGAGGACCTGAGCTGCCCAAGCACCCCAAAGGTCCTACCCCGTGCACCGTCCTGTGCACTGTGTCTCTGGCCACATGCCAGAGGTTGCAGACCTGAGCTGCCTCATGCAGCTCCCACAGTCTGGATGCCGTGTGCTGCGCTGCACACCGAGAGCCTAGCTGCTGCTAGATGGAAGTCTTCAGGGGTGCTTCTGAGCTATTGCTTTGCCCTGCTGAGCAGCTCTCCTCAGCTCTTCTAAGCCCCACTCTTCTCTCTTCTTGCTCCCAGATATGCTTCCCTCATGCTGGGCAAACAGCTCCTTTTATACACTCCAGGGCTCTGCCCCTGAAGTCTTCCAGACCTGAGTGTTGCAGTCTACAATCAGATCTATGGGGCGGGGAACTGCTCTCCCCCTCCCCTCAGGAAAGGGGCATGACTGAACTCCTCTTGCTGCCTCCAGATTGAGGGATGTGCTCCACCAATCAAAACAGCAAGATTTCAAGCCTGGGACTCAACCCAAGCTCCAAAAGGCAAGCCTGCTACATAAGACTTTTTGGAAGTCAGTGAGGAAATTAAATTATATTAGGGTGCTTTCAGTCTATTCCAGACACCTAGGTTTTATCTGAATCTTGCCTTGCCTATTTGTAGATGATCCAAAACTGGATCCTTAGGTAAAATACTAGCTAGTAAAAGTCTCTCCCAGAGACGATAGTAGTTGTAGGCTTTACAAAAAAAAAAAAAAAAATTAAATGTCAAAGATCATATCCACCAATTTGATTGGAGAAGTGCATTTAGTGTTATCCTTCCAATTTGAAATCAGAGGTTAGTTTCAGATCTTTGGCCACTCAGTGATGACTTAGATCTCAGAGGTGTCCAAAAAAGCTTTTTTTTCTATCTGCTTTAGGGAAATAGAATGTAATCTCTTCTTCTAGCTGTAACCCTTACTATGGTTATTCAGTTATCCTGGGATTAACATAATGTTTTGTGCTTTGTGTGAAACTATACCTTAACACCACTCAGAAAATTAAACAAAACACAGCTATCTACTTAGGTCTAAATTAAGTTCATTATTAGGTTCGGCAGGATTTGATTTTTTCAATAAACATTAATAAAAAGCAATTTCACCTGATACTCGCAGACTGATGGAAAAATATTTCTGTCAGTAATCATAACCATGTATAAAAATGTATAGAAAAGAGCATTAAAAAATGGCTTGGGCAGCTGTTGCAGCTGGGAGGGGATGTTGGAGGGTCAGGGCTGTTGGCAACTGGGAGCCTAGTGCCGCTGGCCACTCGCTCTGCCCGGGTTGCAGCCAGGAACCAGGAACCAAATTCCTGGTGAGCCCAGCCTGGCTCCTGTTTGGGGCCAAACTCCTGCCAAGCCTGGCTCAGCCCTGTTGTGATCAGGTATGCTTTATTTATTTATGCATATTTACTTTTTCTATTTTAACATGTGACTTTATAAAGCTTTTAACAGTATACTGTCATTACTAAATTATCTGCCCCCACATCCCTAATTTCATGCAGTCCAATTTAATCAAAAATCAACAAAAACTAAAAAAAGTGCTTAAAAATAGGCATTTATTTTTAGTCATAAAAAAATATTAAAAAATAAACATCAAATTCTGCCAAGCCTGTTCATTATGCAGTCTGAACTAGTCACCTGGTTAGTTTCCAGATGTGATTCCAGATTTTCCCTTTGACCTGAAAAGTTGAACACTGTTTCAGAGCTGGTCACCTCTCTCCTGTGTGATGCTACAGCAGTTCTTGACAGCGTGAGAACTGGAGTGAGCATTCGTTTAATTTAAAACAGCGCGTATACTAACAGAATATTTTGAAGGTCCCATTTGGAAACTCACTTTAAACTTTTATAGAATAAGACTTACTGACTTAAGGGCTTATTTATTTTCTTAGACAAAGACTTTCCAAAATAGCAAAAAGTGCGAGGATGACATTACAAACTTATGCAAAGTGATTTGAGAACCATGATCACACTGGCTTTCAAAAGCATTTAAATTGCAGCTTCACTTAAAAGAAAATAATAGGATTATATGCTTGGAAGGGACCACAAGTGTCATTTAGTCTAAGCTCCTGGTGAGGTGTAGAATGCGCTATTCCTAAATAACTCCATACCTTTTCTTGATTCCATGACTTCCCTTATAACTTGTTCCATTGACCTACTGTTTGCAGCCTGCTTTATGACCCTCTTCTTTCAAATAGCTCCACTTCCAAGAGCAATATTCTCCATAAAGAGCTTAACTTTGTATAGCTGCTATAGTACAAAGTAGATGTGAGATGCTACCATTCATATCTGATTGTGCTTCTGCAGACTCCCTAAATTCAGTTTGCCCTTGTCTAAACAAATATACAGGAGTAGTGGAGACCGAGGGTTTCTGTGGTTCTCTTCCTGTCAGCACTTACATCATGTAACTAAAATAAAGACTGCCCCATGAAAACAGTGAAACAGTTGTACCCAGTTTTATGAAGTAATAAAATATTAGCTATTTCTGACAAAGGGTACATTTTGGTCTACTAAAATACTGTTGTGAAGGGTGGTTGTGAACTATTCTATATATATAAAGGGCTTAGTCCATCTTTGTGTCTGTCTTTGTGTCTGTCTGTCTATAATGCTCTTGAGGGGCACAGCTCCTGGTGAGGCCTGGCTCTAGCCAGCACTGCAGCAAGAATGCCTGTCAAGAATGATGGGCAGGGCATGGCTTCAGCTGAGCAGGCTAGGTGGATACAGAGCGGGGGCCAGAGGGGAGTAAGTGGTGCAGGGGCAGACACGGGGGTATGGTGGTGCGGGGCTGGACACAGATTAGCAGGGGGGGTTGCAGAGCTGGATACAGAATAGTGGGGGGGTGGGATTGTGCCAGATGTGAGGTGTTGGCAGCATGGGACTGTGGGTGGTAGGGCCAGATGTGGAGTGGGGGGGTGGCATGCGGCTGGATTTGGAGCAGTGGCACTGCGGGTTGGTGGGTGGCATCAGTGGCCATGTGCAAGCTTCCCCCCCACCCCTACTCCTGGGAGGTGGTGGCTGCGCAGGGTGGTGGGTGGTGGCACTATGTCCCTGCCTGCCTTCCCCCATCATTCTTGACAGGTAATTTGCTACTTTTTAGAATAAGAAGCTATAAGTTATCAAAATGTAATTTAGCTCTTAAGTTATTACATTCTTTGTATTTTGTTCTAAGTTTTCTTGCATGTTTTTCATTCCATGATATATTGTCATTACTTGCAGAATAGAAATTAATTGTGCCTGTAACTTCTCCAGCAGAAGTTAGAGGTAATTTATTTAAATGTAATAGAATTGTCATTTTGTTGCCTTTTTGTGCAGTTACAGATGTAAATCATGCAAGTACTTTTTGGTAAATCATCTTTCATGAAATGCTGAAACTTCCAAAAATCTTTAATTTAATATTGTGTATGAGATCATTCTGGTCTTCAGTTATGGATCCTTCTTCAGCTGCATTGATATGGGTATTGTATGAACAATTTCTACTTTGAAGAAATAGGCATAAAAGATAAGTGAGAAATGATTATACCTTATCTAGAAGGATATTTCTAATTGAACGTTCTCCAGATAAATTGCAGTTCTAGGAAATTATGGTACAAAGAAAAATAAAGGTCACTTCAACAAGTGAAAGTGTCACATACCATTGCCTACTCTACTAAAATATTAACTATGCCTGCCAGGGGTACTTCTTTGTGTATTAATGAATCATGATGATGAGTGACAATGGTGAAATATTGCTATAGAAAAGAAAAGACCAAACTCCAGGAGTATGATATTGCTCTTGTTCAAACTAGCTTATTATCCCTTTTCTGCTTTGTCTTTCATGCGGGACCCTTTCTTATTATTACTTATAGAAAGGAAATTAATTACTCGAGGAGCTTCAATGACGGAAGCTAGAGAGACTATTTTATTGAATAAAATGACCATGTCTCTTGCAACCTTTTTCAGTGACAGATGTTAATGGTAATTTGGCTTCCATCAATGATACTGTAAGTACTGTTTTGTGCATTGTTCCTCAAAGCAGGGGCTCAAAGATCAAGTTGTCATCTAAAATTTTTAGTTTACTGATTTGATTATTTTTTTTGCTGCCAAGCTAATTCTTCTTTTCATTGTAAGATCATTTCCTTCCTCTGCTAAAATTGATGATAATTAGATGCAGGCATTGTGGAGAAAAGGCAAAGCTCTATTAGAACGTAGACTGCAAGTGGAGTTAGATAAAATATTAAGTTACATAACCACAGTAAGAGCTATCTGCTCAAAAGCACTTTGCATGTACAGAAATAGTTTTGTACACAGAATATGTTGGAGAAAGTCCCACAACTGGGATTATTGGGAGACACTTTTCTGGGAGGGAAGGAGATGTTTGGGGCCTAACTAAGTAGTGATTCTCTGTAGCACCTCCTGTGCATTGTAGAAATTAAGTTTATAGTGTCTTTTGCTTAATATTCAACATAGTCTCATTCTTTTTATTTTTCCTGTCAGCCTCTCTTAAATTATGGGATGTTTTGGTTTATTTCTGACCCCATAAAGTTGTCAAGAATTATCTAGATATGTACACTGCAATTTCTAAGGGGGATTACTAGTACTTGTAGACCCACAACTCTTCTAAACAATGTCTGAACTAGGACAACCACACATATCCCAGATGATCTTAGAGAAGGACCATTTTACTACACATAACCACACAACCCTGGGCTATATGTACACAGGGAACCACAAAAGCTAAGTCAGTTGACCTTTAGAAACAAGAAAAAAAAGGTCTTTTTTCTACATTATTAGCATGGGAGTTACTCAAGGCATATTGTGAGGGATGTTGTAGATTCTGGCCTTTCAGCTTCAGGCAGGTGAAATTATTTTCATCCAATATTCATGTTACACACCACTCTCCCATTAATTTTAATGAAAGTAGTTCAAAAGCTGCTTAATTGCCTCCAGAGTTATACTGATAAAAATGAAGGAATATTTTAGAAAGAAAAGAGGACATAAAGTATTTTAAAACAATATTAAAATATTTTTAGAGTTTTTTTCTACTTGATAGGTACTGTTATTAACAATAGTAAACATAAGTACAATTGCACCATTTATCTCCACAGAACATGAATCCTTTTTTCTTTGGCAAACAACATTTCCCCCCTTCTGTTTCTTTCAAATAAAATGCCAATATGGCTCTGATGTTGATGTTTCTTCTTTGTATCTATTTATTAGGGGTGTCAAATGATTAAAAAAAAAAAGATAGATACGTAGATTCATAGACATTAGGGCTGGAAGGGACCTCGGGAGATCATCGAGTCCAGCCCCCCGCCCAAAGGGCAGGAAGTCAGCTGGGGTCATAGGATCCCAGCAAGAT
>NW_017728931.1:87764779-87778058 GCF_001723895.1 Crocodylus porosus | reverse complement strand
CTGGTGGTCACCCCTGATAAACTTAAAGGTGGCCATCAGATCACCCCTGATTGGTTGCAATTAATCGCCATTTTAACTGTACAGCTAAAACCTCAAAATATTTGTAGAAAACGTCAAAGTTAGCATGTAGAGTCTGTGTCTGTAGAGGTCGGCTGCTGCTGCTATGTGCTGGGCTCTGTGCCCCACTGGGGAGACTGGTTTCTGTATGCTCTGGCAGCATGTGCAGTAGGGTGGGCCAGGACACACACAAACACACACACACACACAGGTAAGTCTGTGGAAGGGAGGGGCCTAAGAGAGGGGTAAGGATGTGTGTGGGGGGGGGGGGGGAGGAGATTGAGGCCCCTATGGTGAGGGATGGAGAAAGGCATAGGTAGGGGCAGGGGCTGGGGTGAGTGGGGTGGGTTGTGGGATGAAGCCATGGCTTGTCCAGGGCCATGGTGAAGGGGCTCTCCTGCTGCTGCATGCACCTCCAGGGGAAGCATGGGGGGCAAGTGCCCCCAGATTTGTGTGTGGGGAAGAGGTAGGCTGCTGCTGCGTGCTGGGCTCTGTGCCCCAGTGCCGTGGCCCCAGGAGCCACATGACACCATGCTGTACCTCCCACTCTGGGCGCACAAGGGGTATGGTGCAGCCAGCACATGGCCCTCAGTGAATGGCGGGGAACCCCTACCTCAGTGGGCTTCCCCCAACCTAGGGCTGCTCTGCCCCAGAGGAAGCCCCCCACTTCCCTTGCATGGCTGGACAGCTGCTCAGTTCAGTTGCTACCACAGGAGGGAGGAGAGGATTCCCCCCAGATTGGTCCCACACCCACACAGCTATGCAGAGGAGGGGAAGGCAGGATTCCCCTTCCAGATTTCCCTGGGACAGGGCAGCCCTAGGCTGGGAAACCCTGGGTTGGTTGGGGGAAGCCCCCTGAGTTGTGGGGCTCTCCCAGTGCCCCTGTGCCCAGCAGGCATCCAGCCTGAGGGAATGCCCCCACTCCCTGCTGTGGCAGTGGTAGCAGTAGATCCAAGCCACCTAGCCTCATGGGGGAGGGGGAGATCCTTTTTGGCTCTCCATGGCAGGGTAGACTATGAGTTGGTGGATTGTTCCTCTACCTTGCCCCCGCTGCCTCTCAGGGCTAACAGGTGCAGATAGGACACAGAATGGGCAGCAGAGGCAGAGGCTTTCCTATTTCAGTTCTGTGTAATCCCAGGGGCAGGTATATCAGTGAAATATTGATGAAGTTAATACAGTAAGGGAATTGGAAAGAATTAGAAACCTAGTACTTGTATGCAAGGGAAAAAAAGTCCTCCCATGCTCATTAATTTTACCCCAATATTATGTACAACTTTAAATTTTGAAGGAAAGATAAATGAAGACATGGAGGTAACTGGAAAATAGGATAAAGCGCAACACAGGTTTACTAAAAGTAGATAGCACTAGACAAAAAAAAAATCAATAGAATTCTTTGATAAGATAATAGATTTTTTTAGTTAAAGGTGATGCACTAAATCTAATCTTTCTGGACCTCAGCAAAACATTTGCTAGGGTATCACATGGAAAATATGAATTCAACTACAGAAGCGGAGGATTTTTATAGGACTGTTAAGGTAATAAACACCTAGCTAGAAGGGAGATAAACAAGTTGTGTTGACAGAGGAACTATCAGGTGGTAACATGGCTATTATGGGCATTCCCTCAGGATTAGTCTTAGGACCCATCTTATTTAATATTTTCATTACTGACATTGGCACTGTCACGGAGTGGGTGCAGGGGCGGCCGTGATCCCTCTAGCGCCTCCTGCTGTGTCAAGTTAGGTGATTCAGCACCCTCAACTCGCCCACCACATCTTTGATGTTCTAAGTTCAGTAAGGGAGGCTGCCTTGTCTCGCCTTGGACACTACTCCACTCTATGCCCCATTCCGATTGGGGTGCCCCAGTGCACCTCTGCCTTATGGGCGATGCGTGCCTCTAACCTCCCCTTTAGCACGCCCCTAGCCTCGCAGTTATTCCCGGGCGTTATCAAGCCCTTACACTTCGGTGCCCTACCTGGCACCCCCAAGCTGGTTTCACCACCAGTGCCCCCTGTCTGGGGCCTGTGTCGCGCCTCTCGCGCCCGTTGCCCCCTCTGGGGCCTGTGCCGCACCTCTCGCGCCCGGGGCTCAGGTGGCCGTAGCCGTGCCTGGCCCCCTGACCCTCCTTTGGGGTCTTACGCCCTACTCGGGCTTTACTCCTGATACTGCCCCGCTGGGCTGGGGTCAGGATACCCCACTAACTCCAGGGCTCTTTGCTGCCCCCTTTTAGCTCCAGGGCTCTTCGCTGCCCCCTTTTAGCTCCAGGGCTGGGCCAATGTGCCCCAACTAAAGCTGAGCCCTATCCGGCATCAATCGCCACGCCCTCCCTGGGCACACTTTAAAATACAGCACCCTCTGTGCTGCTGGGAACCCCCAGATTATTGGGGAGCTCCCATGAGGCCTCCTCACACCCCTACAGCCTCACCCGGTCCTCCGGTGTAACCATAACAAAACATGAGCCGAGCGGCTGCAACATAAGCAAAAAGCCCACCGGCTTATGACATAAACCACACACAACACTGGCTCTCACCAATACCTTTCTCAGGGGTTCTCTCCCTCCCCTCACATCATTGCAGCAGCCAAACTGCCCCTGCCCCTGCCCCTGCCCGAGGGGAACTGCTAGCTAGGCTCCGGCCTGGGCTGTTTATAAAGGCCCAGCCCAGCCCACTTCTAGCCAGCTGACCTACATTAGTTGCCCTGGCAACCCTCACCT
Organism: Crocodylus porosus; assembly: GCF_001723895.1. Lineage (NCBI taxonomy): Eukaryota > Metazoa > Chordata > Crocodylia > Crocodylidae > Crocodylus > Crocodylus porosus. The sequence continues at coordinate 87,775,289 of NW_017728931.1, read as the reverse complement.
GTGCTGCCCTATTAATTGGCAGCTGTCCTTATTACTGTTGCTAGTAGCGAGCGCTCCAGTGCTCTGCTACAGGCACCAAAACTGTAAGTGTGCTAATGTAACTTTCTGATGGCATCAGAGAAATATAATAAAAGTAGGTCTGTCACTTAAAAACTACTACACAATAATGTCTGCTAGATGTTCAGAGTTTAGCAATATTGAAGGAGAACATTTATGAGTCATCAGTGTGAAAAAGGTAATGCATCATAGGACTGCATCAGTAAAGGGACTGAGTAGAAATAGGAAGGTTTGAAAGTAATTTTTAGGGACCACTGTAATTCAGGCTCCAGTGGGGTCAAAAGCAGGCTCCCTGTAGGCCAGGGTGGACAAAATACAGCCCTTGGGGTGGATCTGGCCACAAGGCAATTTCATCCAGTCTTTGTGCTCCCACCAGTTGTACCCCACCCAGCCCATGTGCCTCACTCCCACACTTGCGGGTGGAAGAGCTGCGCCCAACCAGCAAACAGTTTCCAGGTGGGGCTGCTGCTGCCACTGCTGCAGCTGCTATTGTTTTCTCCAGCATCTCATTCACTCTGAGCACCAGGTAGGGAAGCAATGGGGCTGGGGTGGGGGGAGCTGCAGCTGTTGAGGAGTGTGGAACATCACCACAGAGGCCTTGCCCAGGGGGGCAGTGGGAGTGTAGACCTTGGGTGGGCAAGGTGTGGGTGTGAGGGAGGGTGGAGAGTGTGGGGAGTCCCCACACTCTCCACCTTCTGCCATGGCTCACAGCCCCTGTTGGCAGCAGCAATGAGCAGCAGGCTCTCAGGGTGCTTGTGGCTCACACAGGTGCTGCTACTCATCAGTGGGTGGCTCTGGCTAGGCCTGCAAGTGGTGGCAAGGAGCACAACCAGGTTGGCCTGCCTTTGTCATGTGGGGCTCCATGCAGTGCATGTGAAACTCCTGGCACTCATGTGCCACCAGGGGAAGCGTTGTGCAATGAAGCTGGATTCCTTCACCATTCCCTGCCAGGCAGGTCCTGGAACTCTGCTGGGAAGCAGAGGTTGGGGCTCCCCTCCACTTCTGGTGGAGCCCTGGTACCTGCATGGCAGGGGGTGGCAAAGGCAGCCGGCTACATTGAATGGTGCTGTCCCCCAGTGGCATGCAAGTACCAAGAGCTGCATGTGCACCATATGTAGCCTTGCATGAGAGATGGGCCAGCCTGGCTTCATTCCTTGCTGTCACATGCAGCACTGCCAAGAGCTGTGCACAGCCAGGCAGCAGCCTGGTGGCAGCCACAAGCACCCTGGGTGCCCACTGCCTGCTGCTACCAGTGGGGGGAGTTTTGGGGGGTTCCCACACCCTCCACCCTCTCTTGCCCCACAAGCCATGCCCCCACAGCCCCCCTACATGTACACCCCCAACATACCCTATTTCCCCCCACACACAGCCACACCCCTACACCCTCCTACATTCCACCATACACACCCACACACCCCAACCACCCCCCCACAATATACAAGAGTAAGGCTTGATTTTAAGTTATTATGGAATAATCTCTATGTACACTATGCAAACACAAATCATGACAAAAACAGTTTTTGTAATAAAATTAAAATATGTTATAGTAACTGTTTGACTTTTAGTATATGATTTTGTTCTTTTCTGGTTCCAAGACGGTAATCACCCTGCCCCCCTCCCCGCAGGAATAACTTTCGGGGGGTAAGGGGACAGACCTCTGGTGGCAAAGGTCAGGGGTTAGGAGTGGGACTTTTGGTCTCAAGATGGCAGCCAGGGGGCAGGGCACTTATCAAGGGGCTGTGCTACCTTAGCAGACCTTGAAAGCTCACCAAAACTCATTAAGTGGACCTCCAGATGAAATAATTTCCTGCCCCGGCTGAAGACTTGCTGGAGCCAATTTCAGGTATTTTTCAGGGTGGGCTGTCCCACACTTCTAGGCTGCCCCTGGAAACATGTAGGGTTTCCACAGTGTTTCTGGGGCTCTGTTGCCTTTCTTCTGTGTGCTTCAGGTACCCTCCCTCTCCCCTTTGGTTTCAGGCCATTTATGGCCAAATCACAGTTTTCTGAGGCTTTGTGGGAAACGCTAAATTTTGGGCTTTCTCCTGAAATCTTATGAAGCCTGAATTACAGTGGCCCCTAGTCATTATAAAAAGCACTGATGAGACTTCATCTGGAAAACTCTATATAGAGAGAGTAACTCAAACTGGAACATATACAAAGAAGGGCTACTAGGATGATCAGGAGAATTAGATCATTATAAGGGTATTTCTGCATTTGTAGTTAGGCTTGACCTTAAATTTGCCCTCAAGCCCATACCTGCCAACCATCTATACTATAAACCTTAAGCTTGATCTCTAATTGCAATCCAGTCCAATTCCAGAAGCTCCATTGAACTTTGGGGTCTAAATTCAAGCCTGCTTCTTAGTGCACCCCTCCCTGAAGCATGTTTGGAATTCATCTGAGTGCTTAAAGTTACAGGCACAAGAGGTCTTCCAATAGCAGTTTCAAGGAGTCCTGACTTCTGGCCCTTCTGCATTCTACTTCCTCTCATTTCTGGCATTAATTAGAGCTAATTTCAGAAGGAAAGATAAGTAGACTACAATCTAATATTAGAAGAGCTCTATTAGAGGAGCTGGAAGCACAAAGTTTCTAGTTATCAGAATGGTGAAATTCTGGAACTATCTTCTAAAAAGAATGGTAGGGGCGTTCTAGTCAGTTTTAAAATACAGCTTGCTAAACTTAAGAATGAGGTTGCATGACATGACCTGCAGTAGCAGGTCACAGGACTTGATGACCAAGAACATCCTTTGAAGTTCTAAGTTTCCAAATGTTTAAGAGAAAAGATGTGTTCTTGAAGGTACCGCCTGCCTCCTCATTCACCTTCCACCTGTATGTATGCAAGGGTTCCAGTTATTCATTTGAGATTTCTGCTAAGCCTTTGAATAACTCAAGACTAGATTTGACAGTCAAAAAGAAAAAAGGCCCTACTTTATACTGATTGTGAACAAATTAAAAAGGGATATAAAACCTTTAGAAAAATTGTTATTTTCAGTTTGCATTTAATTTTCAATATTGGAAGAAGTTACATATTATTATATTCTAATATTATATTTGTTAAGCCTGCATGAATAATTCATCAGTCAAATATACCTCTTTTTTAGTGAAAGGATCCATCAACAAGCATAATTTTATTGATTGTTGTTGCTTTTCAACATTATTCAATATATTTTTATTTATTTATTTTTATTTCTATGGCTTGATTATGATCAGCTCTCAGAGTAATTGATATTTCATCTGCGTTGATTGGTTATGATTGGTCAAATGAGTTGCATGATATTATTTCTCTGCTGACTTGACCAGCATCTAGGCCCTTATAGTCTAAATAGTTATGTGAAAAGACTGATTATTTAGTTCATGCGAATACTTCCACTTGTGCATATAGTTTGATATATGCTTTCCATTAAAACTTGTGCTAGTACAACTTGATCATAGAAATGTTTGAGCAAAAGAAATGCAAGTAGAGAATGAGAAGGCCAAAGCAAAACTGTGAGCAAATATTTATAGAAACATTTTTGAAGTATTCTCTCAGCTCTAAATAATTTTAAGAGAAAAACGGGCTAATTTGGAAGGCCATCTGTATGAAAGGAGAATGCAATATGCCATCATATTTTCTACTCTGTCAGAACTATCTCACCATTGTGTCGCAATGAAATAATTTCTTATATGTGTATGCAGAAACGACCTGAGCAGGATGAGGGGTCTGGGGCAAATCAGCCTGCGTGGACATGAGGAAGCCGGCGGTGGATTTGGCGTTGTGGGAGCGGGGTGCTGAGTGGCCAGGTATGCTGGATTTGGTGGTGGATTGGGTGATGGATGGGGGAGGGGATACTGAGTGGGCAGACGTGCAGCCAGCAGCGGTGTATCACTGCAGCCACTCCACCCAGCTCTGTGGGGCGCCCCAGAGCATGGGACCCAAGGCAGTCATCCTGATTCAGTGTGTTCGTGCCTCACTGAGGAAAAACAGAATGTTTCCTTTATTTTACTCATCTTACACTGAGCCCAAAGAGCATGACATACCACACGTTTTTCACCAGGGAGAAGGGAGAGTCATTAATACTGAGTCTCCGTCAGAGAGATACTTAAGCTAGAGCTGTAAATGTTTTTTCATTCTCATGCTGGCAACCAAGGGGACAAACCATTACAAGCAAATGGGAAGCTTAAAACCATTACTAAATAGTCACTACCTGAAGGATGGTTTTAAATGGGATAGTCACTTGATGATTTTTCCCTTTGTTTTGGGCAGTGTCCCTGGGTAGAGATTTTTTATTTTGTTTTACTTTTTGTTTCTTGATTTTTTTCTTTCAATTTCCTGTGACTTAATAATGGCTAGTTAGTGATGCTCAAAAGCTATGGATAATACTTACTTCTTTTTAGTTTTTCCAAACATCTAGAGACTTTGTGAGATAGGGGTTGGATGGCCTTGCAGTAACGTTGCTGAAGTCTTAAACATTTTGGCTATAGCTCTTAGATAGCCCAAAGATTGTCTCTTCCTTTCTCTGCTTCAGTTCGCCAGTTATACTTTCCTGTTTCTAAGCGGGTTTGTGAGAATTAATGAATGAATGTATGTAAGGTGTTTATGGTGATGGGGCATGGATCAATAAATACCTGGATAGACAAAATATACAAATCCATTTATCTGTACAAATGCTTTAATCTTACTCAGAAACAGCAGAAGATCATTTCTAAATTTCAGATTGTCAGTAGTGAACATGCATTGATTTCATAAAAAGAGTGTGTGTGTGTGTGTGTGTGTGTGTTTTGGCAATAATTAACTTTTTTTCAGACCAATGCTCTGATAAAGCTACTTGAACATTAAGAGTGCCATATTTGCACAGAAGGTAGAGGATACAAGTAGTCTTCTGTTGTCTGTTGCCACTATGTAGGTACTAAATAGAATTTATTTTCTGGTATTTTCTGATTGCAAAATCTCCGTCAGTTTGGCCAGCAGAGACAGTGGCCTTCCCAAGATGACTTGAAAAAAGAACAGCCTTGAGAGGTCATTTTGTGTAGATGGAAAAAGCAAAGTAGTAGCTGCACTCTCCAGAGCTCTGCTGGCCATTACAGAAGGGTCAGGGACAACGCTACTAACAATTCCCAATGGCATAGAGCACTTCCTTTGCAACTAAGAAATTATATGAAGCTTGAAGAACATGAGGAATTGGTGTTGTCACATGAAATGGCATAAGGCACCAGCATATTTGAAATAACAACTGTCTTCGGTTGCATGTCTGCAAGAAATGTGTTTGACAGAATGGGAGCAATTGAAATGTTAAAAAAGAAAAAAAAATGTAAGAAATTCAGACTTTCTCTTGTTTGGGATGGGATGCAATATTTACTGATAGTCATCTTTTCTCAATAAAAAGCAATCAAGCATATTTATTTTGTGAAAGTATGGCTATATTTAGATTTGAGTGTGTAATCTGGGTTATGTATACATAGCTACACACCCAGATCTGCAATTCCAAGTCTTTTGTTCTAACCCACCATTTACAAGGCAAAATGGTGGGTAGGTTAGGTGAGTGAATCTGCATGAACTACTTAAACTATTGTCAATTGGCCTACTTGAGATTTGTGCAAATATGGCAGACTGAGAATTAGAGAATTAGTTCTCTATATAAGGTTATCTTACTCTTTGCTGTGAAGCCAGCAAAACTGATTTTCAGGATTGTAACTTTAATAAATAACTTCAGCATCTTTTTCAGGTGGCTGTACACATTCTTTATGGGATGGACAATTAGCAGTATGTGTTTCACATCAATACTTAGGAGGTGGTGATTTCTTTTTGAACATGCTGAAGGATCTGTTAATTAGACCGATTTAAATATATGATGCCCATATTGAATTTCTAAATTTTTGTTACCAGATATAATAAAACATTAACATATTTAATGCCATACTTGAAATTGAACTATAGGAGTGAGGCAGCAACCAGTGTTAATCAATCAATATTTTTCCTAATAAATATCATACCCTTGGATGGAGCTTTAAAATTATTGGCTGTCCCCTATTTTTGTTCTGGTGCCAGTCATCCCTCCTCTAGGACAAGATATCATAGCTTCTTTTAGCAGCTGTAGCTCCCACTGGTTTTCCATCTCTTTATGTTTGGAAGTGAAAGCATGATTATTTTGGAACTGCTTTCCGGCCATGATTTCCCCCTCCTAACTAGTGGATCCCAAGATTGTCAACCCAAAGTTTATAAGATTGGTTTAAAAACAATGAGTTTAAAAAAAAAATCACACTTATTTTTAAGGAGCAGTTAGCTGCCTGCAGTATATTTATGTGATCATCTCAGATTTAAAAGGCACCCTTAAATGTATGCACAGAAGTGTAAGTCTCCCAGTTTAACACTTGGTGGGGACTCCCTTTACATTGGAGTCTGCATTCCTATAGTTAAGAAGTCTAAGTCTTCATACTGATATTCGTATTTGTCACTTGTAAAGCAAACTTTAGTGCAAGAGGAATGAACAAGGAGCTATCCTGTTTCCAGGATGACTTATCTTTCCTTTTTTATTAATCAATAATACGTTACATTTGTTATTCCCCAGTCTTTTGATTGTTTGCTATTTATGCAGAATTTTTCTTAATGGAACTGTAGTTTTAGTTATTGCCTCAATAGTCTACAATGTACAGCAAAGACCAGGGGAGCAAATGGTAAACTTTTTTGCTATATTTTGAATAACTAGGGAAAAAGTCAATCCAGGAATGTTCAACCCATGGAAAAGTCCTTAAGACGAGCACTGTCACCTAATGGGTATAATGCTTATACCATTTTAATAACAAAAGTTCAAAGCATAATTAAATAGATGACAGTTTCATTAACAAGATCTTTTTCAGTCAGTTGGAAAGGTAGATTTCATCATTTTGTTTTATAAACATAAATATTCTATTACATAAAATTGAGGCGTAGATTAGCCATTACAAAATTAATGAGCACTTCTGTAGAGAAACTTTGTGGCTCATATTTTCCTCATGGATGTACAGTTATTCTTTTTTGTAGCAGATTCATTCCCAATAACTGATGTCAGCTCAGCGAAGTACCTGAGCATGTACTTTACAGTTGGTGCATATTTAATCCATCCCTATTCATCAGATAACTTAAACATGTATCCAGTTCTGTAAAATGTGCTTAATTACTGTGTTGTACAGAAATGGACTCCAGCTTATGCTTAAAATTAAGCAAATTCTGTGCTTTACTAAATCAGAGACTAAAAGGTGATCTTTGTTTATGAATGTTATGTATACCAGATTTCTGTTTTTTTCCCTAAGAAGCTGTTAATGAATTGTTATTTTTTAATAATAAACCATGTTCATGGTAGACAGGTAGCTTCATTCTTTTACTGTTAGAGAAGAATGACTGTGTAGGTGGACTTAATTTGCAGATAGGTGACTTAATAGAATGGTATTAGCACTTTGTCTTCATTATTTCTCTACGTAGGAATACACAACTATTTTCTGATACCTTCTCATTCTTATTTTAGAGCAGTTCTTATTTTTGAGTATTTGATACTGGCTCTTTCTTCCCAATGAAGAACAACTTGAAAGATGTATTTTTTCTTGGTTTTTTTCAGTTGAGAAAGTTGCAATATAGCAGAAAATATGAATGTTGTTTCAAAGCTGTGTAATATACACAGAAAGGTTCTCTTCAAGGAATAGCTCAAATCTTTTATCCATGAAAACATTTCTTACCTATCCTTTATGTTGTATTCAGGTTTTAAAAATCAAGAAATCAAAGACCTGTCCCAGCTTAGGTGTCTCACAGCGCTCTTGTGGTTAAAATATGTCAGATTCTTATGCTGATAGGATATAGATGATATGACTCCTGCCACATCTAGCTGGCCAGCCCAAACCAGCAGGTGTCCATTTGCAGCTGGGTGACTGGGATAGCCTTCAGTACATATCTGGGGGGAAAAAACGCTAAATACATGCCTCTAGAGATGTACTTTTCAGACATCACAGTTTCTTGTAGTTTGCATATGTATATGATAGATATAATGGGACTTATTCATATTTGCACTAAGGATCCTTTACGCTGCACTGGGGATGAAGTACTGCCAGAGTAATCAAACAAGGCTATAATATAATCAGGACTAGATTTTTGCTGGTAGTACAACTATTAGAGTTTCTGGAATATTCACCATTACTTGCATGTAATTAAAGGCTATTTACCTTCTTCTCAGTATTCTACGAGCTGAGTACATTCAGCTAGATAGCAGATGTTGCTTGGCCAAAAGGGGTTCAAGAATCTACTATGAGTTAGCAAAACTTAATGACACACTAGAAAGCACAAAATACTCTTCCTGTGCACCACGTGCAATTGAGTTGTGTGTTTGTATAACAGTCCCCAACCTGGGTTACGTACCAGGAACACAGATGCATGTAGCCCATGTGGTTGTGTGCTCATGTGTACCAGCCAGAAGTGTGCTTATGACTGACCTGGAGCCCTTGGGTAATGGGCCCAAAGTGCATGGCAGACAGGAGCAAGGAAGAATGGCGGCAAAGTAGTGGGAGAGGGAGCAGTAGTAGAGAGGGACTAGGGATGGCTCCAGCTGTTCTTACCCTTGGCAGAACCCAAAACACTTTCCCCACTGAGAACCAGAGGGGGCACAGACCAGGCATTTGGCAGGCAAAGGCCAGTCAGATGAATTCCAAGCAACAGCTAGGGAGCCAGCTGCACCTCACTTGGTTCAGACAAGAGGAGACTCTGGGATCCCAGTATCTACCGGACATAACAGGGAGATGCCGTGGACAAGCCCTGTAGCAGGAAGCACTGAGCCAGGTCCAAGCAGCAGCACAGCATGGACAGATCCTTTGCAGGAGGTCACCCATGGGAGGACACTAACTCAGCCATTCCAGTTAGAGGTACCTAGGGACCAACCACACAAGGTAATGGGGGAAAGACTCTGCAAAGCCATACCTACACCAAATGGGCCCACCAGAGAAACCTGTGTAGTGGGTATTTACCAGCCAGGAGCTGGGAGGGAACACAGGCCTCATGGGGGCATCAAGATAGCCATCCTGAGGCGAAGCCATACCTGGCCTAGCCCTTGCACAAGAAGGTCTGCTTGAAAAGGGCACTTTCCTGGATGCCAAAGAGACTGGATAAGGAGAGCGAGGGGAGAGAGAGTCCAAAGTAACTCACAACCCTGAAATGGGAGAAGAGGCTCAGGGCAGCAAGGTATTAGTTCCCTGCCTACTTGCCAGTCCGAGCCATTTTGAATTAATCTTATCAGTTTGGTTAACATTATTTCTGAGTCTTACATTAGCTGGGCAGGGAGATAGAGCCCCCAAAGGATACTAGCCTCAGCCTAATTCTATGGGATGCATCACGTGACAAACGCCTCTGATGTCCCAGCAACAGCAACACTACCCAAACAGAAAGGGTTGGTGTATAGAAGGAAAGGCCCCACAGAAGACATCCCCCTAAGCAGCTGATCCCCCTAAGGTAAGTGGGGCAGAGGGGCCGGCGCAGCTGAGCCGGATCTGGAGGGGAAGCCCCCCGGATCATTCTTAGCTGAGCCGGTAGGGAGCTGTGCTCCTGAGCCACGCGAACAGAGCGTGCAAACAGGGTGGGCTAGGGGGGGACTGTCCCCCAAGCCAGGGAGCACCCCCGGGGGTATCCCTTGGGGAGGCACTGGGTCGCCCCAGCGAGGGAGAGCAGGGGGCGGGATCGCCGGTAGGCACTTCCGGCAAGTCCGGAGCGCCTGATTGGCAGATAGAGCAGAAGCGGGAAATTCAAACTGCAGCCTTTAAAAGCTGTGGTTTGACATAGCTTCTGGCACTCGGGAGCAAGGAGCAGTGGGGAGAGTAAGGACACAGGCACACGTGTGTCTTGCACACACGTGTGCCCCCTTACCTGACCCGGAGCGGAGGCGAGAGCAGCAGAGGCGAGCGGAGCGGAGCGGAGCAGCAGCAGCGGGGGCAGCAGCAGCTGATCCCCCTAAGGTAAGTGGGGCAGAGGGGCCGGCGCAGCTGAGCCAGATCCAGAGGGGAAGCCCCCTGGATCCCTCTTAGCTGAGCCGGTAGGGAGCCGCGCGAACAGAGCGCGCAAACAGGCGTGGTCTGTAAGAGCATGCCGGCGTTTGTGCCGGCGTTCGCGCCGGAGGGAGAGCAGGAGGGGCTGAGAGACCGACTCTTGTTAGCGTGGGCCAGAGGACCCAAACTCAGCCAGGAACTCCTACGATGGTGTCGACACGGAGTGCTGCCAGGGCCCCTGCCCAGGGGGCGCGGCCTTTCCGGGGCTTGTCTGAGGCCTCCACCCAGACGGAGCCCACGGGGGGGGCTGGCGTCCCCCAACCCCCTGGCCTGCAGGAGCTTCCCAGCAAGGCCTGGGGGGGCAGGGACTGGGGACCCCCACACCTGTCCTGCAGGCGCCCGCCTTAGGGCCCTGGAGGCACAGGTGAGGGAGCTCCAGGAGGAGGTTAGCAGGCTGAGGGGAATCAGGGAGGCAGAGAAA
>NW_017728931.1:87726695-87764768 GCF_001723895.1 Crocodylus porosus | reverse complement strand
CAGTATTCTTTCCTGCCATGGCAGGGGGTCGGACTAGATGATCTGCTCAGGTCCCTTCCGACCCTACAAACTATGAAACTATGACATGCCACTGTAGTCACATCCTGCCGACAAGAAACCACTGGAGCATCTCCAGGTAAGTTCAGGGTTATCATAGATTCATAGATGCTGGGTTCAAGGACCTCAGCAGATCATCAGGTCTGACCCTCTTCCTAGGCAGGAAAGAGTGCTGGGGTCAGATGACCCCAGCCAGATGCCTATCTAGCCTTCTCTTAAAGACCCCTAAGATAGGGGAGAGCACCACCTCCCTTGGAAGTCCATTCCAAATGTTGGCCACCCTTACTGTGAAGAAGTTTTTCCTAAAATCTGGCCCAAATCTGCTCACTGTCAGTTTGTGACCATTGTTCCTTGTTACCACAAGAGGTTCCCTGGTGAACAAAGCATCTCCGATCCCTTGCTGCGTTCCCCTAATGAATTTGTAAGCAGCCACAAGATAACCTCTCAGCCTTCTCTTGCAAAGGCTGAAGAAGTCCAGGTCCCTCAGTCTCTCCTCACAGGGCTTGTCTTGTAAGCCCCTAACCATACGAATGGCCCTCCTCTGGACCCTCTTATTATTTAAACATCAAGTCGTGGGAGGCGAACGAGTGAGGTGTGATGTGGCTAGGTGCAGAACATGCTGTGATGCTGCAGCGGTAGCACCAGGTGAGGCCCTGTCATGGTGGGATACTTCAACTGGTTTATAAAACAATTGCAGTGGACTTAGTATGTCCATAATATAGAAAGAATTTGGAAGCAAACCTGTCTGCTCTGATGGTGTTGCAGACTGCTATGGCAACTGTTCTCATTCAAATGCAAGTGGAATTTCAGCACCATGGACAATCCCTTACAGCAGATGGGTGCTTTCTGCCCACTCGAAAGGTATTATTAACCTTGCTGCACTGCCATTCACAAAAGAAGCTATAATTGAGGCTGCAACATTCATATTTTAGTTCAGAGACACAGAAGTGAAGTGCTTTACTTATTTCAATGTGCTCTAGAACATTCTATCCAATTTTACAATATTAATTGCTGAGTCTGATTCCCTTTGATTTATAGAGTCTAACGAGAGCATGAGGCAGTATGTAGACAGCAATAGGGCAAGTCCCCTTAATCAATTTTGTTAAGATTTAACATTGCTTCATAAATTAAAACACAGTCACTTTGTGAGAAGAAGTCTAAGGTGCAGATTGTGCCTGACCTTTGCTTGTTGCAACTGAAGTTAGATGGGAAAATTGCAATGAATGTGTGGGCACTAAGCTCTCCTTGCATTCATTTTCCTTAAAATGTAGCTTGGTGCTATACCTGTGCAAACATCTGGATGCAGTGAGGCTTGAAAAAGCACATTTTTTTTTCTTATTTGAAAAGTTAACAACAATGTGTACATGTCTAATAGGAATACTTAGTTCCTACAAAACCAAAACCTTTTGGGTCTGTAAAAGGTCACCTAAAAATACTTTAAATGAGCCTGGTTACATATCAGGGTAAATGATTAGTTCCTGGATCAGCTTGGAGGTGAGAAAAATAATACAAGTAAAGAAACAGTTAAATGAAAGAAGCCTATGAAAATGAACCACTGTGAATTTTTCTATAGGATTCACTACAGAAAAGATTTAAGGGCAGTTCCAGATATCAGCATTAGTATGTAACATCTGTTGGTTACAATAGCATTCTGGGTACACACCATGTTTACAAGAATTCTCATCTGGTATATCCTGTCATAGTCTATTGAATTCAAGTAGAATTCAGATGTGCTTAAGATCTGGCCTACTGTATGTCTACCATACCGAGTAGCTTTTTCAAGGTAGAATATGAATTATAGCTTGCAATGATAATACCAAGATGAGATTACAGTGAAAAAACTTTGTTTTCAGGCCTATATTTATGCTTATGTTTTCAAAGAGAAAATATGAGCATAAATATGAGTGCATCACCATAGCAGCACACACCCTGCTTACAGCACACCACTACGGCGACATAGCAGGGGAATTTAAGCGTATACTACCCATGCGGAGTAGTATGGTTGGTTATTGTGTAGTGTTTCAAAAGGAAGTACTAAAGCATGGCACAGTAACCATATCATCGTACAGCAACGTGTAGACACGCCCCCTTTATGTAATTTGTGCCTATCATTGGTCAGGACATTTCTGCCTGTGAAATCCAATTATGAAGACATGGGTACCTAATTTGGATTTAGATCTAAAGAAGAACAGGTATAAGGTAATGAAGACACAAAATTAGTAACATGGGAAGAAGACCAGACAAAAACAAGGACAATCTAAAAAACTATTGTTAGTAACCTTGCAGTGTTTTACCACCTAGAGATTATTGCCCAACTGCTTCTCAAGCCCTGATTATGCTTCTCCTGCAGGACACTCATCATACTACTCTGTTTTGGGTCCTACCTTGCTAGAAATTCAATCCTTTAAATTTCCTGAGTCTGAATACAGGTGTTACCTTATCGCTAAGCTTCTAAGCACTAGGTTCTAATCACTAGCTTCTAATGTCTACAAGCTTCTGATGTCTAGGTATGGATCCTCCATCCAGTAGTCACTCCTAAGACACCGCAGTTCAATTGTCTGGGCTCTAAATTTAGTTTTACTCATTCCTTCCTCACCTACCCTTCCCCCTCCGCCTCCTTTTTCAGTACCTTAAACATATGCTTTTCTAGAGTGTCCAACACTCTGGGACCATAGATTAAACAGGTAGATACAGACTTCAGAAAAGATTTAAAAATTCTTCAGGACAGCAGAAGAAATACACAGACCTGGACAAACAGTAAAATGCTTATATACATACCTCTAACTCAATTTTTTTTATTAGCCTGTAGGGTTCTTCTGGATTTGGAAATTAATTTGGGATTCCAGCATCTCTCTCATGGATCTCTATTTTCATGGTTTCTCTCTTTGCTTCACCCAGTATCCTTTGGCCTTTGCCAGTCCTCCCATCAGAAAAGTTCCTTTCCTGTCCAAAGTTTGTGCATTTCTCTCTCTTTCCCAAAACTGCTGTTGTAGGTTTAAGTGCCTACTCCAGCACATCCTTTTCTTTGTTCCCCAAATCCCCTTTGGGGATTCTCCACTGTCTACTTTCTAGACTTTGCAAATACACTGGGTCAAACTAGTATTCTTTTAGCTCAGGCATTTTTCTTAGTGTATCTATGACTTCCCAAAGCACAGTCATTAATGCTAATGACTTCCTTCACTCAGTCTGTCACTTCTTTCAGCTGATGACTGCTGTGCACATTGAGACATTCAATGACACAGAAATGTCATGAAATTAACCAGAATTAATAAGTTGTGTATAGACAATTTCCTCAAAGTAAAACCACAGACTATTATGGTAGAGGCAAATGAAAGTAATTACAGCTACAGGAGAATGTAATGAAAACTATGTACTTGATTTCTGGCTGTTCAGTCTAGGTGATGTAAATAGATAAATAAATAAAAGTAGACTTCTATTTTTGCCAGGAGCATTTAAGAAATTGACAGTTCTAAGTTTCTTAGTTAAAGATATAAGGGTATATTAGCAAGTGATTTGTGTTTGTACTGCTGTCGTAGATAATGTCATCATAATACTGACAAAGTTTGGTAGGAACATAACTTTTTTTTAAACCTGGATTGGCGATAAACCTAAATGGGTTTTCTGCTTAAGCCATAACCTTATTAATGTATTATTGTATTTAATTCCTGATGATGTGTTTTCAGCTCTCTCTCTCTCTCTCTGTCTCTCACACACACACATACACCCCCCCAAGACTAGGAGCAATAAGCTAAAATTGCAGCAATAGTGGCCTTAGGGCAGGGCAAACTGGGTGACTGCCTGGGGCCCTACACTTTATAAAAATAAAATTTATTTATACTGAATATTTGTATTATCAATATGGTATTAAGATATTTTCATTGCAGTTTCATGGACAGGGCAAAGTAAAATTGAAATTGAAAATGTTCAACTTGATTATAGGTCATCAACATTAAGCCTCTAAGGGTCCCCAAATGACTCTCTTGCCCAGGGCCCCAACAACCCTAAGGCCACCACTCATGGGCACCAGATCACTGACGGGGGAAGAGTCCTTCAGTGGCTGATTACCAGCCGAGGGGGGGCCCAGCAGCCAGTTGATGAGGCAGCAATGAAACCGGAAGTGCACTTCTGGTTTCATGGCTGGCATTTCCAGGGGGTGCACAGCTGATCTCACGGGGTGAATGTGCACCTGTGTGCACCCTCTATGTGTTGCAAATGCCACCACTGACTTCAGCAGAAGAAATTTATGTTAAAGATTAGGAGGATCTTTCTACTTGTTAGGGTCGTTAAGCATTGAAACAGGCTACCTAGAGAGGTTGTAGAATCTCTATCCCTGGAAATTCTCAAGAGCAGGTTGAACAGGTACTTGGCTGAGTTGGCTTAGTCAGAGAGATCCTGCCTTGAACAGGAGGCTGGACTAGATGACCTTCTTGCTCCATTTTTGTATCATCCTAACTGTAGGTGGAAGACTACTTGGTGGGTAGTAAATTAAGGCCTTCTAAGTGGCGGCTTACAATAACATAATTAAGGGGAAAGGCCACACTTCATGGCAAAGTTTCATGTCTTGCTGGTGAGTGCTGTAAAGTTATTCAGACTTTACTGCAGGCTATATTTTTTTAAAATAAAAATATACAGGTTTTTTTTCACCTTACTTTTTCCTATTTGCACTATTCATCACTTGGATGCAAGCATATTAACTTTACATTTGAAAATGTATGAAAATGCAAATGTTAAGAAGCCCTTGATGTGTGAGCTATCTTTGCTCAACATCTTTTACTGCTGTCAGAAATGGGGACTTTTTCTCCAATTTTTGCTTAGAGATAAGCCTATTGTCATTGAACTTATTTTATGACTTTTGAAAATGCCTTGGGAAGAAGGATTATTTTCAAACTAACAATAAAGCATGGCACTGCCTTTTTTACTCAGTTTAGCAATTCATTCTGAATATTCCATGTACTTTCAGCTTTAAACAAAATCAACAGGAAACACTTACTGATAAGCAAGCAGCTGTTTTCAGTCTAATAAGCTCTTCTCCAGATTTGATGCAAAAATTTGAGGCAAGAAATCCTAAGTGTTATCAATGAGGCTGCCTGATTTTAATAATCAGTATAATAATCTTAAAGTATACTCCATAAAGTTCCTAATGGGAGCCAAGGATAACATACAGAAGGATAAAAGGAATCAATGTTCAAAACCCTTTAGTCAAATTCTTTCACGGATTTTTGCCCACCTTGGCCTCCCTTGTCTTGATCCAATGACAAGAATCATGAGGCGTGATCCAAAACACATTGGAAAGCTTCCTATTTACTTTAGTGGAATTTGAGTCAACAGCTTATCAAATAGCTGTCCAGATAGTTTTCCAAAGTAATTTCAAAGATTTTTTTTTTACTGGTAGATGTTTCATTTATTAATTCCCATAGAACTTTCCTCCTCATGCTCACTCATGCTTATATCAATTTTGTGCCAAGAAACATCCATTATGGAAAGGAACATCAATCAGCATCTACACTCTGAGATAGGATACAAGGCTAGAAGGACCTATGATCTGGCCACATAAATTGCAATTCTTACATTCTTATAGTAAAAGATTTTCCATGTAATTACAATCCTAATTCTTGTACATGTGCAGGTTCAAAAATAATGTTGCTACCTACTCTAAGGGGTCCAGTCTTTCAAGTTGTTGATGCTTTCTATGAGGATCCAAGTGCTTTCATTTCTGATGGAGTTCAACTGAATTTATTTGAATCTGAATCAACTGTTTCTGAATCCAAAGCTCCCATCCAATACGCTTTGAATCAGGCTCAGAAAATAAATGGAACTAATTGGAATTTGGTACCATGGCAAGTTATTTCATGTCATTCCTTCCAAAGAATTCCTTCAATTAAATGAACTGCCTGTTATTTTAAGACCGATGTTTTCATTTGGTAGTTACTGGTAATGGCCAGTAACATTTTTGAGAGAGAATGGTTGGCAGCACACTAAGTGAAAAGGGATCCAAAGATTCAAATATGGTTGTGTATGTATACATATATGTGTGTATTATACACACACACACACACACACACACACACACACACACACATATTAACTTCATTCCAGTTCAGTAACAGAACCTACACTATACACTTGAGTTAAAGATTCGTATTTTTTGGCTTTCTGTATTAAAAGCCCAGGTGTCTGAATAAGATGAAATGGGGTGTTAAATAATGAAATGGCTCTCAGACTGATATAGCCCTTTTATCAGCTGCTTACACTCGTATCATTATCTTTCAGTTCTAGGAAAAGCCAATATAAGCACATTCAAAAGCTGGCTTCCCATTTACACAGATATAATAAATCTGCACCCAAGTGCTCTTATACAGTGGAGTTGCTTGGAAACAAATGGACATGATTCATTGTTAGTGCATGTAGTAATTTTCAAACACACAAGTCAGAGATCTGTGAAAGAACTTTGGCCAACTTTGAGAAGAAATGATTATCAACCTATTCTGTTTCAGGAACTGGAAATAACTTATCTTGGAGTCTTGAATGGCTTACAGCCCATTTATTTTTAATATATGCTTCCACCGATTGTTCCTTTACAGAAATTGTCTTTCTCAAATTGTATTTTTTTGCAACAGATTTTATAAAATTAAATGCTTTGTTCTCCTTTACAAGGTAGTGACTCTAGTTTTTAAACTGCTTACTGCAGTCTTTAGTCAGGGCTACATGAGGGGAATTTAAACAATGAAGGTGATTTAACAACTTTAATTGGATTTTAAAAAATTGAAAGAAACATGTTTTAGAGTTCAGCTTCTGTTGTTCCTCTGCTCGATACTAACAAGACCTTGATATGCCTGCTTTGTACTAACATGGCTATTCTGTCCTAGAATATAGTGACCTGTCTTGGAAATCTGAAGGCAGTAAAAATAAACCAAATGTGGCTTTTATATTTCTTTCAGCACTTTGATGTAAACACCTTCAAGATTAAAAGTACATAAAAAAGTCTTTTTTTTTTCTTTTGTAACTTGAGTCAGCAACAATACAGGTAACAGGCATTCACTACGAGCAGATTATATTAAATGTGATTTATAACGTACTTTATTAGTTATATGCAATTTACTACTGCTTATAGTCTATAGGATTATATTACCTTTAAGATGCAGAGAATCTAAACACACATATCCTAAAAGATGTTAATAATTAGAAATAGTTGAAATTTTTTTGACGGACTCTTTTCATGAGAAAGCGTCAGTTCATTGAAAGCGAAACCATTAGAAGCAAAAGGTCAGGTATGAATTTTTCAACAGAAAGAAATAAAGTTATAGAAATGATCAAAATTTTAAAAATCTACTTTTTAGCTGTGTCCGCACAAGACACTAACTGCGCAGTAGCCCGTGACTACTACACAGTAGCGTTGCCTGACTGAAAGCTTGACGTGATGCTATTGCACAGTAGTCACAAGCTACTGCACAATCTATGTCACCAACAGGCTGTTCCTCAGCACAATTATACAAATACTAATGACTGCATAGTAATGATCTATGCAAACCTCTTGCATAGATGTAGCCGTTGTTTCAAAACTGAAGCTAATTTGAAGGCTGACCATGAAATAACCATTTCAATGGATGCAAAACAATTTTATTTTATATTCTCAGATATAATAAAAGCCAAAATTTTATTTTCTGCATCTTAAAGGTAATATAATCCTATAGATAGGAGATATAAAGCCCATTTGCATTAGTAATAGTAAACTTTTGGAGTAATGTCAGTAGGCTTCTTTTCTTATTGATAGACCATAAATGTAGGGTATGAGCATCTGAAGCAATTCCTATAAGGTAAGCCAGGGCGTGAACTTACAGGATGTCAGTTTTTTTCATAATAGCTGCCCATGTGCAAATTCTTACCCTGAAGTAAATGCAGTGGAAGTGGGGTAATCTTCCTCACAACAGCACAGAACAAGAGCCTTTGCAATTGCAGT
Organism: Crocodylus porosus; assembly: GCF_001723895.1. Taxonomy (NCBI): domain Eukaryota; kingdom Metazoa; phylum Chordata; order Crocodylia; family Crocodylidae; genus Crocodylus; species Crocodylus porosus. The sequence goes on along the minus strand of NW_017728931.1, from coordinate 87,756,754 downwards.
AGAATGGTCATAAGTTCATGTTTTAGTTTACCTTGTGATAATTTGCTTGTGTGCCCATATACTGATTGGAAGCTCTTTTTGTGCTGATTTGTCTAGCAGCTGATAACTGGCGTTGCAGGTCTTTAAGTAGCCAGATATGACTGTTTTTTATTTTTCTATATTCGATAGATCTATTGCATTGGATCTCAGTTGTAGTAATAATACATAGGAAAATTTGATCCCTGCCTCAAGTAGCTTAGATTAAGACTTCCTTCTTAGTTGTTCTGGTGTACATCATCATTTGCAACAGCTCGATACCACCTGGATAGCCCTTGTGAAATAATTTTCTGCCTTCTTCCGCTCCTTTGCCCTTTCCAGAAATCCCTATTCTTCATAGTATCATGTTGATGTCAAAATGGGTGTGCATGGGAAGTCATTTTTGGGAAAGTGATGCGAGTATCTCTCAGGAAGAATCCTGCTGGACTCTAGTAATTAACAGGTAATACCAACTGTAGCCTGCATGCAGGTCTGCAAATGTGAAATGGATCAATTTGCAGAAGAAAAAAGATAAATCCTCTGCACAAGTATGAATCTTAGGGCTTGTCTACACATGCATTTAAGTGTGACTAAATGTAATGTGCATTAAGCTAATGCTCATTGAGTGATTTTTTTGACAGGTGACTACATGTGCAGGGACTTGGCCCTAAAGTTAGAACCAAGTCCCTGCAGCCCTGCCGTGTGCTCCCAGTCACTGAGCAGACCCAGAAGTAAAGTTAATGCCAGATCATATCTACAAGTGTGTTCATGCACATTAACTAATCACGACTAAATTTGTCACCTGCAGTTGCACGTATCAAATTTAGCCATGTGCATTAAGGGTGTGCATGTATAGACACATGACCATAATGTGCATTCAGTTAAGCCTAATGCACAGTAGTTTGTCTTGTGTAGACACACCCATAGTGTGCTATATAGGCAGAATTTAAGTCTTCTTAAATTTTTTTGTTTGGGCTACTTTAAAATTGTATTGATATTTATATTGGGTTATATAATGACCCAGTTGGTATTATAGCTTTTACCATCATTAATTGCAATAATTATAACTATAGAACACATTAATAACATAACAGATAATTCATATTTCTGTTCTAGCTTTAAAGGGAATTGTTTTCCATATTGGTTGCAGCCATTCTACTCTTGCCAGAAGGTTGCAGGGTGCATCTACGTGAGATGCTTTATTGTGCAGTAGAGCAAATTACTGTGCAGTAAGCATCACTGTCTACATGTGGAAATGCTTACTGAGCAGTAAATTGCTTTAGTTGGGAGTTAATTTGCTACCTGTAAATACAAGTAGCTTATTAATTTCTGAGTAGCTACTGCATAGTACCACACATATAGATGCTGACTGGAAGCAAATTTGCTCCTGGTCAGCCCCATCACCAGGGGGCCACCCTAAGGCTAGCCCCAGGGCCATGGGGTGTGACCTTCTCCAGCCCCAGCCTCTTAAAAGCCTGTGGGGACACCAGGGCCCTGGGCCACCTACAGCCAGGCTCTGGCCACTGCATGTCACAGTATCCAGGCACTGGTCCCACCGTGTGGTGATCTGTCCTGTGCCATGTCCCATTGCTGGGTGCTGCAGGCAGCTGCCAGGCCCAGGCATACCCTGGGCTGCCTGGAGCTTGCCTCTAGCCATCAGGTCCCACTCCAGCTGGCCCCAGGCAAGCTGCAGTGGCCTGTCTGGACCCTGCCTCTGGTATCTGGCACAGCATTGCCATGCACCTGCCTCTCCTGCACCATGCCCTTGTGCTGTGCACTGCAGGCACCTGCCCAAGCCTGCCAGCACTCCTCTCATGTGAAGGCCCAATGAGCAGTTGAGGGAATAATGCTGGCATCCTCACCAAAGCCAGACACTACCTCTCGGGGCTGGAACTGGTCCCAGGAGGAGATTGTAGACCTCATGGCACTGTGGGGCCAGGCCAAGGTTCTCAGCCACTTTGTGCAGAACGAGCACTTCAGTGTGCACATCTATGAGCACCTGTTTTGGGGCTATATGCAGGAGCACTGGCATGACCAGTTAGCACACCAGAGCTGCATAAAGTTCAGGGCCTTGTGGGTCACTATCACTGACCACAACTGCCATTCAGGGGCTGCCTGCAAGTCCATGCCTTTTATGTGGCAGCTGGACAACAGTCTCATGTGCTGGGATCCTGTCCAGAGCTGTGCCATCTACTCAGCCATGGGCAGTCTGCCTGAGCCTCCACTATGGGCTGGCACCCACGACAATGCATCACTAGGGAAGGGCTCCTCAGGTTGCCAGGAGCCCATCTTATTGTGTTCCTCACCTGTGGCCTCATCGAGCAGCTCCAGCAGCCTGAGCTAGTGCCTGCCTCATGACCTCTGGATGCACAGCCCCACCCAAGATGCCAGGCTGGCTATGGCACTGCCAGCCCTCAGCAACTCCAGCTCCTCCCTGGAGGGGGCCTCTGCCTGGGCAGTCAGGTGTTGTGGGATGGTGTCCCTGAACCCCAGGACACCACTGGGAGCTACACATTCTCACCACTAGTGGGGACTGACTTGGGTCACCAGGCATGCCTGCCACACCCATTTAATAAGTCCTGCACTGGAGGGAGGGTCCTCCCCATCCCCAGCCATGCTTCCCTGGTCCTGGGTTCTCCACCCCACAGCATGCAAGAAGGTGGAAGACAGTGCAAAACTTTACTGAGCAGCATTGTGCCCCCTCAGCTAGGCAGGCACAGGACTCTCACATGTGGAGGAACGTGTTGATGCTGGTGGTGATGTCCTTGGCTGTGGGAGGCAGGGATGTGTAGTGAAGACATAAGTAGCCCTCCAGGTGGCAACAGAAGTTGTGGGGCAGCACAGACTTGTCCTCTGCACTGTCACAGCTCAGGGTTCCATGCCAGGGTTGCAGGTGTACCTGGGGCATCATGGCAATCAGCAGCAGCAGGGCATGAGTCAGGCAGCCCTCATTCCATGCAAACAACTCTTTGCAGCATGCCATGGACACTCTCAGCAGGGACATGCTTGGGGTGCAAATCCAGTGCAAGGGGGACCAGCCCCAGGGCACCTCTCGAGAGAGGATAGGGGTGCCACCAGCTCTGCGTTATAGTTAGGTGGAAGCCCCTTGACCACGGGCTGGGCAACGTGGGCTTGGTGGTGGCACAGGAGACAGGCTGTCCTGAAGGATGAGAAGTGGGTCTGCAGCTGTGGCAGTAGGTGCTGCCAGGATCCAGGCCTGTCCTGTACTGGGACAGGGGTGTGGGAGGCAGGCTGTTTGTGGCCAGCAGCCCACCTGCCCCTGAAGAGTGAGTTGGGACAGGGGGCTCAGCTGCCAGTTGCATGTGCCAGGGCCTGCCCAGCCAACTTATCATGGTCTATGGGCACCCCTAAATGCACGACCCCCGATCTGAGGCCGGGCAGTTCACAGTCCCCTGGTATGGAGCATGTTATTTTAGAAATGTTGCAAACTCTCACAAACAGCTTCCTTCCCCTGGCTCTGTAGGACCTGCAGCTGCACGCAGGGGAGCGGCATCAGCTGGCAGCCAGGATATGCCTTCAGGGTCATTGCCAGTTTCAGCTCTTCATATGTGCCAGCACAGGACACAGGATTGGACCTGGCTGCTGAGCCACATTGGCTAAAAAGCGGGTGGCAAACTGGCAGGCCTAGCGAGCAGAAGATGTCACCAGTGAGTGGGAGAGGGACACATGTGAGTAGGAGAGGCTTGCATGCAAGGATTGGTCCCCATGGAAGGACCAGGTGGACCAGGAGTTCAGGCACAGGCCCTCAAGGAGACTTACCTGGAGGCCCAGGAGTGGCAGACTGCTCTGGTGGCACAGGCAGTTGAGGCCACAGAGGAGGACTGCCAGGTTCTGGACACTGTCCTGGCCCTAGCAGTCACCTTTGTGCTGCTTGCTGCCCAGCCCCTGGCCACAGCCCCTCCTGCCATCTGGTGGCCACCCACCGGCCAGCCCCAAGCCCACAGTAGACCTAGGCTGAGGTGCAATGGTGCCTCCAATGGCCAGGAGCCCCTGCCTTGGTTCCTGCCCCAGGTCCTTCACCACCAAGCCCCCTTGCCTGGGCTCTGCCCTGCCACTTGCCCCCTGCTTCATGTGGCCTTGGAGCAGGAGTCACCTGAAATAAGGCCAACACTGCATGCTGACCCAGCCTGCTGGCTGCAGGATGGGGACCTGGCTGCACTGGCAGAGCACCTGGGTGAGCCTCCCACTTGCTGGCCTTGCCACAGTGTGAGCACCTTCAGGGGCATAGGCAATGCATTGTTGGGGCATGGGGGGGGGCATGTGTCCCCCCTGAGATTGGTCTTTGCTGGCCAGGGAGTGGGGACACTAAGAGACGTGCCAACCAGTGCACCCCCTGAGATTGGCACTGGCCAGTGAGTGTGGGTACCAAGAAAGTGCTGGTAGCACTTCCAGTTTCTCTGCTGGCACTTCCGAGGTCAGCGATCAGCCGCTGATGCCACCCCCAGATTCAGGAGGCACCAGTCACCCACGCTCAGGGGTGCAGCCAGAGGTAGGGTGTTTGGTACCTGTCCCCAGGATCCACCACCAGGCACTCCTACCCCCCACCCTGGGAGGGCGCACACAGCACTGCACAGGGTCTGCACAAGGAAGTCCCAAGGAAGAGGTTGTTTTATTGGGTGTGGGTGGTGGAGGTACTCTGTGAGGAGCGGTGGGAATATAGCCTGTTGTGGGGGAGGAAGTGGGGAAGGGCTCTGTTGTTGGGGAAGGAGAGGGGAAGGTCTCGCTTGTTGGAGAAGGAGGAGTGGGGGGTGGGCTGTATTTGGGGAAGGGAAAGTGCTTTTCTGAAAACTATTCACAGTAAGTGTGGTGCTGTGGGTGCATGGTGGGGTTGGGGTCTGGGATCAGCCATCCAGATAGCCTACAGTAGGAGGAGGTGGTGGCTAGCTCCTCTCACACCTGATGCCCGGGCCCCTGCTGGCATGTGAGCAGCTCACCGGGGGGCCTCAGCAGGGGGGCCCATCGTTGTCACTACCATGACAGCCGGTGCTCCTGGTGCCAGGTGTCCTCTGCCCGCTGTGCCTTCTGCACATAGGATTCACAGAAGAACTCCCCACTGGCGTCTGATGTTATGCAGCATGCAGGCTGGGACAATAACCCAGGGGAAGTTGCCCTTCATGACCTCAAGGCAGGTGGTGAGGGTGCACCAGCATCCCTTCGGACAGCCAAACGTCCACTCCATATGCACTCAGGTCCAGCCCAGGCACCTGTTGAAGTATGCCTGGTGTGGGTCCAGCTGGCCAGTGTAGGGCTGAGTGAGCCAGGGGAGGAGTAGGTAGGCAGGGTCCCTAATGAGGAGGGGTGGGATTGACACCAGGCTCCTCTGTAGGTCTAGTACCCATGGCACAAAGTTTCCACTCTTCACCAGGGCTGGCAGGGTTGAATTGGGAAGACATGAGTGTTGTGGGTGCTGTCCATCCAGCTGGCATGCACATTGGTGAAGGTGCTGTGGTGGTTGACAATGGCCTTCAGCATTACTGAGTGGAAACTCTGCCAGCTGTAGTAGGGGCAGTTGCTATGGAGTGGGCAGGTGGTAGGGATTTGCATCCCCTCCAGGGCCCTGATGCACTGGTGGAAGCCCACTACCACCTCCAGGGGTAGTGCATGCAGAGCATGGTGTCTCAGCACATCCTGGAGGGTGACACACCTCCAGGACAGCCTCTCCAGCCTTGCACACACCAAAGAGGTGGTCGCTGTAGTGGAGGCTGGCAGGCATGGCCAGCTTGAGCAGGATGATGGCCAGCCAGGTGTCTGTGGGGAGGGGCTGCTGCATGGTAGTATCCTGCTGCTCCACTTGTGGGCAGAGCTGCTCAATGAGCTCTTGGAAGGTTGCCTGGGTCATCTGAAATGACACGAGCCACTGCTCATCATCCCACGGGCCTGGGATGGTGGATCAAGCTGGGCAGGTGGCCATGCCACATGGTGGGGCTGCCAGGGGTGAAACTGACCTGGGCCAGGTGGCCATCACCATGGCAGTGCAACAGGGCAAACTGGGTGTCCAACTGGGACACTGGAAATCGCTGACAGGATCTGGGGGTGGAGCAGTCATGGCACAGTGGGCACAGGCTGCTCTGGGCCAGAAGCACAGATCTCCAGGGAGCAGGGAGTGAGGCTGGCTTTTAGATGTGGCCACTGGTTGCAGGCAGTTGCAGCCAGAACCTCCAGCTCTCCCTGGCTCCTATAGGGGGCTGGTAGATGTCCAGTGGTGGTGGGAGCAGAAATCTGCTCCCAAATTGCCATATGCATAGATGCTTGTCTAGGATGGGTTTACTCCAGAGTAAATTACTCTGGAGTAAACCCATCCTGCAGCATTTGCACATGTAGACATGCCTGCAGAGTAGTTTGGATGTATCTAAATGTTAAATGCCTTTGGTTTCTTTAGGGATTTTTTTTTTTAGCCAAAGTCTTTTAGCAGCTAAAAGAACATCTTATTCTCATCTTGTTGAGTTAAAAAGTATTATCCTCCTGGGGTAAAACATTAGCACCACTAGTAGTAGTGCGCATGTCTGCCTCGCAAGACAATGGAATTATGCCCAGTGAGACATCAGTTTGCTGAACGTAATCCTCAATACAAAGTGCAGCTGCAGTGACCTCTTCAGAGTGCAAAAGCCTAAAACAGTAGCATATTTGGCAGTAAATAGTAAGATCTATCTGCAAAGAAATAAAAATGGATGAACAAAAAAGTTAGCAGTTCTATTCATCTCTAGCTGAATGGACACCAGTGTACATAGTCTTATCTTCTCATAAACTAACATCTGCTGAATTCCCCTTTGAATTGCGGAAAAGAATGTTTACGATTCTCTCCAATTTACAGCTTGACAAATTTGTTACTAACAAAAATGCTATATTTTTAAAGTGTTGTCATCTGGTAGAAATTATAGCAAGTATGCAAATCCTGGGTTATCACAGCAGTTTTTTTCATACTGCAGGGCTTAGTGTATTTTCCACATTTGTAAACATTTCCATTAGCAAGAAACTCATCAAAGCCACTTTTATGCAGAACATATAGTACCTACTACCTAGTACTTACTACTATTTGTTATTAATCCAAATGAATCATTTCATCTTACCTTTTCACTACAGCTTGAATTAAAATTGTATGTAAAATATAGAGTTTAATTACAGCCATTAGTTATTATCTGTGCTTTTGAGTTTATAATACATTGCTTCATTCAGAGCAAATTGTTGTCCTGATGCATGCAGGATGCAAATAAGTTCATGAGTAAACTCTAAAGGTTAATTACTTTAGCTGGTCTACTTTCAGATAGTTAAGTACTATCCAGTATGAGTAAGGATACCTGCTCCATTATTAGTCATCCACCTCAGTGATTTCATGTTGTTTGCCATATTTCCCTAGCATGCTCAGAAGAGTGTCAGGCAGGACAGCATTAAAAGGTTTTCTATAGTCAACGTATCTTCATCTCCAGTTAGTATATTGCTAGCATTCTATTACTGAGATCCTGGGCCAAATGGAGATACACTGACATATACTGCCATATTCACTGCCATTTACAGTTTACATAGGATCAGGCACCTATGTAAAGTGTAAATTAAAATAACCAAATGCTTAATTTTTCATGTGATTCTACTCCTGGAAGTATCAGGTAGACAGTGTGGATGAGTGTACCAGTCTTTAAGCCATCCAGATTTTATAAATAAACTATGGTTTTGACTATATAGACCTTAAATTTCAAGCACTGAAAATTGGCAAAGCCATCATTATGAAAACAGATGATGTATACATCATGAGACAAACAGAATTACTGTAATTGTCAGATAATACCCTATGGGCATGTCTACATGAGATGCTACGGCAATGTAGCTTGTTGTTACAGTTAAGTAGTGTGGGCAGGCACAGACTGTGACATCGATACTACATCACCATAGCAATGAGCTACATTGCTATAGTGCATCTCTATGGCAATGCATCTGCTAAAAATAAACATGCACCACTGGAACGGCACAGTAATGGCTGTTTAGTACTTCCTAACTGGCCTTTAGGAAGTACTAAATGATGGTGCAGTAACAACTGCACTGTGTGGGGCACGCGTAGATGCACCGTATATGAAGGAAACAGAAATAGCCTTTGAATTAATCCATAAAAATTACCATATCTTAAAAAAACCATTTTTCTCATGGTAGTTTTGGATTAATCCAGCCCCAAATTGTCTCAAGGGGTATGGAGCCATTTGCAGTGCTCAGTGGCTCAACAGCCACATGAGTTGCTGCTTACTATAGTTATAAAGTCATGTAAAGAAATCCAAATTCCTTTCCACTTAGGGACAGATTGTGAGTCCAAGTTTCATACTGTTCTTATCAGTGTGGTTCTTTTGAAGTCAATGGAATTGGTGTGAAATCAGACTGAGACCTTGGTATCGTGGCTGCCAAAGGTTCTGGAAGAAGCCCCAAGTAATTCTAGCAGGAAGTAAGTGCTACTCCAGGTGAATCATGGTCATGTGAAAGATTTTTATAGACCAATGTAGTTCATGTCTCCTGGCTGAGAACTCTGGTACAGGCTTAACTGTGAACCATGGACAAAAAAAGGAAGAAAGATCATATTTAGCATGGCAGACTATTTCCCGTAAGATGGCAACCATAGAAAATAGGCTTAAATGAAAATTAGGAGGGAAAAAAATATATTTTGGACATAAATTAATATATTGTATGAAGATAGTGTGATGGGATCCCTTAAAAATGTCCGAATACAAGCATACAGGAGCTACAGGCCAAGGACCACTCGGGTACAATGAAAATAGCGTTGTAAAAATCAACTGTGCTAATCAATCTGTCACTTTGCAGGCAACCAACATAAGCAAGGTAGGCATAATATACCTATGGCTGCCCAGACCAGGGAATAGCACATGCAGCTGAATTCTGATGAAGCAACAGAAAAATGGGAACGATTTCTTAAGAGGGAATATTAAACAAGGAAAAACTACTGTTTTCTGAAAGCCTAGCATCTTTTTTCTCAGAAAGATACAGGCTCATCCTTATTCAGTGTACTATCCTATACTAGGACAAGGAAAGCCATGGGTGGAAAGGGAATATACATTTAATTACTGTGCTCTTTTCCTAGGTTTGACAGTTATGCAGATCTGAACAATAATGACAGACTGTGCAATACAGTGAAAGGGGCATCTGCATTTCCTTTATCGCAATCTGCAGCTTGTGAATCATGAGCTTAAAATTGTCTCTGTCTCTAATTTTTAACAGAGAAAGCCTGGACGGATTTCTTCTGGTATAATGTAGACATAGGTCAGGAGAAGATCTGAGCCATTTACTGAAGCCCTAATTAACTGTCAACTATTGTCAAATATGCAGCTTCATAAATAAACAGTATTTTGAGCTTTGACCTTTAAATAAGCATATCCTCATTAGTGCTAGCATGTTTACTATCTTTCTACATTTGATTAGCTTGATTAGGGGTATTTCTGTATTTTAATCGATTATAGTTTCATAACCTGTAGTGTTCAGATGATGTAGAGGAAAACACCCATTCCCCAAAATCATTTGTGTTACTTTTCTAGAGAGAATGGTGCTTTGCATTGTGTTTTGTAAGTACACAACATAATTGCACTTATATTAACATCACAAACTATAAAATGTATGACTACCTTTTATGCTCTGGGGAAGAGAAAAACACAAAGACATTTGAAAACAATGAGCTACATCGCACATTACTGGTCTGAGGTACTTGAATCGTCTTTTCACGTAAGAGGGCCACAAAGCTGACCAAATTTCTTACTGTATAAGAGAGTACACTCCTTCTGCAGAACTTGATGTAAATCATTCTTCCCATACTCCTATGTTGGGGGTTTGTCTAGAATGAGTCTACACCACTGTTACACTTGCTCCCTCCCTACCTAGTGTCCTACTCACCCAGACATGACGAATTGGCCTAGTCAGAGTTTGCTGTCACTACATATAATTTATTCTTTGTCTCTTAGTGTTGTTTGAATTTGAGAGACACTTTTAAAAGGGAAAGCAGATATTAAAATGCTAATACATCAGAAAATTTGAAAATTATTCATTTATGTGCTGTCACCTATTGGCACACATCTCAAGTAAATAGTCTGTGATATCAGCATCCTGTTTTAGTGGAAAAAGCATAGAGGGTGCAGTTGCGGGATGCATGTTGACATAGTTTGAGAGATCAATAAGAAATAAAGTCCAGAATTGGAAAAAAGAGATACTGTCCACAGGCACTTTCTCGTAGTGAATGTGCATCTTGTTTTTTAATAAGAATCTTCAGGAAACCTGAACAGCGATCTGCTATGTTTTTAGGGTCTGAAGCATTTGACTTATATCAGTAGAAAGTGCTACCAGTAAGAAAGTCACTGGGCCACTATGAACAGTGATATTGAAAGTGGTGTGGAGGGGTGCAAGAGCCTTTCGTGAGATCCTCAGTGGTTGCAAGTGACACAAACAAAGGCTAAAAGAATATAGCTGTAAAGAAATTATGAGACCAGGCGATAGGTATAAGTCAAAGCAGCATCCGACATTCCTGTTCTTAAGACCCCTTAGCCCTTTGGGACTGATGTTACACAAACTAAGATCTTTATGCTACTGACCCTATAAACTATCTACTTCCTTACTTTTTCCACAGATGCCATGGTAAGTGCCTGAACTCTGTTTCAGCCCTATGTCCAGGGGAGCCATAATACCATGTGTAATGACATTGGAAATGGTAAGATCATGCCATTCATAAACTTGGCTTTGTACTTGTGGTGTGCCCCTTGGAATCTGAATCCAGGGGGTGGATTGTGACCTCCTGATGGAAATATCTTTTTTTCTTTAGAAATTTAATAATCAATTTGTGGAATTCCACACAAGGACACAATTCTCTGTTCAATTCTAAAGTATAGCTCAAAGAGCCTATACAAAAGTACAAATTTGTGTAGTACTTTTTCCATCAGGAATATGGTCCATGGAAAATGAAATACATGGCTCTGTTCTGGTCCTGAAATGGCAGAGGATGCAATCAGAGCAAACTGTTCTTTATTATTACAACTGCTATACCCACAGGAATGTGGAGGAGCCCCCTGTGTGCTCAGCAGCAAACCTAGAAGTGGACCAGAAGTGCTTCCAGCCCACTTCCAGGTCCACTGGGGAACATGCTGGCCTCCCCCACCCACACCTTCCTGTTTTGGCAATTGGCCATTGGGGGACCCCGGTTACCCCTCCAGACCCAGGAGGCACCAGTCACCGAGCTGAGGAGGGTCCTTCGCACACTCCACAGCAGACCCAGAAATGGACTATAAGGACTTCTGGTAGACTTCTGGGTCCACCGCCAAGCACACTGGGGACCCCCCATGCTCCCATGGAATGCTCCATCCAGCCCAGCATCTCAGCGTTCATGAGCCACCTGGTACCTTGAGGTATGTGTTAGACCCTGACACCATGCGGCGCCCAACGACTAAGGAGATGGTGGTCCAGTTACCCATGGATCCTGTTGCTCATTAGCCAGAGCAGAACAGGGAGCAAACGCCAGCACACATTGCTTGCAACAGCTTTATTCAGAATGGAGACAGCTTCAGACTAGCTTCCACACTGACAGAATACAGGGAGCCACCCTGAACAACAGTTCTTTCCAATATTTATACACCTTGGTTCATACATATTAACATGTATTCCACCCATAACCTTCCTTTGGTTCCACCCATTTCTCCCCCCATCTCAAGCTTCTCCTCTATTTACTGTTTACTTCATTAACATGGTATCGCCTATGCATTTCATTCATTCACATGCCTCTCTGCTAAGAGCGTATGTGTAACACTTTTGACGCCATCTTCTTTTAGTCACTTTGCAGTTTCTCATTGGTTCTTGATGGTTTTATTGCTGACTTCTCCATCTCCAAGGCTGTATCTTTGCTTTTGCCTCCTGACACTAGTTGCTTAACACATCATGCACTTTGCACCCTATCCTTTTGTTAAGAATCTGCTTACTTAAGCATTAGCTAAGTTAGTTGCTTTTAATACATCAGCTAGCTTTGTGACCACCAGCTTTTGCTAAGGTTACCTTTTAATATATCATCCAGTCTTGCGACCAGCAGCTTTTTGCTGAGGCACAGGAAAAACACTTTATTCAGCTGCACACTCAGTACTCCCCAAATTCCATATAGTTACTCCAACATCCAAAATCCACATCAGTACCCTAAGCTGTGTCTATGTCTGAATCACTGAATCTCTCCGCATCTCTCCAAATCGATTTAGAGGGTTCTGATTTGATTTGGAAAGATTAAAGGATCTCCTGATTCATTTCATATTCAGACATTTGGCTGCTGAATCAGGCCAAATCTCCACCAAATTGAATCAGCAACCGAAGTTTTGCACAGCCCTATTGCTTAGCTTGCTGGCTGCTGCAGGCTGGTTTTGCTCTCTGATGAGTTCTTCAGCCAGTTCTCCCAAATAAAAACACAGTGTTTGAAAAGCAACCAACCAGCACCATTCCTGAGTAATAACTGTTTTCAATGTGAAGCTTTGGTGTCCTCTAACCCACATGCATTGTCTGGTAAGCCAAGAACTCAGCATTAAATGTTATGGCAAAACTCTTCAGAGTGAAGGCCAACATTCTGAACATGGCATATGTAAAAGCATATAGTGACTAGGGCTGTGTGAAGCTTTGGTCGCTGATTCAATTCGGCAGAGAATTGGCCTGATTCAGTGGCTGAACCTCTGAATCTGAATTGAATCAAAAAAACCTTTAATCTCTCTGAATCAAACCGAAACCCTCCAAATCAATTCAAAGAGATTCAGAAAGATTTGGCAGTATCAGCGTCTGAATTGCTGATTCTCTGAATTAGCATCGAATCTTCAGATTTGGATTCAACTGAATCAAATCAACGAATCGAATCACTGTCCCTGATTTGGGCCAAATCTGAATCAAATAGGCCCTGCCCTTGGGCTCAGCTATGACCTACTCGTATCAGTACTGAGAGGAACAATTCCTTTGGATCAGGATATTCAAGAGTTTGTCCCAAAGTAATTTATGTTAGTATATTTACAGAAGCTAGTCTGTGTTTCTAACCTTTATTGCATATTGTACTTTGTTAAAAAATAAAGGTGTGAACATTGGATTAGTTTTTGGGGTGTCATTTTCTAAAACTACCAATTTATCAGTTTAAAGAGACAGAACTTTTGTTTAAAAAATGCAGCTCTGGATTCAAGGACATATTATTCATGCATATTTTTAATATTGCAAAATGGGGTGGGGGAGATACCACAGGAATGACACATTTGGGGATGTTATTTTATTTTAATGTCCTAAGCAGCTGTACATTTTTATATCTTTATATATGGGATTTTCCATATATTGTTTATAGGTGGGATTTTTCAGGAAGGAAAAAAAACCCTTCCCTTCTTTGCAAAGTAAAAAGCAGGCAGGAAGGTTTTTCCTTTTCTCCTCTCTGTTACCACTGTGTTGCTGTCAGGGGAGTAGAAAAAGAAAAAAGCTTTGTATTAATGCATCGAAGCAATGCATCTAATGCATCTAAGCAATGTATTAATGTATCTATGTAATAACACATTGCCAGCAAATGGGAAGTTTCATCATCTTTGTAATATGGTCACCACCATTTTCCACTGGCAGAAACCAGAACAAAAAAGGAATCTTTTCACCATCCTGGGGTTCCACAATGAGATTCAGAGCCTGGAGAAGGATCTGAAGACCTCAGCTGCCTTTCTGCTAAGCTGCCAAGGTGCAAAGGTTACTCTGCTGTCTTTTGGGATTCATCTGTTGCCGTCACATATAGTAGAAGAAGGCTGCTTTCCTATTCATTCCACCCAGGAAGAGCACACGCCAACTGCAGCTGCTTCCTCAGCCTGATGAAAGGTATTTATACCCAAAAGCTTGCTAAGAAGAATTTTTCCAACTATTTGAGTTGGTCTCATAAAAGATATCAGATTTACCCAAAGAATTTATCCTCTTATGTCCTTAGACCAACACAGCTATGACCTACACCCCTGTAACAAGTTTTTAATGTATGTTTCTGTAGTTGGATACTGCATCTGCAGCACAATGCTGTGAGTTGGTCTATGAAGTCTACAGAATACAAGACTCTCATTATTGCCAAATGGGATCACAGCACATAGGTCTGTTTAGATGTTGTGATGCATTGTAAGAGACCTAGCTTCAGGGATAGCCCTAAAAGCCTCCTTCTCCCTAGTGCTCCTTAAAAAAGGACAGCTGTATTCTTCAAATGTGGACAACCTGGAAGCCTGCCTGGGTTTGCCTAATAGAGTCTCTCTAAGGTCAGATGTAAAAAAAGCAATTTAATTTTGTCAGCTGATATTTAGGATCCGGCAAAGCATTTGCTGGTTTCAGACTAGTGCTTTGATGAGAGGCGTACTCAGTTTTTGGAGAAGGAGTGCAGGGAACCCAGTGGAATAAATGCATCAGGTTTATAAAACTGTGGATATTATAAACTACAGAAGATATCTGATAAACCTTTTTGGCAGCCTTTGTATAGGCTTACAAAATAAATCTGGACATTCTTATAGTTATGAATATATTTCAGGCCACTAAGTACCCAATAATGATCACTCTAAATGATTCTGACATTAAGCTAAAGCTATGACACTTGCTCATTAAACAGCAGAGCAATGTCAGTCTTTGCCTGCAGCACCCTCTAATTCCTTAGCTACTGTGCAAACTAATTTTCTTCCTTAAAAAGTAAGCTCAAAGCACTAAATCAGTGATGTAAATAAACAGGATCCTATTTATTTACATTTGACAGAGAACATTAGTAGCTTAGCACTACCACTGTGTGGTCCTGTATGAGTGTCATAGATGTGCCTAGGGTGTTCTCATCTGTTTACTAACTGGAAGCAGAATTTCATGGATGACTTCTACATTGACACATGCTGCCCCTTCTTGAAATTCCCCTTTGGGGTCCTCTTACGGTTCCTTCTTCCCATCAAGTGAAAACTCCCTGTTCACTCATAACCTTGTTCTTGGAATTGCCACTGAATTCAGTAGAAAAAGGTCCTCAGACCCAAAGAGCAAGGCACATGAGCCAGGTTCTGGAGAGTAAGCCCATTCCTGACATGTGCAGCATCTTGAAATGTGGACAGGGCTTGCTGAAACGGGACAAATCCAGAGCACATGTGAATTGCTGTGCTCCAACTGGAGTCAGAAGATGACCTTTACTGAAAGGACCCAGGAGGGTTTGACTTGTAGCCAGCCTGTGGGAATGCCGTTGGATTTGTATTAACTGCAGACACTCCTCCTTGGCACTCCTTTAGTAGAGCGCTTGTCAGGGTTCTTAACCAGCATGTGAAAACTCAGACAGAAGAAAAATGTTTGCTTTCAGACAGAACTTGGCATAAAAAAGCCCCATCCCATAGCAATCCCCTTTGTAATTAGCTTTGACAGGAAAGAAAAGCCAGCTGATCATTTCAGAAGTCATGAAATCCATTTAGTGGCCTGTGATGCTTTTCAGTGTTTCAGGAGTATGCCTCATGTGGATTATTGTTACTTCTTAATTAACATACATGCATTTAAAATGAGATGGATAACCTCCCATGCGTAATTATATAATGGTGAATGATCTTGTACTGACAAGGAAATAAACCAAATAATAGTTCTTTTGCCCCTACTCTCTATGGTTCTGTGATGATCTGTAACTGCATATGTAAGCAGGGGTGAATTAACTGCAGGTATCAAATTTATGCCCAATTAGTTACTGCACAAATTCTCTGATAAAAAGCTACAAATTCTCTGGTTTAAAAACCAGGACAGGTGAAGGATGAGGCATGAAACCCTTGGGGTGCCCTCCCTGCCCCCCGAGCCAACAATTTGTCTTGGTTGGTGCCAGGGGCTGTCAAAGACTGCAGGGCCAGTCAGCCAGCAGTGTAAGCTCAGAGGAAGAGGATAGGACAGGTTCAGGCATTGACACCTTCCTCAGGTGTTAGATAGACTGCTGGACTATCCCATTTACCTTGTTTGCGATGAATAAAGAAATGCTTTAACTGTTTCAGTGTCAGCTAAAACTGTGCATTGTGTATGGACATAGGTGACCACAGGGGCTCCCAGTAGGACTTGGGTTGGATGACAGGGAGAGCACAGGAACTTGTGTGGGTGGAGGATGGGGAGCGTGGGGCATCATTATGGCTGGATTGCTACTTGCGAGCCCCAAGGTCAGACACCAAAACAGAAAGTCATCTGCCAGGCGAAGCACTTTCTGTAGTCTTTGGAGAATGAGTGGAGATAGGTTTAAAAGGGAAGTTACACTTTTTCTTGTTGGCAAGTTTGAAAGTTACACAACCACTACTAAAAGAGTTAAACCAATAATAAGAGTGTTAATAAGTGAGAGGCAGTAAAATTAACCATAAATTGTCGGTCCTGTCCCACCCCTTCCCACCCCCATTCAAATGTAATGTTACAGCGATATGAAAGTTTAGAAGGGCACTCTGATTTCATGAACGGAGGTGAGAGTATCCGATGCAGCATTACCTCACATCCACACCACCACAGGAAAAACAAAAATCCCATCACCCCTCTTTCCCCATATATGCCCAGGTAATGAAAATGAAGAAAGGTGCATGCAATGACTATACAGTAATAAAAGGTAATAAGAAGTTAGAAGCATCAGCACTGATTGTCTGTGGACCTGAAATTTTATTCAGACTTCACTCAGCTTTGGGTACACCCATGCTTTACACACAAGAACCGGGTTCCCCACAAGATGCCCCACTCTTGCCCACCCACCCCGGGCTGCTCTGTATCCTCTTCCCCTTCATACCTGAAGCATAATGGAGCTCTTCTCTTGCAGATAGAGGCGGCAGAGCCATCTTTTGGACCTAACAGCACAGTAGTTTCAGCTGACCTATTCTCAGTGTTGCCATCACCAAGGCATCTGAAAAGCTCCTGTCTAATCTTTGCCTCCATATGCCATCTATGATCAGCATCCTTACAGAAATCCTTAGCAATTTTTAAGAATTTCTTAGTGCTCCTCTCAATACTATCAAAATTGGATTCCTCCCACCTTAAAAAGCCTAGCAGACATGTCCCTCATGTCGTCAGTCAACTGATCAGCACTCATAGATCTGCTTTGGCAGGACTGAATCAGTAGCTCCAGAATGGTTTCCTTTGACTGTTCTTGACATCTATAATTACGCTGATGCTCAGCATTATTAACTGTTGTTGAGCATCTTGGAACCACAGCTGCAGCACTTGGGGTAGCTATAGAAAAGAGAAAAATAGAAGTGTTATGAGTTGTTAGTGACTGCAAACCCAACGTGCTGTAAGCATCTCTGTCCCACTCACCCAAATATTTAAAAAAGGCCACCTCTACAGGCATTACCAACTGGGCCTCCATCCCTACCCACCCATGTTATCAAGGTCCCCCCAGCATATTCTAAACTGTCCCAACGTATTCTCTCCCTCGCTGCCCCTCTCTCGTGCATTACACCTACCTAGCACCCCCAAATGCTTTTAACTTACTACCCCCCCTACCAGTCTAGGAATGTGCAGGGTGGAACTGACATATAATTGATGCTCGCAGTCTCCCCTCACTAGACTAAAAAAGCATGAAGCCCAAATTTTTTAGCCCAATATCTCCTACCATTGCTCTAATTTACAAGTCACAGGTCGCAAGGCTTGTGGCATCTCCTGCACAGAACCAAATGTTCTCTCATGGGAACCTGAAGCCTCCTGCGACAGAATATTGGTAAGCCCTTTTTTTCCTCCTCAACAGAGTCATTTGTCAGGCCCTCCTGCTAATCACCCTCTGTGTCTTCTCTGAAAACATGTGGGGACACTGTAGAATAGGACAAGATCTTTTCTGGCTCCATGCAAAACGGGTCTTTTGAGAAGTCCCAACAGACCTTGTTCATTTGGGACTGAGACTGATTGCTTGCAGTTTTCAAAGTGGCTGCACCACAGCCCTCGGTGATGCCAACGTAGTTCACCATACTGTGGTGCTGGGGAGGTAACTCTGCGGCAGCCTCCTCTGGAATACTTGTCATGCTGAATGCCAGCATCTCTTCTAAGGATGGTAGCCAGCTTGGCATAGAACAGGATCATTCTGCGTGGGGCCCCAGAATGAGAGTTATTGTCCTTCACTCAATGGAAGGCACACTTTAGGGACTTAGTCTTACTCTGACACTATTCTTAGTAGCCACATTTCTTCAGTAGTTCAGCAATAGTCATATACAGTGGCACATTTCTTAGGGTTTTCCAGTTGCATGAGCACCTTCCTTTCACCTCAGATATCAATTAGTGCCTCAGCTTCTGCCTGTGCCCAGTTGGTCCTCCGCTTTGTGTGAATTATTGGGCATCTCCTTCAGATGTTGCTTTTTCTTTGTCTTCCCCATAGCCCAACTGTGCCAGTAAGAGGAGATCAGAGGGAGTGTTTGCAGACCAGCCTGCTCCTTTATGCCCTGGTCTTGTGTATGTCCTATGAGCAGAGACCTGTAAACCTTTTATGAAGAGATGCATACTAATACAGGTGTGATTGGTACAACCTCCAGACATTTGTGGCAGTTTCTCCCTTTGTGATTCTAGGTGTTGGCATTGACAAACATACTTAAAAAACAATTGTAGTGGTGATTGGTGAACATTGTGGTAAATAACTGCAGGTGAGAAAACCAGACCCTTTTAGAACTGAGCTTGATTGAAAAACATTTCCATTCAATCAGCAAACAATCCATAGCCATAACCATCCTGCATGAGCAATTTCCACAGGGTGATCATGGTTTTTGCAATGGGGAGGTAAAGGTGGGGGGAGGGTAGACAGCATAGACCAGGTTGAATATTTCATGTCCTTCAGTGGGAATTGTGGAAGTGTGCCTTGGGGGTGGCTGGGTGCCAGTCTACAGACAGTCTTAAGGTCTGGAGCAAACCCTAGCTTTTGCCTGGGTGGTGGCGAAGGTGGAGACTGTGGTGCAGAGACCAAGTGAAATATTCCATGTTCTGCATTGTCCAGGCAGACAGTTGTTAATTGTAGGACTGAACCCCTACATGTGTTGGGGGGGGGGTGGAGGAGGGGGAGGAGGGTTTGGGTGCGAGTGTACAAGTATCCAGTCATTTTTCAGTTCTGGCATACAACCCTAGCTCTTTTTGTGGGGGTTGTGTGTTGCAGAGACCAAGCAAAATACTGGAAGGTAATGGAGGAATTGGGATTTGGAAATAGGAAAAGGGGGTGCTGGGAAGGATAGATAAAGTAACTTGGACTTCAACATATGTAAGTTAAGCTGTGTCAAGCTGTGTCAACCCAAAGCAGAGGCATCAGGGCACTATAACAGGACCTGTGCTGGACAGCTATTGACACGTAAATGGTATGAGAGTTTTCAAGCAAATTGACCAGTGCTGCAGGTTTTGGGGACCAGGGACTGGGGACAGCCAGAAATGTCTCCATGGACTGCTTGCTAAACGTAAGAGTATGGCTTCCTCTATTCCTAATGGACTAAGCAACAAGAAAACAGTAATCCTGATGGCCACAGAAGATTCACATCGCAGAACTCTGCTTATAAAAGAGGAAACTATAATGTTTATGGAATTGGGCTGCAATCTGTTCAAACTCCTACAAAGACATGTTTGGATGCCTGCCTCCATGCACAGGTTGATGAATGAACTGTACAAGGTGCTGACACATTTGGAAGAAGATGAATTCAGAGTTCATAAAATAATAGTGGCATGCTGGCCACATATGGCAGCAATGGCAATGGTCACCAGATCTGGGTACATGAAAGCAGCTCAGACTGGTGGGGGCACATTGTTATGTCAACCTGGAATGATGATTAGTGGCTGGAGACATTAAGAATGAGGAGGGATGCCTTTTTCCAAATTGTTAGTATGCTGTCACTGCATGTTGAGCACCAGACAACCGTCATACAAAAGCCCATTGACCCACAGAAACATGTAGCCATGGCCATGACAAAACTAGTCACTCCAATAAGCCTGTGCCACGTAGCAAATCAGTTCGGCATGGCTCCTTGCACTGCTGAGGTGGCGATAAGAGAGGTCTGCTAGCTGCTGCAGGAGCTGGCAGCAAACAAATTAATCTGCCTCAGTAACCCCAAAGAGGTGGTGGAAGGATTAAGGGCAATGGGCTTCCCAAACTGTGTGGGAGCACTGGACAGCACACACATTCTCATCCTGTCACTGTGCTAGAACAACCGGTCATTCAGCAACAGGAAGGGTTTTCCTTCAGTCATTCTCCAAGCTGTAGTGAATCACCAAGGAAGATTTATTAACACTGACACAGGATGGGCAGGAATTGCCCATGATGCATGCATATTTTGAAACTCACCACTGTCTGCGATGATGGAGAAGGGCCAATATGCCCCAGGAATAGAGGAGGTTGTCATCTGGGGTGTTTAAGTGCCACCCCTCATAATTGCTTATGTGGCTTACCCACTCCTGCCCTGGCTCATGAAGTTCTATGGGGGGCAAGAGACTGACCCACAAAAACAGACTTTCAACTACCACCTAGGCAAATGCCACATAACTAGAGGATGTGCCCTTGGGTGTCTGAAAGCCCATTGGAGGTCACTAAACTACAGGCTAGAGGCAGAACTAGAGAATATCCTGCTTTCATAGTGGCAGCCTGCATGCTGCATAATATTTGTGAAACAAGGGAGGAAATTTTCAGTGAGTCTTGGACTCAAGACTTGAGGCAAGTGAAAGCAGATGCAAGATGTACACTGAGACAAGCAGGACTGAGGGGGTAGAAAGGGTGGGGTTAGACAAGCAGGCAAACAGAGGAAAGAGAACGTGGCAGTGCACTTTTGGGTGCTTGCCACTTTAAGGGCTGGAGGCAGGTAGCTGGCAGGTGCTTGATTAGGGCAGCCATTTTAGGGCCCAGCTTACAGCGGTGGGGGCAGTAATTTGCTGTCAGCTGCTGAGGGAGTAACATCACTCGGCTGAGCTTCTGCTCAAGGAATGTCTTGGAGGTAAGGGTAGGAGCTACGGGGATGGCAGGAGGCTCCTGATCCTGGGCATGACCTGAAACTGCACCCTGCGGGGGAAATGGGGCCTGGTGAGACTGTCTTTGGTGGGACGGTCCCCAAGAAATACCAGCCCCAGGAAGGTCCCCTGTCAGAGGGAGCTGTGATTAGGAAATGCCTAGCAGCATACATGGCTGCTTAGCATTCAAATGGTGTCATCTAGCCCTACAAAATCATCCACTCAAGGGGGCCTCAGTGAGGCAGACAAGATGCTCTTCAATGCCCTTGACAGATTGGAAAGGACATTGCACATTCTGAAAGAGAAAAGTATCCTGCTGTTCAATGCCAGCAGTCTCCAAAATGGGAGAGAGGTGGAAAAAGTGGATACCATGTAGTTTTTTTGGAGGAGAGTACCCAAAAATGAATGGCTGCATGAACGGAAGAAAATGTGGGGGGAGGAGTGTAACCAAAAGCCACCCCAAAAAAATAAACCAATCACAAAATACATTTGTAAACTGCTCCCTGCTGTAATTTAGTACTAGGAGATAAAGAGGGTAAAATTGTTATGAGGTGCCCCCTAGCGTCTTTTACTAGTAATAGCACATTAACCAATTATGAGTCAAATGCGTTATGTAATGCAAAAGTAACATCGATTGTTGTGGTATATTGTAAAAGTGAAATAAACCTATGAAATATCTTTAGCTAGGAAAACTTGATAACACGTACAAACACCCTCAGAAGTCCAGCCCCCTATTTTCACTTTAGATAGCTTTAAAGAATACAAAACCTTGACAGGACTCTGAAACAGACTCTCAAGAAAAAAAGTTAATGCAGTTTATCAGTCACTGCTGAAATACTGGGAAAGTGCTGTTTTTATGAGAATTGTTTATATGTTGCCAGATCAGTGAAGAAAATCTGATGTTTAGAATCATTTGCATAGGCCTGAATTAGTACTGCAAGATTGTAGCGTTCCTATTCAGTGACTCTATTGAAACCTTGGCAAGTATAAATCAGATGAACTTCACCAGAGTTTATTTATGCCAACTGAGTTCATGACCCAATTGAATAAAGCTTGTATAAAGTAGGAAGGAGTAATTTTTGCGACTTTGTTTATGTTTAGAAATACTTCTAATATGTATATTAGTAATATTAATATTAGCATACTTAGAAATGTTATTTTATTTAATTCTTATATTAGACTGCTAAGGTGGATTTCCTTTGTGAAATGCTAGACCCCTAGTGGAGCCATGTAGACTTTTTAATTAGCTGACAGTCTAGTTCCAAATTATTTTTAGGAAGAGCTTAACTTTGAACGCATGCATTCTAGGCATTATGATGAGCATTGTTAGGAGGGTGTCTCTACTTAAAAAGCTAGTCAGTGTTATATGTGAGATGACAGGTTAAAATGAGGTGTAAAATGTTTCCTTTTCATGGAGCCTAAAGACTTGCATATGAAAATGAATGATGTATCAGTAGGATCCAGTGTTCAGACAAGTAATATGGAAATTAGTGAAATTTCAGGGATGTGTCTATGCTCTAATTAAAGAGTATAATGAGCTGAGTTCATTATTCACAGTGAATAGAATTAATAAATTGTAACCTGGTCAATGCCCTCATAAAACTAATGGAAGGATTTAACAACCACATAAAATGATATCTCACTTGCAGATATTGTAAGCTGTCTGAAAGTAATATTCACACAACATTTGCAGTTATTTAGGTAATGACAGCTTATTAGAGAAAAGCTGACATTCTCTTCATCACATTTTCACTTCCCCAAAAGTGTTATGAAGCTTGTTTAACATTGACATAAGGCAGTAAAAATAAATCAGAGCACAAGAGAACCCAGAGTTGTGCCTATCTCTGGTTGAATCATGCTAGAAATTTGACTGCAACCAAAATTTGCGGAGTCATATATATGGTAAAAAGGCAGAACTGAAATAAAATAACTGGCTTTCTAACAGTCGAATGAAATGTTTACCATCTGATACAAAAAATATGTCCATCAATTCATCCAGAGGTACTGATCCCTCTTCTCTGGGTCAGTACATGGTAAAAAACCAAAATAGGTATAATCTGCCCCTAATGCTGTTTTATCTAGCTGCATGAAGGATTATCCCGGTTTAAGATCTACTTTATTTACATGTTTGAGTCAAAGAACATTTGCTATTTGACTAAAGACTCGGGAGAAGCCCAGTTTGTATATAGATTATGATTTGGAAGTTATGTTATGTTCTCATATTTGATATCTATGATCCCAAAATATTTTGGGTGTGTTTTGCTACATTACTTTTCCTTGGTCTAGATATCCACATGCTTACGGATGTCTATCCCTAAGCAGACACTCTCAGAAATTACATTGTTAAAATAATGTTTTATTTTTCATAAAAGATTCCTTTCTCAAATCCAATTTGTGCTGATTAGCTTTGTTACGCAGTGTGGGTGCCCAAAAACGTTCCTCTAAGACGTTTACTTCCCTCTACATTGTGTAAATTGCCTGCTAAGTAATCTAGACTTTGCTAACTCTAATGAAAATATAACAAGGCAGATGCTTTGTAAATTTGAAGGCATTGCCGGAGAGAGAGAATGACTGTAAGAAGATTCTGGTGGAGAATATGTAATGCTGTTGTTTTGTTATGTGTGGAGGGGACTCCTTACAGATTGTAGTATTATTCAGTAATTTATGCCTCGCTGTTTGGTACACATTCATTTGTGGTAAGTGGTCAAAGTTACATAGTCAGGTCCCCTAACTGACTATGCTATGCTTTCTGCCCTAACAGGCAGCCAAGTCTAGACTGACTGCTCAGCTAACCAAACCTGCAAGAGGCTCTTACTGGCTGATGAACTAGCTGACCACTGTTAGGGCCTCCTGACTGGCTGCTGGGGAAGAGCAGCCTCCCCATTTACATCCATTTGTGGTAGCTGACGGTAGCCTAGTCAACAGCTTTGCTTGAAGGATTGCTGTAGTAAGCCTCCCTGGTTCTTGCACTTTTGGGGTTTCTGGCTCTGCAACTTTGGAGAACTCTGCTTGGCTTTGGCAACTTGGTCCCTGCCTGCAAAGCCATGGCTCAGCCTGTGACCTGGACTCTGGGATTTCCCCTTGGATTTGGGAACTTGCGCTTCAGCTTCTGCATATCACTCACAGCTACCATGTGTAGTTTTGGGTCTCTAGCTTGTGCCCCTAGCCCACCCCTGCTGGCCTACCCACTAAGCAAGACTGCCCATGGTTTGGTTCTTCTAAGTTCTGCTTTTTCAGACATGAATTTGCTGTCCTCACAAGGAGGGCTTAGCTCTGTGAAAATCAGGAGAAAAAAAAAAGCAAAAGCTACATGAATATGGTCTTGGACACATTCAAGGCAGCCTGGAAAAGGGGTATAGTGCTAATAACTTCTGGTTATTGACTACAAACAGTCATCAGATAGAGGATAACAGCACTTAGTGAATAAGATAGAAAGATAACCTTCTTTGGACTTTCTGTGAGCAGTGACTGCACAACTGTTACGTTGACGTGGAGTGTATGTGGCCAGTAAGAGGTATTGAAGTATTTGCCTTCACACTACTACTGGATCTTCTCCTTTATGATGAATGCATGTAAAAGGTCTATTTATGACCTAGGTCCTAGTTTATATCTTTCAATCTTTCTTCCTAACTTATGCTATGTATTAACAAAAAATATTTTTCTCTGGTAAAAGGCCATGACCTCAAACTAGGGAATTACATTTTGTTCAAGTGAGAATGAGATTGAGAGGTGACTAAAAGTACCCTTTTATAGTGAGAAAATATTTGATGCTAAAGTGCTATTTAATCTAGCTGAGAAGGCATGACGAGAAGTAATGGCTGGTAGTTCAAGTTAGGAAACTTTAAATTTTAAGATAAAGCAAAAACTTTGGAAAAACTATTAAAAGTTTAATAACATTAACTATCTCAAGTGGTGGGTTCTCCCTCTCTCTTCATGTGTTCAAATGATGTATGACTGTCTTTCTGTGTTTTACCTGAATGAATTTTGGGCTCACTTAGGGGAAACTGGGATACATCCTATGGTCTGAATCATGCAGGTCCAACTGGATGATGTGTCCGTCTGGTCTATACAATCCATAAAAAAACTCCCTTGAACTGACCTCCCTAAGGGGATCTTCAAGTTCTTATTACATCTAAAAAATGCAAGATTGTAACTAACTTTACATTTGGACAATCTGTGATATGAAACCCATAATTGACTGACTGGTATCTGTAACTACTGGTAAAACTAGTTTTAGATTTCCACTCAGTTGCATGTATATATTTTTACTGTCTTTTAAGTAGGAATTTTATCAAGAAGCTTAAGTAATTTGGATTCTTTGTTTGTTTGATTCTGCATTTGCCGTCACTTATTTTTTTAATCTACGTTCTTTAAAGCATATATGAGAGACCCATTGTATAAATTGGGTAAGGATAGCACAAATTCATTGCTTAATCAATTTAGCTTTTTGGTGGTTGTTGCTTTCTTATACATGTGAATGTATTTCTTCATGGCAAAAGCCATTGAACTTAAATGATGTACCTAACAGTTTTTGTAAATCCATATTTTTGTCCATATTTTTTTTTTTTAGTTTACTTTGTATTGCAGGCTAAGTTTTGAGAGTGATCTTCTCTCTAGACATAATTACTGCTTTGTATGCTACCACTGAAATAATAGAACTTGAATTCATGCTTATTGTAACTGCAAATTCAATATAAACTATTAAATCTAACTATAAATAATTAACATGTCTGAAGAAACTAATTCCAAATCTTCAGGAAATCATAACACAAATGTTACAAGCCTTTGCACTATTTTATAGCAATTCTATTATATAATGAGTTGATAAAAAGTTATCTTTAATGCTACAGTTAAGACATTTAAGCTACCATTGTGTGTTTAAAAGTTATGCAGTAATATAATCTGTTGATGGTTTTACAAATATGTTGCAATCAATTTTTCAATTAGTGGAATCCATGGTGGATTACCTTATCTCAAATCACATTTACAGAGCCTTTATACCAATAATAACAGTATCTAGTGAGGCTTTAGATAATGTTTACAGAAGAAGTTGATGAAGGGATGCCAATCAGCCATTTGGACAGTATGTGTTACAGTGCTTTCAGGAGATGAAGGTGAGAGTGGGGGGAATAAAGCACGATGATATCTTTTCCTCCTGTTTTCCCTCATTCATAATAGGAGCTGATACCATGTATTTATTAATTTCTTTCTCTTCCAAGCTCTACAGTTCTCTCACATGATACCTCAAAGCAAGGAAGGATTGGGCTAGAATAATGCCTCCTGTGAACTTAACAAGATGTCTCTGATTTTATAGTTGAAAGAAGCAAACGCTTCTGAGATGAGCTGTAGAGTCCCGACTAATCTCTCCAGGGGAAGGAAGACAAAGAACACTAATGCACCTTTAACAACATTATTTAGATGTCTCTGATAAGAAACTGAACGTGGCCAGCCGCCAAAACCTTCCCTAGTAGGTACTCATAGGACCATGTTACATGTTGTAGTTTGAACTGCACACATTGATCATCCACACATTGATCAGTTTAGTGCTAGCTTGGGGTTTGGAGCTGTCACACCTAGCAGTCTAGAAACCTTTTCTGACGGTCCCCCATCTGTACAGCTGTGACTTGCCACTAGAGGCCTAGCGAGCAGGGATGCCCCTTCCAGCCCTACTTCTCTGTTTCACCCATCCCTTGCTTGATGCAGAGGCAGTGTGTGGGGAGGGGAGGGAGGTGGTGGGGTCCCTCGAGAGGGGGCTGCATGAGGAGGCTTCTGCTCACCCTGCTCCTGGCTTGCAGTGCCCATGTGCTTGCTGCCCTACCCCTCCTTGGTGCCCCAGGAAGCTGGCAGCAGTGGTAGTGATTGGCACTGGGCCAGGACCAGGGCTGAGGCATGTGGTAGGGCTGGTGCAGCCAGCTCCCCCCAAGTTGGTTTCATTCTGCAGCTGGGAGTGGAGCCTACCCACAGTCCAAATCTCCACAGCTGCCCTGCCTTGAAGCAGCAGTTTCCCTGGAAGCAGGCTGCCCCCCACCCTATAGCAGCGGCCTCCGGCTCTTGCTGGGCTACATGTGGATCAGGTGCATGCAGCAGGGTGCTGCTGGCACTGCGGGGCTGAATCTTGGAGCCTGCAGGAGCCGGGCCAGGTCTGGGGGCGCTCTGGGGCTGGCTGTGATTGTCCTCTGCTCCCTAGAGCTTGGCAGGGCTTGAGAGGCAAGAGGTTCAGCAGTGGTCACCCACCCAAACAGGCTTAGTGCCGGTGGAGAATGGCAGCCCAGAGCACCTTTCCTGGACCAGGGATCTGGAGGCGGGGAATAGAAAAGCTGTGGCTCCAGTTCCTAGGCTACTCCACTAAGCAGCCAGTTGTATGGGAGCCCAGGAGCTGCCCAAAGTTAATGTGTAACAAGTACCGTAAACCATTATTGTCAGATTTTATAATGAGGGGAATAGTACAGAGGAGCTGGAAAGTGATATTACTTCTGAATATGACAAAAGTGAAACATTTACTAAACTGCTGTGTCTAATTCAGGTATCAAAACTTCAGAAAAATTATTGAAAAATAGGATAAGGTCCTAGAGTAAAAACAGTGACTTAAGGTCAGGAAAGCATATCTTAACCTTAAAACAGATTAAAGAATGGGCTTAAATGGCAACCAGGAGATTTAGATCAAACATAAGGAAAGACTTTGTAACTGTAAGGACAGCTAAGCACTGGGAATTACCTGGGGAATCTCCATGACCAGGGGATTTTAAGGATAGGATGAACAAATATCTGTCAGGCATGGTGTAGGTATAGTTGATCCTGCCTTGAGGGTGGCAGATGAACTAGGTGAGTCCTTGAGGCCCCTCCCAGACCTGTTTTCTAAAATTCTATGACATGACTTTGTCATTCCTTCCTTCTTGCAGGACAGATCTAGACCATGAGGCTTCTCTGGGGCTGGATCAGGATGTGGTGGTGGGGCAAGTAGCAGTGGCCATGAGAGTTAACACAGCCATCACTCGACCTCCCTGCTCCCCCTAACTCCCCCACATGCCTTCCCAGTGAGGCTCTATAACCTGGATTTTGGCAGCGTGGTCTGTTCCTGATTACCCTGCCACCAAATTCTTGCCTTCTTTGGGAGCCCCATGGGCCAGGTGACACATCTCCATGGAATGGATCTGCTTTGCAGGTTGTACATTTGCCACCCCTATTCTGGAACCAGGTGGTCAAGGTATTAGCCCTATGGGACAGATGAATGATGCAGGGCCAATCCATGAGCTGGATTGGGGCCTGTGCCACCCTGGTGTGCTAGGATTGGGCCCCAATGCCCCATGCTATGCCACCCAGCCCCAACCTGTCTGGTATTGGGTGCTGGGGCATGTGCTGCCCCCACCTGGGCCCTGTGCACTGGGATTGGGCCCCAGGCCACCGTGTGCCCCTGACCTATCACACAGGGCCACAACCCACAGGGGCCCCTACAAATTTCTGGAGACAATCCTAGAGTTGCTTCCCCAGCTTACTTCCAGGTTTGGCAGGTGTAAGTATGAGCAGGTGCCAAGAACATGCACAGACTCTGCCTGGACATGCCAGGAATGCAGTATAGACCTACCCACAGTCCTTAGCAAGGGGAAGAAGGTAATGGGGCATGAGCACACAGCCTCTGAGTGGGTGAGGAAAGTAGCAAAGGAAGAGATGAGGGATGTACAGAGTCTCAGACATGAAGGAACCAGTTTTAGGGAGTCTTTCAAATAGTGATGCATGGAACAGGGTCAACCAGGGACCTTGTTGAGAGGCCAGCAGTGAGCCCCTCATGGGTACAAAGACCTTGGCCTATAGAGAAACCAAAATGTGCAGCCCCCGGTTATTCTGCTACAGGTTTAAGTGCCAGTTAAACAAATTGTCACTTTTTGGATGCCAGATGCTCTGGAGCATTTAAAGCACTGTAATTAGTTTGGGTCAGATTCATGCTTCTGTCTATCACAGCACCCTCTATTACAGCGTTGGGGTAAAATTGCAGCGTCATTTCTTGGCCTGCAGCAGTGGATTTGTCAAATCAGAAGCTTCATCTGGAAAGGGCAGGCATATGTGCAGGGTTCCTGTTGCTGTAGTTAGTTCTCTCCCTCTCCTCAGCTGCAAGAGCTTGGCATTTCAGGAAGGGCCCTGGTAGACATTACATTTATCCTGCTTCATATGAGAGATTAGCGTGACAAAAATGTGACTGGCCACACCTTCGTGGTGTTAGTTGCATTATTACAATGACTGATTTGCCACAAAATGTCAGACCCACATCAAAGCCTCCATGGCTCACCAAAAGCATCCGGGAATGTCTCCTTGCTAAAAGGGAGGTGTATACCCAATGGAAAGAAGGGGACATCACCAGGGATGACTATACTGCAGTCACTCGGGGATGTAGGGGGGCAGTCAGGAAGGCCAAGGCAGAGATAGAATTAGGACTAGCTTCCCAGATTAAGGACAATAAAAAGTCCTTCTTTAAATACATAGGGAGTAAAAAGAAGGTTCCAGGTAATGCAGGATGTGTTGGGAAATTTGGTTGTCACACTAGACAACAAAGCTGACATGTTTAATGATTTCTTTGCCTCTGTCTTCCTAAGTAGGGGCCAGAACAGTCACCCCCCTGCTGGGCCCCCCTCGGGCCCCAGGGGAGGCACACCTGGGGCAAGGGTTAGTGAGGAACTACTTGGGGAACTTCTGGAGGGGTTGGACATATTCAAGTCAGCCGGCCCGGACCATCTCCACCCTAGAGTTCTAAAGGAATTGGCCGAGGTCATTGCAGGACTGCTGGCACGGCTTTATGAGCACTTGTGGTGCTCTGGTGTGGTGCCAGAGGACTGGAAGAGGGCCAGTGTGGTTCCCATCTTCAAAAAGGGGAAGAAGGAGGACCCGGGAAACTATAGACCAGTTAGTCTTACCTCAATCCTAGGCAAGCTGTTTGAGAAAATTATTCTGGCACACATCCACGAGGGGCCAGCAGGGGACTGCATGCTTAGGGGCAACCAACGCGGGTTCATCAGTGGCAGGTCCTGTCAGATGAACCTGGTGGCCTTTTACGATCAGATCACCAGATCGTTAGGCGCAGGGGTAGCAGTGGATATAGTCTTCCTGGACTTCCGGAAGGCTTTTGACAC
>NW_017728931.1:87673223-87725918 GCF_001723895.1 Crocodylus porosus | reverse complement strand
CGGACTCGATGATCTACTCAGGTCCCTTCCGACCCTAGAAACTATGAAAGAAATTGCCGTTTCAGATAGCAGCTTCTGTGTCTGGCCAGGGCATATTTAATTTGTGGCCTAGTCTTGAACCCCTTGGGCCAGAGGGACAGCATGGAAGGAGAGCTGTCAAGGAAGCTTCCAGTCTTTCCCCATCTCCATTGCCATATGGTGGTAATGGGGGACAGGGGTATAGTGGCAGCAGGGGCTGACCAGGTGGCTTCCCTATTCCTCACAACCTTGCCTCAGGGCAGCTTGCCCTTTAAAGTGCCCAGATGGTAGGCAGCTCTAGACCAGAGCCTGCTGAATCAGCCTTTTGGCTGCTGCAGTCACCACAGCAGCAATAGGTGATCAGGAGAGCAGGACAATGAGCCTGTTTGGGTCACTGATAGGCTTTGCTGGAGGTGGGGGAAGCTGAGGAGCAGCCAGCCCTGGCCCAACAAAGGCTTTTACTCTTGTGCTCTGCTGTATATGTGTGCCTGCCCACAGTGCGCCATTTTCTTGTAGTGCTATAAACAGCATCTGCCAGGGCACTAAGATCTGTCACCTGTGTGTTCCTTGTCAGTGCCATAGGATAAAAAGGGAGTCTTTCTGACTCCCATCCTGCTTCTCTTAGTGTATCCTATCTTTAGAGTACAGCATTGTAAAAGGTGTGCCAGCAGCTCATGTAGGTATAGCCACACTAGGTTTAAATTTGTGAGTTTGAGCGATCATAGCAGAATTGTTGCAACAGCACAGAGCCTGACGCATGCGACCAGCCTATTTACCCTGGGGTCCTGGGGTAGCTTAGCACCAAGGTCAATGCCTGCTGCAATTGTGGCTATGCTGTTACCAGTACCCATGCGAGTTATTTTACAGCTAACTTCAGTATGCTTACACAAATGACAGTCACACCTTTGAGTTCAATTTAGACATAACCAGGTTGTGCAACACTTGAGATGGCACTGAGGCTGTCACATATTTCCAATGCACAGTTGAAGTGAAGAAATCCTGCTTACAAGGATTTATGCACTTCCATGGGTTTCTGTTATACTGAGATCAGCAGGCATAACATGCCACTGTCCCCAATGCCACGTCCTCTTTCTGTCTGCTTCCATCATCCTCATCTCTGTAACAAGGAAAAGAAGGGGTATATATTGGATTCCATTGGCTTCATTCCACAGCTCAAAATTGAGCCTGCTTCATTTTTTCAGAGAGTAAAGCCATTCCCAGCCTAGATGATGTCTCTGCAGATTATGGAAAACAGGGAGGAATAAAAAAGAAGAAGATACATTTTTGGTGACAGCGAGGCACCATGGTGACTCACTCTGAAACCTCCTTCATGTGAGAGGCTGCCTCACAGCTTTCCCTGTGGCAGGATGAGACTCTACATTTAAAGGAGCAGAAACAGGGGGTGAAAGAATAGTATTATTTTCTATTGCAACATATACTCTATCTTACTTCAGTATAAAATAAATATAAATTGCTGGTAAGTGTGCATCAACAGTGAGAGAAGCAATATTTGTCATTTGCTTTCATTCTGGTTCTTCACCTGTAGCAATTTGCATATATTTTCATACCTACTAATTGTAATTTTCACTGTCCTCTCTTTCAGGAATTTTCCCTTTTACTGAGACTTTTTTTCCTAAGGATTGGACCCAGGCAACTTCTGGAGCAATTGATTGGAACTTAGTTGCCTACATGCAGCTCTTGTCCAATGTCTTTTGAGACAGGCAGTATCCAACATTTATTCTCTACAGCCACTGATCTCTGAAATGCTGTAGGCAATTTAGCATATCTGCAATGGTGTGTGGTTTTAATTAGTGTGATTCTAACATTTTTATTCATTGGAAGGTCAACTTCTCTCCTATCGTCTGCTTAATCTAGAGGTTTTGGAAGTAGACACTAAGACGCCCCTAGTCAAGAATTTATGGTGACTTGAACTTGATGTGCCCACAAATTCTTCTACTTCCTCATCATATTTTAGGACACATACCATTTGTTCTCTCTCGGGCCCTATCTGCTGCATTTTTGAGATGCCCTTTCTTGGACACTGTGAGAATTAATAAGATGAAGTCTGCAATTCCATATCTACAAGTGAAAACAACAATGGGACCAGTATTATTATGAGCTCAACTTTGTATTAAGACATTTTAAATGGCATGAAGATGCAATAAAGGTGATTTTGAGTTATTTCTGTAGAGATTTTGCAATGTTTAAAATGATCATTGCCTTAACATTTCGTTCATTCATTTCTGCTTTCATTAATGTCTACAAGAAGGTAAAGGCAGTTTGGCTGGATTCACAATGGGTACCGACAAGGGTACAAGGCTGGGCATAATAACACCTCACTTTTTGGAACCCTGTGGCTAAATGAAATACCAAGTTAGTTGCCCAAAGCGCCCTATAAACTGTTTGGGGAGAGTGAGACACCTAAACATAGGATTCACATAACCTAGAATGATGAGCAAAGGGGCAGTAAAGAAGGCTTTAGAAAATTTTTAGGGGAGTTGGTTGGACTTAAGTGCCTAGTGTTGTATAGCATACACCACTCTTTTGCCCAATAAACCAGTCACTGAAGTACTCAGCAGAGACACTGTAGACTTGGGTACGAGTGTCTCTTCTGTCCTCTGTCTATCCTTTCCTCCCCCACCCCAAATGGTTACCAAACTATCAGGTTACATGGAATTCTGCAACTGGTGGAGAAGATAGAGAAGACAGTGCCCTTCTTAAACTTTCCAGTTGAAGTTATTCTACTTGGAATAATTAATATTTATTAGATCAAGACAGAACAAATGTATATGTGAATGAGGCCTGTAGTTCACTTTGGCTTTCACGTCACAGACGGGAGACCTAGTTTCCAGTCCTGGCTCCAGTCTATAGTTCATTATGTTATGAATACTGGAGCAGCTTCAACAAGAGAGATTTTGGGGAGTTCTGCCCCAGGTTATCCTATAACTTGGTAGTTAGCACTGTAACAGTGGGATATAAAAATGTATGTTCAAATCTTCTCAATCAGAGGAGAGACTTGTCTCTGGGTTTCCAGCATGATGCCCCTAACTCTTATGCTATTAAAAAGGGGGGCAAGAGAGAGGCTTCTCTTCCGACTGTGTTTTATGTGGGGTTAGATAGATATGCTCTGAGCATGCCTGCTGGATTAGGACTAGAGGTGAGAGGCTGGGGACTATGTATTTTGTGAATCTTGGTAGAATTTAGCTGTAAGGTAATCTCTGAACTCAGTGCAGCAAAGATTTGGGCAGCTGTACACACATCCAGAACCAATAACCTAGGCACCTATCACAGAAGGTGCAGGTACAGAGGTACTTTAGGTGCCTCCATTGTTGGGGGTGGGAGTGTGAACGATAGCGGCAACTAAATAAGGTTCCAAATTCCCTCTTGTAAAGCTAGCAATTCCTTGAAATATCTCTACTTCCAATATGATTTGACTTAACCATGTGGTACATGCAACATGACTGATGACTGTTTATTTTTCCTCCAGTGCTGGGAAGTTCCCAGTAGAACACACTTTCTCCCACACCCTCTAAATCAAAATCACACTACAGCTCTTGGGGAGTGCAAATATTAATTTATTTCAGTAATTAAACCAGAGAAATATTAAAATGGCTTGTGAGATGACAATATGAATATTGGAATTTTAATGCCTTAGGCTATAACCTTATTAAATAAAGATGTAAAATAATGAGAATTGTGAGAACTTATTGTTTCAGAAGTATAAGTCAAAAAAATGGCCAAGCACTCAGTGAAAATTAAAGCCTAGACTTAAAAATAAATAAATATGTATATATACATGTCTGTGTACATATGTGTGTGTATATAAAAATACATACTTTTTCATAATGACTCATTTTGGTCCCCTTTATTCAGCTTTCCCTACTGAATTACTTGTTAAGACATTTTGGATCCCTACAGAGCCAAAGTGTATTTAGAAAAGTTCCTTACAGGACCTGTGATGTTGAGGCCAGCATCAGTGTTTCTGTAGACTACGTGTTCTTCAGTACATTATTGCTATTATAGTAAGATTTCGTGCCAGATTATTTCTGTAGGAAATCCAGTGGAAAGTCCAGCCTATTATCAGGGATAAAGTAATGCACAGTCTTATATGGGTATAAACATTTTTTCACTTCCATTTTCCTTTTCAGAAAAGATACATCTTTGTTTTTCTGTGCAATCAAGACATTTATTCTTTTCTTTTGTGATCAAAGATAAGACTATCATGTATACAGCTTTGCTCTGATTCCATTTTGTTTCATATAGGAATAGCAGTATGATGTAGGATCTAAGGAAAGACTGAAGAGTAGGGGCAAATTTCATGTGCATCTTGTTTGCAAGAGGTAGATTTGACTGAGGGATCATATATTTGAAACCATGGAAGGGACATGTATATTCCATACGTTATTTGAAATTCTCAAATGTCTTGTGCATAATTATGTAGCTGAATGCACATGCTGTCATTCTCTTCTGTGACCTGCACCTTTAAATTTAGCAAATGTCCCTCATTTTTGTAAAGCAACTTTGATTTTAATGAGGCAGCACCAGGATTGCATAACTGAATATTGAACCACCTCCAAACTGGAATATATGGTATTTCCATAAGCCACACCAGTACTTCCATTTCCCTTTGGAGCATGTACAGCTGGAGTGTCCAACTTGCTGTACAAAACATGTGAAATTATGCTGTTGCATTTTTCTACCTAGTGTTCTCTGGGCTCTGACAAAATGGAAGGGATGGGAGGAGCTTTTAGAAAATTAGCAGAGCCATTTTCATAAACATTCAATATGGCACTTTTCCCTTTCAACGTATGTGTTGTATTACCCATTAAACATTCCCATTAAACTTTTAATTATCCCACTGGAGCGATTGAAATAGATTATATTCCAAGGTATAAATGGGCAGCAATACACAAGACAGTGACTGGGTTGCTGGTGGTGGTAATGGCACCAGGCCAGTGGCAGCGACAGCTGCTATTTTTGCATGTGTTCTAAGTCCGTGCCCAGTGCTGATCCCCTGATCACCCCTTCATATCTCCTGTAGTTACACTACTGCCAGTGCCAACATAGCTGAAGCTTTTTCAGGCAATCAAAGAATCCTATTTGCTTTGCTTGCAATTCTCTTCTCTGCTATGTGGCAGACTACAAAGGGTAAGAGCAGCATGTCCCATTTTCACACAGCTTTTGCACTGTGGGTTGTTGAAGAAAGTAATTGATGAAAGCATGGGTTCATCTACTTTAATGTTATCTGAAGTGTGGTAAACCACAACATCTTCTTCATCTGGTATTTTCCAGGACGGGGAATTTTCTTTTTACATATAAGTTTTCAGTGCCAAATAAGCATGTGTTCCCAGTGACATATGATATATATCTATTCATCACAGGGAAAAGCTAGAGGTTTTGGAATATCTTCATTTTATTCAATTCTAAGTTGTTATTTTTGGTTTCTCAAACTGGTACATCTTCAGACAAGATTGATAACATATAATTGATGTCGTAGCCATGATGATCCAGGAAATAAGCTAGGGACAATGGCTTTTATGACTGATACCTTTTATTGGACCAATTGCATGGTTGGGATAGACTTAAACAAGCTTTTTGGGTACCATAGTAGAAAGAAACAGATAAGCAAAAGTAAATAGCAGATGAGACGAGGGCTTGTGTAAATAAAAACACGATATCAGATAAATTATCAAGTAGTCATCAGGCAAGAGAAATGTAGAAGAAACCTGATAAATGGAAGAGCAAAACCAATTGGGAGGCCATTATTACCTTGAAGTACAGATATTAGGGAGTATGAGGTAGATTGTAATAAGGCATGAAGTCACCGGCTGTGTTGAGTCCCCTGGTACTTAGGACACTGACAGACACACAGCTAGCTCCCTGCTGTAACTTATGGTGCTTTTCAGGAAGCACTATAAGTTACAGCAATCCTCCTGACCCAACAGATGCTTGCTGTTGGGTTCGGGGGGTTGAAAGGTTGAGCTCCAGTTTGAAGTGGCTATGTGCCTGCAGCTGCTCCCCCTGCCTCCAAGCTTCTCCCCCTCCCATTCTGAAGACAGTGCCAGAGCTGGGTCTGGGCTTTGCCCAGCTTGTGCTAGAGGGTGGAGTGGGTGGATTGGAGCCCCCCTGAGAGGGCTCTCAAGCGGGGTCTCCAATCTACCCACTCTACCCCACAATGTAGGCTGGGCAAACCCCAGACTGAGCTCCCTCTCCTCTCCCCCTCCCATTTTAAAGACAGCACCTGAACTGGGCAGGTCTGCATTAGCTCAGCCCTCTTCCTGGCACATACTGACACAAGTTAATCTAGGTGCTCCACTTCGAAGCACCTTCAGCTGAACCCTCATGTAAGGAGGGTTCAGATTGTTGTGCAATGGGGCACTTTTAAAGCATTCTGCAGCCATGTACTTCTGTAAGGACGTGGCTGTAGAGCACATCAGGGGGCTGATCATGCAACAAAATATCACTTACGTCAGCATTCTTAGTGTCTAATAGTCCCATCAATTTTTGTTCTGAGGCTCAACTTTTGAAGGTGTTTTGTGAATATTCCCTTGAGCAGGAGAATTGTGAGATCAGATGGGAACTAGTATTTCTGTAAAATAAATAAATAAAAATCTTCTACTTGTGCTCTAGTCTCTCATACATAATTGAAATATTGGGTCATGAATCCTAAATTACTCAGTTTCTGCAAGCTCAAAGTAAGTCCCACCCTTTATTCAGGTGGCCTCACTGGTTTTGTTAACTAGAGAAACAGCTGTGTTTGCACATATTCATTACCTGTTGCTAGGACAGCTCTGAGCTAGCCCTTAACCATAATATTCTAGACAGTTGAGATTCAAATGCTATAAAACAAATGAGAGTAGCCTCTCCCTTAGAAGATGTACTCAGTTTCTCTTAGCTGGAAACAGTTCCTTACATATCTTTAGAGGTAATTTTAGAAAACCCACTTGGCGTACTCATTAAAAAAGCTATTACAGCTCACAAGCATAATTAATTAACTTTAATGAATAAATTCAAAATGGAGAGAGAATTAGAGCAGCAGCATCAACAAAAATAAACTAGAGGGGGAAAAAAAAAGGCCGCAAGAGTAAAACAGTGAGGCCAAAAACAAGAGCGTATAATTAAGTTAAAGACTTCCAAATGATTTTCCTTCTCAACCTGTCCAGTGAAAAGCAGAAGCCAAATGGTGAGCTCTGTTCCCAGATCAGTCCACACAGACAGCTAGTCAGACAGCTGTATATGGTAGATCAGAGGTTGGTAACCATTACAAATAGCAGGCTGCAAACTGTGAATTGGCCAGTGCTGCAGGCTGACAGTCTCCTGCTG
This sequence comes from Crocodylus porosus, assembly GCF_001723895.1. Taxonomy (NCBI): domain Eukaryota; kingdom Metazoa; phylum Chordata; order Crocodylia; family Crocodylidae; genus Crocodylus; species Crocodylus porosus. The sequence continues at coordinate 87,718,577 of NW_017728931.1, read as the reverse complement.
CCGCCCTAGCAGTCCCTGCTTTCCTGCTTTCATTTCCTCACCTCCTTCCACCTACCACAGTCTTTACTGACTGTTATCACTAAGCTCCACAAATTTCCATGACCAACGACTACACTGGGGGCCAAATTTGGTGGTGAGGGTAGAGAGCGGGTATGGTTGGGGCATCACCAGAGGCTGCACAGGCAAGAGGTGGAGTATGCAATAGGAATGTATGGGGATGAACAGCATGCAAGCAGGCAGAAAGACCCTGGGGCAGTCTCTCTGCACTGCCCCCACCACTGCATACTGCTACACACAAACTCTTCATAGGCCAGATCCAGTACCCATGATTAATTATTTCAGATCACCTGCAACGGAGAATGGAACATGGGTTTCACTGATCAAAGGTCTTCCTGAGCTTAGCAGCCTATAAGATAGCATAGTAAGACAGGCCACTTTCTGTAGGTAACAGCACACAAGGGAGAAGTGTGGCTAATATCACATCTGGCCATTTTTGACTTCCCAGGCTAAATGACTAGGTATTGATTTACAGCTGAGTTAACTTGGGAGGAGCACAAGGTTCAAAATCGTACCTTGCAGGATACCTTACAATTCGGCCATTGTGCCTGTTTGTTTATTTTATTGTTGCTACCACTACTTTTTTTTCAAACAACCAATCGAAGACTGAACTGCAGCCACAATTTTCAATTTGATTTCCCTTGACTCTGCTGCAGCACACTGTTAGATTCATTCATTGCCTTTTTTCCTAACTGAACTATAACAATCTAAAAGTCACAAATTGTACTGTAAGGCAGTTGGTCTCTACCTGTACTACTAGTTAAAAGTTCCTAATTTATCTCTAAAATAACATAGTCTATTTACTGAATGAAGAAAAATACATCAAGGCCTTTGCTGCTGGTGTGTAAAAGGTGAGATCCTGTAATTAAGACACCTGCCTGGATTAAGGTTGCATGACCATTTGAGTATTTAGTAACTTCTGAGCACTGGAATTTGCAATCTTAATAGTTTTAGGGACGTATGTGGTAGCTGTGTTGGTTTGAGACAAAAATAAATGCAAAAATCTAGAACTCTTGGTTCCAAAATGGTTTTTATTAGACCAACTGAGAAATTACATAAAAAAATCTTCAGCAAGCTTTTGGGCTCATGCGCCCTTCATCAGGGTCAAGGTAACTTCTTTCTCTGAGCCTGATAAAGGGTGCATGAGCCCGAAGGCTTGCAGAAAAAAGGTTTTTTTTTTCCAATTTCTCAGTTGGTGTAATAAAAGGTATCATTTTGGAACCAAGAGTTCTAGGTTTTTACTATCTTAATAGTGTTATTTTAATATAGTTTTTGGGTGTGTGCTTATTCAGTAAAATTAGGGTCAGGAAGGCACAGTGCAGCCAGTCAATTCTACTTTCTCTGTTGCTGTGATACATAAAATTTATGTATTCTAAGTAAAATAATCAGTTTTCATTGACAGAAACCTCCCTGCAGTGGCAGATCAAAGATTCATGGGGAGAAATCTGATTTACTCTCATGCTGAAAATAAGGATGAGCCTAAATTTACTAGTTTCTCTATATGTACCAGGCTTTTCACACAGCCTTCTGTCTGCATAACAGGTTCATATAAGCTTTTTAATAGAGGTAATGAAATTCTAACAGGCTTTAGACTGGAAGACCTATTTCCAATTCAAGCCCTAGCTGTCAGAGGTTATTATTCTGCTGCTGATGTTAAACACTAAATTGGATTTCATGGCAAATTCTCTTCTGTTCCAAAACTTCCTGTCAAAATGTGGCTTGTTGCTAGGCTGTGAAAGCAAGAGGAGGCATGAAGCTTCTAATTTTTAGAATTAAGCTGAAAGAAAAAAATCTCACCATGATTCCCTGTGACAGGTCAGGTGATCCAACTCTGGGGAAAAGAAACAAACATCAGCTAGGACTGAAATAAATGAAGAGCAAAAGGAGATATTTCCTAACAGAAATAAATCAGTGAAAACAAAGGTTGCTCTCGTTCTCAGCCAGCATTTCTCATCCCAATACTGGGTCAGACTTGAAGTGTGCACAAGTAATTTTAACAAGGTCAGATTTATTTTATATCCCTCCCTTCACAAAATTTATTGCATACATTATTCAGAATACATTAGATTACTAGCCTAGTTTATTGGTAGGAATAAAAATTTAACTCAAACAATAGGGAGAATATCTGTGAATAAATTCTTCAGTGATTATCATCCCATCATCAGCTCCATTCTGACTCATACTATGTTTCATTCCCTACCTCCCCAGTCCAAGTCTCTACATTGTCAATTGGGGATCATTGCACTCCAGTCAGATTTCCTTCATGGCCATTTTCCCTGACATGTGTAGCAGTTTCTTTGTTCAGGAGAGAGCCTTGACACTTTTGTGGTGACCACAGAAGCGAGTCTGTCCTCGTTACAGTCTGGCAATACCCCCTAATTATTTCTGATAGTCTCAGACTGACCTTTTTTGTGTATGTTGTAACCGCTCCATCTCTCCATTTCAGTTTCACACAATTGCTTTTGCAGTGACACAGCACAGGAGTGACGAGATATAACAGAGATGTAAGTATGGTTATGTGAGAGAAGAATTGCATAAATTCATTGTTCCAGAATTATTCATAGGCTTTGTGAATGTTTATATTTTTTCAAGTGGTATAAGCTACAGGCATAAGTAGGAGACTTAATTTAGTTTTTGAACCTTCGAATGCAACACCTTTCCTAAGCAACACTGGATCTTGTCTGCACATCAGGCCTGTTGTCAAGCTCCAAATCTCAGGTTTAGAACTCCAAAGGGGTTTAGGCATGTACAGTGATAGGCACTTAAAGCCACAATTTAGAGCCTCAAAATCTCCAATCGGCTGTCACATTTTCTAGGTTTCTAAGTTTCTGTCAGTAAAGGTGTCTAGATGCTGGGCATTTATACAAACTACTCAAGTCTTGATGTGTGACAGAGCACTTTTGGGCTGATCGGCACGTGGCAGGGGCTGCAGTAGGCTGGGACAAAGCCAGCAGAGCAGGCAGCCAAGTGAAATCCCTGAATGTCAATTTTAAGGGGGGAGGTATGTGCCAGAGCACCTTTGGGGGTGTTTGCCACTCAAGGGTTCTGAGGTGAGCTTGCTTTGGTGGAGCAGCAGGGGAAACCTCCCCCAGGAACTATATTAAGGGAGGAGGTGTGTGGCAGGGCACTGTTGGTACCTGCCACTTTAAGAGCTGAGCCAAGCAGCCAGCAGGTGCTTAATTGTGATGGCCATTTTAGCTGCCTATATAAACAGAGCAGTTTGCTGCTGTCAGAGCAGGCAGTAACATTATCTGGCTGCAAGGTTTCATGCAGCATCCTGGCAGTAAGGGCAGGAGCTGTAAAAGATGGTTTGAAGGCTCCTGGTCCTGGGCATGACCTAAAACTGCACCCTGCTGGGAGTGGGTGGGGCTCTCAGTGGTGCAGGAGCCCCCAGAAAATGCCAGGCCAGTACCACCCTACTGAAAGGTGGGTAGGGGTGCCTTAACCCCAGCCCTCACCTTTGGGTGGGTCATTTATGGGTAGCTGGGGGGCCAGGCATGGCTATGGCCACCTAAGCCCTGTGGGATGCAAGACCCTGAGGAATGAGAGAGGGGGCAAGACATGGCTGGAGCCACCTAAGCCCAGGGAGGGTACAAGGGCCAGGCATGGCTATGGCCACCTAAGACCCACAGGGGAGAGAAGTCCTGTGGCCCCAGTGAGGGGAACGGTGTGAGATGAGGAGCCCCAGTGAGGGGAAAACCAGAGGACTGGGAGCCCAGTGTCTATGAGTGTATAGAGTTGCCTCAGAAGGGGCCAGGGCAAGCTTAGATCCAGTCAAGTAATTGGCTGGCCACTACCCCGGTGAGGATCATGGGAAAGGCCCAAAAGATGGTACATCTGCCACCCAAGGTATGAGCTAGCTAAAGCCTATGGCCTAAGGAGCCCGCTCCAAGAGGGAACAAGGCAGTACAAGTTGTCGAGGAGTGAAAGAGACCCTGTGAGGGGGTGGAGTGTGAGAGGCCCTAGTAAGAGGAAGGCGGTATGAATGTGTGTGCATCTGAGGCCTGACAATGAGGCCTAAGCTTGGTCTGGCTGTAGGCTGGGAGCATTATCATCTGAACGCCATCTGCAAGGCTTGGGCTGCTGTGTAGAGGAGCAGTGGAACCACAGATGGTGTCCCCTGTTATCGGGGCAAGAAATAGGCAGTCTCCCACCTTAATTAACAACATAATTAATTACAACAAGGCATGGCAGGAGAGACAGGTGGGTGGTGTGCCCAGAGGCAGTGGGGAAACCAGCACTGTGGCTGGTCAGGGAGTTCCTACTTTGCCACATGGTGGTACAGAACAGCCCAGCATCTAGACTACTATAGGATTCTCAGAGTTGGCTTTCCTCCACCTTTGCTGTATACAGGGCTGATAGGCATCTTCAGAATACTCCCACTGGCTTGGGCCTTGCACATAATGCTGCCAGGAGGATGTGCTTCTTAGTTAAAATGTTCATCAGGGATATAGCAGTTCAAATCCCATCTCTTTTGCCTGATGTCAAACAGGGCAGAATACAGGACTCCTACCTCCCAGGATATAGAACTCCTACCTCCCAGAAGAGTGCCATAGGCTAGGGACAGTTGCACGTAAACTGCTATAAGTAATCAGAAACTGTCTCAAATCTGTAACACAACAGAAGCTTAGTCCATATAAACCACTTTCAAAATGGCTGAAACCAGCTTAAGATAAACCTGTATAGATGTCATATCAGACTTAATTGATTTAGGTTAAATCAGTTTATTGAACTTCTGTCCCTGATCCTCTCCAGATTCATGTTAACTCATAGTCCCTCAGCATCCCAGGATGCAGGGTGGGTGGGCTAGACTTGGCCCAAACTCTCTGCTCCAGCTGAGCAGGGAAGTGTGGTCTAGTGCCACCCAGCTTCTGGCCTGGGCCACTGCAGTCATGTGGCTGCATTTCTGGAATCAAAAATGAATGTCTGTTCTCTTGTTTATTGGTTCAATCTACACATCTTAGAATAACCTACACCGATTGAATTGATTCAGCCTAGGTCTTTTTGACTGCCTGTACTTACCAATAATCACTAGGCTCTTTGGTAGTCTGAGGTGAGGTTCTCTTGAGTGGAAATTATAGTCTTTCTCACTTTTTCTGACTCCATGAATATCTAAAAACATATGTATAAAGTGTAAAAAGTATCAAGTGAAATGGCTTTTCAGAAGATAATGAGCGACACCCAAGATACCTTCATTAGCTAAAGCATTCCTGAGAGGTGGGAACCCTTGATAGGAGGTGGTAACTTCAAACTAGATAGATTTGAATCTGTGTCCCACACCTGAAGTGAATGTTCTCATCGCTGCGTGATCAGCAGATATCCCGGTATTCTCTAATTTTAAAAAAAATCACAAATTCTCTGATAACTCCCCCCCAAATTCACCATAAAAACGAAACACCACTATATATTTGTAGGTATCAATTGAAAGGGAAGCTGGCCCCACTGCCCCCCAGACAAGCTGCCCACAGCCCCATCCCACTCTCTGTCCAGGCTCTGAGGCCATGCATTGCAGCCCCAAGTCCCATGCATCGCCTGGCTGGGCGGTAGCCCCAGCCCTGCCTAACTCATTCCCTCCCTCCTTTTGTCCCTCACTCCTTATGGGGGCCTCAATCCCCCACTTCCTCACTCCTCTACCAAAGTTGCCTTCAGGAACTGCTCTCCAGGCTGCCTGGTGGCCATGTGCATGTACATGCACATAGCACCCCCTGCCTGACTGCCCTCCTCCTGCTCCCCACAGCTGCTTGCAGACTGGAACCCTGCCAGCCTGCAGAGAGCTATTTGCAAAAGAGCAAAATTTGCATGTTTCTCTGTTAAAATGAAAAATTCATGTTTTTTTCTGGTAAACGGGAAAACCCACTTTTCCCCCATTTATCCGTGGGAAACGAGAAACCTGGATCCCTGGTGATCAGTTATAAGGGAGGGGAGAATTGTATCGCCACTACCACTTTTTTAAATGAGATGGGACTGGCCTGACTTAGGGCCCTAACTCCAGAAGAAGTTTCATGGCTAAGAATTCTGAACATAAATGCAGAAAAAGCCTTGTCTGAACATTTAACAAGTGAGTAGTAGAGGAGATTGGAAGCAAGAAGTGACATCTTGGTGCTTGAATATGAGATGAAGGTATAGGCTTATCTGCAGAGGCTCTTGAGTGAACACAAGCAGCTTTTATGTGATGTGATGGAGAAAGGGAAGGAACACACAGCATGGAGGGACCAATGGAGATGTTCGAAGCAATGCAGTAAAACAGTAGTTGACTGGCAAGAATTGCACATTTTAGGAGGATGGGATTTTCTTGATTCTTTTTGTTATTTCCTGTTTCTCTTTTCTGACTTTTTTAACACCTTTTCTACATTTCCTACCCCTTGTTACCTTCCTTCATCCATGTTTTCTATCATCTGTTTTCTCCTTCCACCTTTTATTTCCTCTTGTCCCTTCTACTCCATTCCACTAGTTGGATAGAGATAAAGAATCGGGTGACTCACTATGCCTATGGGCTCCAATGCACTGGAAATCTGATTAATCGAGTCTGCTGGAGCACGTAAATTGATATGCTCTTGCTGCCTTCCGTATCACATGTATCAGTGTTGCTGCATGCCTCCGTGCTGAAAAAATGCTGGCAGTGTGGTTTGAAATAAAACACATTCAAAGTGCCCTGCCACCCCTTTTCCAGCATGGGGATGCATGGCAATGCTGATGCATGTGATGTAAGGGCACTTTTCATTAGCGGTGCTCACTATTTAAAGTGCCTAGTGCTGCATCCCACAGCACAAGTAAAAATGCCCTATGGTTATGCAGTGTTGTCAGCTTTCAAGAGTTTATTGTAAGGCTTATGCTATTTGGCATTCTTTCTAAAATCCCAGATTCTGGAATCAAATGAAACTGCAATTTCCATTTATTTTATTTCAATTTTCACAAGAAGCTGCGATTTTCATTAAAAGATTGTCTAGCTCTCTTAGTTGCAGAAGAAAGCTCAGTCAAAACTGCTACTAGATATTCTGAGGACCAGTGAAAAAGAACCTAATCATTTAAAAATCTTACAGGTTTGAGACAGGCATAATGCATGACTTCAGAATACTAGAGGGTGGCAAGATTCTGAATGGCAATGCAATGTTTCAGGTAACTATGAATACCAGTAACTGGATTCACAGCATTTCTTCTTATTATATATGGTTATTCCTCTAAACATACTATGCCAATTGGAGTAGACTGCAATTATGGAGAGAGTCACCTCAGTGAGATAAAGCACAATGTCAGAAGAAACGCCTACCATTTTTCACTTGAGTAATATACTATTATAACAGGAAGCTCTGGTGTCTGACCCCCTCATGTGACAAGGTTATTAACCCTGAAAACGTGTCCAAAGTGCTTTTCCTAAGGTTAGAAAATAAAGTACAATTGTCTTCCCTCAATCACTGTTTTGGTGTGTGTCACCTTCATCCTAGCCATATATGTCCTTTAGAGGTTGAGGAAGAAAATAAAGCCATATACCTATAGCTAAAAATGTTCCTATGTCTGATCTCCTGGGAAGAGAGAATTTATGAGAATCTGAGGAAGGCAAAAAATCCTTTTCAGATCAATTTGTCCTTAGACTGAGTGCCTTGAAAAATACTTCCTGAGGTAAATAAAAAAATTCTCTATGTACCCTGGAGTAAAATCTGAAACATGGAATTTCTTCAACTTAATTTTTATTCTGAGTGACAGAACAGGCTAGTCATTCCAAAATAAAAGCTATCAGCGTTTGCACTATGTAACTTTGAAAGAGAAAGAGATTTGACACATTATGGAGAAATAATGTAAATGTAAATAGGTAAAAAGGCAAAGGGAAGCTCCTGTTAAAAGCTAGAGATTTTGTGACTTTTTCCCCCTTAAACCTTTACAAGGCTTTTGTTTAATTTTCAAATTACACAATACCTTCTTTGATCTTTTTTATAATTTTATGTGCAAAAGCTAGAGAACACTGAGGAAAATAAGCAAAACAACCCCCGCACCCACTACACCTCAAAACAGTATCGATGTATCTTGCAGGTAATTTCACAAACAAAAACCAAATTTTCACACTCTGTGGTCAATGGCTAATCTCCCAGGTTTCATTTTTCAGGAATACAAAGGGGGAGTTTCTTTTAAAAGTCAATGATAGCCAGGATCCTAACTAGTCTAATCATGTTGGCACTGCGCTGGGAAGGACTGAAGGTTTCTGTAGGGAGGGAGGTGGGCCATACTGGGTTTTTTTGGAAGGATCAATCCTAACAATTTGGATGAATCCAGTCTACTATGAGACTGCCACTCTGCCTCCTGTTAGATTTAACCCATCCGCCTGCTCATGGTACAAGAGCTGGAGCTCAGATTCACAAATATGTAGATCATGCATAAGCCACATAAGGACAAAGGTGGCACTGGTGGGAAGCAGAGGAAGTTTGGCAGTCTGAGGGTGTCAACCTGGAAGCAGGTAGAGAATGTTTTGGGGAAGCAGTGAAAAATGCTACAGGAAAGATGAATGAAATAATATGGTGTGGAAAGAAGGGTGAAAAGTATTCAAATGGTCCTAGTTCTGTTTATTGAGCAGATGGAAATAAGTAATACTAGCATGGGCGACTGATGCTAGCTGAGTCAGGGTGGGGGGGCACATGCCCCCACAGCAGCCAGTCAGCAATGGGGGAGGGGAGGATGGGCCAATCTCACTGACCGGGGTGGGGGTCCCCCCTTGGCACCGACCGTGAAGTGCAAGTGGAGCTCCCAGAAGTGCCAGCAGCGCTTCACCTGGTGCCCCCATTCCACAGCCATCACTCCCGGGGGGCACCAGTGCTCTCGTCTACCCCTCATCCTGTCACCTAAGTAGGGAGCGCTGCCTGTCAGGGGGTGCAAATGCACTCCTGTGCACCCCCTATGCGTTGCCACTGAATACTAGCATATTTGTCTATTATGCTCCAAGGCTAAACAGTGTTTGGAGGCAGAGCCCTGTATTATTCCTGGTAGCTCAAAAGGGGAAAACCCTAGACCACCAATCATTGTACAGTATGACTCTTGCAGGTTTTCACAGAAGATCTGCACAACACTGTGTAGCACAGGCATTGCTGTAATGATGCTGGGGGAAAACAGTGCGGATGGCTTCTTTACTTGCACACTTTGACTGCAGGATGCAAGCATCTGGCATCTCTAGTAGGATTTAATAACAAACATTAAAAGACACTGTAGTTAGAGAATTGTTGAGTGACTGATGTGTAACCATGCTAGAGTAGCTGTGTACAGCAAGCTGCTAACACAGTGCTTCCTGACTGGGTGATGGAGGTGCTTGGAAGAGCTTGAGCTAATGGCTACTTTGGGATAAGTGGTGAACAAGTACCCTAAAGACCTGGGTCTTGTAAGTCCCTTTGACTGAGTTGAAAGCTGTTATTAATGCACTGAAGACTGGGAAAACGGCTGGACTTGATGACCCCAGACTTGGAAATGGTCCTTCTACCTATACAACACATGCATAGCCAGTGAAAAATGTCTAAAGATATGGCAATATGCTCAGGTAGTGGCACTTCTAAAGCCAGGGAAAGATCCATCTGACCCAAAGAGCTATCTCTCTGCTATGCCACACACAAATTTTACGAACCACTGATATTGAACTGGCTTGCCCCATATGTGGATAAACACTGATCCCTAAACAGGGCAGTTTTCACTCTGGAAAATCAACAATGAGCCAGCTGCTCAATCTAACTCAACATACTGAGGATGATTTAAAAGAGAGGCCAAATCACTAGAGCTGTGCTCATCAACCTAACAGCTATCTATGATGCAGTTAATCACAGACAACTCTTCCAAAAGACCCTGGAAATGACAAAAGATCTACACTTTATAGAGCTGATATAAACCCTGCTTGAAAACAGACTTTTTTTGCCAAACTGGATGGGAAGTGAAGCAGATGGAGGAAACAGATTAATGGCCTCCCCCAAGGAAGCATATTTGCACTGCTGTTACATAACATCTATACGAATGATCAACCAACTGATTTGGAACCAAAAAAGTTCACCTATTCAGACAACAACAGCTTAAAACACTGGCTTTGGTGTTGAAAAATCCCTAAGCGAGGCCCTAATTGGCCTGACCTCATACTATTTCATAGATTTCAAAGATTTCATAGACATTAAGGCTGGAAGGGACCTTGGAAGATCATCGAGGCCAGCCCCCCCGCCTGAAGTGCAGGAAGTCAGCTGGGGTCATAGGATCCCAGTAAGATAAGCATCCAATTTACTCTTGAAGGTGTTCAATGTGGGTGCTTGAACCACCCCCGATGGCAGACTGTTCCAGACTTTGGGGGCTCGGACAGTAAAGAAATTCTTCCTTATGTCCAGCCTGAAACGGTCTTGCAGGAGTTTATAACCATTCAACCTCATCATCCCTTGGGGCACTCTGGTGAACAAACGTTCCCCCAGATCCTGGTGGTCACCCCTGATAAACTTATAGGTGGCCATCAGATCACCCCTGAGCCTGCGCTTTTTCAGGCTAAAGACCCCCAGGGCTCTCAGCCTGTTGTCGTAAGGTCTGTTTTCCTGATCATGTGTGTGGCTCTCCTCTGAACTCTCTCAAGCTTCTCCACATCCTTTTTGAATTGTGAAGCCCAAAACTGGATGCAGTACTCCAGCTGTGGCCTCACCAAGGCTGAGTACAAGGGGAGAACGATGTCCCGGGATTTGCTTGAGAAGCATCTATGGATGCAAGCCAGCATTTTGGTTGCTTTACTAGCTGCAGCATCACATTGCAGGCTTATGTTCATCTTGTGGTCAGTGATGACTCCCTAGTCTCTTTCTTCCATAGTGCTAGTCAGCATAGTGCTGCAGGTTTTGCCTCCCAAGGCGGAGAACCTTGTATTTTTCAGTGTTAAACACCATCAGGTTCTCATCCTTCCATTTGCTGAGCCTGTCCAGGTCAGTCTGGACCACCCTTCTGTCTTCTGGTGTGGATGCTTAGCCCCAAAGTTTGGTGTCATCGGCAAACTTGGCCAGTCCGCTTCTGACTCCAATGTCCATGTTATTAATGAAGATGTTGAACAATATGGGTCCAAGGACAGAGGCTTGGGGGACCCCACTGGTCACAGGGCACCATGACAATTGACTTCCATCAATTACTACCCTCTGAGTCTGACCATGAAGCCAATTTCCCAGCCAGCGGATCGTGGTGGCCCCAAGGCCACAATTGGCTGGTTTCGCCAAGAGGTGATCATAAGATACCAGATTGAAGGCTTTATTAAAGTCGAGATACATGACATCCATCTCCTCTCCCTTGTCCAGGTGATAGATCGACACCACATGTTTAGGCCTATATAGGAAACCAATTATGCGCCAACTTAGCAAAAATACAAGTATGTGCCTTCCTTCTGAAGAACAATGAGATCAACTGCCAGCTCAGTGTTACTTGGTCTGGGAGCCCACTATCCCACTGTCCAAACCCAATTTACTTTGGAGTCACCCTTGATTGACCTCTCTCATGCAAAGAACACATCGTGAAGATGAAAGCAAAGGTAAGCAGTCAGAACAACATTTTATATGTGCTCACCAACTTGAAATGGGGATCTAGCCTCCTAACCGTGTGAACCACTGCTCTGACTCTCAGCTTCTCCTCTACCATGTATGCATGCCTTGTATGGGAGAGATTTCATAGACATTATAGACATTAGGGCTGGAAGGGACCTCGGAAGATCATAGAGTCCAGCTCCCCACCCAAAGGGCAGGAAAAAGATGTGTACATACTAAGCACCCTGACCTCACCCTGAATGAGCTGCTGATGCATCACAGGATGTCTGAAGCCTACCAGCCTAAACATTGTGTACCTGCTGCTGGTTGGCATCACTCCGCCTGACACTAGAAGAGCAGGATAAAATGATTGAGACAAATTGAAGATGTGAGATACACCCACTGTATGACCATCTCTTATCACACAAATGTGCGCAAAATATGCGTCTGGGGTAGGAAATTACCTCCATGGGAACAGATGAAGGTTAACTTATGCAGGGTGTTTGAGCCCTGAAACACAATCCTTTGCATTAACTTTTAAGTTTGGAGGGATATAATTCTAATGGAAGATAATTGTGGACAAATACTGTTTCCCTTCTTGCTCTATTTACCTAATTTCATTTATGCATACTACTCTTGGAACCTTATTTAAGATTGGAAAACCCTTAAAAATTTCAGTTGAAAGATATCATAAAACTTCAAATTCTCTAACAAGAAACAGCTTTCCTAATCAAAGAAACAACTCAAACATGAAATATATGAGATTATGAAAAATGAAATGGAACACCTTTAAAACGGTCATCAAGTTTAAAGTTATTCTTTTTTAGGCTTTCTACTAAAATTGATACAGCTACAATGTATAGAAAAAACATATACCAGCAAAGTTTTCCTGTGGCAGCTGGGGATATTTTTGCACTTCAATTAAATTAATCCAGTACCTTATAATTTATTTCTTAACAGTACTTCGAAGTTGTAACCATGTACTATCTAATGTAATTTTCAGAAGCACTGAAATTCTGTCTCAGAATAAAAAGAAAAATAAAAGTGGAGAGACATTTTAAAGCAGCAGACAACACTTCCAGTTGAATATACAGTGCAATGAAAAAAGTCTTATAGTAAAACCTCATTAATTCCCACTTCAAGCCTGATAATTTAAGAAAAAACATTTTCCTCTTTACTTCTCAGTCAAGATTGTACATGAGGATAATGTTATATTAGATAAGTCTACTTGTCCAAAATGGATGGCATCTCACATAATGGTTATTTATAAATAAAATTTATGTCTATTTGCCAAAATAAGCAATTAGTGTGGTTCAGTGGTTAGGGCACTGGTCTAGGATTTAGGATTCCTAGGTTTCAGGAATGGATTCAGAGGGGTGTAGAGATGCAGTCACATGCTGCTTTGATTCCTGTTCCACCCAAATTTTAAAGATAACTGCCTGGCAGCAGCAGCAGCAGCAGCAGCAGCAGCAGCAGCATTTCTATTCAGGCAGCAGTGAGGGAGTTTATTGATTGCATGTTTCGTTATAATCTATCTGTTGCTTCTAAATTTTTCATTCCACAGGTGTTAATGACCTTCTCTCCTTTTTAATGGCATTGATGTTCCACTATTCAAGCTGACCTTTCTTTTGTGATTCTGCTGTCTGTTAGCTGCTACTAGTAATGTAGCTTCTATTTCACAGCTCTGCATACTGGTTGTAACTCTAGCTAGAAACATTAACTCAGGTGCAGAAGTAACTTTCTGAGAAGCATTGGATGCACTGTCAAGATGCTCAAGAAAGCTAGATTTTTGCTTTAAGAATCTGAAAAAGAGGTGTATGTCTCATTATAATGACTACAGGACTAAGGAATATGTAATCAACATATTTTGATTACCTGTGCTTAGTTTGATGCGTTTTTATGCATAATGTATGATATAGCAAATTTAACGCACAGTTCAATAAAGATAGATTTGTTTTTGCTTGAATCTTAAACTGATTAATATAGTCTTGAGACCCTAGTTTATTAGTAAATCTTCTAGTTTCAACTGGACAAAAATGTATGTCGCATTATGTGACGAGGCACCACACCATCTGTACCCATGTATAAAATCCTAAATCCACCCTTGGTGGGTTCTACTCCACTGAGCTGCTCTATGGTTTTAGACAAGTCATCCTGCCACCAACCCTTGGCCTTCTCTACTCAGACTCTTCAGAGAAAGGACAATTTCTGGGAATGTATCTAAGCAGTTCCAAAGATAAATAGGCATAATGTGCCATTTTGGGTATACATATGGATTGTTTACTCAGTCTCTCTTCCTGTGTGTATTTCATTTATTTTTACTGAGACCTGATCTGGCATTCAGAGCTTTGAGGTAGACTTCTTGTGTGGATCCATTTTCTAGCAAGGGTCCTATCTGCAAGTTTCCCAATGATGGCTATCTTGAATGGGCCTCCCAAGCCTCAGTACAAGATAAGGAGAGTTTGGTATGTTGGGAGTATATTTTGAGTCATGTTGGGGCCTGAGTCTTCATTCTGTGATGAAAACTTCATGAAGGTTATACTGATATGAGGCAGCAGGGAACCAAACTCACTATTTAAATCCAATCTATACAAACTCAATCACAAAAACAGCTGTTATAAGTGGGAATCAAGGGTCTGGATACAGAAGAAGTCTGAAAAGGAAACAGTACTTGATGCTAGCTTTTGAAAGGAACGGATTGCAGAGTGGGGTTGTCAACCACAAGGGAATGTGATGACCAACTTTAATATCAGGCAAGAAAAAGAATTCCCTAGCGTATATGTGCTCTTACTTCAGTTTATAAATCTAGATATCAGAGGAAAATAAAGATAGCTGTAAAATGAGCCCTAAAAGGCATAACCTTTGAAAAGAGCCTTTAGAACATATAAAAGCTTGAGAAGAAACTTTAGAAAATAAAAAGTCCTCACTTGACACTTTTAGAGGTTCAGCTGCCTGCTACTAATTACAGTAGAGAGAAGACAGTAGAAAAGAAAATGTGTCTTGAAATTGGGAAGTAAAAAGGGCACAGCAACAGAAGACAGAGTAAAATTCAAAAGAGGGGTCTAGCTCAAGGTGAAAGAAGTAAGTGTAGCAGAAAGCCCCCTTTTCCTCTTGCCTGCATTTGCTTTCCCCTCTTTGGATATGTTTCTCCTCTTATACCGTTTCTTCCTTCCTCTTTCTTTCACTATAAGATAAGGAATTGTGTTTTAAAGTTTGTATATATGTATTTTGTATTTCCCCTTGTATTTTGGCATTTTTATTTATTTGTGCGCCATGACATTACTCTTGTAGCTTATATTTTATACTCTTCACCTTTTAACTAAATGTGTTTTAGAAGTAACTTATACACTGTAACAGAGTTAACAAGGGCAGGAATCAAACCACCACTTCCCTGTATCAGACAGGCACCTGAAAGAGCAAGTGAATCAGTGATTGAATGCATAACACAGTACCAGGCTTCAGTAGCAAGCGGCCATTAACACCTACCGAAACCGCAGATCAACCAATGGAAGAAATCAATAGGAGACAATGTAGCAACCTGGGAATTCTCTAAACTTCACTAGAAATCCTGGTCTGAGTTAATCAATGCTGGGGACCAACTTTTGGGGCTGAATATCTCCAGATCGACCGCTCCCAGAGCCCTATTCATGAAAGCAGTAAATTAATCAAAATTCATCAGCCGACTCCCAAACCTGCATGTACATCCCGACAACCCCTGGGGCTGACAGATGCCCTCCAGTAGCCACCAAGGGGGAAGTCTCACGAGGGTCAACGACCCCTGGATTGGGCAAACCTGAAAACTGGGGAGTCACCAAAGTCTGCCAAGGACAGATAAAAAGCAGTGGAAAGTGAACCTCAGCGGCACCCTCTTGATCTCCAACTTGACCAGCACCCGACCTGTCCAGCCAGAAGGACCAGCCAGCAACCCCCTTCTGAAGGATAACACCGTGCTGGAAGAAACCTCGACTGGCCATCGATGGCAGACCCCAGCGCTTGTGGGATAGGTATACCCAACTCTGGTGCCCACCCCCACCAACATTCATAGCTCGCTACTGTGTGTGTGCTCGTGTGTGTGTGTGTGAGGGGACCAGCCTTAGGTTTATGATTTGACTTTATTACCGTGTTTCAATCCACCTAATAAACCAGAATTTCAAGGATCCTGAGTTGGACATTTGTAGCCAACAACAGGAAGGATCTGGTACAAAAAGTTCCTAGTGAAATAGGGCAAGGAAGGAAAGGAAGGATAATAAGGGAAGGCAGCAAAACAGAGTGCTTCCCTGCTTCAGTGAAATTGAAATGAATGATTAGAGGGAGAGAGGGAAAGGAGAAGTACAGTATCCTTTTTATTCTAGGAGCTGTAGTTTCCATGAGCATCACCCAGGTAGAAAAACACAGGGTCAAATTCGCCACTGGTGCAACACCAAATCTTCAGTAGAGTTGTTAGTGCTTACGTTAAGGATGAATTTGTCCTATGTTATCCAACACCAGCTCTTGGAGAAGAGAAAGAAACCAGTGACCTGTCTTGGGGACTGTCAAGAGCAAGATACTATTCAGCAGGCCAAATTTTGTCCTTAGTGGTATTTTACACATGCCAGGATATTAAGGTTTCTCAGGCATCATCTAATGAAGTTGCACAGGTGTAAGTGCTAATCTGGTATGCAGAACGTCTGACTAGGATGATCTGTGAGGAAGAAGAACCCAGGTTTTCTGTCAGGCCCAGGAGGAGAAAAGTTATACTTATGTGCAAATGGAGCAATTTTTAGCAGGGGAAACTGAGAGTCAATGCCCAATACCATTGTATGTGCTAGAGCAGGGGTAGGCAACCCCTGGCCTGGGTGCCACTGTGGCACTCAAAGACATTTTGCTTGGCACTCGTGCCTTGGGTTGGTCAGCAGGGAAGGGGTCAGGTGCTGTGCTAACAAGAGTTGGGCCACTCATGGCTCCCCCACTGTCTGCTCCTGGCACACCAACATCTTACAAGTTGAGGTGGCAGGTGTTTTTGGCACTCTGCCCAAAAATGTTGCTGACCCCTGTGTGAGAGGACGTAATTGAATTTAGTGGGCCAGTTCTTCTAGTACAGTGGTGCTCAATCATTGGATGAGGTGCAGGACCAGTCTGCAGGCTGGATTGGGCCTTGTGAGCTTGAGACCCCAGATTAGGCCCTGTGCTATCTCTTCTTGGTCTTACAGTGTTGGTTTGGGTCCTCCATTGCGACCTTGGGTCCTGTTCCAGCTCTACTTTACCCCAGTCGGATCAAGTCCTGCGCCATCTCTGCCCAGCCCCTGAACACCTAATCAACAGGAACTAACGCTGCCACCACTCCCCTGCCAAATTTTTGGACCTGGGAGAAGTTGTGTGCGCCAGCTATGACTCTGTGGGCTAGATCTGGTCCATGGCTTGGGGATTGAGCACCTTTGTTCTAGTACATATGAAACTGCTGTTGGTGTCACCTTGCTGGAGTATTCAGGCCACAACACTGAACTTTTTGGTTTACCAGGGACAGTTTGGTTGTGCAGGACTGGCTCAAACAAACATCTTTGCTACTCCTCAGTGCTACTAGAATGTGATGTACAGGAAGGGTAGATAGATGGGTTATCCCTACAAGATGTCAAATTCTTGGCAACTTCCGTGCTCCCTCCCAGCCAAGCCTGAAATAGCTGCTGAGATACAAAACCTCACTTCTGTTCTGTGTGTGCCTGACTCCCCAACAATTAGGTGGCTTAGGTGGGTTGGGGAGGGATGTACATCCCAGCACTGCTATCAGGCTCCTCAAAGACAGAGCTGAGTAACATGAGGCCAGAGAGCCTCCGAGCAGCAATGGAGCGCATGAAGAGGACCCTTTTGAGCTGTATCTGCTGCCTAATGGCTGAGTCTGGATGTCTGTGGAGCAGGAGTGAGTTTTTCTCAGCAGCAGTTCTGGGTTTGTCAAGGAAGTAATACGGACATGGCTTTGGCTGCCATATCAGGCAGTGAGGGATGTTAAGTGTTGTGGGGTAACATGAGTTGCCATCATGTTACTCAGCTGTTGCCTGGGCATCAACTAGGTATGCAGCAGCCCAAGGATCATAGTATTGAAAAAACAACTATAGGTTCCTTTGCATATACTTCCCCATCCATCTGTATTTATTCTAGCAGAGCTAAAGGGCTCGTGTAGTGTTCCACATTTATAATCCTTATTTCTGATAGGCCCCTGGGCCTATTCCTTGTCACACATCACAGCACTACTGGGGACAGTTCAGAGCTCAAGTCTCCCAGACACTGGAGCAGTGATCATCAGTGACTTGGGCACCTACAGCCAGTTTTGGTAGCCAGTTGCCAGGCATCGTTATGACATGCCCTGTCCAGTGGAGCTCGTACCATATAAACATGGCTTTGAATTCTCTGACCATAGATCTTCTGAAGTGGCTACTTTGAAGTGGTCCTCTTGGTCGCTAAACAAAATGAAGCTGCTCAAATCTAGAAGTGTAAATAGCTGGTCAGTGCAGTCATCCAGACTGTGGGATGCCCAGAGGACTGCCATGATCACTATGCTGTTTACTGTTCTGAGGACAAAAAGGACTTATTTGCCCTTCTCACTTATCCTGGACTGGAAAATCTCTGACATTAGCAGTATTAAAGCTGGTCTCACAAACATTTTTGGTTTTGATGAACAGGACTTTTCTGTTTTCAAAAACTCTTGACCAACTCTGTATAAAAAGTTTCTCCTCATTGCATTAAGATGTGAAGTTAAGAGCAAAGTTAGCTACAAGCAACAAGGAAAAAAAATACTGCCATCTCCTGGAGGAAGCTAAGCTTGCAGTCCTCTGAGAATTTCACATTGCATATATTTTGTGTCCTACAAGATTTTTTGTGTAGCTCGGAAAAAAAAGTTACCCCCCAATCTATTTTGTGGCTTAGATGTCAGACTAACCTCTGCTTTCTCAAAGCAAGAAAAATATGGGGGAAAAAAGGAAAGAAATAGGTAGTGACGTGTGTCGCAACCAGGACCTACTAAATGATGGGTCACTGAGCTGTCTAACAGCGAAAAGCATGTTTCTGGTTGTGAGTTCACAGAAATACAGAAGCATGATTTTGTTAATTTGTTGCAGTTATGTTAAAAGAGTTTTTTTTTAAATTCCTTGGAAATAAGGGGCAGGGGGTTATTTTGTTTCTCCTTTAACACCAATGTGCAGTGGGACAGAACTAAAGAGAGGGAGCGTTTATGAACCACATCAATAGTATTATCTATTTGTGCTGTTTCTCTAAGCCCATATCCAAACTAGGAACATTACAGAAAAGAAACATTCTATCTCAGCAACTGTTCCAGACACAGAAGGGAGAAAATCCAGATGTGGACCAGGAATTTGGTAGCTAGTAGTGACCTAGCCACTTTTCCTGAGGTCTGCCTCATGGTAATAGCTGATAACAGCACGAGTACATAGAAAAATGACAAAGTATATCATTCAGGAAAGTGTATGAGTAGCTCTAGGTTAATTAAAGTTTCTATCTATGTTTGCTGATCCATGAAAGTTACCCCTTAGGCACTAGCTACTTGTTGGAATTCTAATAGGCTCTTGCTATTACAGCACCTTGTCATTAGGTGCTTAGTGAGCAGCTGTTCTATAGCCAGTGGCAATGTTGGGAGCCTGCTGAGACTGAGGCCATGTACTCTGGGACAGGTGTTCCCAAACTGTGAGACGTGTACCCTTCGGGGTATGCAAGACATCTCTGGGGGGGGGGTATACAGAAGAAATCTATAATGACGGATTTAATTTTCATTATAACAACTGGCATTTAAGGGGTTAAAATCGAAATTGTATGGTGATGCAGTATATGGGCTGGCAGGGGGTACACAATAAGAAAACATTTGGGAACCTCTGCTCTAGGCGTTTGAGACCTAGTTGTTTGGTAGTTCCAGCCCTTTACTTTGGCTGCTCAGTTGCTGGGAGGAGGTCAGAGTAAATTGGTGCTGCTTAGCCTTGCACTGCATCAAGTGATGATGGGTCTTACCTACCTAGTCTACATTATGACCCATTTGTGCCAGGTAGTTTTTTGAGGCCATAAAAGCCTTTTTTGAAGCCATGTGTAGATAGCCTCTTTTACTTTTGAGCTGAATGGCCTGCGTGGGAACTTGTATAGTTCAGATTTGGATTCACATGCAGAGTGTGCATTGACATCTCTGGGACAAAAAGTTAAGCACAAATATGGGAGTCAGGGCTTCAGTTTTGGGAAGAACAACAGTGGCATGCAAAGTTCAGGCTAATCAGGACAACATTCCAGGATATCTCTGCAGAACTATGGTGGAGGATTGCTAATGTGCATGGTACCTGATTAACATGTTAATCAGAGCATAAATGGCAAGGGTGCTATACCATAAAAAGGAAAAACTGACATAAAAATGCTCCAACAAATAATATAAACCATCTTGTGGCTAGTATGTGTGGTGCTTTGAATTGAATACATGGTATGTCCATGCACTGGGGCTCTCCAGGGCAGATGCTCAATGATCAGTTGCTTGATTTAAAAAGGTTTGAGATTAGGGAAGGACTTACACTTACAGCCTGTGCATGGATTGTGCCTTTGTATTAGAATCAGTAGCATCCACTGCATGAGCATGGGGAATAATAGCCAACCAGTCCATTGTTGTCTGACTCTGAGAATATAAAGCCACTGTACACTCTGTGGTCACAGTACTGACTGCTACCTATGCAGGAAGAGGAGGTAACAATAAAGCAACCCATGAATCTTTACATAAGAAGAGGTGCTATAACAGACCCACCAAGACCATGATCCTTCATAACTAGGCTGGCACTTAGTTGCCCCAAAGCATATGACCAGCTCCGTGTGTCCTTTAGGTGGGTGCTATGGGAGAGGGTTATAGACATATATAAGATCTGGACTGGGTTAACATATGGTTAACCAGAGCTATCACCTTTTCCTTCAACTATGGAAGCCGTGCTGTATCACCTCCCATTGAGCATAAGAATGCAAACACACTATAGGGGCACTGGGTGTGGGGGAGTGAGGCAGCACTCATCACCTCTGAGAGCTATCGCCTTGCTCAGCAATTGTTTTTTAGTGTGGGCATCAAGCATCACTTAAGGATCATGGTGTTCTGAGACAACACACATCAAGGTGGGCATGCTCCTAGCCTTGTTGGCATGTTGCGTTGTTTCTTCTTCATTGTTGTAAAGCAAGGATGCTCAAACCCTGGCCTGAGGAGTGATGGCATCTGGCCTGCAGAGTCCCCAGGGGTCTACAAATTTGGTGGTGGGGGAAGCAGAGGCAACAATTACTTTTCCCATGCTGCCAAATTTCCAGCCCCACAGCCACTATATATTAGTGCATGGCCTGATCCTGCAGCATGAGGGCCCTGTGGAGATGGTACAGAGCCCAGTCCAGGTGACTGCATAGGGCCAAGAGAAGCAGCAGGGCCTAGATTATGGCAGGCAGGCCAAGTTGGGCACATGGATTGGCCCCATGCCAATAATTCTGCCCACAGCATCAAAAGGTTGAGCACCACTGCTGTACAATATCTATGTAAAATAGGAAGGACGTATACACACAGTTGTGTCACGGTTAAAAGTGAGCAGTGCCTGATATTGACATGCAGATGCAAAAGCTGTGTGCATGTGTGTATGAACATGCACGCATGTCTGCTGGGGGTGAGGGGGAGAAGAAGAAGGTATTACAACTGGTGTGTAACCCTACTTGATAGTAGTCCAGTGGCCCTGGGAAAAAAAATCTTGTACTGTAACCTTTGCTAGGATCTGATTATCCTAGTTTACATGAATGCAGCAAAAAAGTGAAGAAATCAAGTCATTACCTATCAATATTCGATGTGTTGCTTATTTGTTAACTGAAAAATATAAAGATAAACCACTTATCAGTTCAGAAATGTCAGAATTAAGCTTGCCTGTGCAACTTTAATTTGCCCCCCATGTGTTATGCTGGTAATCTGTCATATGCAAGTAACCACAGAGCACAATTTGTGCTGAAAGTGTTTTGCAAACCAGACCTGGGACCACACAATAAATAGGGGGGGGTGGTGATGGTGGGAAGACCCCCTCAACACCACATGGGTACCCTTCCACCCCTTCTCCTCCACCACAATGTGGTCTCACATAGTGCCCCACATTGTCCCATCCCCTGGAACAGAGGCAGGAAGCAGCAGCTGAAGGAGGGAGGGGAAACCTGGAAACCTAAAAATAAAAGTTAGGTGAAGAATAGTATAAAATGGCTTCATTACAGCCCAGTGATAGACACTGGCAGACTTCTGCAAAATTAGTCTATACTTGTTTAGTACTGCTTCCACTGTGGCATTCTCTAAGCCAAGTCTTGTCCTGGTCCAAATTATATATATTACAAGCAAGCAGTATAGGCACTACAAGCCATTCTGCTTTGTCCTACTTTTTCATGTACATCTCACTAAATGTCCGGTCTTCCTATACTGGGTTACTATTATAACAGCCCTTGACAAGCCTCATAACTACAGTGGTTCAGCTTATAAGTGGGATGGGTTAATAGATATAAAAGACTGGGAGCTCCCCCATGTACACATTCAGCTTCATATGCAAATCAAAGTGCTATTCTCTTTAAAATCTTTACGTTGTGTAGGAATTGCTCATTTGAGAGTGATTCCTTGCTACACCAGCTGAGATTCACTGGGGGCACCTTGGTTGTTGGTTCCTGAAACTAAGCCTTTGAGATCATCAGAAAGATAGTTTTGGAATTTTCTGGCCCTCAGATGCTAAGCAGATTTAGAATCATATTTGCCACTTGGCATTAGTGAAAATACACACTTCTGTAAATACATACCTCACAGAAATACGGAGATGCTAATAGCTTATCTTTCAGAAAAATGTTTTAAAGTATTTGTTAAAGAATGTCAACATTGTTGGTAACTTCAATTAAGCATTTAGTATATTTTCTAAATTAACTCATGCTGATCTTTAATAATAATCAGAAAATCATTTCTTACAAAAAGGGACACGTTCATAAATAACAAATGCATTTTTCAGCAACAACTCAACTGATGGCCCTGATTGTGAAAGACAATCCATACAAGCAGACCCTTCTGTTGGGCAGAGTCCCAGTGAAGCCAATGGATTCCTGTATGGGTGAAAGGTCAACAAGCAGACATAATTGCAGAATCAGGACCCAGGACATTATCTTCCTTCAGGCACTCGCCATTTGGCTAAAGCAGGTGTAACGATTTTATTATAAAACACAACTCGAGTCTTTATGGATTCAACTCCCCACCAATTTCTACATAGGTGCTCACAAAAAAATGTGGAGAATTACTCTAAACTACATATAAAAATACGTAACATTAGTAAGCCTATTAATAACCAAGACTGTATTTCTTCTTTAGTTCTTCAACAGAATTATCCTTCAATCCTGACTGGTTCAAGTGACTGAACAATACATGTACAGCTGTAACAAAGAAAAAAGAATTAACATGACCTTCTAGTTTCAGACTTCCTATTTTGTAACTCATGGGCTAAAGGTTAACAGTCAATCACTCTTAAAACGATAGTTTTGAGGGATGAGGTTTGAATTCTGGATCTGAATAGTGCTTCTAAAATTAAATATTCTCTTAAACTGAAAGAGAAACATCTAACAGTAATAGCTAAGAACTTTGTCTGAAACTGTGCATCATGCAGTGAACAGCAGACAACAAGTAGTCGGCCAAAACCTAATTCTTGATGACAGAAAATAAACAACGCAGAGGTTCTCAGCTCTGTGCCATTAAATACAGAAGGTAATAAGTTTGCATCAGATGACAAAACTGGCATAAAATAAAGATGTATACAAATTATAAGAGAGAGAATATATACTAAAAAAGTAACAAAAACAAGCCAAGTAACAGTTAACAGAACTAAAAAAACCTGAAAACAAGTGCCTCTAAGGAGGAAATTTTATTCAAACATACTTGTATTTTTGTTAAGATGTAAAAATATAATAGGTATAATAACACTCAAGTCTGGGATAGGGAAGAGCTCTGCTTCACTGTAGCAACCATCCACTAGCACAGGACATGTTACAAATCCTATGCTAATGGTAGAAAATTACAGCTGTCAAGAAGTGGCTCTAAATTGTGATGGTGCTACTAACTATAATAAGCCCAGGTCACCAGTACAGCCCTTTAAACCAAGGGCAGACAATTATTTCAGGCAGAGGGCCACTTACTGAGTTTTGGCAGGTTGTCAAGGGCTGCATGGGTAGCCCCACCCCTTGACAGGTGCGGTGTCCCATGGTCATCATCTTGTGACCAGAAGTCCCACCCCCCTAACCTTTGCCACCAGAACCTCCCCTTGCCCCCCGCAGTACTCCTTTCAGCAAGGGGTTTTGCTATCTCAGAACCACAAAAATACCAAATTATGTTCTAAAAAGTGATCATCTACACCATTAATTTGATTTCAAAAAATATTTTTGTTCTGATTTACATTTGTGTAGTGTACACAGAGATGACTACATAATAGCTTAAAATAAAATCTTATTCTTGTATATTGTGGGGGGTGGGTATAGGTTTGTAGGGGCTGTGGGTATGGGGAGAGGGTGGCTGGGGTATGTGTATGACAGTGCAAGGGGAGGCACAGGTGCATGTGTATGGAGGGGTGTGCATGTGGACTCACCCTATGAACACACACGCACTCTGCCCCTATGCCTGTGCGCACACGCATACACATGCACTCTGTCCCTGTGCCTGCCAGACATATGTGCGCACACACATATACATCCCTACCAGCACGGTCCCATGCTCCATGGTCCGGGGATGCAGTTGGGAGCCACAGCCACATGATGCTGGAGCAGGGCAGGGGTAGGAAAGCAGGGAACTGACTGGATGTGCGTGGGGGCTGTGCTGCTCAAGCCTGCAAGCCTGCTGAGGGCTCCCTCTGGGTCCTACTGCCTCTAGCTCCAGCCAGCTTTGACAGGAAGTTAGGGCAAATACATTTTAATTTGCCAAATTTTGTAGGGGCTCCACAGGCTGGATAGAATGGCCTGGCAGGCCAAATCCGGTCCGCAGGCCATGTTTTGCCACTAAACTATTCCAAATCAAGCTTTTACTGCTCTGATATTACAGTAATAAGTAATATTTAAAGCTATACCTTGCACTCAAATTAGTAGCTAAGTATCTCCAAGATTGTGAAGGTTTCTTCCCCAACTGGATTACTAAGTACAACTGCTATGTGTTTCAGTTGCAGTTGTCACAACACTTGGAGTATATTTAACAGTAAAAATGTTCTGAACAATGACGAAGTTAGCTATAATAACCAGAATAAAGCCTCATGGTTATTTTGGATATTAAGGAGATGTTAAATACTGAGGCCAGCTCCTATTCCATCTTTAGGATGCATGAAGTTGAAGTAAGGGGCACTTATGCAATTTTGGGGTCTTAATCTGCTCTGTGCAAAGATGGATGGTCCACTGACCTTTTAGCACAATCACCTAGTGGTCAGGGAACTAGGGAGTGGGATACTTGGGATACTAGTGGGATACTTTTGGGGATTTTAACCCATATCTTCTACTTCCTAGGACAGTGCTTAAGTACCAGACCATGGGCTAGGCAGAACCAAATACATCTTTCATCCTTATCTTGAAGCTGACCCATTGAGGAGTTGAGAGGGAAAAAGATGAGGGGGCAAAGGGAAAAAACAAGAAGGACCCTGACACTAGCCCAGTGATGTGCGCACTGCCCGGGGAAGAAGGAAAAGTTTGTTTTTGGCCTCTGTCCCCAGCTTCCAAAGCTGCTCATACAATTTTTCCAATGACTATTTAATGTAAACCCCCCCCCCCAAACCAAATAGCAATGGGAAGAGAAGCAGACATCTACATGTTAACCTTTTTTGTTTACATAAATTCAAAAGCAATTCATGGTATAAACAAGCTTGTCTTAAGTGCAGCATATTGTAAAAATGGTTGCTTAAAAGGTGATTATGACCTAAATAAAGGTAGAGTACAATTAATTTAGGATTGGGAATAGCTGAATGGAATTTCACTAGACAGGAGGTTGCCTAATAAAACTGATCTGTATTAGTGTCTGTTTTTGTTATTAGATTCTACAATGAAGGGTTCAACTTTGACCAAAACAATCCTTTATTATTCTGTACTTACTTTTTTTCTCAGAGTCTGACATAAACATCACTGCCATATCAAATCTTTTTAATTCAGACAACCGCTGGAGAATGTCAAGTGTGATGGATGGCTCTTCTTTCCTAAAATAACAGATGGATTATTAAATACATAAAAGTTACTTTTGACCAGAAAGATTCAAACGTGACAAGAACTGTCAAATTACAAGATCAGATAACTCTAAAAAACTACTTTGTATGTAAGCATTGGTGGTAGAGAATAAAAGCGAAGGTATACAAAGAACAGATAGATACAAGTTGAGGACCTGATCTGGTTACAGTTTAAAAAAAATGATTATACACAACTTATATACTCTGTCCTATATACTCTGTCACAGGTTTCTGAATTTCACTACCCAAAAGACTGGTGGTGGTTTTCTCTGTGAATCTTTCTGGAGTAAGCATCTTTGAGAGTCCATTCTTCACTCAAAATTGAAAAGAAAAATCAAGCTGCTTTTTTGTTTTTCAACCAAAGAAAGGAAGCAATGTGTAACTTCACTTAAAATATTAGCTACAGTTTTGCTAAGACACTCATGTTAGGATAAGAAGTGTTAATTATGGTGCCTTCTTGGGAAGAATGAATATGATTTGCCGCTACTGACATCTACATAACATGAGCTATATAATTTGTAAATCCAGGCTATTCTAGCAGTAGGAAAAAGGTGTATGTTAACCATCTACCAGCAAGAGTGCAGCTATCTGAACAGCGAGCTGACTGTGGCTAGGTGCAGAAATCACATATAAAGCAGTTTAAATGATCAGAAACTGATTTAAGACAAACCTGGTTGGATGTAGTACCAGATTTAAATGACTGAGATGAAACTGGTTAATGGAACTTCTGTCCCAGATCCCCTTGGGCGTGGGGCACACTAGGGTTTGCAGCCAATCAAAGATAAGCCCTGCTCGGCTGCGTTTAGATGCCTTTGGTAGTGGTCAGCAGCCTGGGGGGTATGTTTTGTAGCCCCCTGGCTACTGGTATAGGTCATTGCAGAAGTCTGGCTGCCTTTCTGGCTTCAAAAAGTGAATGTGAGTTCATTTGCTTACTGGTTCAATCTATGCAGTTTAGAGAAACCTGCAAAGTTTAAATGGATTCAGCCTGGAGCTTTCTGACTGTCTGTACTTAGCCTGCATGGTTGCAGTCATTACCAATTGTAAGGGAAATCCCATGATTTTGATTTTGTTTTAAGATTTTTCACCATAAAAGGTGCTTACATATACTTCCTCCTTCAACAGCAATACTGCCTACAGATTATATTTTCCTTTAAACCATCTTTTATTTCTCATCCTTTAAAAACTGGTTTTAATTTTCTGCCTCATCAGTTCTATACAACAGCTGTTTTACAGGCAGTTCCACTGAATGAAGGACATGATTCCTTTTGGGGAACAATTTCCCACATCATTTATTGTTGGCTTAGGCCATAATTTTGCTATTAAACTCTTCCCCCTGCCCCGCCTTCTGAAATCTTGTTTAGTTTTCACCTGCTTTTCTATATAGAACAAAATGCCTAGTTCTAAAAGTTTGTGACCTGAGGCCACAGTAATTTAGGGGAGTGTCAGATTATTTAACATGCAAAAAATGTTACATTTCCAAAAGATAAGTACTTAGCTGCTAAGATGTCCATTCCTAAATTTCCATAATTGCTACAATCAAGTGTTCTGTGCAGATCACAGTATGATTAAAAAGGAAATAAACTGAATTCCAAAACATTGTACACACCACAAGGGGCCCATAAAGTAATTTAGCTCATACTCATGAAATGTGATGGGTACAAATGTGCAGTTTTCTGGCCAATAAACATTGGACAAAAATGTAATTTCATATGGCTCAGCTCATTACTGACAGAGCAACTTAAAATTAGTCACAAAAGCTTATTTCATTGTCTATTTTCATTCTTAGTCTTCATTTCCTAGTCCTTCTGAAACATGCTTTTAGTTTCTTGAAGAATAATTATTTACATCATTTAGATAACCATACCCTACTAAACTGGTACTACATGCTATAGATATTAACCATACTATAAATAATAAGCAATATAAATTGCTGGGAGAATGAGGGAGGAATTGAACTTACTCAATGTAAAAATCATGCAGAATTTTCAAAATCTGGTTAAATACATCTGGATCTAATGATTTCTGGAACAGTTTAGGATAAAGCGAAGGCTCTATTTGCTTTGGAAGAAAAACATATGGTTATTTACAGGAATTGCAAGAATTAGAATATAAAGCTCTTCCAGCAAGATCCATTTCTCTGAAATATTTTTTAGTGCCTACCATATCATAGATACTGCTGCAAACAAACAAAACAAGAACGTCTTAACTAGTATACATCTGTCTAATCTTGTTTTAGTTTAACTTTTTTCAAGATACATAATTGTTAAACATCTCTTTTAAATACAAAACACCTAAACATTTGTGTGTGTAAAAAAAAAAAAAAAATACTAAAACACATTTAAACGTGTGCACAGCTAACCTAAGGATTAGAATGCTGGTATTCCTTAGCACTGTTCAAGGACAGATTTTCAGTTACCATTGACAACTAAAATCAGTAGCAGGGGATAAGTGGACTGGGGGTCAGAAAGGGGTGAGTTACTGTGATGTTTAATACCTGGGTTTTGGATCTAAGCCAACACAACAGCTCTGGCAGCCACTTTGACAAGCTGCTGCCAAAGATGTCATCCGGCCTGCAAGAAGCCCCATGGTCTGGATCTAGCCTACAAAGCCAAATAACTTGGATACCCCACTGTGTGATTGCCCACCTCTTTTTATAAATCCTAGATCCACTCTTTCTCCTGTCATTCTGAGACTACAAATATATATATGAGTAACTTACTTGAACTGCAGTAATTCACAGTGAATGTATTTACAGAACTAAGGCTTAATTAGAAGAGAAGGATAAAAAATAAAATTCTTCCACACTACACCAAAAATGTCAAATGAAACAGTCAAACTCAGAATGGAAATTAGTTTCACATGGAGTCCAAAGCACTCTGAACTGTGATAACAGCACTTAAAATAAAACTTCTACAGAAATAAGTCACTCAAGGCCTTGATTGCTCATCCTACCAACATAAATATGGACTATTTCTTCAAGTACCATTGCAGTCAAAGAATTCTTCTCTTACCTTTAGGTACAAGTACATCTTATCTGGACAGCCTTTCAATTTTCTGAAATCAGATTCGAGCTGAAATGAATTTGCTGGGATTGCAGGAACAGGAGATGTGGATATTGGAGGTAATGTTTCCTTTTCCTTTTCTATGTGGTTTTTGAGATTGAAAAACTGAGGTGCAGGTGATGTAATTTCTTTCACCTCATTAACAGGTCTGCAAAGAGATAATAAATAAAATATATTCCCAAAACTGTATAGTAAAAGCAAAACTGAAAATACTTAATGTGTTCATTCTAAATAAACAAACAAATAAAATAGTTCTGCAAGTAATTTGTTAAAACATGATACCCCTGGTCTACAAATATGTGTTAAGCATGCTACATCTGTGCTGTTTCCAGAAATAACTTAAAATGTTTACAATAGAATCTTCTACCATTAAAAATACACTGGCACCTCCCACAGCTGCACAAAAAAATAACTTGCTTGGCAATTTCATAATACAAGACAATAAACCTTTCAAATGTAAAACATTTTCAACACTGATTACAATGTAGCCATTTGTTATCCTATAATTTATCTGTCATTTCAATCAGCTTATTTTCAGAGGTTAAAACATGGCCATAACAACACACTTGGGTCTTAAACACTGCCTACCAAATCCATTTGACTCTTCTAGAGAGGAAAAAGTTCACAAAAAATCTTCCTGGCAGTTAAATCACGTAAGAAAGGAGAAGCAGTATTGTCATCTTACTAACATATGTTCATGAGGCAAAGCCAATCAAAAGCTGTCTTGAACAGCCAATCTGAAAGTCTCACCACATGGATGGAATAAAGCTGGTATGGATAGCTGGTTCTCTGCCACCCAGTATTGCCTACAGCCAGCTCTGGAGATATTCCAGCAAAGAGTCTAGTCAACATGCAACTCTTTCCAGAGTTCTTAGCTGTAAACTGAAATTTGAGTAGACCTGAAACTACCAGCTGCTTCCATAACTGGAGAAACAGTGGTTTTAATAAAAGACATAGCAATATCTTTCTTAGGTCCCTTTCTTTCTCCAACTGTGCTAAGGAGAAACTCAGCACTTCAGAACCCTACCTAGAACCCATCACTCAGTCAAAATGGAAAAATTGAAACATATTTTATATACAACTTCTCAGATACACTTGACAAAAAAAAAAAAAAGAACAGTTTGTTTGTCAACCTGAATCTCAAAGGCTCACACGTCCCCTTGAATTACTAGGGCTACAACCAGGTGTTGTTTTTGTGGCAGAACCAGTTGTGCTGGTATCTGTCCTGGCACAGTTGATCAGACTGACTAGTACAGACAGACATCATCCAGGGCTGTTGTCTTGCAGGACTGGGCCTCTGCCACTCCCAGAGCTTTGGGGGTCTGGTACTGCAGGACAACAGCCCTGGGTTCCTGACTCCAATGCATGGGACCCAAGCCACCCTCAGGTTGCCATCAGCCTTCGTTCTTCAGGACTGAGTCCCTGAAACCTGGAAAGTGCCTGCCTGGGGCAGCTGGAGAACAGGCATCCCTGGCCTTCCTGGAAATTGTACCACAAGCAAACAGATGTTTCTCGTGATAAAGCTGCATAAACTCTTACTAGAAATTGTTCATGCCGCCATTAGTGGAATTTTGGGGTTCACGTCTGTTTGCTCAGGTTTTATGCTACCATGCAAATTTTTCCGGCACAGCAAGGGCAATGTTTGTTTGCAGTCTAGGTCTCACAGAGTGCCTGCCTGTGCAAAGACACCGCAAGCTAGCAATGAATGTGCTAGCTGTCGTACCAACTCTACATGACCCAAAAAGCACCAAGCAGAGATAGACAAGCTAGCTCTGCATATACCAGTTCCAGAACTGGAAGAAGCATAACCATGTTAGTACAATCTCCACCCAGAATAATTGGTTCTGCTAGAAGTCAAGCTTATAGGGCAGGCTGCAGCGCTGTGCTAACAGGGCTATGCTGCTTCTGGTTTTAGAGCTAGTTCAGGTACCTCCCGCCCATACTGCTGTTTATAATGTTCTGGTAAGCAAATTCCAATGGTTGTACACAGATTACTCACTAATCAGAAAGGAGTTAAACCGTCAAATTTCAATTATGACTACATCTGAGTAGAAGATCTAATAAGTTACTCAGTCATGGGCAAAAAAAGCAAGTATACATTCAAAAAGGAAGGTTACCCATGTATAATTATCAAATCTGAGACTACTAACAAGTTGTTATACTCACTGGATGGCCGGTGTATCACTAATTTCTTCTATTTTCAGCTGTTTTGCTTTTGGAGTATCAGTTGTGGTTAAGAGATCATCTTGGTTTGAACTCTTTGTTGTTTCTACACATGTAGCGTTAATCCGATTACTGACTACAGAAGTAGTATTAGGTAAATCACTATCACTATCATCAACTTCTTCAATGACTATCCTTGTCAAAGGTTTCTAAACGGAACAAATACCCCAAATCAGTAACACACTCTACTTCATTCCAAGCAAAGCTTCAAAAGCTGTAAATAACGATAAAAATCCCAGAACTATGACTTAAGTGTGGACTGGAGCTAAATGATACCTTACAAATATATTCTGAGAATTTGTTTTTTTATACTATAATATGCATCTATAACATCATAAAATGAAAGTCAATATTCTGTTCCTGCTATGATTTCCCTACCTTAGATCACTGGTTCTTAAATGTTTCTAATCCCACAGTCTGACTCCTTCACCAGCACAGCCACACAACCTTCCTCACTTGTGGTTCAACTAGCATGTGTTCCAGTGATACCAGAACTCTACATGACCCAAAAAACTGTTGTACACACTGACTTCAGAATGAAAGCAGCATAGCCATGTGCATACAGCACTCCACCTGGGCATGTGGTAGCTCTTCTCAGGAAGAGCTAACATTTACTCAAATATAAGATCCTGAATATAAGACAACCCCCAAATAATTAGATTCTACATATAGAAATTTTATAACATTTGTTAGAATTTTCTAGGTATAGAATCTAATTATTGGAGGCTTGCCTTGAATTTGTCCTCTACCCACTGCTATAGCAAGGAAAAAAATTAATCTGAAGGGTCAGGTATCCCCCTTGCCCTCTGCCACTCCCCACCCCACAACTTCTTCCTTCTGCAGCCTTTTCCCCCAGTCTGCATCCCTCACTGTCAAACCCTGCTTTCCCTGAGCATGTGGAAGTAAGATGCAAATATGACCTTGAAATAAACTTATCTGTAGTAATTTGCATAATATTACTCCAGATACACATAGACTTAGTTCATCCAGAATTGATGCATTTTGCCTTTCTTGAAACTGCTGCAAGTTTTAAGACAGGTATTTCATAAATACACTTTTAAGCATTTCTTTTGTATTTACTTGTATACAGTACAAACTTTTCTTTTTTATTCAAAGAATAAACAAACATGTATCCGAGGCCATATTAGTCAAAACTAATTTCAAGTCCAAGAGTCCAGAACCATAAGTGGCCCTACTACCGGCAAACATCCTCCAGCTGCGTCTGGGGCTTCAGATATTTCCAAAAACTTTGGCAGGCATCCTACTTGCAACTATACATGATATTAGCCCAAAGCCAAAAGGCTTAAGATCTACTATATACTTCATTGGGCTGGACACCAGCAGTCTATTCTTTCAAGCCATGGTGACCCCACAGCTCAGCCCTGCTCACTATGTGTGCACTCCAGATACCCCCTGCAAAGAATCTTTGTGCTAATTAGCCCCCATGCATGACTGGAACTCACTGTTCTTATCACAAGGCCTGGGATCCTCCAAAAATGTGTATGAAGATGAGGCACAGGGCAACCTGGTCCAGCTTCACCTCTTGGAGGGCAGGGCCATGTTAACCATATGCACAGAGTGATAGAGGGATTCTGGGTGAACTGTTTGGGGCCCTGTTTGGTGAGGTTTACCAAACATTTAATGCTGGTGAAGAAACAGGAATAATTGGAAAGGGGAAAGAAAGGTATAACTCAGCTGTGGGAACAAAGAAGTTAAAATGTATTCAATGTAGCGGCACAACGACTTGAAAAGGTCACTGCTGAGGGGGGTGAAGCACAATGGGCACTAGCATACATCTTATTCAGATAGACTGTACTAACCTATCCTTTTGGTAGGTAAGCCCTCTCCAGGATAACGGGTCTTCTGGCATGGTTCAGTACCCACCGAGCTGTTGGGGCTTAGAGCCCATTTTATAGAAACAGGAGTCTCTTCCCTAACTTGCCCCTGTGGCCATACGGCTGAGGGCTAGCAAAACTTGAGGGCATCTGAACCCCAAGTCTCTGGGCTTGGGCCTGCATGTAGGATGCCTTTCATAAGACACTGGAAAGATATGAAGCCCTTGGTGGGGGTGGAGGATGTTTGTCGGTTGTAGGGCCACATATGGTTCTGGACTGACTCATGGATTTGGACTTGATTTGGCTTGTAACACGAAAAATGTATTTTTTTTTTAAATAAAAGGTATGTTTCCTGGGCTCTTGTTGACTAAAATCAAGTGTGGATTGAGGAGCTGTTCTTACCAGAATGGAAGATCTTCAGCAGCGGGGACAGCGATCTTAGTTTTGGACTCTGGGTTCCTAAGGTCACCCGGGAAATCCAGAACATGGAGAGCTATGCTGATGTTGCAAACAGGGCAGTGTAGCGGGCAAACTGAGTTATGCTAAACACTGTCCAGGTATTCCCAGAACTAAGCAACAACATTGAACAGAGCACCTTCTGTGGCACTGGGAGATGTGAGTGTTGTGATTGGGCACTAGGTGAGCAAAAGACAGCAGTTTCCCTATTAGGAATGTGGCTGATAGTGCCAGGGGACTGGTGCACCATAAAAGGAATGCTTGGTACAGAGCCAGAGGTCTGGACAATTTGGGATGAGAGAATTTACAAAAGTGATGGACAAACAAAGGAACATGTGTATGTTCTGTGTTGCCATCCTGGGGTGATGGGAATAACCTTGCATTTCTTGTTTCAACAACAAGGAATCCAGAAACTAACATCCCGCACACCCAGCAGGGGATCTGAGGACAGCACATTTCTGGAAATGCCTCCGGGAGGTGGAGGCTGAACCCAGGCTGTAGGACTTTGCTTTTTATGGGGAAGGCTCCCTAGTCAAAGGAAGGAAGACAAAAGTTACACGTTTGCCCAATATGGGCCATGCATTTTATAGTCATGTTCTGTGCTGGCTGCATTTAATCAGCTTCAAAGTTGGTTTCCATTACTGAGCACATGCTGCTACTGGCAACATACTGAATGAGGTTTCCTTGTATGCAAATGTAAAAGAAGGGGCTCTCTCCTTCTCCATGTTAACTGGAGGGAAAAGCCTTGTCTTGTATTCAAGTAAATATGGTAGTTAGCCTCCCTATAGAACTAAGGTAAGACACCAGCATGGTGCTTTGAAAGTTTGGGGAAGAGAGGTAAGATTAACTGCTCCACACCCCTATCACTTCTCCAGCTCTTTAGTGCAACCCACTTGTAGTAATTCTGCTGTTAAAGAACTGAGAGCTACGCTGTATCATGGTGCATCCTTCCCTCAAAGTTGCTGACTTTCTTTATTCTGGTTTCATACTTTTACATTATACTTCTAATATTTTGTGAAATATTTTATCCTTTGATTTCTGATCTAACCTATATACTATCAGGCAATCAGCCAATCAAATTCTATATTCTGACTAATAGAGAAAAAGCAGCAAAAATACAAGACTCTTTGTTTTGCTTCCAAAGCTACAAATATTTCTGGTCCCAACATTTAAGATCTAGGCTCACCGTTGGATTAAATTAAAATGTCAGCTACCAGTCTCCAGAAGACCTACCTACCTGGTTCTAATCACCTGCAGATGGTTCCTACACTGCACCGCTGGCACAATGAAAAGAAAGCAGAATGGGACTATGAATTTTTTATTTGTTTAATCTTAATAGAACTATGAAGGCCAAATTATTTTATATTTAGTATGGTGATTCTCAAACAGGGTGCCACAGTACTTTAGGTAGCCTTGAGATCCTTTCAAGGGTGCCATGGGGTGCCATGCAGTGTTAGCACTGTTACGTGTGCAAACATAATTCACAAGATAAACACAGACATGTCAGTAGGACTCCACAGTATCAAGAACAGGACCACAAGAAGTCAGAATGAGTTATCCACAGCAGAAGAATTGCTCTATTATTTTCCTATAGAGAAAAAAAGTGAGAGGTGCCTCAAGTCTAAAAAAGGCTGAGGACCACCGATTTAATAACTTCAAGCAACGTAGCTTTTGAGCTGAAAAAAGAAGTCAACACACCACTTTATTGTGAAAATGAACTGTAATGTACAATGGTAAAAGGATACTTTCTAAAGCATTTGGATTAATCCAACACTTAAATTGAAAAGATACTATCAAATTTTAAACTACAATTAGTCTGAAATGTGTTTTAAATATAATTAATAGAATCAAAAATGTTATTTGCTAAATTAAAATAAGTGCATTTAATATCTGTACGGTCTGCGTTTGCACAAACTGCTGTAAAAACTCTTGCCTTCAAAAGTGAAGAAAAAAAGTTTATTAAAAGAATATACCTAATGCAAAAAGCATATTAAGTTAAAAAGACAGGCATTTGTAAATTCAGGAATTCTCATAAAACTATGTTAGAATCATCTACAATATATGAACAGGTGAAATACGGCAATTTATTCCACATACACCATTTTGCAAGTAATTATTATTTTCTACTTACAGTAGATCTAAGATGTAAAGGTTTATCAATGGGTTTCACCAGGTTTGGGATTTCTGTTGCTGATGTTCCAGGACATTCCAGTTGGGTGCATAGCCCTTTTTCAACCAGTTCCTTAAAGGTAAGTAGTCAGGTGATCAAAAATTCAAGTCGAGTCATTAAATATTACTAATGGATACAAAGTAAAAATCATACTGCAAATAATGGTTACAAAATAGAAAATTATTAACAGGAATACATACGTTTTTTATTTTACTTAGTTCATTTATTGCTTGCTTATTGCCAGGTTCAAGCTTCAAAACAGTTTCAAAATCTGAGTGAATAAAAATAATATACACAAAATGTCAAGTTACAAATTGTCAGGAATTATTTTTAACACGATTGTTTTTTCATTTTCCATTCTACTTTTCACTTAGGTAGCAAATCAGAATTTCTCCCTGAAGTATGAATGAAATTTTACACTTAAAATCTTAAGAGGAAAAGTGTAGTTAGTGCACCCAAATTGTTGCAAGTGTTCTGTGGTGAGGGGCCAGGATGGAGAGGGGAGAGAAATATAAAAAATATATATAAAACAAAATCCAAAAAACCCCCTTAAAACTTTAAAAGAAACAACAAATGGGAGTTGAAATAATAGCTGTTTTGGGTTTTTTTCAGCCAAAGGAGAACTGGAAACAGTAAAAGTTACTTACACTAAACAAGACCAAAGTATTTATCGGTAGAAGGCAGGCTTATTTAAGTGCAAGTTTCATGTATTTAACATTCATGAATTTCTTTAAATATAAACTTACTTCCAAAATTCCTAGTTTTAAAATGTACATATTCTTGAATAATTGTGACTTGCTTTAATTAATTTTCACATAAATTACTCAAATGCAGTCTAACTTAAAATGCTCTAACTTAAAATCATTTGTGTGTGCATGGAGGCAGAGAATTAAGAGATTACATGCATTTTATTGCAGAAATGGTCTACTCCAAATTGGCTTTAATATTTATTGAAAATTTAAAGAAGCAAATATGGAAGGAGGGGGGAGCAAATCTACATGTAGTACCTAACCCATCACATTTACTTTCATACAAGGTCTCACCTTGCATAGCTTCTGTTAGCTTTCCTAGTGCTACTCGAGCAGTCCCTCTTCTGGCAAAAGCTTTGGAATAGGATGCATCTAACAGTAAAGCTTGAGTACAGTCATCTTCTGCCTCTTCATATCTCAGCAGAAAAGAAATTTTGAAAGATTATATTAATTATAGGAGATTTTCTCTGTGTGTGTGTGTGTGTGTGTGTGTGTGTGTGTGTGTGTGTGTGTGTGTGTGTGTGTGTGTGTGTGTGTGTGTGTAAAGTTTATTTAGTTCTATAATAAACTGAACCAAAGTCTTCATACTGACTGCTAAAAATTAAATCCTTAAATGCGAATTTTGATACCTAAAAAAAATGTCCTGATTAAAAATGTTAAGCAATATCAGCCATGTCAGTGGGAGATTCCAAATAGACAGCCTTGAAAATCATGCCCCTTGTATTTAGTAAATAGATACCAATTCAAGAGTTTAACTTTAGATACTTGGTTTGAAATATTTTAGCTTTAATTTACATTATGCCAAATTTTTCATCATATCTACACCTAAGGCATTAATTTGTCTCAGCTGAAACATCTACAAAAGTAGTTTATTTCTAGTTTTTGTTTTAAAGACAAAATTAAAGTTGTCAAGTATTTTAAAAACACCACTCCCTCCCCCTCCCAAAAGTAGTGCTGCTTGACAGACTTTTAAAGCTTTTTTGCAGTGTTCTAAAGATTTTTTTTTTATTTTGCCTTGTACTTAAACATTGTGACAGCCACATAGAATGTATGTCAAATAGAAAGAACCTTTGAAAAATGGTAAATCAATGGTCAGTACTATCCCATTTTATTTAAAAATGGAATCCCAGAGACATGTCATGTCAATTAACAACTGGGGGTTTTGGTTAATACTCAATGAAAAAGTACCACAATGCATTTCGGAAAATACAGACAAATTGATACACAGTAAAACCTGTGTTAACCGGTATTTTAGTAACTGGCATTTCTATTAACTGGATGGGGGGGAAGGGAGGGAAGCTCACACACGGTGGTCACTGCTGCCACCCACCATCCTGTGCTGCTGCTGCTCCGTGTCTGCACCCTCCCCTGCCCCCCCTCTTCAATCTGGCCAAAAAAACCCTGCCTCAAGTAACCAGGATTTTTATATAACTTGCACACTGCGTTCTCCGCTCATGGTGGTTAACACAGCTTTTACTGTACTTAATGTTTTGCTTTTATTAGCTACTTATAACAATCTACTTAGAAGTCTGAAGTCAGAGAAAATTCCTGTATCAAAAATAGTTCTCCTTTATTCTGCATACAATATATTTTTTCTTTCTTCTACTAAAACAGCAATGATTGAGATCCTAGGAAAAGGGAAGAATAACTGCATAAAGTTTTAGAAAAAATATAAACTTTGTCAAATTTTCAAAGAGCTATTCAAGTTTCACACTAATTTTAACCTAATTGCTTTGCACTCCCTTTCAACATGTTTTCATTATCAAATAAAGAGATTACACACAAGCATTAAAGGAATAAAAAAAGAGAGTAATTTTAATTATATTTTCTACTGAGTGAGAATGATGGCAGTAGCAGGACAACTTTCAATGAAACCCTGATATATATTTTTTTCCGGTTTACAAAGAATAGAGAAGCAGCATTGTACACCACTTACTTCTGAATCTTTAGATAGGCCATAGCTCTGTTAGCTGGAAGAATTGCATTGGTGCCATCTGCTGTTATACCCCGTGTATAACATTCTATCGCTGCTTCATATTTCCCTTCTTTGAAATATCCATTACCCTGTCATTTTGGAATAATTATATGATAATACATAAGTTCTAATATACATTAGATAGTTGTAATTATTAATTTAGCATAAAAAATAATGCACAAGAATCAAGCATTCTATTGTTCTGTGCTACAAGTCTACACTGGTGAGATATTATAAACTTTCCTAAAGCTATATCTGGTACTTCAAATAGAATGGGACCATATGGTTAAACATTAATATATAGTGTAATGTAAGAGACAAGCGAGGAGGAAGGATGGATGCTCAAGCACATAGAAAAATACAAGCAGATGGATTTCAGCATAAAGAAGTCATAAAAGTCTGAGTCTACCAAAGCAGCCAAAGAATCTTACTTTTATTCCAGATAACAATATCTGTTACAACTTTTTCAGGCCACAAAATAATTTATCAATGCATCATTCCTCCTCTTGAATCCAAGAACCAACATCTCTAATTACTGTGTCTATTTCGAATAAAGTTGCATAATCACATATACATTTTATAAGTAATAGTTTGAAAAATATTGCTAGCACTCCTGACCTCAAGATTTAAAATTTAGTAAGTCTATTTGTGGACACAGCTCCTAAACCCTGAAAAAAAGAGAAATGAAGTTGAGACCATTGTTTAAGTTCTACTCCCAAAGCAGTAAAAAAATGTTTCTTTCCAACTGCCTCTCTCAAGCTGGGGGAAAAGAATGACTCATTCAGCTGCTTGTCCTTTCTTTAATATTTGGCTCCAAAGATTGCACTCTCCAAACTTCTTGGAACCCCAAACAATGGCAAAGAGGC
The DNA here is from genome assembly GCF_001723895.1 of Crocodylus porosus. NCBI lineage: Eukaryota > Metazoa > Chordata > Crocodylia > Crocodylidae > Crocodylus > Crocodylus porosus. Next base: position 87,679,464 of record NW_017728931.1, on the reverse strand, counting down.
AGAGCTAATTCTGATACCTTAAGTATTTGCATATGTTCAAAGTTAAAAAAAAAAAAGGCCTATTCCAGAACAACCATTTGCAGCTACCTTCTCCTACTTTATATCCTTAAAAGCCCTGTCATACATTTGCTGAATCACCTCAATAGCCACATATTTCCCACAAGTTTGTTTACCTATCTTCACAACTCCACTATATGGTAGGAAATGATTAGGGGTGCACCGATAAAGATTTTTTGGGCTGATAATCTGCTTGCCGAAGTGCAGCCTGACAGCTTGGAGAGCAGCATCTAGCTGGTAAGTCTGCTGGAGGAAAGGAGCAGGGGGCAGATTAAAGCCCCCATGGTGAGGGAGGGAGTAGGGTTGGGGAAGGCACTGCACAGCTGGGGCAGGGTGGATCACAGAACAGAGCCATGGCTCACGGGGGGGTGGGGAGCGGCTCTCACTGCTGCGCACACCCCAGGGAAGGCATGGGAGGGGCATATGCCCCCTGGATCTGTGCACAGGTGGGCTGCCACTGCACATCTTGGGCTAGAGGTTGTGCCAGTCTCTTCCCGGTGGGGGGGTGGGGCTGGGCCTGGGCTGCACTTGGGCCAGGCAGGGTGGGTGGCAGCAGCACTGGGAAGGGGAATTACAAGGGGGGGGCTACAGCCACCCCAAAATTCAAAGTGGCCCCCTAGCACTGCTGCCAGCTGCCCCACCCCACCTACCACGATCACAGCCTGAGTCCAGCCCCCTCTGCCAGGAAGAGGCTGGCACAGGCCTGGCTGGCCCTGAGTGAACAGTGGGCAGCCTGCCCTTGACCTGTGCACAGATCTGGAGGGCCTATGCTTCCCCCAGGGGTGCTTGCAGCAGGAGGAGCTGCTCCCCTGTGGTAAAGCTGCTTTGGTACCTGCCACTTTAAAGGCTGAGAGCAGGCAACAGAGCAGCTGGCAGGTGCAGGCCAGCCCTGAAGCTGTCACATGACTGCAGGAGGACCAAGGGATTGGAGGAGAGGGCTGAGCATCCTCTATTTTAGCTCAGGCCCTCAGGGCTGAGCTGCAGTTGTTGTAAACAGTTGGGGGAAGAACACTACTCAGCTGGAGCTGCTCAGAACACCTTGGAGATAAGGACAGGAACTCTGGGGATGGCAGGAAGCTCCTGCTCCTGGGGCATTATGGGAAACTATACTCTGCTGGGGAAGGATGGGCTGGTAGGACTACATGTGTTGGAGTAGTTCCCCAGAAATGCCAGACCAGTTGCCTCCCCAGTGAAAAATTGTTAGGGGCACCTTATAACCCCAGCTCCCACTCCCAGTGGGTAATTTCAGAGCAGGGCCAGACAGTGGAATCAGGCACATTTGATGACACCTGAGCCTATGGCATATAAGACTGCGAGCCCCAGTGAAGGCGCAGAAGTATGTGTAGAGGCCTGCACAGAGTAGGATTCATGGTGATGTTTGAAGGGGTGTGTGTGAGAGATGTAGAGTAGGGTCTGCATAGGTGAGCCTGAAGGGCTGCACCAGGGGGTTTGTAAAGTAAGGTTGCTCAGGAAACCTGAAGGGCTGTACATGGGCCAAACCCCACAAGAGTGACATCATGAGCAAGTTTCCAGGAGAGGGGCTAGTGGCTGAGTTCAGCCAGAGTAAGGCATAAGGCCAGTGGCTGCAGGGCTGTGTGGCGGCCAGCCAGAGTGCAAGTAGGAAAGCTGGAAGGGCCATGTAGAGTAGGGCTCAAGGTGGACCTGAAGGGACTGTGCGGATCTGTGGCAGGTTGAGAGTGACCCAGTGAGGGACAGTGTGAATGAGGCCCTGTGAGAGGCGGTAGAGTGCGAGAGTAGAATGTTAGAGGCCCAGCAAGGGGCAGAGTTTAGCCTGGCCTCAGGCCAGAGCTGTTACCAATTTGCAATATCATCCGAAAGGCATGGGACATGGTGTAGGGAAGGTTGGAGCCATATATAATGCCCCAGGTATCAGGGCATTAAATAGGCGGCCTCCCACATATTTACCTGAAACTTTATTAAACAAGTCATGGCAGGCAGATACAGCAGACTGTCCTAGAAAGAGGGCAAAGCCAATGTTGAGATGCAGCCCTGAGTGGGCCCTCTGTCACACCCCTCCCTCCCTGCCCCCTGGAAGAGCTGCGGCTTCATTCCACCTTGACTGTGCAGTGCCTGCTTCTGCTCTTGGCCCCAGCTTCAGCCCCACTGCCTCCCTCACTGTGGGGGCCCCACCCTGTCTCTGCCACCCCCCAAGTCCCTCTGCCCCCCAGAGACTTACTGGCCAGACACTGCTCTCCAAGCTGTCGGGATACACTCCTGGCAGCATACATGCTACAGCTGCACGCAAGCACACAGCATTTATTGGCAACATTATTGGCCACATCAGCCAAAAGAAGCTGATTGCCGATAACGTCAATTTTCCTTTCATCAATGCCGCTACAATATGGACCAATGTGCTGGTGCACTGCTAGAAACTATTAACTCCTTTTTATATCTGGGAAATTGATGCACAGGAAAACTGAGAGAAACTTATTCAAGGTATGTAATGACCCAAGGACTAAACTCATCTCTCTCAAATCTCAATCCTATATTTTAAACTCAAGATCAAGGCCTTCAAGCTTTCTTTCTTATTCTCCTTTTCCTTTATTTGTTATTTCTGTCATGATTACCTCATGCACCCATCTCCTGATACCTATTCCTCACCACTTCTTTTATTCTTCCTCTCAGCCACTCACTTTCTTCATGTTCAGCGTAAGCAGGCAATGGCTTTCCTTATCCTTAAAGACAACCATAACTTTTAACTTTACCTATTTCCCCATTCCCATTTTAATCTTAGTTTTTAAACTCAGTGCTCCAAGTTCCTACACTTTACATTTAGGTATCTTTAGATGTCAGAGTGGATAAAAATCAACTTTTTTTTTTTTTTAAATAAAAAAAATTGGATTTTTTTATTTTAAAGATTTTTTTGATTTAATCGTATTTCTTATTTTTTTAAGATTTTTTTTTAAAAAAGTAAACATTTATAGCTTTAATTTAGGGTATGTTAAAGCTCAAAGATATCATCATGGAATAGCAATTATAAGTTCTAATGATATACTATTTGAGACAATATATTCACATAACTTTTTTAGAAGTCTTATAGACAGGCTACAATGGGCTATGGACTGTATTAGGGGCCCAATCTTATGGGGTTCCCAGAGGCTCCTCTATAGATTAGTAAAGATTACAGAAAACCACTCTATCCGATGGGACTTGATGCACAGTCTAGATCTCATTAAGCATCTCTGTGATACTTAATTTCGGTTTTCAAACTGGGGATTTGTGTCTTCAGAGATCATAGTCAGACAAGATTCTTTGGCTAGAAGTGCTCTCTTATTAGACCAACTAAAAAGTTGGAAAAATTGTTCTTTCCAAGCTTTTGGGGACAAATGTCCTTCTTCAGGCATAGGGAGAATTTGCTGTCTTCAGGGATAACATCCTTGTTAAGGGCAGTATATGGAGATGAGAGAAAAAGAGACCTGATTACCCACCCAACAGTCCTATTGTCTCTCTGCAAGTGTGTATACACACAGTTACACCCTTAGCTTTCTCTAAAACTGCAAAGTTTCAAGAGGTTAAATGAATAAAGAATATCCAACAAGAATGCACTTTTTGTAGAAAACAAAGATTAAATCAAAGCTTCCCTGCCCAGTGATTTTAAATCAAATGCACCCTGTTAGATCTTTTTCCAGTCTTCCTTTCTGCTGCAGAGCAGCTCATGAAGTCTCTAATTAGTTAATTAAAAGCTGTCTCAGGATCTCCATTTCACCCTCATCGGCCTCCTTTTTCAAGCTGATTATTTCAAGGACAGTGCAATGTTCCTCCTGTCTTTCTACAGCTCTGCCCAACATTTTTTTTTTATTCCTCTAGTATTTCCTTATTAGAAAATACACTCCCCTGCCACAAAGACACACTTCTGCCTCTGCACTTACTTTGGATTATTGTAACTCCTTCAGCTACATTAACAAACAACAAGACTACCTCTCTGAATCTAAATCTTACTACTCAGTACATCTCTCTATTATCTTTTATATGAAGGTCTCCGCATATCCTAACCCAGCCCAGTCCTTACTGACTCCTCCTTTTCCAGGAATCAAATTCAAGTTTCCCATCTTCACATTTAAGGCCCTTCAGAACTGCATCTTTTTTTATCTATCTACATCACCTATTACAATTTCAATTAAAACAGCTTTAATAAAGAGAACTCTTAATCCCATAATGTATTCTTATTTTCTTCCCATTGGCCCTGAAGCAGAGAAACAAATTGTTTCTCTCTCCTGCAAATCCCATGAAGGCCCAGTTCGAATGAATATCTACAAGAAACAACAAAACCAAAACAAATTACTTGGCAGTAGGCATCACAGGTTTCTATTTTGCTTCTTGATCATTTAAAAAAAGTCAATAGAGTGAAGCCAGGAACTGCTGACATTACCTACATCCTTCTTCTTTTACTACAACTACCTTTGTCTCATTTCCTGCTTTAACCTTGCAGCTGTACCACACTGGAGGATCAGGGGGCTAGACTAATGGTTCTTATTCTAAAACTTATTTTCTTTATATTGGTATAACTGCTTGCACAACAAAGCATTATCCTGATTTTGAATTTCTGGAACTCAACAACAGATTTTAGTCAGCTTAAACCCTGCTTCACACCCTTAAATATAAATGCACCCTATATAGCTAAGCAAATCAATGACTACAGAGTTAAATAAGATACAATGTGCACTTAGCATTTTTCCGTATTTGAATAATAAGTCAAACTATAATTTAAATAAAGTTCATGTAATTTTTCTCCTATAGATGAAGGCTTCACGATTTACCAAGTCCTTTTCTGCAATAGCCTTCTGTTTGAGCTGCTGCTGTTCAATTTGCTGCTTTTCTTCCTGTGTTAATTCATGCTTTTTCACAATTTCTTCATGTTCTGTTTGTTTTGAATAGTCTTTTGACATTAGAGCCTGCAATGAAGAACATTAGCGATATCACTCAACTGAAATACCCCTTTCTTCCTCTCCTGCCCCAAGTTTTCTTTGATTAGAATAAATCATGGTTTCTCTGCTGATGTCTAAGTGATGCATTCTTTTATTTCACTTTATTTTTTAATATCAGCCTCTTAGTTATTGTTTGAATGCATATAATGAAATTTTTCTGTTAAAATGATTTTGAAAAGGCTCTGAAACTCTTTATGAACACTTTCTCTGTGCAACACATTAGGTTTTATTAATATCTTTAGTGTGTGTGTATATGTATGTTATATAAATATATAACTTAGTTATCAGTATAGTAAATTCTGATGTGCCAGTTTCTAAAGCACAATGCTAGCTACTACCAGTGGTACCTGTGCAACAAAAAGACTTAACATCAGAAACTTGCAGAATTCATTATGTAGTTTATAGTAATGGGGATTGGTTTTGAAAGTAACTTTCAAATGCTTCCAAAATTATACCTAAAGAGGTAGTACACTGCAGTGATCCTGTAGCCGTGATGGACCAGGAAATACCAGTATGCAAGGGAAAAAATTTTTGGGGGTGATGGCTTTTATTGAACCATCCATGTAGCCTGGAGACATTTTATACATGCTTTCAGGTACAAAGTTTCCTGAGAAATCTCTCCCAACTATGCAATAAAAGATCCCCAAAAAGTCTAGGGCACATGACTTCTGAAGAGAGGCTGAGGGAACTGGATTTATTTAGTTTGGAGAAGAGAAGACGGGGGTGGACATTTAATAATAGTCTTCAACTACCTGAAGGGTGGTTCCTAAGAGGATGGAGCTAGATTGTTCTCAGTGGCAACAGACGACAGAACAAGGAGCAATGGTTTCAAGGTGCAGCAGAGGAAGTTAGGTTCATTATTAGAAAGAACTCTCTCAATAGCAACACAGAAGTCCTTGACTTCAGAAAAGCCGACTTTGACAAGCTCAAGAGGCTAGTCGGTCAGGCCCTCAGTGCACAAACTAAATCTATTCCAACATGGAGGAAAGGCAGCAAGAAGGCACAGCAGCCCCCCGGCTCTCCAGAGACCTAGCGGACCTACGGTGGCTAAAAAGGAAAGCCTACAAAGGATGGAGGATGGGATTCACCTCCAAGAAGGATTACTCCGTGCTGGTCCGGTCCTGCAGGGACCAAACCAGGAAAGCCAAGACTGCAACTGAACTCCAACTAGCTTCAGGCATCAAGGACAACAAAAAGTCCTTTTTCAGATATGTGGGGAGCCGGAGGAAAAGCAAGGG
>NW_017728931.1:87652489-87672123 GCF_001723895.1 Crocodylus porosus | reverse complement strand
GGACTCGATGATCTCCCGAGGTCCCTTCCAGCCCTAATGTCTATGAAATCTATGAAATAGGAAGGGGGTAAAGCACTGAAACAGGCTACTCAGATGTTGTGGAATCTACATCCTTGGAGGTTTCTAAGACCCATCTAGACAAAGCCTTGCCTGGGATGATCTAGTTGTGGATAGTCCTTCTTTTAGGGTGTTGGACTAGATGAGTTCCTGAGGTCCCTTTGAACACTATTTTATATGACTCTAACTGCTTGCCTCTCACTAAAGAGAGAGAGATTTCAGGCATGTGCTGTCTCTATTACACTAAGTGTGTGAAGATGCCATGGATGTTTGACCTTCTTCAGTATTTAAGCCCCCTATTCACAATGAATGATGGCATCTCTGAATCCCATCTGTAAGCAGAGTTGTAAAGATTATATGAGCTAGTACTACTCTGTAGCCAAGAGAACATATACATCTCTTCCATACATAAAAAGACATACCATGTCCTCTATTTACATGCATAGTTTTAGAAATGAAAAAGGCTATACACTTACCTGGAGCATTCATTTATCCAAACTCAATGTAAACTGTTTTTAATAATAAATGGTCAGTCAGTGCTGTGATATTAGCAGTCCTGAAACTGACTTCTTTCATTTTTAAGGCTTCCAATAGCACCTCTGGATAGTGATTATTAGAAATTTTGAAAGTGAGAAGGAACTACTCAGTCTAGGGACACAGCACTGACTGTGGTGTAAGCAGTGCTTATTAGGGACACAGAACGCTTGGTGCTATGCTATTAGCAGTCACATAACTGCCTAGCTCTCTTGCTTTTAAGTTGGGGCTGCTATTAGAGGTCTTGAAAGTCAGGGGACGTGACCCTTAGAAATGCGATTACCTCCTGTCATTTTCAAAGCGTCTCATGGAAGCCCATTGACAAAGGCTTATTTTTCATTGTTTCTGGTGCAAGTAAATCATCAACTATTAAATTACAGAATAGACAGAAGGGATGAAAAATGCCATGCACTTAACCAATATGCAAGTAACCATATTTATGAGAATATACCATTCCAATCCACATTTGTTTGTTGTGCGTTATGAAATTATGCATTTATCTACTGTATGTATATATTATGCATCAGAGTACCCGTATATGCAATTTTCTTCCTCTGCTATATGTTTTAGTTTAACATATGTTTATTAGACTATGTGAGTAACCACCATTATTTCTTACCTGATCTATTTTTCTCAGTTCATTTTTTGCTTCAAAGTTATTTGGATCCAATTCTAAAACCTTCTGATAATCTAAAACCAGAAGATAGGGAGACATCAAAATTCCATATTTTTATATGCCATATCAGGTGACAAGTTTTAAGCTAATGTGCCTTTAACTGGGAAGTTGAAGTGGAGATGGCAGATCCAAATAAGTTCAATAGTTCCAAGTACTTCATATTTTAAATAGCTTAGAATAGTAAGCTCAATATAGTGCACTAAAGGTTCGATTCTGGTTTCCCAGATCACAGTCATCTGACAGACGGTATTATTTTACATGCTGATAGAAGAACGATCTGGATGTCATTTTCACCATTTCTTGAAACTGGAAGTGAAAAATTCAGCAAGTATAAAAATTGGGAAGTATAAAAATAAATCCTCAAAAAAGTAAGCTTTAATCAGTAAGCGCATAAATCACTCACTTGCACTTTAAGGAATGTATCCCAAAAAAACTCACTAACCTTCTTTGGCACCCTGAAGATTTTTCAAAGCAAAGCGAGCAGCTCCTCTTCTGGCATATGCCTTTGTATAATTCTTATCTAGTGCAAGTGCTAAATTGCAGTCAGATTCAGCAACAGAATACCTGTGTCAATAATGTAAATCAATTACTTTAACTATATTTAAATTAAAAATAAATATGGCTCTCCATTAAATTAACAGATTTAATCAAATCATGAAGCACATTAAACTGTTCATTAGAGATGCACTGATATATCGGTCACATATTGGATCAGCACCAATGAAAGGAAAATTAACATTATAACATTTTTTGGCTGATGCAGCCAATTACCGTATTTTCATGCATATAGCCCGCACCAATGTATAACCCATGGAAAACTGTATTTTCGTAAAATAGTCCGTGTATAGACTGCACCCATGTATTCCATGCACTTGATAGCATGGGCTCTGCTGGCCACAGCCGCCGGAGCTAATTGGTGCTAATTGCTGCAGGGGAGGGGAGGGATAAGGAGCTGTGAGCCCTGCTCCTAGCCATGCTAAAGCTTGGGCTCTGCTGGGCACGGCTGCCGGACCTGGAGCCAGTTAAAAGTGGTGCGGGGGGGACAGGAGGGATGAAGAGCTGCGAGCAAGGAGGGGGAGGGAGGAGGTAGCCCCGCTCACTGCCACTATGCTCAATCCCGCCAGGGACGGGCTATGCTCTTCTAAAGACTCTGCATAGCCCACACCCTTGGATAGCCTGCACCCATCTGTCAAGTTTGTAAAAATGTGTATAGCCCGTGGACTATATGTGCGAAAATACGGTAATGGCACTGATAAATGCTGTGTGCATGCTCAAAGCTGCACGCATGCATGTGGGCAGGAATGCAGCCTGCCAGCTTGGAAAACCGCGTCCTACCGCTAAGTCTATGAGGGGAATCAAGGCCCTTATGGTGAGGGAGAGAACAGGGCAGGGGCTGCCCAGCCAAGGCCGTGAATGGGACCCCAGGGCAGGGTACAGGACAGAGCTGTGGGTGGTTCATCAGGGGTGGGGCAGCTCCCCAGTGCTGCACAAACCTATAAGGGAGGCATGGGGGGAATGTGCCCCCCTCCCCTGGATATGTGTGGGGCAGAGGCAGTGCCAGCCTCTTCCCAGCAGAAGGATAGGCCAGGGGAGGCAGAGGTAGGGCAGGCTCAGTTAAGCGGGGGCAGGTGGTGGTGGCACTGGAAGAGGTGGCTGTGGGAGGCCTAGGGGGAATTCTGGGGTTGATATAGGACCCCCCCCATGCCAATCCTGCTTGGGGCACTCCATTCTTCTGCCTTTCCCCCAGGAGTCTTATTTCAGCCATGTGCCCCCTGCCAGACCCACAACGGGAGACTCCTGAGGTAAAAGCAGCAAAGCAGAGTGCGTGCCCCCAACAGGTGGCACTGTGGGGGAGTGTTGGGAGGCTATAGCTATTCTAAAATTCTCCGCAGGGCCCCCACCATACAGCCATGCCTCCCAGGGCCAGCCACCCACCCCACGCAGCTGAGCCTGCCATACCCCTGCCCACCCTGAGCCCAGCCCCCATACCAGGAAGAGGCTGACACTGCCCCTGGCCCCGAGCTTGCAACAAACAACCCACCTCTGACCTGCACACAAATGCAGGGGGCATGTACCCCCCCCCATACCTCCTCCAGAAGTGTGTGCAGTATTTCCACCCCGCTCCCTGGATGAGCTGCCCACAACTCCATCCCACACCCTGCCCAGGGTCCCATTCACCCCCCTGACTGGGCAGCACCTGTCTCTGCCCCTGTCTCTCTCCTTCCTTCACTGTGGACCTCAAGCTGCCCCAACCCTTCCCTCCCCCTCACCCCGACTTACCAGCAGGACGTGACTCTCGGCTGCCCAGCTGCATTCCTGTATATTGGCTATCGGATCGGTATCGGCCAATATGACTGGTTAATAAATTGGCTATTGGTATCGACCAAGAAAATCTTTACTGGTATACCCCTACTGTTTATTTACGAGGAACCAGTGTCATTAACTCAAGTTGCAAAGCAGGCTGATGTTGTAAAATAAACAGACCCATGGGTCTTCCAACGAATAATCCCATAACTAAAATCTGAAGGAAAATTTTATTAAAAAAATTAAAAAGATACATTCACAACATAGATCTTACTTTTTCATTCTAAAGAAAGATGATGCTCTGTTTGTGGGCAAGACTGGATTGTACGGATCAGCATGCATCCCTCGTGTGTAACATTCGATTGCTTCATCATAGTTTCCTTGTTTGAAATACTTATTGCCCTGTAAAAATATGCTTTTTGTCAATTTAGTATACTGTAATGTGACAAATACTTTCACCTCTTTACAGCATTTTTACTAATTAATTTTTGTCAAATATTTCACTGACTATATCCAAATGCTGTCTCATCCCAACATTAGTCAGTTACTAATCCCTTAATGTGTTCTAATTCTTCTCATGTTCTAAAATGGCTGTGACTATCCAAACAGTCTCACCCCTTTGGAGCACCCAGCTGCTTGCACTCAGTCATACAGATTCCTGAACCCTGTGCATCATGGGAGAGGCAGACATAGCAGGCTAGTCCCATTGTAATTTGCACCCTTTCTAGTATCCTTAGTCATTCTACTCACACTAAACAGTAGATAAAAAGACTGAACTTCTTTTGCCACTGCTAGATTTTGCTTCAAGTCCAGGGTGAAGAATATTGACAAGGCAGAAAAGAAAGGTGATGTTTTCAAGACGAATACAGGGAGGTCCAGTCTTAACAACTTAGCACCTCTAACAAAAAGATGACTTAAAATGTTGTGTGGAAAACAAGAGCGAAAATTCTGATCTAAAATATTATAAAGCATCACTGGCCTTGAGAGAGTTTAGAACAAATCCCATCATATGTTGTAGCTCAGACTTCAGCAGGACAAAAAGACCAGTTACTTACCCTGAATCATAGGTGCCAACTTTTATTTTTGCAGGGGGGCGGAGTCTGATGGCCCTCCTTCCCCACCCTGGCAGCAAAGCCAGACCAGAGCTCAGCTGACCGGAGCCTGTGGTAGGGGTTGATACAGGCTTCCCCTGCAGCCTCAGGGCCCCCCATCCTGTTTCCTTCCCCCTGGAAGCCTTGCACAGGGGTGTTGTGCCCCCCTACTGCTGCCAGGTGGGCAAGGGGCACCTCACCATGGCAACATAGCCCATGTGGGGCTCCTAGGGGGGAGGGAAGCAAGGCATATAGCTCTGAGGTCACAGCAGGCAGCCTGCACAAATCTGGGGCACAAGCCCTCCCATGCCCCTTTTCCTGGGAATGCATGCAGCAGTGGCAGGGAGCCACCCCCCCAAATGAGCCACCTGCTGTTCTGTCTTGCTCCCTGCCCTCGCCCCAGGCTCTGTGAACTGGCCTGGCTATGCAGTGCCTCAGGTCCAGCCCCTACACCCCACTCCCTTCCTCCCTCACTGGGGGGGGGGGGGCAGCTGGGGGAACTGCTCTCCACCATTACCTGGGGCTGTATTACTAGCCATGTACATGTGCACATGCACATGGTGCTCCCTGCATTCTGCTCTCTGAAGCCCATTGCAGGCTGGAACTTTGCCAGCCTCCAAGGAGAAACCCACCATTTCCTGCCTTTTTTCCACAGTGAATGGTAAACCCAGATCCCAGCACAAAATGGGGAATTTGGAACAAAGGCTGTCCTGGAGTCATGCAGCCTGGGACCAGGATCTGATGTTCCCATTATGGGATTGTTCTGCCCAGTAGGGACAGGTGGTTATCCTTCCCAAGGGGAGCCAGGGTCCTTGGGCCTCCACATACTCAGAGCTTATGCCCCAAAGTAACTGTGGTTCTTCAAGAGGTGCTGTCTACAAGAGTTCTACCTGATACACATGCCCTCCATGAACACAAGATGTGACACTTTTTGGTGTCTAATATACTCTCAAATCTCATCTCTTCACCTAAGCACATTAAAGGCAAATGGGCACAACCATTTTTCATCTCCTTCACATATAGAGAATTCAGATGGTACAGGATTTTAGTGATAGTAGGTGGCAAAACTATCTATGTTATTGACATATAGTTTATTTCTGGTGAGCAAGCAGTAACCTCACAGTCAGGAACAGGTGCTGGAAATTCTAACCAAGGATGGCAGGAGAGATCTGCCAAAGCAGGAATTCAGTCTTAAGCCCTCAGTTAGAAACAATGATAGCTGAGTGTAGACTTCTGCCATCTTCTAAATATCTTCAATGGGGTGTCTTTCAAAGCTTCTGTGAGTTTTCCAATAGGATAACCTACTGGTGCAACCTAAGAATTTGTTTCACCTCATAATGTGATTTACTTAAACTCCATTTAGATAGTTTTTGGATGGTTATTGCTCAACTGTTAACTTATTTGAAAGATGCTATAAACAGTCTAGGCAAGGTCCTAACGGGACTCCCTCCATCAAAGCCATATAAGAAGGCAGTTGTGTTAGTATATAAAGGGTATGCAGTTTGTCCTCCTTTTGATTTGATTGCAGCTTGGAAGAAAGCTGATTAGTTTTATTTAGGGGGAAGCAAAAGACACTTAAGTAAGAACATTACAGAGTAGGTCACCTACAAGAACCTGAAATGCCACTACTCTTGAGTTAAGGATATTAAAAAATATGTCTTCATGAAAAGGTGGTATAGAGAGCTAGATTCCCAAAGAGGTATCAGTCTCATGAATCCTATGAATGCTACAAAGATGTTACAAGAAATGGGTTCCTAGACTTTCAAAAATGCATGAATGAAGTCTTTAAGGAGCATCTAGCAACTATAGAGTGGGAAAATGTCATGATCCTGAATAGGAAAATGAAAATTTGTTTAGTGATAGTCCAAAAACAGGCTTCCATCGAAGACGGCAGATGAACACCTTCCAAATAAAAAGTTTCAGTTGTGCTGTACAGGAATTGTCACATCAGATGAGCTGGTCCTGCCACAGGATTCTCTTATTTCCTGTGTGTACAGTGAACTGATATGGAACAGTAGCTATCTTACACGTTGACAAGTATGAATAAGCCCAGTAAAGGAAGTATAAAAACTAAGGTCATCATCCTGAATTTTAAATGACAAATGAATTTGTTGAGATGGTACCTGATTTGAACTGACCTGAACTGACTCTTTTTTTTTCCCTTGTTGAGATTAGAAAGACAGGGAAACAAACAGGGGAAAAAAAAGCTTTTCCTCTGTATTTCAAGGGCCCTTTCATGCTCTGAGATCCAGTAGGGAGTCTGATTTTTGTTTTAATGGTATGTCATGAAAGAAGATCCTGAAGAAAGTGGAAAAAATAACCAAGAGACCAAAAATGACTGAAATAAATAATAAGAGTACACCTTCTTTGTAATTTTTTAAGAACAAGTAGTCTTATATCATTGACTGAAAATAGGGACTGGATCGGCGTAAAGTCAATCAAATCCCTTAGAACAAATCCCAAATTAGGGGGTGCGAATGGTATGTGGGTCTGTTTTGTGGGGAAGAGACTAAGAACTGCTGTGGTCAGGAACCTGATCACTTTTTAACTTGATAGAAGTAGGTGCCATAACTGCTGGGATTTGTCACAGGTCTGTCATAGATCTAACAAGATTTAATTAACTGGCATGTTAGTTCTAGCAGGTGTGAAGGCATGTAGGATCTCTAGTAATTTGTGCAACTTTTCTTAGGGTTATGACAGTAAAGGCAGTGAATTATTTCCCACTTTAAAAATTCTCTATTCCAGTATACAAATCATTAACAAACATATTGAACAGCACTAGACTGAGGACAAACCACTGTGGAACTCAACTTGAAACCTCCTGCTATTACAGCCTAGATCCATTTGTATCCAACATAGATCCATTTGCAATTACTCTTTTCTTATGGCTATTGAGCTGGTTTTATGTCCATCTTGTAGTTGTTTAGCCCATGTTTCTCAAATCTGTTCACCAGAAAGTCAAGTGTGACTTGTGTCAAAAGTTCTTATGTGCTCTTGAAGAAAGTGCCCAGGAACTCAAATCAATGCCACAGCTCATTAGATATTGGATTTACCCAAAGAACCTTGACAGTTCATTAAGGCATTTGAAAGAGACCATGAAAATGTAGCAAGATTTTTAACCTCATGTTATGAAGATGCCTGAATGCTCTTAAAGGAAGGAGCAAAAAATAAAAGATTTTTGGAAAAGGAAGGGCTCTCTTCCCCCTGAACGCATAAAAAATTCTGAGAGTTATTCAGAGTTATAGCAACCTCACAATCTTTAATTCCAGGGATTTAGTTTTAGCCATAAAAGCTAGACTACAGAAGGCTGGGCATAACGCCTAATTCTTTAGCAAAAAGGTGTAATAAAGCAACTCCCAACAAACCACACACCACCGTTCTGAGCATTAAAGAAGGAACTGAAAGATTGCTGGACCAATGCCACACTTCATAATCTTGGGCATAGAGAAAGAGGCACAAGAATGTCTAAAGTTAGGGACAGCTCTAATAGCCCCCCCCCACCCCCACACACAATCTTAGGCATGAACTCATCAAAAGTTAAGTCATGCAGACAATCACTCAAAGATACTGTTCAAGTATTATTGCATTAAAGAAATCATTTAGTGCTGTAATAACCTTTTCTTTCTCAGCAACAGCTTTCTCTTGATCTATACGAATTCCATCCTCTTCAGAATCAGAGTCTGGAGATACAGAATCATGGGTGCTATCTTCTTTATCCAGTTCTTCAAGTATTCTATCCTGAAATGACAGAAAATTAAGTCAGCTATTAAGCTGCATTCATTATAATCTTTAACTCTACACAAATGCAAATAAATGACTAGGCAGAGGATCAAGATGATCTAGAGAAGGAGTACATTCTCATTAATTATTTACCACATCAAGCTTTCCCCATGCTTCATAGTCATAAGACTTTATCTTGTTTTTTTGGTTTTCTTCAGTCGTTTTCTTAGAAGGAACTTTAGTTTTGCTTTTTTTCTTTTTCCTATATGCCTCATTTCGAATTGGTGGTAAATTCTAGATAGAAAAAAAATATTACTTCAATTTAGTTTTCAGTTTTTATTAACAGCAATATTGAGGGTATACATCCCCAGAAACCCCAAACCAATATATGACTCAGGAGGTGAAGACAAACAGTTTAGGAACCTAATGCAGAATGCATTCAAAAGCTTGTCTAACTCTATCCCAATGACAGTTGGTCCAATAATAGATATAACCCTTGCCCCTCTTTAGAAACTTCAAAATTTTTCAGAAAATGAAATTATATGTACAAGTCATTTCAGCATCACAATTCTGAGGTAATTTATATTCAAGTTCACTTTTGGCTTCTGATTCTTAAACTCTTTAAAGGAAACTGTATTTATTCCTTGGTAACATACAAAACACAGCTTGAGTGAAATAATGTTCATGTTGGTGCTGCTCTACAAGCTGATAAAAAGATCGGTAAATAATTGATAATGTGCATGTGTGACACTAAAAAGTGGGTTGATTCTGTATTTCTTTCTTTTCTTACTCTGAAATAGTTAACATGAAAAAACCCATTGGCATATTTCATGGCAGCCATTTGCATATTCCTCACCAATACCAGTTATCTATTTGTGCACAGGCAGTGAAATTCTGGAGCCACCAAAGTCAATAGGCATTTTGCCATTTATTTCAATAGGAATCTACATCAAGTTATTTCTATTAAAATAAGCCATCTACTTCCAAAACTTTTTCTGCAGTTTGTGAACTCCTTCAGAAGCAACGGATTTCCTTTGAATCCTATTTGCCTTCGTCATGCATGTAGGCCCACTGGAGTCAAAAGGATTAACAAGTTAATGTAAACACCCAGGATTTGGGCCATCAAAACTAAATACCTTAAATAATGGATTGCTTGCTCTGCCATGTAAATTGTGGGGAAAAAAGACATAGAAAAAACCTGGCTGTTCGCAGGTAAGCACACATGCGCGCACACACCCAAAACAAAAAGCCTTCAAAAACAAAAACTCAAACACCAAGCAAGCAATTATTAAGCACCTTTCTTTGGACAGTGCACCATGTAAATCTAATACATACCACTTTTATGAACAGGCATATTCATTTACAGATTGGACTCTTGAATTTACCTCCTCTGGGGCACCACTCTGTTTTCTTAGTTCAGAATCCACCTGCTTAATATCTTTTTCCCAGGTCTCCAATTCCTTCATAAAATCATGAAGCTCTTCAGCATTTTGTTTCATTTGTAGCTGTAACTCTAGTGCTTTATTTGGTGAAGTCATTATTATCTTCTGAATTTGGGGGAATAAAAACAAGTCTGATGAGAATTACAGCATTTATTGGAGGCTAGCTTCATTAATATAAAGAGTCATGGTTGAACTGAATTACTTGGCAGGTACCATTCAGTTTTCCCACCATTATGAGAAAAAGCCCATTAAGTATGAAAAGGAGGAGAAACAAACAAGTTAAAATGACTGTTAAAAAAAAGAAAATAAATAATAACGGTTCAACTCTGAATGAAAATATTTCAGAAGAATTAAATGGGAGCAGGGGCAGGGAGGAGATGTGCCCCCTTACCTGACCCGAGGTGGAGGCACCAGCAGCGGAGCCAGCAGCGGGGCAGCATCAGCTGATCCCCCTAAGGTAAGTGGGCAAAGGGATGGGACACAGCTGAGCCAGATCCAGAGGGGAAGCCCCCTGGGTCCCTCTTCGCTGAGCTGGTAGGGAGCCACGCCACATGAACAGAGTGCGCAAACAAGAGGTGGGCTAGGGGGGACTGTCCCACACAAGCTAGGGTGCACCCTCTGGGGTTAACCTTCAGGGAGCAGGCTCAGGAGGCACCAGATCTCCTCAGCGGGGGAGCACAGGGGGCGGGACTGCCAGCAGGCACTTCTGGGAAGACCGGAGTGCCCGACTGGCTGTTGGGGCAGTGGTGGGAAATTCAAACTGCAGCCTTTAAAGGCCACGGTTTGATATAGCCCTCGGCACTCGGGAGCCAGGAGCAGGGAGGAGAGGAGGGATCCAGGCAAACGCATGTCCTGCATGCATATGTGCCCCCTTACTTAACCCGAGGTGGAGGCGGATGCAGCAGCAGCGGAGCCAGCAGTGGGGGCAGCATCAGGTAAGTGGGCAGAGGGACCGGACACAGCTGAGCCAGATCCAGAAGGGGAGCCCCTCGGATCCCTTAGCTGAGCCGGTAGGAAGCCGCGCTCCTGAGCCGCACTGTGCAAAAAGAGTGCGTAGGCATTCGCACTGGCAGGTAAGCAGGAAGGGCCAGGAGGGAGACTCCTGCTAGGGCAGGGCAAAGGCACTTCACTAAGCTATAAACAAGCAGCAACTCCTATGACGGTGTTGACACGGAGTGCTGCCAGGGCCCCTGCCCTGGGGGCGCAGGCTACCCGGGGCTTCTCTGAGGCCTCCACTCAGACAGAGCCCATGGGGGGGCTGGCATCCCCCCACTCCCTGGCCTGCGGGAGTTGCCCTGCAAGGCCTGGGGAGGCAGGGATTGGGGACCCCCACACCTGTCCTGCAGACACCCGCGTTAGGGCCCTGGAGGTGCAAATGAGGGAGCTCCAGGAGGAGGTTAGCAGGCTGAGGGGAGGTGGAAGAAGAAATTGATGGCTTTTTCCTTTCTCTGCAGGGCCACACACCCAAGGAAGAAGCACCTCGGGAAGTGCCCTCCACTGCAGAGTGCCAGACGGTCACCTCCAGAACCAGGGCTGCTCGCAACACAACAGTACCACTTCCTTCAGTCCGGCTGGAAAACAGGTACAATGCCCTGGCAACTCTGGAGGAGAAGGAAGGAGAAGAGGCAACTCCATGCTCCGAGCAGGCCGAAGGAGCTAAGCAGTCCCGAAGGAAAAAGCATTGAGTGACTCCATCCTGAGAGGTACAGAGGGCCCCATCTGTCGCCAGGACCCCTCGACAAGTGAGGTCTACTGCCTACCCAGAGCAAAGATTCAGGACGTGAAGGGGATGATCCAGGCCATGATTCAGCCCACTGATTACTACCCCATGGTCCTAATCCATGTGGGAACTAAACATGCGGCCAGAAGCCCCGAACACCTGATGGTGGACTACCACGCTTTGGGGGGCGTGCTGAAGGAGGTAGGTGCACAGGTGGTTTTCTCTTCTGTCCTACCAGTGAGCGGACGTGGAAGACGGTATGAGACATGCATCGCAGAGACCAACTGTTGGCTTCGGGAATGGTGTCTTGAGGTGGGCTTTGGCTTCCTTGACAACGACCCGCACACCACGACAAGAGAAATGCTCGGATGGGATGGATTCCACCTCTCCCCTAAAGGTAAGCGAGTGTTCTCTTCGAGGTTGGCGGATCTCCTCTGGCGGGCTTTAAACTAGGCTCGCTGGGGGAAGGGGAAGAGGAGGGCGGAGGAAGCCTTGGACTGCCAAATCAAGCAACATCCACAAGTACAGCCCAGCCTAGACCAATGAGCGGAACATATACGCAGGTAAACAACAGGGGCCAGGGTAATGCTGAAAGTAGGGAGCCAGTGCACACATCCACAGGAAGCCTCAAATGCCTTTACACAAATGCTTGTAGTATGGGAAACAATCAAGAGGAACTTACCCTCCTGCTAGCTGACACCAACCCAGACAGTGGGGCTCAACGAAACGTGGTGGGACCCAACACATGACTGGGCGGTGAATATCAAAGGCTATAGGCTGTACAGGAGGGACAGGACAGGGAGGAAAGGTGGGGGCGTGGCGCTCTACATTAAGGAGGAATACACATCCTCATCAGGTGGCACAAAGTCAGAAGAGGGGCACTCTGAAGTGCTCTGGGTTAGAATACAAGGCAGTCAAGGGGAAAGAGACTTAACGGTGGGGGTCTACTACAGACCACCCAACCAAGGGGAAGCGCTAGACCAGGAATTCTTAAGTCAGCTCATGGAGGTAGTTAGGTCAAAGGACGTGGTCATCATGGGTGACCTGAACTTTCCAGACATCTGATGAGAAGAGCAGTCAGACTGCTCACATAGGTTCCTAGCCCAAATGGAGGACCTCCATCTAATCCAGGAGGTGCACAGCCCCACCAAGGGAAACGCCTTGGATCTGGTGCTGGCCATCGGCAATGACCTGGTGCGGGTGCTCGACCATCTGGGCGACAGTGATCATTACCTGCTGGAATTCACCATCCAGCGCAGGTGGCAAAGGCCTACAGCAAGGCAGCAGCAGCGCTAGATTTCAGGACGGCGGACTTTACTGATCTAAGAACAATAGTCGGGGAAGCACTGAGGTCCCAGAGGAGAGGGGAGCCACGTGTCCAAGAAGAGTGGTCGGTCCTTAAGGAGACGATCCTCCAAACCCAAAAGGAAGTAATCCCAACACTGATCAAAGGGGGAAGGAGGGTGCAAAAGCCCCCATGGCTCACCAAAAGCATCCGGGAATGTCTCTTAGCTAAAAGGGAGGCACACACCCAATGGAAGGGAGGGGCCATCACCAGGGAGGACTATATTGCACTTGCTCAGGGATGCAGGGGGGCAGTCAGGAAGGCCAAGATGGAGATGGAACTAGGGCTAGCTTCCCGGATCAAGGACAACAGGAAGTCCTTTTTTTAAATACATAGGGGGCAAAAAGAAGGTTCTGGGTAACGGGGGGCCCCTGCAAGACCTGCTAGGAAATTTGGCGGTCACACCAGACAACAAAGCTAACCTATTTAACAACTTCTTTGCCTCCATCTTCCTGAGCAGGGACTGGAACAGCCACACCCACCCCCCGGGTCCCCTTTACACCCCAGGGGAGGCGAACCTAGGCCAAGGGTTAGTGAGGAACTAGTTAGGGAACTTCTGGAAGGACTTGATGTATTCAAATCAGCTGGTCTGGATGATCTCCACCCCAGAGTACTGAGGGAATTAGCCGAGGTCACTGTGGGACCCCTGGCAGAGCTTTACGAGCGCTTGTGGTGCTCTGGTGTGGTGCCAGAGGACTGGAAGAGGGCCAATGTGGTTCCCATCTTCAAAAAGGGGAGGAAGAAGGACCCGGGAGACTACAGGACAGTTAGTTTTACCTCAATACTGGGTGAACTTTTTGAGAGAATTATTCTGGCACATGTCCACGAGGGGCCAGCAGGGGAGATTATGCTTAGGGGCAACCAACACGGGTTCATTAGAGGCAGTTCCTGTCAGACCAACCTGGTGGTCTTCTACGACCAGATCACCAAATGTTTAGATGCAGGGGTAGCAGTGGACATAGTCTTCCTGGACTTTCAAAAGGCCTTTGACGTTGTCTCTCACCCTGTTCTCATTAAAAAACTGGGGGACTGTGGTGTCGACACCTACACAGTCAAATGGGTCGCCAACTGGCTGGAGAACTGCATCCAGAGAGTGGTGGTGGATGGGTCATTTTCAACCTGGAGGGATGTAGGCAGTGGGGTTCTGCAGGGCTCAGTCCTTGGGCCCGCAACGTTCAACATCATCAGTGACTTGGAGAAGGAGGTAAAAAGCACCCTGTTCAAATTTGCTGATGACACTAAGATGTGGGGGTATGTGGGCACACTAGAAGGAAGAAATAGGCTACAATCAGACCTAGACAGGTCACAGGGGTGGGCAGATGAGAATAGGATGGGATTCAACACTGACAAGTGCAAGGTGATGCACGTAGGGAGGAAGAACCAGCACCATACCTACAAGCTGGGGAACTCCCTTCTCATCAGTACAGAGGCAGAAAAGGATCTTGGAGTCATCACCGATGCCCAGATGAACATGGGCCGGCAGTGGGGGGATACAGTCAGGAAGGCCAACTGCACCTTGCCATGCATCCACAGATGCATCTCAAGCAGGTCCAAGGAGGTGATACTCCCCCTCTATGAGGCACTGGTCAGGCCACAGCTGGAGTATTGCGTCCAGTTCTGGGCGCCGTGCTTCAGAAGGGATGTGGACAGCATGGAGAGGGTCCAGAGGAGGGCCACTTGCATGATCAGGGGGCAGCAGGGCAGGCCCTACGAGAAGAGGCTATGGGACCTGAACCTATTCAGCCTCCACAAGAGAAGGCTGAGGGGGAATCTAGTGGCCTGTTACAAACTAGTCAGGGGGGGGCCAGCAGGCACTGAGGGAGTCTCTGTTCTCCCATGCACTACCAGGAGTGACCAGGAATAATGGTCACAAGCTGGCAGAGGGTAGATTTAGGCTAGATATCAGGAGGCGCTACTTCACGGACAGGGTGGCTAGGATCTGGAACCAACTTCCAAGAGAAGTGGTGCTGGCTCCTACCCTGGGGGTTTTTAAGAGGAGGCTGGATGACCACCTTGTTGGGGTCGTTTGACCCCAGTACTCTTTCCTGCCATGGCAGGGGGTCGGACTTGATGACCTGCTCAGGTCCCTTCCAAGCCTACTAACTATGAAACTACTATGAAACAAGTCACATTTGCATGATTTTGGAATCAGGAGCCTTTCCTAAAATAAGTCAGGGAAGAAGCATCCAGAAGTTGGCAAATAGGCAAATACTAAAGCCAGATTAAAGAAAACTTTTCTTCAGGGATTTTTTTCAGAATGTTTTAGCTATACAAGCCTGTGATTTAAACCAAAAGGGGCCATCTTTAAGATATTAACATTTAACATAAAGTTCAGCTACAGAACTCACCCTCTCATGTTTTCCTGGAGAAGCAGAAAATTAAGTGAAATCAGCAGGGAGGACCCTTCTTTATCTTCAACTTTAATAGTCTGGGTAAAGTTTAAATTACCATCAATACTTTATTTACACTTAAAATAAGACATCGGATTTAAAAAAAAACCAAAGTCATGCTTAGTTAGCTTACAGGATGTTTTGTACCTGATCTTAAAAAAATTCCAGTTCCTTAGCTGTACTCTTTAAAATGTTCTCATTCTGTATCTTTCTATGCACCCTCCTCTCATCAAATGCCTTATAAAAATGTGAAATGCATGATCTAGTTACATCTCCATTATTCTTGCTAATTTATTATCCATATAAGTATCCTTTGCTAGTTTCTCTTTCATAGAAATATTGAAGCCTTTGGGTATTTCTTTAAATGAAAACCAAGAAAGAATCGAGAATATATATTCTGTCTTATTTAAAAAATACTGGAATCGTTAAATGGTATAGATTCATGGTCAAAAGACTATAGACATCTTAAAAACACAATCATAATGCAAGTATTAAAAATGAAGAACAGAGCGAGCACTAGAGTTGCTTTTGAAAAAGGACTACACCAAAGCATTTCTAGAACCAGTTATAAATTTTGCCATAAACAAGAGACAGTCATATTTAAATTATGCATAAAGAGCATTTCAGAAGAGGTATATTTATACAGAAAGTATATCATCCAGCAAGGCAAAGATGTAACAGGAATAAAGAAATTTCTAGACCAAATCAAATCAACAAGCCAGCTATTCTGGCATCTGGTCTGCGATAGTCCTTCTAGCTCTAGCTAAGCTAGATGGACATCTATCTGACCAGGAAGGAGGCCAAGGGAAACAGATAGGAAAATGATCAGTAGATTCTACTGAAGAAGCATTTTTCCAACCTTTATCTACAAGTAGCTGGTGTACAGCACAAAACATGCTGTTTTGTCTGTTACTACACCTAGTTGCTTACTCTGTCCCATAACCATAGATATTCTTACAAACATAGAATTTGTTTTCTGTATAAACATCCAAGGCCAAGAATTCAGAAGCACTAAAAAATATTGTATGTATGTACATGCATACAAATAAAGAAAAAAGAATACACATACAAAGACTGCATATATACTTATTAGACGTGGTAATCCCTCACAGTCGAGGATAATCACTCTTATGGGTCAAGTAAAGGGTTATAGATGAATTTGTTGATGGCCAATTCTAGAGCCACAGGCTCTCTGGCAAATGCCACAGTGTGGTGGTTAAACTGGTCTTGTTTCCTTTCCTCCCATTTCTTTCATTATTCTGCCTCCAGGACAAGACTGTTTTCCTTAAAGTAAGATGTACCGTCTCTCGCTAGGCATTACCATGTAGCTTTGTCCCGGGTTCGTTTTTCTCAATTTGTGGTGTCAGTGCCACACTTCTTAGTGTTCGCC
Organism: Crocodylus porosus; assembly: GCF_001723895.1. Classification (NCBI taxonomy): domain Eukaryota; kingdom Metazoa; phylum Chordata; order Crocodylia; family Crocodylidae; genus Crocodylus; species Crocodylus porosus. Next base: position 87,655,454 of record NW_017728931.1, on the reverse strand, counting down.
TTGAGAGTGTCCTTGATGCATTTCCTCTGGCCCCCAACATGTCTTTGTTCTTGGCTGAGAGCATAACAGTTGTTTCAGTAAACATGTACCAGACAAGCACACCCAATGCTCTGTCCACTGCAACTGATATTGAATAATCAACACTTCCATACTAGTCAGTCCCAGGCACTGGTATACTTGAGAGAAGCAGTTTGTAGGTCCTCCTCAGTATGTGCAACAACAGCACAATCATCAGCGTACTGAAGCTCCATAACTGAGGCCAAAGTAACTGTAGTTTTAGCACGAAGGTGGGAGAGAGTGAAAATATTCTCATCCGTCCTGTACTCTGCTGACGCCATGTGGCAGGTCATGAAGGAGCATCTTGATGACTGGAAGAAAGATAGAAAACAGAAACATTGCGATCATGCATCCCTGCCTAATGCCAGTTTGAATGGCAAAGGGCTCCACAACGGAGCCACTGTATAGGATAGAGGCTGCAGTCATCTGCTCATGAAGGAATCTTAGGATGGTGATAAATTTCCTGGGTAGCCAAAGTTTGAACAGATCTTCCATAGGGCCTCATAGTTAACAGAGTTGAAGGCTTTGGTTAAAACAATAAAGCCCATATACAGTGTTTACCCAACTGGATAGCCGCTTCCAGGAAAATCATTCAAATTATGGTCAAAATGCAAAAACGTCCTTTGCATCCTGGAATATATGTATCCAAACAATGACAGACCTGAACACAGAAGAGCTATTGTTGCCTGAGAACTCTTGGGATATAACATTGATATTGCTGCTCTTGGCGAAACCTGACATGCAGATGAAGACCATCTGAGGGAGGAGGAGGGTGGCTATACGTTCTTCTGGAAAGGGAAACCTGCAAGCAACAGCTGAATACATGGCGTTGGTTTCACCATTAAGAACCAGATTGTCAGAAGAACGACTGCATTCCCTGTTGACATTAATGAATCAGAGGCATTAATGAGGCCAACAAAGGCCATATACAGGGACTGATGTTGTTTCCAACACTTTTTTTTGGATCTGGTGAGCAACAGAGATCATGCCAGCTGCTTCATGGGATAGTCTGAAAGCATGCTGAGATTCTGGCAGGAGCTGCTTGGCAGGAGCTTCTTGGTGAGAGGCAGAAGATGGTTCAGGAAGTCATGATGTTAGCATTCTTGAAGTGCCCAGGGATTTCTATGTTGTTCCAAATTCATGGATAAATGTATCGAGTCTCAGTACCAGTCACCAGCCTTACAGATTTCAGCAGGTATGCCACCCCGGTCTAGTAGCCTTGTTGTCCTTGGTTTCCTCCATGGCATGCCAGACTACTTCTAGGCTAGGAGGGTGACGACGCATCCCATTTCAGGGTGAGGGGGATGGGGGACGGGGGAGGACTTGATGGTGGTATAGCCAGTTGACTCATGGTTTAAGAGTGTTTCACAGTGTTATTTCCATCTAGTCTGGATAGCTTGTTTTGTAGGAGTGGAGCCATTCTGTGACAGCATATATACACATACATATACATAGACATATGTACATATAGCATATATATATACACATTTATACATACATACATACATACATAGACTTTAGGAAGGCAAACTTCAACGAGCTAAGGAGGATAGTTGGGGATGCACTGAGGTCCCAGAGGGGAGGGGAGCCAGATGTCCAAGGAGAGTGGTTGCTCCTTAAGGAGGCGATCCTCCAAGCCCAAAGGAAGGTAATCCCAACGAGGATCAATGGAAGCAGGAGAGCACACAAGCACACAAGCCTCCATGGCTCACTAAAAGCATCCGGGAATGTCTCCTTCCTAAAAGGAGGCGTATACCCAATGGGTTGTCACCAGGGATGACTATTCTGCAGTCGCTTGGTGTTGTAGGGGGGCAGTTAGGAAGGCCAAGGCAAAGATGGAATTAGGACTAGCTTCTCAGATTAAGGACAATAAGAAGTCCTTTTTTAAATACATAGGGGACAAAAAGAAGGTTCCGGGCAATGTGGGGCCCTTGCAGGACGCGTTGGGAAATTTGGTCGTCACACCAGATGACAAAGCTAACATGTTTAACGATTTCTTTCCCTTTGTCTTCCTAAGTAGGGACCAGAACAGTCACCTCCCTGCTGGGCCCCCCTCGGGCCCCAGGGGAGGCACACCTGGAACTAGCGTGGAACTAGTTAGGGGGCTTCTGGAGGGACTGGACGTGTTCAAGTCAGCTGGCCCGGACAATCTCCACCCTAGAATCCTAAAGGAATTGGCCGAGGTCATTGCAGGACCCCTGACACAACTTTATGAGCACTCGTGGTGCTCTGGTGTAGTCTCAGAGGACTGGAAGAGGGCCAGTGTGGTTCCCATCTTCAAAAAAGGGAGGAAGGAGGACTCAGGAAACTATAGGCCAGTTAGTCTTACCTTGATCCTTGGCAAGCTGTTTGAGAAAATTATGCTGGCACACATCCAGGAGGGGCCAGCAAGGGACTGCATGCTTAGAGGCAACCAACACAGGTTCATCAGTGGCAGGTCCTGTCAGACCAACCTGGTGGCCTTCTAAGATCAGGTTACCAGATCATTAGATGCAGGGGTAGCAGTGGATATAGTCTTCCTGGATTTCCAGAAGGCATTCGACACTGTCTCTCACCCCGTTCTCATTAAGAAACTGGGGGACTGTGGTGTCGACGCCCACACATTCAACTGGGTCGCCAACTGGCTGGAGGGCCACACCCAGAGGGTGGTAGTGGATGGGTTCTTCTCAACCTGGAAGGACGTGGGCAGTGGGGTTCTGCAGGGCTCGCACTGTTCAACATCTTCATTAGTAATTTGGACGAGGGGGTAAAAAGCACCCTGTTCAAATTTGCTGATGACACTAAGATGTGGGGGGATGTGGGCACACTAGAAGAAAGCATCAGGCTTCAGTCAGACCTAGACAGGTTACAAGGGTGGGTGGATGTGAATAGGATGGGATTCAACACAGACAAGTGCAAGGTGATGCAC
>NW_017728931.1:87632636-87651699 GCF_001723895.1 Crocodylus porosus | reverse complement strand
AGGTTGGATGAACATCTTGCTGGGGTCGTTTGACCCCAGTACTCTTTCCTGCCATGGCAGGGGGTCAGACTAGATGATCTACTCAGGTCCCTTCCGACCCTAGAAACTATGAAACTATATATATATATACACACACACACACACACATACACTGTAAAAATACACACACACATATATATATACACACACATAAATAAAAGATTATATATATTAAGGCTATATATATAAAAGCAGTTCCCAATCTGTTGTACATGTACCACCAGTGGTATAGAGGCAACCTGTCAGTGGTACACATTAACAGATTTATTATAATTACTTTGTATGACAAAAATTTGCTAGTTGTACTTAAGGTTGACCCGAAAAATTCACTGGTGTTACTTAAGGCTATATCACTGTAAATTAGTGGTGCGCAATCTGCTAGAGTTTGGGAACCACTGCGAACAGATGGAGATGCAGAAGTGGGAGCTGAAGGTGATGCACCCAAAGCTGCTGAGGGAGTTGTCCACTGGCCATTATTTTTGAAAATTCATGGTTGGGAGAAGTCTTGGATTGGAAAAGGGTAAATACAGTGCTCATCTTTAAGAAAGAATCTTTAAGGAAGATCCAGGGAACTATAGATCAGTCACCCTTACCTCAGTCCCTGGAAAAATCATGAAGCAGGTCCATTTTTAAGCATATGGAGGAGAAAAAGGTGATTAGGAAGAATCAGTATGAAGTCACCATGGGCAAGTCATGCCCGACCAACCTGATTGCCTCCTATCAGCGTGGATTTAATTTAAATCAAATCAATTTAAATAATGATTTAAAAATCACTGGTCACTCAGGAAGCCTCAATTTAATCACTGTTTTCTAACAAAAAATGCATTATTGTTGTTGCATATCCTTTATTCATTTAACTTCTTCAAATGCACAGTTAGAGAAAATTAAGGGCTTGACTGTGTGTACACAAATGCAGACAGACAATGGGGCTGAGGGGTGGGTATTCAGGTCTGCTATCTCTCATCTCCATAGACTGCTGTTAACAAGGATGTTATCTCTGGAGACAGCAAACTCTCCCTTTGCCTGAAGAAGGAAGGGCGTTTGTGCCCAAAAGTGTGCAAAGAACAATTTTTGCGATTTAGCTAGTCTAGTAAAAAGAACCTTGTCTGCCTATGATCTCTGAAGACACAAATCCATAGTTCAAGAACAGCTTGATATCTAGTTGATGGCCAGTATAAAGTAGAGTGAGCCAGGGGTCAGTCCTGGGGCCAGTTTTGTTCAATATTTTCATCAAGCATCTGGAAGATGACATAGACCACACTCTCAGCAAGTTTGTAGATAAACTAAACTGGAGTGGGTAGTAGATATCCTGGAGGATAGGGCTAGGATTCAGAGTGACCTAGACAAATTGGAGGATTGGGTCAAAAGAAATCTCATGAGGTTCAACAAGGACAAGTGCTAAGTCCTGCACTTAGGATGGAACAATCCCATACACCAGTACAGGCTGGGTAGCAGCTCTGAACAAAAGGACTTGAGCAGTGTGCCCTTGTTGTCAAGACAGCTAACAGTATACGGGGCTGTATTTGTAGAAGCACTGCCAGTAGATTGAGGAAAGTGATTCTTATTTAGTCTACAGAAGAGAAGACTGAGGGGGGATTTAATAGCAGTCTTAAACTACCTGAAGGAGGGTTCAAAAGAGGATGTAACTAGATTGTTCTCAGTGGCAGCAGGTGACAGGAGGACTAACAGTCTCAAGTTGCAGCACGGGAAGTTTAGGTTAGATACTAGGAATAATTTTTTGACTACGGGGGTAGTAAAACCCTGGACCAGGTTATCCAGAGAGACTGTAGAGTCTTTGTCTTGAAGGTTTGTAAGACCAGGCTTGACAGAGCCCTGGCTGGAATGATCCAGTTGGGCCAGGTCCTGTTTTGAGCAGGGGGTTGAACTAGATGACCTCCCAAGATCCCTTCCAACCCTAATTTTCTATGATATAGTCTTCAATACATATAGTATATATACAAATAGTACATGTATACATACATGCACACTATACTGGTACAGTCTTTTGTATGCATGTGGGTGTATCTTTTTTTAGTGCTTCCAGGTCCTTGGCCTTGGATGTTTATTGGGAAAACAAGCAAGATGGACAGGACAGACTAGATCCGATATCTTTAATCTGAACACGACACCTAGCCTGGCAGCTCCGAGTCCCTGGACCTCCTTTTTCTGAAGACTTCTAAATTCCCGTCACCATCTGGTTTTGTGCAGTTGAAGGAGACAGCGCAGCCTCAGGCCCGAGCAGTCCCCGTTCACGGAGGGGGTCAGGCGGGAAGGACCGCAGCACTGAGGCAGCGACAGACACCCCCAGTCCTGCTCACAGCTCGCCCGCGGGACCCGTGGCCGTTCTGGCCTACCCACGGCGGCCCGAGGCCCCGCCCGCATGGGCCCGCCCCCACAACGGGCGGCGTAGGGACACAGCCGCAGGCCACCCCGGAGGTGAGGAGCAGCCGTCACACCCCGCTTGCCCCCCGCGCCCACACTACACTCACCTGCGCAGCTTGCCGCTGCCGCTACCGCCGCAGCTACCCCTCTCCAGCGCCCCGCGGCCCCTCCCAGCGTGCCCTGCGCTCGGGGCAGGGGTGGTGCGAGGAACGGAACTCGCGGCCGCCTCGGCCAATAGGAACGCGCAGCCGCCTCGCGGCCCCCAACACCGCTGGCGCGAGGGCGGGGCGCGCAGGTCTGGCCGAGTCACGTGACGACCGGTGCCCCCTGACCTTTGTCCCGCCACCGGTCTCATGGAGGCGCCTGAGCCGCCGTCTCAGGCCGCCGAGGAGGACGAGGATTTTGGCTACAGGTTCTTCCCCGAGCGGCACAAGGCGGCGGGGCGCTCCGTCAGCCGGAGCATTTTTCTGGAACATAAGCGCTGCCGCACGCGGCTGCAGCTCGCGCTTGAGACCAGTGAGTGCCGGGCCGGGGCTGCGGGGCGCCTCCGGGCCAAGCGCCGTCTTCTGACTGGGGAGGGAGATCGGAGCGGGGCGCAAGCAACGGCCTCGCAGCTCCTGGAGCCGGCTGTTGCTTCTCCCGGCTGCCCCTGGGGGCGGCCAACCCCTCCCCCCCACATCCTGCGTGAAGCACGGTGGCAGCAGGCGGGTTGGAAGTACCAGCGCACCTCAGACCCAAGCAGTGTTGGCAGGTTTTAAATAAGAAGTTATAGTATTGGAATCTCGAAATGATCGTAGTTACTGAAAAATTACTGTGCGCTGAAAAAATATGCAAATAAGTATGCAAATATGTTGTATTTACTTTGTATTGTTCACTGTAAGTCGCCAGTGAGCGAGTGGGGTCTGGGCCATTGAAGCTGAAGTATTTCTTTATGTCGAGGTGAGCAGTCATGAGAGTGTTGATGGCAAAGCAGAAGGTTGTTAAGACACTCTGAGAGTGATCTTGGTTTTGTATATGTTGCATCAATCCAATCAGCTGCTTCAAAAAGTACTGTACATTTTGAGCACTTTTACTGTTATTTATTATACACTGGTCAGGGGTTGAAATGATCATATAAAACAAGACAGACAGAGTGGGACTAGACTGGGCATCTGAAATTTGACCAGCGTGTAGCTAGGCCTCACCCTCTGCCCCAACCCTGCTTGTTATTCTGAAGACTTAAATTCCCATCGCCACCTTGTTTTTTGAACAATTAAAAAAGATAGTGCGGCCCCAAGGCCGAACACTCCCCAGCCACAGCCTTTATTTTGAATAATTATCATACATCGGGCGATACGGGACCCGAGCCCCACCCTGCCCGCTCCTGTGAAACCTTGAGCAAGGCATAAACTTTCATAAGCCAGAACCGACTTCGGCATGCAAGGAGTCATTTCCTTCTTTGCCACTTGGCTGTGAAGGCTGCAGAGAGGCAGGTAGTTGTGGGAACCTCGTCCCAGTTCAGCAGGGCACCTTTACTGACTGAAACACGGGACTCAGTAACACAGTGATAGCAGCTTAGAGCCGCCATTTGTGTTTGGAGACCCAGGAAGTGGCTTGTGACAAGTGGACATTTCCATTAAAGTGATCATTTCTAAAATGCCATGCTTGGGAAGCTGAATAGTAAATCTGAAGGCTGCCTTATTCAGATTTATCTGTTCAGTGACTGCTTGCATCCTGGTTAAAGCAGGAAAAAAAATCTCTTTACAAAAATGGTTCATACATATTCCTCCTCCCCTTCCTCGTTCTTTCTACAGCTCTATTCTCCCTTCTCCAGATAATAAGGCATACACTGACCTTTCTGCTATTATTAGGGGTATACTTAAATTGCAGTTTCACAGATTTCACAGAAACCACGAAATCTGGGACTGTCCACAAAGTCAGCAACAAAAAATTATGCTGGCTCCCCCGTGGTCAGTGGTCCTCCCTGCTGCTGCAGCCCAGCCTTACAGCCAAGTGGAGGGAAAGGTGTCAGGTGGCTGGGCTGAGTGAAGGGCAGCAGAAAAGATGGCCACCACGCCCTTCCCCTCCCTGGGCCTCTCCTCTAATCTGCGCTGTGGGGCAGGGCTGCATGAAGGGCAAATAGCAGTCAAGATGGCAGCTGCTGTGTCCCCTGCTTACCTCCTGGGCGCCTCTGCCAATCAATAGCAAGGAGCTGGGCTGCCAGGATACGCCCATGGAATAAACTCTTCATGCCAAGACCAAGCCATGAAAATTTCTGTCTCTCACCATGAGTTAAGCAGACCCTAGCTGTTGTGCACCAGCTACACTAAGTTCTGTACAAAATTTGGAAGTAGGTTTTGGCCTTTATGCAAACATTTATCCTCCAACTTATGTCTTAGGTCAGTGGTCAGCAGCATGGGCTGTGAGCCACAATGATCCAGCTCAGGTCAGAGGCAGGAAGAGAGATGCTAGGACCCAGCCACTACTGCTGCTCATCCCTATGGTGGCATATGGACAGTTTCTTCTGCTGAATACTACTGAAGCCCCACATCCACAAACTGGATCAAAAGGCTCCATGGGCCAGATCTGGCCTGTAGGTTGCTTACCTCAACCTTAGATTGAGCAGTGAATGGCTTTTAATACTATGTTATGTCAAACTGCATGATTACAGATGCAAGACAATAAAGGTGATACAAAAGATCTAAAATAGCCTTACTTTTCTAACATGTTATGTATGCAGTGTATAGAGCTTGCTTTTTGCTTTCCTTCCATGAAATAAGCCACAGACAACTTTTGCTTTCCATATAAAATTCTTATCTAGAGAAATTGATTGCATCACTGTTTTTCTAGGTCCATATGCTAAGCTTCTTCTTGATGCTATGAAGCAATCTGGCTGGTAAGTTAACCTCTAACCAATGTTGTCTTGTATACTGACTTATAGTCCTTTTTTAAATCTCACTTCTTGCTTTTTGGCCTTCCAGCACTGCTTTCAAAGAACGGCATTTTGTATGTGAGACCTGTGATAAGCGTGCCGTTGGAGGCTTTGATGCTGCTACCTCACAGGTGGGCACTGAATTTTGTGTTTAAGTGGGACTGTCCAACTTTGAAGCAACCAAGGGCCACACAAGTGCAAGCCATGGGCCCCCTGGCCTGCACATGACATGGGTGTTCTGCCCCCACCTTGCTGTCCATGCTTCAGCCTCACCCTCAGCTCTGGACTCCCCCACTGCACCATGCCACTTAGGCCACAGGCTTTCCCTGCATGACAGGCTGTTCCATCCTACTTCGTGTCACTGAGGGGGTATCAGCCAGGTGGAAGCAAAAGGGCCACAAATTAACCTCTTACACATGACATGTGGCCTATGGGTTGCCAGTTGGAAAGTCCCGTGTCAAAGCATTTGAAAGTCTTAGGACTTTACTATGAAAAAAAAGAAAAAAGAAAATACTGTAATAATCAAAAGCAGATATTGATGATCTAAAGTCCACAAAAGAGAGGTCATTTTAAAATCTGGACAGTGCAACATTTATAGTACGTACAGTTATGTGAACTATAGAGATACTAGCATGGAACAGACTGGAATGGCAACTGCTGAACAAAGATTTTGAACATCCTTAAGGTTCTTGATAAGAGAGATGACTTATTCTGGATCTTTGAGAGATTAGAAGTGGAAATCTAATAGGACTATTTAGCTAGGAGAACAGACACATACATTTTTCAGTGGCAAGTCCTTTAACTTATTTCCTATGTTTACTCTACAGATTGTTTTGTGTCAGAACAATATTCACCGTCAGTCTCTTATGAACCGAGTGGTTACACATGAACTGATTCATGCTTTTGATCACTGTCGTGCCCATGTTAATTGGTTAAGCAATGTGAACCATGTAGCCTGTTCAGAGGTAAGTAAAAAAAAAACATGATATATAGGAGTAGAACTTGAACCATTGGTTTAATGGTTTAATAGCCATTACAATTAACATATTAACAGAAAATGATTTGTGTGCAACAGGGTGGGTTCAATTTAAATCAAATCCATTTAAATCATGATTTAAATCAGTGGTCAGGAAGCCTCAATTTAATCACTTTTCTACAAAAAGTCCGTTGTTGTTATTTGATGTCCTTTATTCATTTAAATTTTTGAAACTTTGCACTTTTAGAGAGAGGTAAGGGCTTGACTGTGTGTACACAAACTTGCAGAGAGACACTAGGACTGATGGATGGGCAAACAGATCTGTCATCTCACATATGTGTACTGCTGTTAGCAAAGATGTTATCTCTGGAGACAACAAACTCTCCCTTTGCCTGAAGAAGGGCATTTGTGCCCGAAAGCTTGTAAAGAACAATTTTTCCAACTATTTAGTTGGTCTAATAAAAGAGATCACATTTACCTAAATTAACCTTGTCTGTATGATCTCTGGAGACACAAATCCACAGTTTGAGAACTGAAACTAAGCAGCACAGAGATACTTAATGGGATCTTCTAGAGCAGAATGAGCACCGCGTCCCATTGGGTAGAGTGGTTTTCTTTAATCTTTACTAATCTATAGAGGATCTTCTGGAAACCCCATAAGATTGGGCTTCTAAATTAGCCCATGGCCTGTTGTGACCTATTTATAAAACTTCTGGAAAAGGTTACATGAATATATTGTCTCAAATAATTTATAATTAGAAGTTATAATCCCTATTCCATGATGATATCTGTGAGCTTTAACAGCTCTTCAATTAAAACCATCTTTACATAAGTTTATTTTTTTTAAAACTTTTGAACAACAACAAAAAACCCCATTAAATAAAAACATCTGATTTAAATTTAAAAATCCAATTTGTGTTTTTTTAAAAAATTGTTGATTTGTATCCATCCTGATGTGTAACCAAGCATACAACCATTTAAACTGAATTCAGTTTAATCCTGTCTTCATTTACTTTCCCATTTCCTTTGGTTTAGTCTATAGACTAGATTCATTCAAAGCACAAGCAATAATGCTTTATTTCAGATTTTACTTGAGATGCCATGCATCTTTCATATTTATCTTCTACTTCTGTTTAATGACAAATTAAGTTTATCAAATACCAGTAGAGTTAAAGAATAAAAATACACAAAGATAATAACGAGGTATTTCTAATGCACTTTTTTCAGCAAGCGTGGACATTTTGCATAATTATCATAGTTAACACAAAATTGCTACTTCCTATAAAAATATATACTTTTTCCCATTCATTTTTAGCACGCCGATCTCTGATTATTGCATTTTATCCATTGCTGGAGAATAGGTACTGCTAAGCCCATTGTTGATTGGAAGATAGTCCCTTGAATAGCCCAGGGAACTGTATAGATAATGAGAGAGAACCAAGCTATTTATTAAATAATTTACTCCGGGATATGAAACTAGAAGTATATAACATAGACTATCTGAATGTCATCTTTGCTGTTTTGCCAAATTGTAACTAGATAGTTCATGTGTCTTTTAACATACTCTCTGTCTTGGATATTTGCAGTACTTTGGACAATCAAAATATAAATACTGCACATAAAATAAGGGATATGAGATTTAAAATAAAATTGATCTTTTGTTTTTCTGGGGATTAGTAACTTGTACTTTTTAATTATTATGTGTCATCATGGGGCTCTCTCTTTAGTTTAACAAATATTTTCCTTTATTCACAGCTATATATATTCATTTTCTTTTAGGAGAGAATCATTTTTTCTGCATGTGGTTTCAAATAATCTAATTTCTTTGCTGTTTCTCAATCTAGCACTTATGCTCAAGCCGGAAAGCTTAAAAATTAGGTATAAGGAAAAAGGAAAAGTCAAGGGCAAGGGAAAAAAATAGTGAGAAGGAGAGAGAGATCAATTCAAGTGTATTTTTCTCTACAGCAGATGTGTTCTTGTTTCTTTGGGTGATACAGCAGGTGGTTCTTTGAATACCTGTTTGCTTTCCCTGCGCTTTCATCAGCCCTCATGCAGATGACAGTAGAAACATTTTGCCAAGTTTTCAGGTTCAACTGTGGGTCCCAAATGCTCTTCAGTATTCTTTCATTTTACATGCAGAAATGTGTAACTTGGCTCTTTGGAACTACAAGGAGATATATCTTCCTGAACAATGTAAAGCAGGAGTTGGCAACTTACAGACCACTGGTCAGATGCAGCCCACAGAACATTGGATACAGCCTGCAGATGTGAGGCTTTGGTGGGGTGTTGCAGAACTCTAGCATTGTTCAATATTCAGGCATGATTCACAAGATTAACTCAGTGATTCCAAGTAGCAGTTCATATTGTTAAAAAAAACCCTGTAACCTGTTGTGATGGTTCTGAGTTCTTTGAAGCAGAATAATTTTCAAGAAATAAATGAAAACTAAAAGCAGGGTTTTCCAAAAGGTGCCTTGAATCTAAAGAGTGGGTGGGGGTGCATTGAGGCTAAAAAAGGTTGAGACCCACTGGTGTACAGAAACGGAATCCTTGTACGCATTTCTCACCATCCATCATGATGGAGGACTTCAACAGAAAAATGTTGGAAACTACTTTAGGATGCTACACTAAATTTGTAACACTGAGTTTTCCATTTATTTTCTTTGCTTTTGTGTTTCCATACTAGGTTCGAGCTGCTAACCTCAGTGGAGATTGCTCACTAGTGAATGAAATAACCAGATTTAAATTTGGATTAAAAGGGCATCATCAGGTAAAGAAACTGCACTGTAAATAGTACTAATTTATATTAAAGATCAGTAATGGTCCAATAGGCTGCCACACCACAGATCAACTTTCAGTGAATGCCCAGCCAAAACATTACCGCTGAAAGCTGTAGATGACTAGCAATCATTTTGAGCCTTTGTATAAATTTATATTAACCTACCACACCCTGAAGCCCAGTCCTCCTGGTTTTACTGTCTCTTCCTGTTCTCTGTCTTCTACTGTGCACTCACTCAATCTCCTAAGTTATCATTTCATCATTTCACCAGTTCTTCATATTTCTCAGCTTTCCCTGGTGTCTCTGTTCAGGGTTCCCTGTATTCAAAATTATGATCATATACTTTATTTTAAAATCTTTGATTTACGAATTGATGAATGCATAGCAGAACGAAAAAAAAAAAGAGACATAGCCACAATAATTGCGTAAATTATTACCAGTAACTTCTTGTTTGTTATTTTGTAATTTGTTCTTGCATTATAATAAAAAGCCCTTATAATTGTTGTTATTCCATTTTTCTCAGACCTGTGTACGAGACAGAGCTGTTCGCTCCATTTTGGCTGTTAGGAATGTCAGCAAAGAAACAGCGGAAAAAGCCGTGGATGAAGTTTTTGACACCTGTTTCAATGATCAGGAACCATTTGGAAGAATACCACACAATAAAAAAGATGCAAAATATGCTTACAAGGATTTTCAGAACAGAGATCAATATTATGCAAATATTTAAAAGACTGCTAATCTCTTGGTTGTAATACTGAAAACAGAACACAGGGAACTTGTGCTGATGGAGGGGGAAAATAAAGTTACTCACAACTTTGTATCATCTCCTTGCCCAAGAGCGAAGTTTCACTGGTGTTTGAGAGATGAGCAGAGCTGAGATTTCCTCATCTAGTTTTTGGTGTTTCAAAAGACTTAACAGGAATTTTTAAACTACACATTTTGGTGCATATGTAAATCTGCTTTGGACCAACCAAGAATTCATTTTCAAAATGTTTGTTTTGTGCCACTGCTGAATAAACTGGTATCTTAAAGCCTTTAGAGCTTTACAGTTTGTACTTGTGCATTTCTTTTCTGAAGTGACTATCCTAAATCAGATTCTTGAATCTATATGTGAACACATAAGACTAAGTCCACAAAAGAACTTAGGTATTTGACATCCAGCATCTAAATGCCACTGAGCAGAGGCATTAGCAAGCTCATTCAGTAGTTGGGAAGCCTTGCCTGCTTAGGCACTCTGCACAGATAAGACAACTAGTACTGCTACAGCAGTGGTAGCAACACCTGCTTGCCTTATGTAGAGAGCCTGGGTGGCAGCAGTAGAGAGAAAGTTTGGCAGGGGAGGAGACTGCAATTCACATCTCTTATCCTTTTGATTTGAAGTAGGGATTTGAACCTAGAATTTTCTAACCACCATGCTGTGTTCTGGTATGATTGTTTCTGCCTCTGAGGAGCTTGACAAGAACCCTAGTGTAGAGCTCTAGGAAAATGTCATAGTTGTGAATAGAGATCTTCCTTACATCCTGAACTTGGCCATCTGTTTACCTTATAGACATAAGCTTTAGGCCCATCTGTCAGTAGATAGCACCTTATAAACATAAGCTGTAGGCCTACTGTCCACCTGATAGTGCTAAGGGATCATTAAAGCACAATTAACCCTTAAGTGGGCATGAAATAGGAAAACATCTTGATCGATACAACAAATATTATCTTAGCAGTGTCTATATACAGAGAAAAAAACATATAGTTCAATGATCTCACCCAATTTCCAGGTGCTATCTTTGCTCAGTAGAAAAGGTGGGCAATCAGTTCCTGAAATCAGGATGTGACAGTGGAAAGTCTTTATGGCAAAATCCAGACAGGTATTGAGGGCTGGATTTATGATGACACACGCTTACCTTTCTTGCTGCTTCCTTTTATGTTTTTCTTCAACTTCACCCCCCTGATGACACTCTGTTTTTGGATATCGTTGATTGGTTTTCATGCAGTCAGCATAGTGTCCATATTTTTATCCTATCAGCATATTCCTTTGTTCAGAACCATTACAAGCACACTTCCTAATTTGGTCCTTTGCTGGTGTCTTAATCTGAGCATTGTCCTCTGATTCAGCCAGTTAGTGCCAAGTTCAGTTATTTTGAGTTGGTAACAAGGCTGTTACTATGTTATGTTAGAAAAAATTCTCACAGTGATAAAGGAAAGAACAGATGAGCAAGCCCAAGGTTATGAGCTGCCTGTGAGAACAACTCATGGTCAGCTGGTAATACATGCACAAGCAAAATGAGTTCAAAGAATAATGAGGTTATACATAAACTTAAGCAAAGGTTAAATAAGGCTGAATATAAAAGGAAAGTTTAAATAATACTATAATTCACCACTAAGGCAGGTGGAACCTTAAGCATAAGTGTGACAAGCTACCATAAAACATCTACTTGGCATTTCCTACTGGTTAACTTTGGTGGCTCCCTGCTTAGCTTTCTGGTTTCTATAAGTCCTGTTCTTCAGTGCATACATTTCTGCGTGCATTGTATATCAAGTCTCAGTACTTCAACTAGGGAATCCAGAAGGTGGTAGAATGCTTAAAAGTTTGGCTTTGGAAGAGGAAGAAAATGGTATCTAAATACTTTCACTTTCTGAACCTCAATGCTTGTTGGAAAATCGCAGCCCAAAATAAGAGGCTTACACTTCCAAATGAGCTGAGCACTAACCAACCCCTAAGGTCAGGGAAAGTTTCAGGTGCTCAAATGTTTTCAAGATCAATCTTTTCTTTTAACCGCATCTTAGGCACTGACAACTTTGCCCTTTTTTTATAACACTGTTATAAAGTTTAATAAAATGCAACCTGCTCATTTTTAAATTGAATACTCATTTATGTTTTGAAATGAGTATTGTTTTCAACCATCTGGGAAACACCACTACAGCACATGTAGACCATGCAACCCCAGGCCTTGTAATCAATATGTTCATTTTCAAGCCTGTTAAGTGGTTGTAAAATGTCACCTTTCTGACTTAGTCCTGTTTCAAACAACCACATGAGGAGCAAGGCTGTAGAGATTCTGGCTTCAATTAGACTGCTGCAGATGGTTGAACAATTTGTAAGTTAGTAAATCTCAAAAATGCTTACACACATGGGGGAGGGAGCTCAAGCAGTTGGTCATTAAGCATCCCATGAAACACTTAGGAAACTAAGGGCAATGTCTAAGATTTTAAGTGCCTACAACTTAGGCAGTTTAGTACTTTTAGTTGCCCAGACCCCAGAGTGAATCCCACACCTTGTATAAGGTACCTGTACTCCCTGTACAATGTATGGGGAGAGCTAAGTACCAAGGGCATTCACAAGTAGACTAAGAGCAGCCAATAATAAGGAAGTGCTGAGCATAGGGACTATGCTATCATCACATCCCACCTTCAGGGACTATTTTCCTACATGAAACACATCTTTTCCTCAAAAAATCACCCACTCCCCCAAAAAACAATGTGGGGGTACATGCATTAAGCAGGGAAGCTGATTTTCTGCCCAGGATAGAAGCACCCTGTTTTAATTCCTGGTCCATAGCACAGCAGCTGTTGTATTACTATTCTGGCATCTGAGGAAATCAATTAAGAGCTCATTGTTCTTTATTCCAGAGGTGGTAATTATCTCTCCTTTTTAATGAGGTTAATGTTCTAATCAAGCTAACATTTCTTAGGGAAGTATTGCTGACTTCTGCTATTCCTGGTTGGTGTCTCCTCCTGTTTCACAGCCTGGGAGACTTCTTAGCTCCGGGGTCAGGAATGTTTTTGTACAGAGTGCCAAAAACAACCACAACTTTAACCTGTAAGATGTTGGTGTGCTAGGGGCAGGTGGCAGGGGGAGCATCACAGGGCCCAATCCCTGTTTTGGCAGCACAGCCCTAGCCCCAGTCCCAGCCTTTTCTCTGAGGTGCAAGTGTCAAGCAAAATGTCTTCACGTGCCATACATGCTGGGGGTTGCCTATCTCATGTTTTAGGTCTTTTCAATATCATAAATTCACTCATGGAGATCAGTCTTCAGCAGCAAGAATTTCAGCTTTAGTTAAGTAGGGAAGAGAGGGTGAGTGAGCTGAAGATTAGGCTCTGTCCCTGCTCTGTACAGCCATAACCCCAGAAAAAATCTTTTCTTCAGTCTGCCCTCCTGAAAACAAGATGTGAATTATTTTCTGGGGTATGTTGCATATGAGAAAATATAGTATTTTAATATGAATTTAAGTTTATAGTTCAGATCTACTAGTTTATTGTTTAGGATTGTAGGCGACTGAATAGCAGGGATCTATCTGAGTTTTCCATTTTCCATGGAAAAACATGGACTTTCACCTTTAAAAGGGAAAATCATGGATTTTCCTCTTTGAAGTGGGAAACCGCAGGATTACCATTTTGCAAACAGCTGTGCAGGCTGGCAGGCTGTGGAGGGGGCGGGGGCAGAGCCTGATATTCTGATTCAGCCAGGGCTGGCTCAGACTCAGTTTCTCTCCTGCAACCTTTGGTCCCTTGCTGTGCCCTGCTGGGGGTAGGGGTGGACTGGCAGTTAAGTTGGGTCTGGATCTGTCTAGGGAAGAATGTGCCATCAAGATGGGAGAGTGGTGGTGCTATTATCCTGTAGGGCCAGGCCAACTCTCAGGATCTCAAAATTGCACTGTTAGACGGGAGGATGTGACACAATTTCACATATGTACATGCAAAAATCAATTAGGTTCACATACACACACTAGGTGCATACACCCCCACCACCAACTCAGGCACACAAGCATCCAGAATTATCAGCCTAGACACATGCACACTGTTATCGGGCTGCCCCCTGGATCATCCCTGGGCTCAAGAGGGGATCTCTGGTTCTACTAGTCTGTTGGTTTGTGGATGATAGATGGACAAGCATAGCTGTTTAATTTTCAGCACTTGGCAGACCCCCTTTAAAATTTTCAACATAAATTTTTTTCCTTGCTTAGTCAGGATTTCACGAGGGATGCCTACCCAGGCAATCCATTTCAGTAAAGCCCCTGTTATGGCTGTAGCTGTCACTGACTTCAATGGTACCACTTCGGGGAATCGGGTGGTGTAGTCGATGATTACAAGAATGAATTGGTACTCAGCCTGGCTATGAGGAAAAGGTCTGGCTATATCGAGAGCAATTTGATCAAAAGGACGCCTGATATCAGAGGAACCTTAGACGGCCTTATCCCCCCGATTTTCTGGCATTCAGGGCACTCAGCATAGAATTTTTATACCATCCTATATATGCCTGGCCAGAAGATGCTGCATTTTAACCTTGCTTCTGTCTTGTCCCTTCCGACGTGCCCGCCCATGGACAAAGTATGGGCCACCCTTATCAGAGCCTCCCAGTACTTGTGGGGTACCAAAATCTGGGGCCTCTCTTCTCCCTTCTCTTGATTCTCCACCTGATAAAGGATGCCTTTCTTTACTTCATACCGTGGGTTCTGTGCAATTCTCTGTGAGTGTAGGGTTCCTTCTTCCTCTTGGGCAAGCTGGGACTGCCATATGTTCTAGAACAAGGGTTCCTGTTGTTGTTCCTCTCAGAAGTGTCCTTTTCCTATGATTTGGTCTACATCCAGGCCTTCTTCTGGGTCCCCAAAACAGCTGGCCTGAGGACTTCTTTCTCTGGCATCATTTGTTTTCATAAGCAGTTGTCAGATAACCTCTTTGAGGTGTGGCCAATCTACCCCCAACATGGGACAGGGCAATGTTTTGGCCAAACCTACTGGGATCTCTTCAGTCTGCCCCAGTACTGAGAGTTTTACCCATAAAGATCATGCACACTGGGCTTTTGGGGCTCCCCAGGTTGTGGGGGGGAACAGCTCTGGGAGCTGTTGATTGGGAGCAACCCGTGTCTACAAGAGCGGGTATGATTGTGTCACCTATTTTCACTTCTACCACAGGCTTGGCTTTCTCGCCTTGTCCTTTGTGTCACCCAAAACTACAGTCCATCTCGTCGTGCGCATCCTTCGTGGGAGTTGGGGTCTGGGACTGCCTGGGACAAAACTGAGATGTATGTCCCTTCTCTCTGCAACAATAGCGAGTTAGCTCATGGAGGTTCCATACACGACCCTCCCTCCACATGCTTTCACCACATTGTGGCTGAATGGGGTTGGTCTGCTGGGTCCCCGGCATTGGGCCACCTGCCCGGTCTCATTTGGGGATTTCCCCTTCTCCTTCAGCTGATGTATAGTCCTCTGCTAGCCATAATGTATCCTCCAAGGTTTTAGGCTGATGGCACCATACCCATCTTTGAGAGCTGCCACTCAGGTCCATCAGGAACTGTTCCAGGATAATCAAATTTATTATCTTCTGGGTAGTGTGCGTCTCCGGCTGTAACCAGCGTTTGGCCAAATCCTGCAGCGTCTGAGCCAGTAGTTGAGGCCGTGCTCCTTTGGGGCCCTTCTGAGCTTGGAACTTGTGTCGATAGGTCTCCAGGGAGATCTCTAAATGGTATAGGATCGCTTCTTTAACTTTTTTGTAATCCTGAGATTCCACCCTGCTGAGGGCTCAGTAGGTGGTTTGTGCTGGCCCAATCAGGGGTGGTCTTCACCCGGCTGCCCAACTTTTGGGATCCCACTTAGCGGCCATCACCACTCTCTCAATAGACTCCAAATAGGCTGCTACATCATCTTCGGCGGACATGCGGGGCAGCCCAGTCCTTCAGCTTTCTCTCCCAAGTAGTATCTGTCATGCCTCGGTTTTCTCGCACAGATCTTGCTGGCATTAAAACAATTGAATTTGAGTCTCTGCCTCTTGGGTCCGCATCCATACCATCTCCTCTAACTGTGCCTGCTGACCTTAGAGGAGTCTCAGCGTAAGGTTGTGGGCTTGCTGCCAATCAGTGGGGACCTGAGTATCCATAGTTTCCATTATCCTTTGGTTCCAGGCCAATACACCACTTCGTTATCAGGTTAGCGGGATATCTCCAATTCCTCTGGTTCTTTCCTGCCATGACTTGGATCTTATGAGGGGAGGAAAGAGATTGATGGGGTGTTAATTGGTACCCGCAGAATGACTACTCCTGACCCATTATGCTATTCTAGGTATTTTTTTTTTCTTATCTTTTCTTTTACAGGTGGCTACTTGTGTGGAGGACATCCCTGGCTGCTTCCCTCAGCACGGGGTAATCATTCACAACCCTGTCTCACTTACTTTTGAGTCAAAGGGGGATAAGGAGTTCCCCCACCCATGTCTCAGCTTATCATTGCTAATTGCCTCATTAGCGGCTTGTTAAGGCACCTCCCAGCCTCTCCCTCTGTGATCTGTGCCAGCTCAGGTCCAGAAGTGCTCTTGCCATTAATGCCAGTGCAGTGGGACCTAGAATCGTCTTCCCGCCTCCCCCCCCATACTCTGGGGTAGTTGTCAGCGTCCCTTCTCGGGTCTCACCCTGCAACCCTCTTTCAAATTAGGGATGCCTTGCCTCGTCCCAGTGTGGCCTCAGCTTTTCCCTGGACTCACCACAGCCTCTAGAGTTCTGCTGTAAGTAGTTGGCAGTGTTGCTGACCAGCCACCTCCAGGATCCCTTGGTCTCGGTGCTTCTCTTAGGCTTTGGATCCCTCCACCGGATCCTCTGTCACTGGGGTTTCAAGCAGCCCCTCTTCCCATCTGTGGTGCCTGAAGGCATTTTCCTCCGGACCTCCCCTTTCTTTTATTCCCAGAGGCGGCATCCCATTGGCCAACCTTGCGGGGGGAAGGGAGTCTTCCCCCAGCTGTCTGGGATTTTCCCCAAGTAACAGGACTCTTAACAGGGACCTTGTTACACACATCTATCACCAATTTAAGCACACACACACTATACACACTGAAAATTAGACAAAAATCAGTTGTCAATACCCACCCACTCAATACAAATACACAGTGCGTGAGTTAGCGCGGAGTTCACACAGGACGGTGCGCGGGAGGGCCCAAGACCCTGCCTGCGAACCCCCCAGGGTAGACAGTTCCAGCCATAGCCAGCCTACCAGAGGCATGACACGGATAGGCATGCACTGCACCCCAAGGGTCCCCTCAGGCTCTGCAGCACCCCCTCGGCACCTCAGAGACTGCCACCCAGACAAAGCCCCTGGCTCTCGGCTGCTCAGGTTGCCTGTCTTTTTCAGGCTCTGGGGCCTGGGAGTATGGCTACCTCCCTGTGTGGGGTCTGCTCCCTTTTGGGGTCTCTGGCGTGCTATCTGGAGGAGATCCAGGCCACAGTCCAGAGACTGCGTGCCATCAGGGACTGTGAGCAGGAGATTGACTCCTACTGCCAGACCCTTCTATCCTGGGAGCCGGAGGGTAGACCATCATCTCCCTCCAGGACAAAGGAGGATTCTGGGACCTCGCACTCTGTCCATTCAGGGGCATGGACCAAGGTGGTCAAGGGCCCTAAGGCCCGCTGCACCAAGGCCCGTACCCTGCCAGAGCTTAGCAACAGGTACACACCTCTTGCTGCTTCAGCAGAGCCTGCTGAGTTGCCAGCTCCCACAGGCAACACAGGCTCAACTGCAGCTACAGCCCCCGCTCTCCCCTAGACAAAACATAAGGTGTTTGTTGTGGGACACTTCATCCTGAGGGGGACTGAGGAGGCAATCTGCTGCCCTGACCCCTTAGTCCGGGAAGTCTGCTGCTTCCCGGGGGCCCACATCCGGGACATTGCAGAGAAGATCCCAAAGCTCTTTCAGCCCACAGACCACTATCCTATGCTCCTGATTCATGTGGGCACCAATGACACGGCTTGGAGCGCTCCCAGCTGGGTCATGAGGCGCTACAGGGATTTGGGAGCAGGGCTAAAGGGTTTGGGGGCATAGGTGGTGTTCTTGTCGATCCTCCCAGTCTTGGGCTATGGGCTGAGGAGAGAGAGGAGGATCCACATAGTCAACCAAAGACTGCGGAGCTGGTGTCATCAGGAAGGCTTTGGCTTCCATGACCACAGCCTGCTCTTCGGCGAGAGAGGCAGCGAGCTACTGAGAAGAGATGGCCTCCACCTCTCTCCCCTGGGGAGGAGGCTCTTCTCAGCCAGACTGGCTGACCTGCTCCACTGGGCTTTAAACTAAGCCCATTGGGGGAGGGGGGGACTACTGCCATTGCTGGCCCGCTGAGCAACCCTTGCAAAGCCAGCAGGCCAAGGCACTTAAGGGAGCCCACCCTTGCCCCAGCCCTAGTACAATCTGTGGGCAAGGCAAGAGCCCCCAAGGGGACACTCGCCTACCTGTACACAAATGCCAGGAGCTTGAGGAATAAGCAGGAGGAGCTCATCCATCTGCTCAATACAAATAATTATGATGTCATATGGATAACAGAGACCGGGTGGGACTCCACCCATGACTGGACCTCGGGTATAGATGGCTATACATTGTACAGGAGGGATCGTGTAGATAAAAGGGGCGGGGGTGTAGCTGTCTATGCTAAGGAAAGATACATGTCCCTGCAAGCTGATATTGGCAACCAGGGTGGACGACTGGAGACCCTCTGGGTTAAAATCCATGGGGAACATGGCACAGGGGACACAACGGTGGGAGTCTACTACAGACCTCCCACTCAAAGTCCTGAGCTTGACCAGGAGTTCACCCTGGAACTGGCTGAAGCTGCATGCTCCAGGACCATGGTTGTCATGGGTGACTTCAGTTACCCAGACATCTCGTGGGAGGATCACTCAGCAAAATCCAAGCTGTTGCAAAGCTTCCTCTTATGTGTGGATGACCTCCACCTGACTCAAGAAGTCTATGGGCCAACAAGAGGCAAAGCACTGCTCGACCTAGTACTGGCTACTGGGGATGACCTAATCGGAGACCTAGTGATTGATGGGAAGCTGGGTGACAGCAACCATGAGCTGATCACCTTCACCATCCACCGTAAAGCTGGCAAGTCAGTCAGCAACACGGAAGTCCTTGACTTCAGAAAAGCCAAATTTGACAAGCTCAGGAGGCTTGTCAGTCAGGCCCTAAGAGACCATGACCCCAGGGAGAGGGGAGTTCAAGAAGAGTGGTTGCTCCTCAAG
>NW_017728931.1:87630279-87632625 GCF_001723895.1 Crocodylus porosus | reverse complement strand
CCCCAAGGTCTGGAACAGCCTGCCATCAGAGGTGGTTCAAGCACCTACGTTGAACACCTTCAAGAGTAAATTGTATGCTTATCTTGCTGGGATCCTATGACCCCAGCTGACTTCCTGCCCTTTTGGCGGGGGGGCCGGACTCGATGATCTTCTGAGGTCCCTTCTAGCCCTAATGTCTACGAAATCTCTAATATATATATATAAAAATATATATAAATATAATATGTATGTGTGTGTGTGTATTTGCCAGTTCACACATACACCACCCACCTACAGATACACACAGGTAAGTTCCTGACTTGGGTGGTATGGTATGTATGTGTGTGCTTGGGGTACTTGGTAACCAAAGAGCAAGTGGCAGAGATCAGGGAAAAAGGCAGTGGGGATGAGGCAATAGCAAAGGAACAGGTTTGCAGGCAGAGAGGAGTTCAGGATGGAGCCACAGGAGAATGGGACAGGTGTTGGAGGTGGTGATGAGTGAGAAGCAGGAGAGCAAGAAACGAGACAGAAGTTAGAGGGGTGAGGAGCAGAGATTGGAGCAGGGCCGGAACTGTAGTAAAGCAAAACCCAACTCAGGGGTCCAAATAGAAGTTTTATTAAATGAACACTGTACTGTACAGCTTGGTTCCCATACACAGTCACACAAGCACTCCCACACACACTCACACAATGGTAGCAGGAAAAACAGACTAAATGGAAGGGTTGGACTCTAAATAGGGAAGAGAAACAGAGTCCAAGTCTTTGGCTGAAGAGAGGATGGGGGTTATAACTACCTATCCAGGTTGGGAGGGGGGTCCTTTATGGCCAGTTGGGGTCTTCTCCAGCAAAGTGTTGTCCAGAGAGGGGTTGCTGGCAGGGCCTCTGGGTGGATAGGTGGTGTGGCATGGTGCTGGTCCTGATGAAAAGGGCATCCTAAGGAGTCAGTCTTTACTACCCCTTTTATGGGGCAGACTACATATGATCTCCTATGGGGAGAGCATGTCCACGCAAGGTCAGCCCTGTTTCAGAGGGTTCCAGATGTTTACATTGAGCATGTGCAGCCTTGGCACAATGGTGGTTGCCTCATCTTTCATTTCTTGAATGTGGAGGGTGGTTCCAATGTCTGGGTCGTTTGTCCAGATATTGGTTTTGAAGGTGGGGTGATTTAGTAGGGGGTCCTGCTATCACTGTGTTTCACTCATCCATTCACTCTTTTGTTTCAGGCATTCAAGGAAACCTAATTGACACAGGAGTGGTAGGTATGAGTCATAGTTGCAACATATTGTATAGGGCAGGGGAAACAAGATGAGGCTTGACATACAAAATGGAAACTTGACATTACA
Source organism: Crocodylus porosus (assembly GCF_001723895.1). NCBI lineage: Eukaryota > Metazoa > Chordata > Crocodylia > Crocodylidae > Crocodylus > Crocodylus porosus. The sequence continues at coordinate 87,631,303 of NW_017728931.1, read as the reverse complement.
GACACAGGCCTAAACCATACAGTATTAATATGAAACAAAAATCAATGCAAAAATTATAGGAATGCAATATAATACACTATTAATCAGTAAAATCAATACAAACATAACAGAATGCTATTTACAATATAAAAAGGGGCTTATTACAATAATAGCATACAAGAACTTATTTTAGCTTACTTAGTACTAGTTGTAATCACTTATAAGGGATAGAGAGAGCAGAGAGAAAGTCAGAAATGGTTAGGGGAAGGGGAGGGAATGTATTAACCCCCCCCCCCAACAACTGTGGGTTTTGCTACAGCATTTTGAAAGCAGCTCTTGCAACTAGTCTGGTGCGGTGAGGGTGGCGGGGGGAGGATTGAGACCCTGTATAGGTGGGGAAACTCCTTGCCACCACAGTGAGCCCTGCACTACTGTGGTGAGGTGCCCCCTGCCTGCCCGGCAGTAGTGGTGGCAGCATGGAGTTGTGCCCCCTGCTACTGTCAGGTGGGCAGGGGGTGCCTCACCAGGCTGGCACGGAGCTCCCAGTGGCAGCAATGAGCTTCTCACCCAGCCCCACACTGCCCTGCCATGCCAGGTCCCATTCACTGGGCCACGAATGCCCTGGGGGAGGGCAGCAGAAAGGGGAGCACACCTGCCCCTACTCCACATGCAGATTTGGGAGGCATGTGCCTCCTGTTCTCCCATGGGAGTGTACGCAGCAGCAGGGAGCTGGCCCCCACTCCACCCAAGCCCACAACAGGCATCCTGTTACATAACAGGCATTATGGACTCTGCTCTGGCCTTGCAGCCCATGGGAGAGGGGGAGCCAGGTTCCACACCCTGCTACACTGCCTCCCATGGGTGGCAGCTGGGACTCGGGCCCTGGTGTGGGGGGCAAGGGGCTGCAGTCCCAGGCAGCTGGCAGCTGGAGGCCCCCTCTGACAAAGCTGGGGGCAGGCACGGGGCTGTGAGTCGAGGGCAAGGGGCACCAGAAGGGCTGGGGGTGATTAATGAGGGACACCAGAAGGGTAGGGGGAGGGGGGCT
>NW_017728931.1:87568133-87630179 GCF_001723895.1 Crocodylus porosus | reverse complement strand
GGGAGTGAGGGGCACCAGCAGGGCTGGGGAGCTGTGGCTTGGGAGTGAGGGGTCTAAACCTGCCCTTTGGTGAGCTAAGAATAGCTCTAATTTTCCATGATAAAAAACCTAAAATCAAATACCAAAAAGTTTATAGGTATTTAGAATTTATTTACTATAGTGATTGAGGCACTGGTAGGCTTCTAGATTACTTTAAAATTCTAAATATAATCAATAAAACACATTCTGTTCAGTTAATATCTCTCTCTCTCTTTCTCTCTGTGTGTATATATATATGTGTATATATATATATGATGTATGTGATGTTTCATTTCAGTTGCAGATTCAGGGGTTTTTAATCAGATAAGTTGTAATTTTTAATCAGAGAATTTGAATTTTTTTTTATCAGAGAAAACCAGGATCCCCGCTTATCTGTGGGGAGTGGCCACACATTAATGGGAAGCAAGCTGGGTAACACGTATCAGAGACAAAACCTGCTCCTTCCTAAGTGTGCTTAAAACTAATTTAAGGTGTTGATGTGTATACAACTCAAAGGGTTAAGAGCTACAAGGGCCACCTAAAATTAATGTGTAACAAAGCTCTAATGCAGACCAGTTTCTAAAGCTAATGGCATATAAGGGAAAGAGGTGGCTTGCATTGCATTTGGCACCATTGGCTCCTGAATCTGAATGACCAAATACTCATTTATAGCTGGACTGAGTGGGACACAGCCTTTGGCATGAGTCCAGAGCAGAACTCAATGCATATTTTCAGAGCTGTAGCAAGCTGTTGTTTTCTGCTGAGCCACCATGTCTCACTGAACATGTTGCAGTACCAAGCATGAGCTCATTCCTTCTGGTAAATCACTACTGTTTTTAAAGGGGGAGCCATAGAAAGAGCAAAATGCACAATTCATCTAATTCAATAGAGAGGAAAACCTTAACTTAACAGTTCTTAACAATAGTCTGCTAACCAAGGGCCATACAGAAGTTGAAGTAGGCATGCAACATAACTGACAAAGTATCAGAGCATCTTGGTTCACTGCTTATAAAAGCTCTTTCCCAATAGGAAAACCTGCTAAACTGTGTAATAGCATAAAACTCTTCTCCACGTTTAGGGGTTTGAGTCAGGCAGGAAAGTACCTCCATCCACCCAGGCATCAGAGCCTAGAATCCTCTCCTGGCTGAATAGGGCTCAAAAGGACCCTGGGGTTCCCTTTTTTCCTTTTAATAGAACGAGCCACCTACCTTTTACATAATAGCTAAACAGTTAAAGTACTTGCTTGAAAGCAGAAAGCTCAGGTTTAATCCTGCCTCAGCCCAAGGGGATTCAAACTTATCTCCTCCCCACCACAGGGGTTTCGTGGACTTTACCCATGCACTCTGAACTGCACAAAGGAACTTTAGAGAAGCTGCCCTATATTCCCCAAAATGACATAACCTGGTTAGTTTACAGTAATGCTGCAGGAATTGTCCATTAATGTGGCCCTTCAGAGAACACATTCTAGTTCTCTTGGAGAAGGCAGCATGTTGCCTTACAGTTGCAAACTTGTGTTTTCAATTATTTGCAGGAGCTTATGTAGAAATTTACTAATCTTATTTCTTGCGATGATTCTATCTGGAACTTGCTGTTGCATAGCCACAGGTTGCACAGTGGCTGAATATCCAGCAGAAAAAAAATAGTTAAAGAAAGGACATAATAACCTACACACCTATAGAGAAAATTACACATTGAAGTCTAAGCTCCCTAACTTTGATGTAATCTACCTAGACCTTTTGTATTTTCTAAAATCCCCTGTGGATCAGAGATGCCTTGGAACAGCATAATCTTGCATGTTAATATTCCCTTAACCTTTGCTTCTCTTTCAAATCCCCATTTTAGTCAGTGGGATGCATGATGCTGCATTTTTCATGATATGTATAACAGGCATTAATTCAAATAATTTCTCCCCTTCATCTTACATCTTACTTAACAGGTCTAGCATACTAAGTATATAGTATATATACTATACTAGTATAGTACAGTATATATCAAAATCTTTAGTCATTTTGATTTTGTATGTTATCAGCAATATGTATTGTTCAGAGTAATTACTGTTGTATTATAGTGGAAAAAAGTCAGTGAACCTATAACGAAATGCAAAATTAACAGTGAATGCCCAGAAAGCAAATTGCCTTTTTCCCTTTAAATTTTATTTAGCGTTTCTGGTGGATAAGCACTGTAATCATTTAAGTATTCAAGGCATAGAGCCAAAAGAGAGACTTGGGAATAATATAGTACACCAACCTACAGGAAGGAATAATTATTAAAAATAATCAATATGATAAACATTTACATACAGGTAATGTGATATAAACTACAGATAAATTCCTGTTATGTCAAATCAGGCTCAAATGAGAAGAAAATATTCATTGCAAGTCATTGAAAAGCAATCAGAACACTCTGATGGGCTTCTTGCCCTTCTCTGAAAAGATGAGGGACAGTAATTATACAAAACTTTGCACATACTGTTTATCAGTTCAAGCAATCATTTCATTGCTTTGGGTGCAATTTTAATCTTTATAATTTTTTCCTCATCAGAACACAGAGATAAAAAAAAAGGTAAAACTCATTGCCAATCTGAAACAAAATGCAATCAACAGAACAGCAGAGGGAGCCAGAGTACCATTAATCAGTTCAGCTAAATGGAAGCAAGTGCAAAGATATGAAGTTCTTCAGTGTGCAATTCTGTTTTTATTTAAATCTGCATTTTAATCAAATTTACATTACCCTAACATTGAAATAGATTAGAAATTAGACACATTTCCATTGCATTGTCCAGCTTTGGCATAGCCCAAAATAGAATATTTACTTTCCTTGAATGATCATCATGAGCAAGAGGAATATATTTTGCCATCTGTGGCATTTTAGAGCATGTATGTTTGTGAGATGACTGTCAAAGAGATAGGGTAAATGTTGCTGTGAATATGGCCACAACACACCCTAGAGCTACAAAGATCCATCACTAAGAATCACTGGCTCACATTTTACCCAATATTTGAATCACTATAACTAAAGGTCAATTGCGCTTTTTTCTTCTCTTTTTGGATGTTTTGGAAATTTGGGATAAAAATGCTGTAAACATATACAATTTTTATCATAACTATATTTTATTATAACAATGCCTCTGTTGTCTTGAGGAAGTATTTTTGCTTTTGAAACATACCAGCACACACATTGTTTCATCTGTTTGCTTGATATGCTTTCTAAATTAACAAAGCCAAATGAAGGACAAGGATTTATTGAGAAGTGTACTGTTCACATAACAATGTGGCTAAAGAATAATTTGTTAGCAGTGTGAGTTTCTTTCTATAGACGGAGTAGTAGCTCTGTTATCTTTTTACAGGGATGCACTACTAGTGGAATCTTTGCTATTCAGTTCTCGGTTGTGTGGCACATGTTAGAGGCACTGTTACACACGCATGGCATTAAAGGATCGCTAAAGCATAATCAACCCAGACTGAACATGGAATATGCCTCACACAATTCAATTTAACTAAAATCTAACTTTATTAATAAACTAAATGCATTAATAGTTTCTATATATATATATAGAGAGAGAAAAAACACTTCGTGCAGTGGTCTCACTCAGTCCCAGTTGTTACTTCACTTCACAGAAAAGGTGGCAAATCAGTTCCTGAAAGTAGAGCTGATCATCTGTGGGTAATGACTGTTTTTTTCAGTCCATATGTTGTTGGATGGTGACACACACCTAACTTTCACCCTTTTATACTTTTTCTTTAACTCTACTCCTCTGACAACTCTTCATTTCTGGGAACCTTTGATTGGTTTCCCTGTGATCATCACACTATTCATGTTCTTATCCTGTCAGCATATTCTTTTGTTCCAACAAACCCATCACATGCACACATCTTAATTTGGTCTTTAACCAGTGTCTTAATTTGGGCATGCCCTGGAGTTCTAATTTCTGACTCCTAATTTGGTCTGTCCATCAACTCCAGAAATTCCAGGGCTTTGTATTGGGCACTGTCTGATTGGTTCCCTCTTATCACCTTTCATTAACATATCCAATCACGTCATCCCTCTGATTCAGTCAGTTAGTGCCAAGTTCAGTTAATTTGAGCTAGTAACAAGGCCTATATTTTGCATGTATATGTTGACAAATAAGCTCCTTTGAAAGCAAACTCAATGTTAGCTGATAGTGCAGACACAAAATACAAAATAGAAATTCAAATAATGAGGCTATACAAAAACATAAGCAATGTTTAAATAAGGCTGAATATAAAAGAAAAGTTTAAATAATACTTTAATTCACCACTCAAGCATATGCAACAAAGCTAAATATGACAAGCTATGCTAACAGCACAAGGAGGATTCTTGTGGTTGTTCAAAACTATAGAGAACAGGGAGCAAGAGAGACAAAGGGCTGGATCCTCAGAGGCACTTAACTGTTACATCTACAAAGAGGCATAATGTGTGACTTAGAAACTTAAGGACAGCTTCAGAGATCAGATTCCATTTAATCTCTTAGGTGCTTTGTGGATGTCAAGTCCTTGGTAGTCCACTAATGTGCCTACTTTTGTAACATAAAGTCATTTTACTGTTAAGATGGAGTCACAGAAAATAAGCAAGGAAAAGTAGCTCCCACCAACCTTTTGTATTAGCTATTTTACTGGGACTCAAGCAGGGTATAATAGGTTCATGCCTAACTACCTAAATCCACTTAATCTAGGAATAGGCAATTATTTTAGCAGCACTTAATAAGTTTTGGGGACCTGTGAAGGGCCACATTAATCTCTCTCACTCTCTCTCTTCACCTCTCTGTCTATCTCTTTGTGTTTGTCTCTGTCTCTCTCTTCTTTCTCTCTCTCCTCTCCTCTCTCTCTGTCACTCTTCTCTCTTTCTTTCTCTGTCTCACTGTCTCTCTCTTATCTTCTCTCTGTCCCTCTCCCCATCCTTTCTTCCCTCCCTCTTTTCCCCTCTCTTCAGAACCTGGACATAGCTGTAGTTTGCTAGGAGCCCCAACGTTGAACTGTGGACCCAGGCAGCAGCTTCTGCTGCACTGGGCAGGTGGTGAAGTCAGCTTTGGCTGGGTCCTGGAGGAGGGAGAGGGAAGGAGGAAAGGAAAGGGAGAGAGGCAGAGAGAAGAGACGGAAAGAGATGCTGGTGCCCACCCAGTGTGGTAGCAGCTGTTACCTGGGTTCGCAGCTAATGCTGCTGGCAGGTTCTGGGTCAGGGCTCCAGGTGGGAGCTTCCACTACACTGGGAGGGCAGTAGGTTATCTGTGGATGCCATCGGTAGGTTCTGCATTTAGGCTCCTAAACCTGCCCACGGCATCCACAACAGATGTTGCCACCCACCCACTGTGGCAGAAGCCTTGCCTGGGTCCAAATCTAATGCCTGATGGTGCTGGGTAGAAGCAATCCTGCCTACCTGCTGTGCACCACATAGTGGTCAGAGCCACTGGCCACCCATGAGCCAGATCCAATGAGTTGGCAGCCATCCACCTGTAGGTCAGATAGAACCTGTTGGTAGGCCATATTTTGTCCACCCTTGACTTAATAAGTCAAATAAAAACTAGCACTAAGTGGGTAAGTCCAGCAATTAGGGCCTTGTTACATGTTAATTTTAGGTGGCTCCTGGAACTCTTAACCTGTGGATTGTCCACACATTAACACCTGAAACTAGTTTTAAGCAGTCTTTAAGCAGCTTAAAGTTTTACAACTCCAATTTACGTTTAACTCCACTCTAAACTACACATTAGTGTGAATACCTCCCTCCCCACCAACCCTCCTTGCTGACCTGGATTGATCTCATTGCCTCCTCTCCACAGAACCCCAGATCCCTGCTCACTTATTCTTCCTCACTCTCCCTACCCACTTACTTTTGGTTGCCTTACTACAGGGGAGCAGGCAGGGAAGAGCTAACCTGACTGCTTGACTGCTGTCCCCACAGCTGCTGCTCTCTATGCGAGACTTAGCCTGGAGAAGAACGGCAGCCCAGTAGCTGTGGCAGGGGTGGGTAGGCGGGTTAACCTTTCCCTGCCTGCTCCGCTGGAAAAGACAACACAGGCAGACATAAGTAAGGAGGGGGAGGGGTGGAGGCAGAGAGCCCTGGGCGAGAAGGGGCAGGGGGGAATCCCAAGGTCAGGGGGTAGCTCCAGGGGTAAGGGGAACTGGGAAAGCCCTAGGGTGCAGGGGGGAATCCCAGAATGGGAGTGGTAGGGGGGATTCTTATTTTTCTGTCCTCCAGGCCTCCTACTAGCCTGGATGTGTGACTGCCCCAAACTTCAGCTAGCACGAACACTGATCAACATTTGAGCAACTCACAGTGTAACCTGTAAAAAGGCCCTTAGATCCTCAAAACCCAAGCTTAACTGTACCTAAGCCAGGAAGTACTTACAGTGAGTAGGCACCCAAGTTGTTGGCATTAATAGTTCCTAGGCATAGAGACATCTGCTTCTGGACATGTCTAGAAGCAAAACAACCTTGACACTGTCGAGTAGCTGACCACTCCTTTTCTTACCACAGCCCCCTTAAGACTCAGAAACAGGCATTCTTGCCTGTGGGACCTGATCCAATAGTATTCCCAGAACACATCTAGCAGATAGACTTCTTCACAAAACTCAGACAGAAATGGTTGTGCTGGCCTCCCTTTACCCAATAACTCAGTAGTTAATGCACTCACCCAGGATGTGGTTATGTTCTCCTCAGAGCTCCCAGTCCTTAGCTTTTACTGAAGCTGTTTTGCCATCCATGGAATACTGAAATATTTCTTGGGTCAGAGACAGTGATAATACACTCAAAAGGGAGCATGGCTTGGTAATAGTGGTGATTAGCCTATAGCCTCTGTGTCAGATCTGGCCTCCAAATGACTGGATCTAACCTGTGGCATGGCAGGGGGCAGCTTGGCAAGGTGCACCCCCTATGCTGCTGATTCCCTTTGCAGCCCTTCCTGCTCTGCTCTCTTTCTCTCTGCCTCCCCTCCTCTAACACTGGCAACCACCTCCCTTTCCTCATCTCCTCTGCCAGAGGGGAATGATAGCCCATAGTGCAGCCAGGTTGCAAATGCCCAGCCTGCCACTTTAAAAGGAAAAGCTCTACTTCCCTGTAACTTAGTGGCTGGGGCCCTAACATAGGAGGGAGAGGGTCTTTGTTCCAGTACTTTCTCCAATGAATACTTAATATAAAATGCTGACATATTCATAGGACTAAACCTAGAACCTTTCCTTTCTCCCCCAGCAAACTGAATGCCCTGAGAACTAGACTATAAAGCCATCTCTTTCTAGCCCACTGGAAATTTGATTAATCTATGCAAAGTGGAACAGATTCAACAGGAGAGATTGGAATTGTCCCCTCCATTTTCCTCTGGACTATTATATAGTTTGATGTTTAAGGCAGTCTTCTGGAAGATGTGGGTCCAAACTCCTTCTGGCAGAAGGAACAATTATGATCATGTCTTCCACATAGTGGCTGAGGATTCTAGACACTGAGCTATTGGGAGACTGGGAGCATCTTTTCGGTATCCCCTTTGAAAGAAATGACTGATCTCTGCACTGTGTGGGAAATAAAGGCATCTAACTCGAGGATATGGTTTGTGGCTGTGAATGCAGAGTGTGTAGATTCATAGAGAGAAAGCCAACAAAAGGCAGTGGAGTCATAGAGAGGACTGGAGTTTAAGAAATTCTCCTAGGCATTTCCTATTGCCCGTTGATCACCTTAGGTAGCTCCCTGCTTCATGCACTCTTATGAAGCCCATGCTACTTATCCCTATCCATTGTGCAGGAAGCCTAAGCATCTAACTTGGTTACTGTGAGTTTAAGATAAAGCTTCATTCTCAGCATTTACATCTTTGTCATCTTTACATGACTTTTCACTCATCCACTTGGCATGCTGAGTTGACTGCTCAGAAGCTGACTTCCGTGGATCTTATTCCGAGGCACCTCATTCTTCCCATATATCGTGGAGGGAGCTTCGGCTCCTCATACAAGATTCTAGGTCCCACTAAGGGATTAAGAGCCTGAAAAGTAGAACCTGTGTGTTTGTATCCCTTCAGCCCATCAGGGGACTGAAGCTGGGGTTTCTGCATTCTGCGTGAGTGCTCTAACTACTGAACTATTTCAAAGAAAGCTGCCCTGCTTTCATGTAGTAAAAACACAGTAAGATCATTACCACTTAAAATTGCTGCTGCTGCATTTTAAGTAGATATGATCTACTAGGACTGTAACAGGGATGCTCAGAGGACATTTAACAGATAAAACTCCTCAGTAGAGAAGCCTAAGTGGAAAAGTGCCTAATTCATAGATCCCAGTGAGGAGATTAATAGATCCTGGTAAGGAGGTTCCGAGCTGCTTAGGTCAGTTGGGATTGGAATACCTGCATGTGCATATCAGCTAAAGGAACATAAAGGTAAGAAATTAGGTCATCTCTGGATTTTAGGCAATTCTAGGGTTAAGCAGCAGCAGATCAGAGCTTTAGAGGTATACCAGCTATTTGTCACTCAAATTAATCTACCCTTGACTTTGTTTTTTCTCTTTCTTGTCTAACGTAAGCTTGTGCATTAGGCTACAGGAGGTCTATGTTTATGGTTATAAATAATTTTTTTAAAGCATGTATGTAATTTAACAGAAATGTAAAAATCTGATCTACCAAGAATTAGTTAAGAAGCCAACTCTCTCTCACTCTGGGACAAAATCTTTCTCAGACTGCACGACCTAGATCTCACCTATCAGTGGCTTTCTGCTGCTTGGGGGCCATATAACTTGAGAAAGTAGGCAAGGAGACCCTAGATTTAGCCCTGTATCCTTTGAGTGTCAATAGATGTAGCATTTCTCCCAAGAGAAAAACTTCTGTCCTAGTTCTACAGATGTACTAGTCCATTGTCCCACTTCAAGCGCTTGTGAAGTATGCAAGATAAAAAGTACTTATTTTTTTCCCTGGAACAATGCTGTGCAGTTCTGTAAATTAATCATGGGTCATTTAAGTTAATTGCCAGTTGTTTCAGGAATAAGCCTATCAGCCTGAATGCTCACTCTGGCCACCTGCTGACAGAGGGTCAGAAATGCAGCTTGAAAGATGTGTAAAAGGCTGAATCCTCTTTTCTCTTGGATTTTGACTTGGAGCAACCAGGATGCCCCTAAACAGGAAGTCTGTTTACATCCTTAAAACTTAAGTTTTAGGACAGCCAGCTACATAAGCTTTCTATTCGTCAAAGACATTAGGGATTGAGTGCTCATCAAGGTGTTACACACTGGGCATGTCAACGTGAGATGCTTTACTGTGCAGTAGACTAATCTACTACACAGTAAAGTGTCACCATCTACATGTGTGGTACATTTACTGAGCAGTAAATTAGGCTACTGCACAGTAAGATAGTACCCATAAATACAGGTACTAGTTTAACTGTGCAGTAGTGCCTCTGTAGACACTGACAGGGAGCAAGGATCAAATTTTCTCCCAGTCAGCCTAGGCAGCAGGGGGTCACACTAGACAAGGAGCTCTCTGTCCCTAGTCCTGGCACTGTTCAGCTGCTGGCTCCCCCAAGGAGCAGGGCTGGGGGGGAAGGGGCTGATCAGCACCAGGGCTGGGGAGATCTCTGCTCCCTCTCCTGGCTCCTAGCACAGAGCTGGCAGCTCTTGAAGGCAACCCTGCCACTTGGAGCAGCTCTGCACAGCCTGGGGATGGCTGCTCCAGGGAGTGGGAAGGGCTTGAATTTCCAGCTCCTGCCTGCTCCCTGCAGAAGCCTCTTCCTCCCAAGACAGGGCAGCTACCAGTGAGCCACACCTGGAACAACTCCCAGTGAACCCCCTGCTGGGCAGGGAAGACCCACCTGGCATGGGGCTTGCTGGGAGCTGTGTCCTGTTGGCACAGGGCCAGGAGAGCTCTGACTGCTGCAGAGGCAGCTGTCTCCCAGCCCTGTGCATGGAGCCAGGAAACAGATGCTGCTGCAGCTGGCATAGCTCTCCTAGCCCTGTGTGCACTGAGGCTGGCTCCATGCCCCTTGCTAACTCCTAGAGCGTCCCCTGGCTGCTGCAGGTGGTCAGAGCAAGGTAAGAGCACGTGTAGACTACTTAAAGGGAACTTGTCTACTTGGAGAGAAAAATATAGTGAGATATTATCCTATCCTATTAAAACTTTAGGCTTTATTCATTCAGGTCACAAATTACCAAGTAGAAGTAGAAATAATAGCATACTGATAGCAAACTGTGGTTTTCTGCATCATGATTATAAATAAGTTACCTAAGCCAACTTTCTAAGCCCATTTCACTATAACAGTTTAAACCTAAATTCAATACAAAGAACAATGAAGACACTGTTAAAAGCAGTTACTTTTTCTTTATACTGATTGCTGATTTATGGTTGTATTTGGTATCTTAAAATAATGGTCATTTCTATGAAACATAGTTGAACATATAATAGATTTATGAAATAGTTGAACATATAATAAAACATATGGTAAAAAATCAACAGTACAAAGAGTTGGGCTAATTACTTGTGAACCTTTTGGTGATTTCTAAGCAGATTTTTGCTTCCACTGTAGTCCTTTCAAACTTCTTTTTGAAAACAACGTCTTATTTATATAGTTTTGTTTCTAAAAAGTTCCAGAGGTATAACACTACCAAACAAAACACATTTTGAGTAGCCACAGTTTTGACTAAGGGAAAAGGAGCAACTAACATCAGAGTCAAATGATGTGAGGAGAAGGAATGTTGAACAACGAAGATAGTGAAATTTGTTTGCATGTAGCATTTCTCAGACAATATCAAAGGGCAAATATAGTTCTTAAAAACTGCAGCTTATGTGCCAAAATAGTGTTTATCACTGGCCATGCCTTCACATGCACTTTACTCAAGAATAGACTAATTAGCTTCAGGGTAAGGCATCACTAGCTATACGTACATGTGGCAGGGCACTGTGTGTGCCTGCCACTTTAAGGACCTGGAGTTGGCAGCCTCCAGGTGCCTAATGAGGGCAGCCATTTTAGGCTCAGGGCTGCCTATATAAACAAGGCAGTTTGGCTGCCTAGAAGTCAGGCTATAACATTGCCTGGTCTGAGGGTTGCTGAGTTTTAACTGGAGGTAAGGGAGACGCTGTAGGGGATGGCAGGAGGATCCTGGTCCTGGGTATGACAGAAAATTACACCCTGCTGGGAATGGGTGGCCTTCCCCAGGAAATGCTAGGCCAGTTACCACCCTGGTGAATGGTGGGCTGGGGTGCCTTAACCCCTAGCCCCCATCACTGGGTGGGTAACCGTTTGTGTTTGGAGGGCAGACCCTGAGAGAGACAGTGACTCGGAGACTGAACGAGAGAGTACCCTTGACTGGCCCACGCTGGGGCCAGGACCAGGATGGTCAAAAGGGCCAGGTTCCCACCACGAGGGAGCAGGGCAGGAGCGGTTCTGATGTAAATCGCTTTGCCACAGCTCAATTTGCTGCTGTCCCCAGTGCACATGGAGATGCGACACCCAGAAATGGTTTACTCTGGCTCAAACTGTTCCAGAGTTTTTTGCTTTGAATGAATTGCATGTGTAGCTGCACCCACTTATGAGCAATTAATTCACTGAATTGGGTTACCAGGCTTTATTTACATATTGGGTAGCCATCATAGATGACAGTCTGGTTGTCCTCTGTCCTCTATAGATATGAAACTGAATGCCTTTATGTCCCCCATTTTTTCTCTTTAAGAGAAAACATGGCAGGAAAGAAAAAAAATGGAGGACATAAAGGTGTCAGGTTTTGTATGAATAAAGGACCTAGAGCAGAGTAGCAGAACTGGAATGTCCTCTCTGATGGCCACCCTACTTGCGTATGAAGTGCTGACTTTTCACTCGTTACAGCATTACCTTTAAGTTCTGTTCCTAGAATGAAACATACACAGTCACACCCTAAGTTTCCCATAACATCAAAAATCTGGGGGAGCATTAGAGGTTCATGCCATTTATACTCCCTCCGTTCCTGCTTTTGAAAACTCTCTTGTATGGGGAAGGATTAGTGGCACAGATTTGTTTCACCACCTGAGGCTTCCTCTGTCAGAGAATCCATGGCTGATCTGTGGTGCTGAGACAGAGAACACTGGCTGGAGTTATAGCCAAGAATCTAACACACTGAATTTAAATTGAATAGAACTGAATAAAAAAGAGCACTCTTTTGAAAAGTATGTGATCTATTTATTACTACTTCATAAAGTTTAAAACTCTGATGCAGGTTCCCAGGTAATGTATATTCTTGTTTCTTCCTTCTTGATTCCTTTTAATTTTTTCTTTCTTTCTTCCTAGTACTGAAATGGTTAAACGTTCATAATTGTTTAATTTCTCTCAAACACTGCATATTAAAAAGATAAAAGCTTTTAGCATAAGGAGAACAGAATGTTAAGAATGAAAGGACCTCATGTATTAATGAAAAATATACCAAATATTTGTATATTTTCTAAAATCTAAATTACACAGCAGTGCTGTGTCTAATTGAATGTCACAATATCAGTGAGTAATTGCGCTGTCTATGAAAGAAATTTGTTCCAAAGTCAAAATGTCACCTTGCTGTCAAATAATCCCATAGATTACCATAAACAGAGCTAGAGAAATTGTACTGTGACTGAAAAGATATGTGATGTGAATCCTAGTCATTACCCAAGACATGACTTCCATTGTAATTATCTGCCTATCACAATAGTTTCCTTCTGCCAGCTCTTGCTTACCTGCTGCCACACAAACTCATTAACATTTTTGTCAATGCAGTACCATTTGTACAGTTAACCTCTGTGCAAAGTGGGGTCACTTCTTCATTATGATGGATTCTGTAATACCACAACAACTTGCACTGAGGATTAATATTTCTCTTTTCTTCATTTATGGTTAAATTAGAAATTAGTCTAACACCTGGGTTCCATTATCTTGTGTTTGCCTTGTCATGTGTTAAGAATGCAATTTGGTATACAGGTAGCTTTACCATTCTTTGTCTGAGCAGGGATTAAACCACTAGCACCAAAAGGTATTTTTAAAGGCAGATAAACCTGTGTCCATTTCAATGGGTTTTTAGCATAAAACAAAAATATTGCTCAGAATGAATCAAATAGGAATAGGTTTTTTTCCCCCCCACTTATAAATATTAAAGTTCTGAAAGTGCTTAAAACTTTCTCCAATTCCAGATTTCATAGTAAAAGAAATGTTGTAGCCACTTCCTGGATGGTGCTAAATTCAAGATTTGATATTGATATTTCAAACTGACAGTAGTAATCACAAGTTTTTACTTCATTTTTATGGTCTGCAAGCACAATCTCTCATTACATTTGCTCGACCATTGTAAACTAGGAACTGTTTCAGCAATGTCCATAGAATACTTTCCATAAGTAGTCACTTGATCCTTATAAATTTAGATTAGAATTATTACAGCATGACACTTTTAAGAGTGATTGTAAATGCATTTTTATAAATTCCACAATACTGAGAGTAATAAAGAAGGGACAAGACTAGCCAGGGGATATCTATTGCATCTCGGGGACTGGGAAGAACTTTGGAGTCTGTTGAGGTTAGTGTTAACAGTAAAACTGGCATTTCATCTAGTAGTTCAGTGAAATGTTATTTAGGCATCTGGTGCTTAAATTAACCCTATGCTTCTCACAGTGATGCCCCCTCTGAAAATGAAGTCCTTATTTATTCTAAATTTGTCAGTCTTTACTCTCTTATGCAATAGATATTCAGCAGCCTTCTATTTGCTGATCTCTTACGCCTCAAAGCGATGTGACTTTCTGGCAGATCCTAATCTTCTCGTAGTTCTATCTCACAATTCTCTCCCTTGGGTTGGTTGGTGCACCTTGTGCTCCAGGTTCACTTCTTTCCTAACACCCTGGCCATGTTTACATGAGATGCTGACTGTGCAGTTGTTACTGCACAGTCGTTTAGTACTTGTATACACATTGTAAACTTGTATGAACAGGTACTAAATGACTGCGCAGTAACCAGATCTACTATGCAATTGTGCCCAGGAATGACTATTTCATGACGGTGACTACGCAGTAGCTCATGACTAACGTGCAGTAACATTGCATCACACTTCCTGCCATGCGATGCTACTGCCCAGTCAGCATTTCATGTAGACTTGGCCCCTGAGTATTTTTCTATCTACTTACTGATTTCCGGAACCAACTGATAGGACAGCAGGGAAGCAGGTCACATGCAGAAGGCATACCAGAAACAGATCCTGGCACCAAGGAGGTGTGTTAGATCAGGAAATGCTTTACATGCTGATCGTATAAACTGTGTCACAATCTAGAGCATATAAATTTGTAAATGTTGTGCGGGGTTCAGATTATGATGTGTCGGATGGTGTTAGAGACAAACAATACATTACAAAACGGATATAAGCATTCATACCTATATTGTTTTATAGTTATAACTTTTGTTAACTTTACTTAGGGCGAAATTCTAGCTATCATAATATCCATTAGATCTTTTATATACATAAAGTGCACAGACAGAAGATGAATGATGCCACAGATTTTTTAGTCCCTGGTCCTAGTGCTCACAAAACCTAGAGGAGCTATTTTATTGGTTCCCTTCAAAAGAAGAACAGAATAGCATTCAAGGGCACTATAAGCCTTCTCAAACATTTGCATGCTGGTGTAATTCATTGTTCATATACTTCAAGGAGAAGCTACATCTTACTTTGAAGAAAACCATCTCACCCTGGAAGCAGAAAATTGACAGAAATGGAAGGAAAGGAAACAAGACTGAGAAATCCATGGTCCAACCCTCCTTTTAACTACAACCTGTGCCATTTGCCAGAGAGTCTGCAGTTCTAGGTTTGGCCTTCCTAGCTGTCAATGGACTCATCTACAAGGCTTTACTTGACCCCTGGGAGTGATTGTCTTTGACCATGAGGGTTTGCTGACAACTTCACAATTCAGAAAAGCATCCCCATTTAAGGCTGAATTTGAATCACAGCCTTATGCAGATTATTTTATTTTCTTAGTAATAACCATCTCTGTGACTGGGATTTATATTGTAAGCATATGACCACTTCCAATCAGAAAATAAACAACAGTAACCCTATTTTTGCTAGTTCTTAAGTCCTTTCATTTGGGACCTGTCCTTTGGCTTTAATAACTGTATAAAATATATGCTCAGTTTGACATTTTGAGGAAAAAATGAGAAAAGGTATTCAGTTGGAATTTTTTGTGTATTATTTTTTATGGGCAAGGAAATTGATCTTTCACATTTCTTGCATAATAAAGCCCTAAACTTGCCAGATGTTGAGTTTTTCCATTGCTGCTGAATACCCTTGCCTCATCTGGGAGTTAGGTTAGGAGTCAAGAGCTTGATGCTTTGCAAGATTAGGCCCTAAATCAATACATGTATACTTTTCCCGATGCTTATTTCAGAATTTAATGACCAAAAAAAGAGCATTTAAATTCAAATTAAAAAAACATATCAAGATACTGTACTGCATAGGTATTTTAAGACACTTTATAAATACAGGTGAATTGGCTAAAATAGATAGCATGCATTTTAAATAGGCACTACAGCAATGTGTCAAATATTTCCGTATTTGCATATACTGTATTTTAAAACATGCCAGGGCTGCCTCATATATTCAGAGCTTGGCAAGCTGGAGTTAGAGAGGTCACCTGTACAGCTGGTGCAGGTAATGGAATTCCCATCAGGCAAATTCAGAAACTCTAAAGTAATGTGCTAAATACAACACTCCATCTGCTGATAGCCTATTGAGATAAACTTTAAATCTGCATGCAGTTTAAAAAAGGGTATTGTATCTTCAGAGTGACAATTTGTAGTGTCTCCTTAATTACATTTATGCACTATGTAATTATGGAGCAAATAGGTACTGGTTGTATATGCTAGTATATTATTTAATGGGTAGTTAGTTTTTCCAGTTTGTAGGTCCAGTTATGTTTCTACTAAACTATGTAGCAAAGCCTCCCATGACTTGAGTGATTCTGATAAGCAGTCTCGAGCCTGTGGGTCATAGGCAACATATTGCTTGGGAAAACCTCTGAAGTTGCTTGTGGCCTGCAGAAATTTTGCTTTCCACAGCTTTGTGCTTCTCCAGATTATTATGAAGTGCAAAGTGTGATGGTGCTTACAGTGTATTACCTAGTATAGTTAGTTACATGGGTCGGGAAAAGTGGGAATAAGAATTAACATCTGAGAAATATATTATGACCATGGATGTTCTGCTGTAAGATATCATGGTTATTATGAGGTAAAATTATAAAATTAAGTTGAAAGGGTGAAACATTCCCATGGAAGTCATAAACAATACCTTGGGTGACAATGAGAGATTATACACAAAATTCTTCACTTCGGGCATGTCTTCACTAACTCTATGCAACACTTGGGAGCTGCTCTAAGAATCTGATTCCACTTAACTCACTTCCAAGCTATATGCATGGAATGAGCCAATATAGCCATCTGAGCAGCTGTCAGCACATGCCCAGAAACACTCCTAGGTTCCTAGCACATTACACTTATGCCGTGATTAAAGTGTTAATTGCACCATAAATGGTGAATGTGTTGCATGTGCAACTGATTTAAGACACCGTAAAATACCAAGCTAGCCATAAAAATGTTACAGATATAATGTAGAACATTTTTTATGGCTGGTTTGTATGGTCTCTTAAATTAAATGTGTGGCATGTCCACACACCAGAGCTGTTGGGGGTAGATGCTTGACAATCAGCTGATTGTTAGAAAGAGTCCTGGGTCTCCAATTGGTGGTGTTGACATAGGCTGACCATAAGGAAATCCAGGACATGTAAGATACTGCCCCCTTCCTTCCTAACCCCCCACATACTCTCATAAGTCAGTGGGAGCAGGGTGGCATGCCAGGCAGGCAGCAGGCCTGCAAGGTGCTCCATCAGGTTCCAGCTCTTGGCCAGATTGCGCCTTGCATTTCTGGGACTTCCATTATAATTATCAAGAGCCACACAGGACCAGCCTCTGAAATCTGGGACTGTATTAGCTAAACTGGGACATATGGTCACCCTACACTGAGAAGATTGTCAGCACTGGCCTATCTTCAGCTGGCCCAGGGCAGCCTCAGGGCCAGTGCTGAGCACCAGCCCCCAAACAGCCTCCATTCTCTGGCTGGCCGTAGGTCTGACCTGCGGGCTTCTAGCTGGGGGAGTCGAGGGGATTCCCACCACAAAGAGTTTAAACCCTGTACCCACTGGGACTGCCTGGCATAGAGAATGAGGCTCCTGATGGGTAAAGCTGAAGGACTTCATCTCCTGGGGAATTTAAACACTACCAGAGCTACTGGACACAGATTTAAAATCCCTGGAGCTGGGAGCCCTTAATACTACACCCAGGGGTTGGGGGTGACAGTCAGCTGTTTGTTGCCCCAGGCCCTGGATGGACAGCTGCGGATCTTGAACTGGTTTGGGGCTGTCATGTGGGCAGTGCTTACAATCAACTGATTGTTAACACTAGGTCCAGGGTTGTCCAAGGCAGGGCTGACCATCAGCTAATTGTCAGCACTGATACCAAACAGCCCGAGGTCCCCAGGTTCAGGCTGACAGCAGCCCTGGGTCCAGGATAGAGACACCTGCTGTCCATTCTGCAGAACAGTGCTGGGGCAGCTCTGCAATGTCATGATTGGGACTGGAGGAATTTTATGTCCTACCCCAAACATCATGCCTCTTGCCATGCACATCTGGCATGGCAAGAGGCAAGATGTTTGGCATGGGGCATAAAATGACTTCAGTCCTAGTTGTGTTATTGCTTTAATATCTGGCAGGGTCTTAGGTGTTCTCTCTTCAGTGTGGCATAGATGTAGTGTAGATTTAGCTTAAAACATCTGTGATTGACTCCAATTGCAGCCAGGGGGAATTGTGCCTAAGTATCTTACAGTGGAATTTATCTCATCATTTGTTGTGCCTGTTTAATTTTGAAGTACTATTTTACTGTGATAGAGCCTGAGACAGTATAATAGCTTGAGACAGTAAATGAATATAAGATTTTGTTTCAAATCATATTGTTCAATAAATGCTAGCCTGTAATTTTACAATGTGCCCTAAATAAGGGCTTATGTCTTTTTTAGCTGTATCACCTCAGCAGCAGTCTGGGGAGTACATTGTGACAGAACAGAATCACCATTTCTCTTCAGAAGTTGTTGTAAATTTCTCCATTCACTCCACCATTGACTTGCTCTTCAATGCTGGGCAAGCTAGATAGCTTCTCCATAACTCTGCTCCTCACCTAAAAAACTATGAGTAATACATAATGCTTAAGTATCTGTAGTACTTACTTACCCACATAGATAAAATACTATTTCACCTGTAGATGAAGAACACTATATAAGTAGGGACCTACCTAAATTGCAGCAAGGCTAAGGGACCTTTGTGGATCACTCAAGGTGTATGGAGCCAATGTCGTGGTTTTTTTGTGGTGAGCCCCCACTTCTTGCTGCTGATTGGCTAAGGGACCCCAGCAGCTCTGCACCTTGCTGCTGATTGACCAAGAGACAAAAACCATGGCATAATTAAATAGCAAAGTCCATGGAAATATGAAATAAATTACCTTATAATGATAAATTATGAGGTATCTAAGTACTACATTTAAATCTAAGTATTAAATTTAAATCTAAATTGAAATATATTATGAATATAAATTTATATGCTATCCTGGGGATAGTGAGAGGAGGGGGCAGGAAGCCCTGCTTGCAGGACTCGATGCAGGGAGAAACGGTGAAATAAAGAAAGAAATATAAAACAGTTACTTACCTGCAGGAGGAGCAGCGCTAGAAGATCTAAAAGAAAAGCCCACGCGATTTACAAGCCACGTGTTTATGCAATTAAGGCCAGCGGGTGATGTCACAAGGATGCACCTGCTGGCAGGAATAAAAATGGCTGCTGGCAGAAGGGAAGAGAGAGCCAATGAGGAGACAGAGGCTTTCTGTGCCGGTAGTAGGCAAGACTGGTGCGAATTTGAAATGCCTGAGCGACGGGCAGCTGGAGGAACACCGAGAGCTCCTCACACCGGGGACACTAAGATTGAGCCCCAGGAGGGGTGGAGTGCTATGAGGACAGGCTGCGGGACCTGAACCTGTTCAGCCAAAAGAGAAGGCTGAAGGGGGATCTTGTGGCCTGTTACAAACTAGTCAGGGGGGACCAGCAGGCATTGGGGAAGTCACTGTTTCCCTGAGCACTGCCAGGAGTGACCAGGAATAACGGTCACAAGCTGGCAGAGGGTAGGTTTAGGTTAGATATCAGGAGGCACTACTTCACAGTCAGGGTGGCTGGGGTCTGGAACCAGCTTCCAAGAGAAGTGGTGCAGGCTCCTACCCTGCGGGTGTTCAAGAAGAGGTTAGATGAACATCATTTGACCCCAGTATTCTTTCCTGCCATGGCAGGGGGTCGGACTAGATGATCTGCTCAGGTCCCTTCTGACCCTACAAACTATGAAACTACAAAACTATGAAACTTCCCCCTAGTGCTGCTGAGGAGGTGCATCGAGGGAAGTGCCAGGCAGCAGCGCAACCAGAACAACAAGCTCAAGGGAGAGGCTGAAGCCAACCTTGTGGAAGCAAAGGTGACCCAACTTGACTGCTCCCAGGTACCAGGTCAGGGAGCTGGGCTAGAGGTGGAGAAAAGAGGGGAGCCCTGTGGGAACACTGCCAAATTCAGGCAGGAAGGCTGAGAAAGTTGTCCAGTAAGATAGGGAGACCTTTCAGGTGCCTTCTTTTGGTTTCTTTTTTTGTTTTATTCCTTTATCTCTGCTTGACAGGGACACTCTTGGATCCCAAGAGGAGAGCCGACTGGCTCAAGGGGATTACAGGCCCAGAGCCCAGGTCAGCTAATTATTCTTCCCCAAGGATAGAAGAGGCTATGATTTGGCATGAGGAATATCTGCACTGGAGAGGCTGCTGTGTCAAGATCTGGCACCCCACCAGAGGTTGGCATAGGTTGGGGTGTAGGGAAGGTGGAGCCCCATGAACATCCTGCAAGTGGCGTGGTCATCCCTGAGGGGAACTTTGAGGCCGAACCCCACAGTGATATAACATTCAAAGACGTGACAGGCGAGTTCGGGGAAGGCGAGAAGAACCAATGCCTGCCTTGGGGAACCCACGACGCTAGAGAGCAAAAACCCTCTACCACCCGGACCAAAGCAGCACGCGAGTGGGCATTCAAAGCCGGTCAGATGCATACACAATAAGCAGTGTTACTATATGTTTATAATTTATTATTAATGTTCTACAAAAAGTTAAGCAATGCTAAATAATACTAACCTTGATAGAAACAATCCCTGTTAGTTGTTCAATGCAGCCTTCACCGGTAGTTGCAGCTTGCTCTGTGGTGTGAACACTTGTCCATTACACTGAGATTGCACATTCTGTGTCCAAAGAATGGGTTGAATAGTAAGGCAGTGTTTTGCCAAGTTGTATAGATGTAGAAACTGATCAGACACAGACTCTAAAAACAGTCACAGTCAAATGCATCTGGCAATCTTTGACAAAGTTCATGTAAGCAGCATGTTCCTTGTCATGCTTTTTCTGCCATCAAGGGATTGTTTTCAGTAGCTGAGAGTCAAAACTCATATAAGGTACCTGATTTGGGTCAAAATGTGAACGAAGAAAGGAGGCAGCCAGTTGTTGGTAGTGACTGATTATAGTTGTAGTACTGATTCAACTTTGCAGCTATTGCCTGGAACAGTTCTTGTCTGCTGGTTTTCACACTGACAATTCGAAAGTTGTGATGTCATGTCTTTGGCCCAGCTTATCAAATCCACCACGTTGTTGCATGCTTGGTGGGTCAAAACATGCTGACTTTCAAACCACATTAGAAGCTCCATGAACTGGATAATATTTTTAGCCACAAATTTACCTTGATCTTCAATATTGCCTTGTGTTAGTTAAGAGATCATGTAGTTTAAGCATATGGTGTGTGTCTGGTATGGTGTCAAGCTCCTTGCACACAAACTGCTGATAGTACTTCATACTCTTCGGGGGATTCTACATGTGTATTAAAGCATGACTAAATTTACTGTGCATTAAGCGACTTTTGGCAGGTGTCGTTATGTGTATGGACTGGGATCTGAAGTTAGCACACTTGGTACTGAAGTTAGTCCCAAGTCCCTTCAGCCCTGCCATGTGCCCTTGTGGACAACTGGAGGAGCTTTAGCCTCCAGCCACATGGCTGCCAACACTTGGCAGCCATGTTGAAGTAAGAGCCAGTTGCCAGCACTTGGCATCTTGGAAGCTCTGATCTCTAACCAGCCCCTTCCCTGCCCAGGAGCCATGTGCACAACACAGGGGCAACGTGCGCCAGCTCCCTTCCTGCCCATTTTACCTCCCTGTGCCATGGCTGCCCCTAGCCCTGCCCCTGCCAGTGGTGCCCAGCACCCCTGCTGCTCCAGCCAGGCCCTTGCCAGAGACAGCCAGCACCCTGACCATGGTGCTGGCCCTGCTGGCCCCAGCATGCTCCCCCCACCTCCTGCCCAGCCCCCAGGACAGCTGTGTACCCACCAGTGGGGGGCAAGGCACTAGGTGCAGGAGGCTCTGCCCAACCCTTTCCTCCTGAATTCCCCACTCCAGGCCACCTGCCCCACCACCCACACACCCCCTACCCCTGCCTACCCCCAGCACCACTCTCAGGAAATGCACATGGGTGAAACCAAAAAAAAATGTATTGCCCTCACAACCCCCACCTCCCTCCCCCCAAACAAACCAAGTCCTTCCACCACCCTCCCCACCATCCAACAATAAAAAATCTGCTTCCTTGATGCTCAAACTATATACTCAGCCTGTTATTGGCCCAGAAAGGGGGGCTATGGGCTGATAGCATCTAGGGGGCAGAGCCCAGAGGGCAGGTGGCCCACCATCCGAGCCTTGGGCCATTGCCCCTTGTGTCTGGGGGCCAGAAAGGATGTGTGCATTGCAGGTGACATGAATTGCATTGGGCATCATTCTATCAAGCACATTAGAGAAGGATTTGCAGGTATACATTGTGTTATCAGTCAGAAATGCTGAGATCTTGCTAAATTCTAAAACATAGTTTACAACAGCCTTCACTACAGCTCGTGCCATAGTAGAAAAATTGACAGGTGTGAAGTGAACCAACTCTGTTTGAAAAACAGCCAGGTTGCCGTCTGTCCAGCTCCCAGGTGCAAATAAAATGTGCAGGACACAGTTATCTTGGGCATCTGTTGCTTTGTCTGCTACAATCGAGATTGAGCCTTAACATGTGAAGAAATTAGTCCTGGTAGGTATCTTGGCAAAGATTGTTTGCACATAGGAAACTACCAGAATTTGGTATGTGTTTATTCAAGGAGTCTCTTAATTTAGAGTTAGCCATTTTCTCCAGAGGAATGTTGGTGGCCATGAATGCCTTCTCTAGTGCAAATATAGCCTCTCTTCTTGTCAGACTGCTTTCAGTGGGTCTTTTGAAGATTGAGGACACAGTTGCTTGTTTCTTGCTCTGACCTTCAGCCTCTGCAGTAGCCTTTCACTCTAAATGCCAATTAATGTTGGGCAGGCAAGGTTCTTTGAGTAGATGTGATATCTTTTATTAGGCCTAAAGACCTTGCTTGCTTATGTCCTTAGACCAACACAACTACAACCAAAGCCCCAGCAATTAATGCTGGGGTTGTTTTTTGACATATCCAAAACCATGCTGCATGGTTCCTACAGCTGCCGTATGTGATCCTGAGCTAAAATGTATTTAGCTTTCTTGGATTTCTTTTACTTCATCTTCAGACTGTGGCATTCCTGCAGTATTGCTTCTGGCTTAAGAGATGGCACTGAAACCTTTTCACTTTCCTGACTAGTGCCTTCACTGAGTCTACCTCACTAGTTCCATCTCTCAGTAGCTCTCTCTCAAAACATACTGTATGGCTTCAGGGATTGCCACTCCTTCTTTATACTCTGGTAAGCTTTAATTTTTTGGGGGGTGATTCCATGCAAAGTTGCAGGAAACACCATTTTTCCAGTGATTATGGAACCACAAAAATCACAAAACCACAATTTAAGTAGGTCCTATATATACTTAGTAATTTTTTATTTTTGTATGTATATTAATAAATTAAATAAGTCCATTAATAATAAAAATATAATACCTTTAAAAGATGTTTCTTCCCAATGCTAGAAGGCATTCAGTAACCATAGGAGGAAAACATATCAGCTGAATTTCCTTCTACCTCACTACTTGACAGATTGTTATACAATTGCATTCATATTAATTTACTAGGACAATGTACATTATCTATAAAATCTTGGCAGGATTGATGTAACAAGATGTAACATGACAAAAATGGGCATTTTTACATGTGCTTCGAGGGTGGAGGGTATGGGGCTTTAGCCCCGAGAGTCTCTATAATTAAAGAACCCTTGCATTTCCTGTATCAGAATCCCTACACTTAAAAATGATGGTGGGGGCACTTGACCTAAAGCTCATTTGATGAGCTGTACATCAAATGGCCCTGCTGCCATTTTTAAGTGCAGAGGTGCTGATACATGATATGTGGGAGACTGCTGGGGTACAGCAATTGCCACCCTCCAGCAGACTCAATTAATTGAGTTTGTTCCAATGTGTTGGAATTTCAGAGCAGCTTCCACACTTGTGTATAGGTGCCCAATGATTCTAACATTCAGTTAATAGATGCACACAACCAAATTCACCCAGATTGCTTATGGGAAAAAATCTCTTGCCATATTTTTTAAAACAGTCCCAAAACATTTTAAAAACCACACTGCTTACATAAAGAATGCAATCAATTGTGTTTTTGTTAAGCACTGTGTAATAATTAGATAAGCGTATATGTACAGAATAATTGTTTTAGCACAGAATACATTTTTATACAGCATATCTTAGGCATAGCTTTCATAAAAACTACTGCATAATTAGAAAGAATTGGGTGTAACATTTTTATTATTAAATATCACCGTAATACATTTCATGAAGATGCAACAGTCCTTTTTATTTTATTTCATAGCAACTGTTGTCCTGCTGATGTTATGTAAGTTGCAATGTATTCAAAGAACAAGTTTAACAACCTATGAGAAAATAAGTGCCAACATAGTTCTACTTCTATCACAGTCCAAGAAAGAGGTGGGCTATATTTAGTGGGTATTAAAACCTTCATTATTTAAATGCTTACTAAAGCTCAGTAAAGGTTTATTAGATTAGTGTACTCATCTGGCATACAGGCCCCTAGGAACTGATAGTTTCACACAGGGTAAAATTAAAATTTTCAATAGTGATATAGCTACAAAGTGCTTAAGGTGGAAATCTCTCTGGGATTAAGATTCAAATGTGAAGCATATGCATTCAACAAGTTATTTTTAGTGCTGCATATTACAGTGGGTATAAACAAGGGATAATTTAAGATGAAGTCCTGGACTACACATACCAGTTAATGTTGTGACAGTGAATGAGTCATTTATTCACATCTTATTCCATCTTGGGGCAAAGACCTACTTTATCATCCCATGGAATTCTCTGAGACTGTAGAAAGTTACTCATGTGGGTAAGTATATGCAGTTTAAGGAACTTGAAATATTTAAAGTGGAAGTGGGAAGACAAGGACAAAATTATATGGAGAAACATTACATTAGCATATACAGTGACTGAAAAAAAGTGGTATCTGTGGGCACACCTACATGAGATATTTACTGAGGAGCTGACTAATTAGCTCTGTGGTAAAGTATCAGGATTTCCATGTGAGGTGCTGTAAGGCCACAGTATTCTAATTAACTCAACTATAGGATAGTACTATCCTATGGTGAAGTTATTTAATCTGCTGCAATGCATATGTAGACACTGACTGGAGCTTGCTGGCTAGTCCCACACTGGAGCCCAGCTAGGCTTCATGCCTCAGAAAGCCCCTCTACAGCATGTTGAGCCCATGTCAGAGCAGTCCTGGGCTGGCAGGCTGACCCCCGGGGCCTCCTGGCAGCTAGGGCTGCTCCACCCCAGCTCAACATGCCACAATCCCAGGTGCACGTGTAAATGCTGAACCCAGGAGCAAAAAACTCTAGCATGAACTGCACTGAAGTTTATTGTGTTGAATTAGATTTCATGTGTAGACATGCCCACTGGTAACTTTTCAAATCAGCAGTATATTAATTGCAAAGGTGATTTTCTGACCCCAAGTAAGAGTAATGGCAACATTTCCAAGGACTTTAATAGTACCATGAGTCTGAGTACCCAATAATTCAGTAATAATAATTTTATCTATATTATCAGTTTTAAGGTTAACAAAACACTGCTATTGTTGGATATAAAGATGCAAGTCTTATATTTTCAAGTAAGACTGAAGACAGTTAAAAAGGCATTATTTAAGGACATGCATTCTACAATGCTTATACTTTCTCACCAAATAGACTTTATACATATTATAAATTCATATCTTAATCTGAAGATAATTAATATCTTTAATAGCCTTTCAGACTCACTGTAAAAAGCTGTCAAAAATTCATTGCAAAAATATGTTCCCACTAACTCCATCCCAGTATTTCTTTTTCTTGAGTGCAAAATTTAAACAATTATCTTAGGGAATATAATTCAAATTTAAATGAGACTTCTTGCTATGAGATTTTTTTTAATCAGATCTTATTTTTTGATCTATGCTCATTTGGTGTTTCTATCAAGCCATGCTCTACCACAGATTTTTAAGGAGTACTTCAGACTTTGAAATCAGTTGCACTATATGATGCATTTAAAATTGTCCTTTAGTGTGGATATATGGATTATTCACATGTAATGTGTGTATAAATATTAAAATATAACATGGTCATATCAAATTAATATTTTTATTACATATGGAATATATTAAGAACTAATAGATACATTACTTAAATTCTTAATAAAATATTGGAATAATGCACCCTCCCTAACATGATAGCTTATAAAAGCAATAATCCAGCTTTTGGAGCAAATTTTACAGAGTAAATTTAACAGGCATCTGCCCAATATACTGTTAGCAATGGATCAGGTACACAAATGCTAGAAGAGTATCTTCCCATTTTGTCCTTGTTAGCCATGGCCAAGTGATGTGGCAGGATTGGGGAGTACAGGCCCCTGCCATGAAGGCCCCTCCAGGTGTGTTGGCTCAGATCTGGGGGGACTGGGGCTGGGACCATGAGGCAGGGGCCTCTGCTTCCTCATCCATCCCTCACTGCCCAGCCACCACTGACAGAAGCAGGCAGGAGCTGGGGTTGTCAGCCAGGCTGAGCAGAGGCCCCCACTGCGTGGGCCCAGCCTCAGCCCCTGATAGGTCATCACTGCATGGGCCCCCCCACCAGACCTGAGGTTCACATATCCTTTCAGTAGATATTACTGATGTCTGGTATATGGTGGAGGTAGTCCAGATTTGTCAACTCCCTATTTAGAACAGTTTTGCTTACCGATTCTTTTTAGTAGTCATTTACTATCCTTCCAATATTCCACTTAGTTCAAACATACCTGCTTGGATCATAGTCAAACACGCAAATAAAATACTCCACTCCTTCATTACCCACTACCACTGCCTGGCTCAGCTGACAGCTGTGCAGCTTGTGGCTTCCGCTGCCCCTATCAGTCAGGATAGGCAGGGGAGGAGCAGAGGCCACTGCCACATGGGCCCAGCCCTGGTCCCCCCACACCTGAACCAGCACATTTTGGGAGGAACCCCTTTTACTCAGCTGGCCACTGGTGGGGACAGGGCAGGGTTGGGGAGAGGGGCCACATTGGCCAATTAGGGGTGGCCTGGCTGCTTGGCTGTTCAGCTGGACTTGGCATTCATTGGCAGCCTCCTGGGAAGCATGTGAGGGTACCCCCAATCTGCTAGCCTTGGCCAGTGAATATACCCTACGTTCCCCGCCCCGGGCGAACTTATGTTCTGTTCACTCCTGACCTAACCTAGGGTGCTTAAAGTGCAAAATTGATAGTTTCATAGTTGGTAGGGTCGGAAGGAACCTGAGCAGCTCATCAAGCCATGGCAGGAAAGAGTACTGGGGTCAAACGAGCCTGACAAAGTGTTCATCTAGCCTCTTCTTAAGGACCCCCAGGGTAGGAGCGAGCACCAGTTCCCTTGGAAGTTGGTTCCAGATCCTAGCACCCTGATTGTGAAGTAGTGCTTTGGGAAGTAGTGCTCTGATGTCTAGCCTAAACCTACTCTCAATCAACTTGTGGCTGTTATTTCTAGTTACTCCTGATAGTGCTTGGGGAAACAGGGACTCTCCCATTCCCCCTGGTAAGTTTTATAGACGGCCACCAGATCCCTTCTCAGCCTTCTCTTGTGAAGGCTGAACAGGTTCAGGTCCCATAGCCTCTCTTCATAGGGCCTGCCCTGCTGCCATCTTACCATACAAGTGGCCCTCCTCTAGACCCTCTCGATGTTGTCCACATCCCTCCTGAAGTGTGGCGCCCAGAACTGGATGCAGTACTCCAACTGCGGCCTGACCAGTGTTGGATAGAGGGGGAGGATCACCTCCTTGGACCTGCTCATGATGCATCTGTGGATCCATGACAAGGTGCAGGTAGCCATACTGACCGCGTCCTCATATTGGCGGCCCATATTCATCTTGGAATCAATAACGACTCCAAGATCCTTTTCTGCATCTGTTCTGATAAGAAGGGAGTTCCACAGCCTATAGGTATGCTGCTGGTTCTTTCTTCCTAGGTGCAGTGCCTCGCACTTGTCAGTATTGAATCCCATCCTGTTCTTATCTATCTGTCAAGTAAGATACCTGACATAGGTGCTGGTATGTCATATCAGTGCATCCCAGTTGGGGCTGAGTTTGGGTGTACTAGTTGGGAGCAAATAGAAATTCTACAGAGCACATAGAAAAGACCTCTGCTTTTGGAGTTAAAATTTTAAATTCTAAATCTTGTATCATAGATTTGTGGTAGATGTTGGACATAACCAAAGCCTTTAATTTATATTCCTTTAATCCAAAATCCTTCTCCCCGATCTTATGAAATTGAATCTCAGATCTGAACTCTAGCCCTACCTATTCAAATGCTACTTGGTAGATTGTACTCCAGCATGTTATTTATCTAATTACTATACTAGATATATATATTTTAATTCATATTTGTTTCAATAGTTCCAGTCCAAGGCCACAGGGGACCATTATCAAACTGCTTGTGGGAGTGCAAAAATCAAACAGCTATGGTGACATCACCTTAAGATGTATCAAGGTCAGCATAAAATCATGAATATGGGACAAATTAATACATATTACATTATGCACTGTCATTGGGTGAGTTAGATTCCTTCCATGACACAGGACTTCACCTTTTTCCCTTCTACCTCTTCATGAGAAGTAATGTTTTGTTTTTTTAAATGAAGTTTTGGCTCCCATCAAACAAAGTATAGTATTAACTTCACAATATGGTGTTTTCATTTCTCATTGTAAAGAATGGAAACCAAGAGTTTCAGGATATTCTTATATATGTGTGTCAACAAATGCATAATTTTGCTTAGTGGTTTTATATAGTGTTTGCTTATAGGAACTGTTATTCACTACACTAAAAGGGAGCAAATCTTCTTAGCCTTACCCTGGGATTTTAATTAAACTTGGTAGTTCAGGTATAAGACAGATGAGCAGTATTTGGCCCCATGTCTGCTGTGAAAGATGGCAATTCTAAAGGATAACTGTAATTAAGGAACTGAGAAACTAACATATTATTAACACTTATTAAGACACTTCTTTTCAACAGCTCTTTTATTTGTGATGCAGATTTTTAGACACCTGCTTCCTAAGTGAAAATACCTTGACAATTTTGACCAGACAAATTTAAAACTAGTGTTATTTTTATGATCCTTTCTGTCTGTCTAATTCATTATTTGCAAAGTGGCAACTTAATTGTTGGGCAGTCCTATCTGTACTGGCTCCAATGAAAGCAGAAACAAGCCCACACTTTCTGTGGGTCAGTTACTCTTTTATCGTGTGCCCAGTACAAAGGTGGGTAGAAAACAGGACCTAGTAGAAACTTGCACAGAAAATAAGGGAAACATAAGTGAGTTCTTTATGTCCTTTCATAATTGGTATTCTGCACTTAATAGAGCTTTGTTCAGGAGGAAATCTAGGCCTGTAAGACCTAGAGAGAGAAAGACACAGAGAGAGAAACACTTAATTCTATATTCATCTATACAGCAGCTGATAGCCAATTCCTGATTGCTCTTCTAGTTAATTCAAGAGTGCTTGCATTTTTTTTTGCCTTTGGTAAACAAACTGTCTGTAGTTTATGATGTTTTGACAGTTTCATTTTCTGACATAATTTGCAGTTCTACACTTAACCTTCTAATGGATATAGCTATGTTACACTGCATGATAATACCAAGGCTATCTACCTAAAGTGATTGATGTTTCAAAATCTGAACTTCCGTAAAACGAAGAAAAGGTTGCTATTAATCACACTTATGTATTACTTTCTGTCTTGACTGAAGTTTGTTGCATTTACTATTGTAAAGTCTTTCCAAAACACATTAGTTAAATGGGGCTGAAAATCATTCATGCATATTTTATGGAAAAAAATTACATATAGATCTCCAGTTTAAGCTATACACTATGACTTTTCTTAGACTATTAAAATATTCTGCCCCATTTAGAATGAGCTACATAATAAAAGTGATGTGCAGTAATAACTTTACAATGCTTAATAATATAAAACATTTTATCGCAAAATGCATTTTGAGAAGATTTATGCATAATTCAAATACTTTTGTTCCATTTTGCACAGGAAATACAGTAGGTAAATGATATGCAGGTACAATCTAAAATTGAAAAGAATTTAAAGAAAATTAATTGGTTTTTTTAACAGCTTTGAAACTTTCTGTTGTGCACTGCTAGAATTTAAGAGTAGTGATGTGTTAAACATTCATTTTGCAAGGAATCAGGACAAAATAACACAATGAAAAATGCTATGCCCCGAAACTGGCTAGTACAGATTTTGAAACTCATTTTCAAAAGAGAATAAAGGATTATTTGAGTGTATTTAATATATCTCTCATTGCCTATTCATGTCACTGAGAAGTGTTTGCCCTTGCTGACTCTGGAAAGGAGGTTTCTGATCTTCAACCAGCCACCTGCCAGCAATGCCCTTTACCATGCAAACTAGCCAAGAGACTTTGTATGCCTCATCATCACCATCAAAGCACAAGGACCTGAAGATAGATTACACACATTCTGACTGTGTTGCCCCTAAGCTATTACTAATGAGGAGGATAGAAAGCCAACTTGGAAATTTATAATATGTTTATTAATGAAGGGTGAATTATGACTTAGTGTTTTGGAGTATTAAAGCTAGGGTCTCCTTTTAAAACCTTATCACAAGTTGGAAACATCATTAAGAGCTTGGAAAATCAACTCCAGGTAAAAACAAGGTAATTATCAACCTAAAGCGTGGACCAGCAACGTATAGGATGAATAAAATATGTGTTCATATTGCTAGACTGCAAGAATTTGAAATTAACCTGTTAACCACTGGCTTAAAATTCCTGCCAATGCTGAAAAGAGCTTGTTTCAAGGGAAAGCCTCTCTCTCTCATTTGGATCTCTTATTTTAATGGTTTTAATTGTGCTTTTAACTTTAATAATATTTTCTACTTTGTTTAAACAGAGTAGATGCTTTGTTCAGCATACTAAGAGAAATGATTAGCCTGGTGTTGAAAGCACTGGACAATATGGGGAAAATTTGTTTCTTAGACTTTGATCCTGTGAAGACTTCTGTGTGGGTGGGGCTAACATACAGTCATTGTGTTGAGGGAGATGTCTGTAGGGCAAGAGCTTTTAGAACCATTCCTGTTTTAGTCTGTACATGCAGAGTTCCATTGATTATGTCGCTGGAGAAGGGGGTCTGAGTGGGTTTCTTCCCCAGAAGAAGGAAATGTTTGTGGAAACTTCACATTATGCTGCTGCTTTGAAGCAACCCCCCCCCTCCCCCAAATATAGGATCCAATCTTATACTTTTTGTACACCCAAAAGTCCTTTGATCTGACTGAACTGATTTGGCCTTCAATTGTATTATTGTAAGTCCAGAGTAGCCACCATGGGTCATGGTTTTCTCTGATAAACCCCCCTCAACGTTCTCTGATTTTAAATCCCTTCTCCCCAAAATCCAGTTTTACATGATTAAAACAAAACACCACTATATATTATTTGGATTCATATGGCATTTTGTTTTAATCACAGAAAAATGTGGGGTTTTGTTTTGTTTTTTTAATCAGAGAAAACCAGAATCCTGTTACATTTGTCACCTGAGCAGTCCCATGAAAGTGTTCTACAGCTGTGCCATGACACACGTGCATTGCTGCAGAGCACTTTTAAAGTGACCATTGCACAACATATTGATTCTCATCAAATTAGGGTTCAGATGCAGGTGCTCCACTTTGGAGCATCTTAGAGAACTCTGTACCCTAGAGTGAATCCATTGCTTGATTGGGCTGGACTGAAGCAGCCCAGCCCTGCCCTTGGTGCTGCCTGCAGGAAGGGAGGGAGGAGAAGGTTGGGGGAGCGAGTTGTAGGTTGGGGTTTGCCCAGTTTGAGCTGTGCAGGGGGAGGGGTGGATTGGAGCTGTCCATCTCAAGGCTTCCCTCAGCCCCCCCCTCCCTATGCCCGCAGCAGCTCAGGCTGGGTAAACCCCACCCCACAGCTGACTCTTCCCCTCTCCCCCTTCTGTTCCTGTATGCAGTCACAGCGTTGGGAGTTGGGGAATGGGGGCAGGGCTAAGGGAGAGAGTTTGGAAGCAGGCTCCTCAGCTTGATTGGGTCCAAAGTGGAGCTCAATTTCCCACTCCTCCTCCCCCAAACCCAAGAATATCTGTTGGGCCAGCTCATGCAGCAATATGTGAAGCGCCATGAGTTAGAGTGGGAGCCTGCATGTCTGTCAGCACCCTTTGATACATATTAATGATTGTTAAAATAAATGTTGTTAGTGTCAAGGTTCCACTTTAAACAAAGCAGGAAGGTCTCCTCTCTCAAATATTCCCATATTTATAGAAAGAAAAACTAACTTTTTGCTGAGTTTTGTGACTGACCTAATAATGGGTCTTTTAATGGAGATCTGGTAAGGGCAAAATAGGGCTGAGGTGCTAATAGGTGATATTTATCTGTTTTTTAAAAAATTGTGTGGCTAATGAAATATTATCTAGGCCTGTACAAGTAGGTAGCTATTCAATCCAGCTTTGGATCCAGTCACCTCAGATGAAATCAATGAAATAGCTATAACTTTTTTTGGGGTCTTATTTGGATGAAACTTGTAGGGGTGGTAACCTCTGTTGAGAGTATGAAGCCTGGAAAGTTTCAAGAAGATCAGTGCAGGGGTTCAGGAGGAACTGCACCCCAAATTCTTGAAAGCAAAACTCATGTATTACGTATGTGTTAAGCCCAGTGGGGTGAAAACTGAAGGGGTGTTGGCCCCTGGTGAGGCCACAAAGCCTGCCATGTTTCAAGAACACAGGTGCAGGGGTTTGGGGGGAACTGTACCTCAAGCTGCTGACAGGCAAAACTCATGACATAGATGACCCTGTGTGTGTTAAGGCGCAGTGGGCTGAAAACTTCAGGGGTGGTCGCCCCTGCTTAGGCCACAAAGCCTGCCAAGTTTCAAGGAGATAAGTGTAGAGGTTTGGGGGGAACTGCACCGCAAGCTGCAGACAAGCAAAACTTGTGACATGGGTGCTTGTGCAACCGTGTCTGTCTTGGGGCAGTTGATTGTCTGTATTGATTATTTCCTCTCCTTAGTCTGTGGTTTTGTAGGTATAATGAGTTAATGAGCAATGATTAACACCTACAAAACCACAAACTAAGGAGAGGAAATAATCAATACAGAAATCACCGGCCCCAAGA
Source organism: Crocodylus porosus (assembly GCF_001723895.1). Lineage (NCBI taxonomy): Eukaryota > Metazoa > Chordata > Crocodylia > Crocodylidae > Crocodylus > Crocodylus porosus. Next base: position 87,597,423 of record NW_017728931.1, on the reverse strand, counting down.
CAGAGACGGGCAGTTTCACAAGCATCCATGTCACGAGTTTTGCCAGTCAGCAGCTTGAGGTGCAGGACCCCAGAACCCAGAAGTCCTGCACATATCTCCCTGACAGCTGGCAGGCTTTGTGGCTACAGCAGGGGCTACTATCCCTGCAGCTTTCACCCTGCTGTGCCTTAAACCACACAGCGTCACCCATGTCACAAGTTTTCTTTGTCTGCAACTTGTGGTGCAGTTCCCCCCAAACCTCTACACTTATCTCCTTGAAACTTGACAGGCTTTGTGGCCTGAGCAGGGGCTACTACCCTGGTAGTTTTCACCCCTCCCCCCATGTTGTAACACTGTGAGGAGAGAGAAGAGCCCCAGAGAAGTAAAATGGCCCCACCTCTATTGCAAAGAATGCTGCAGGGCTCCATCTTCACCTGGTGTTTCAGGAGAGGAGGGGGAGTCATCCAGAACTCCAGGATAAAAGGAGACATGGGGCAGGCAAAAGAGGGATACAGGAAACCAGAAGAGACTGACTCAGGCAGCAAGATGGAAGGGAGAGCTGGAGGAGCTGAGGAAGCAAGGGAGACAGGGCTTAAGGGAAGCAACTCTGTGGAGAGAGCTGCTGGGGAAGAGCGCCCTGAAGGAAACACCCAGAGAGAAACAGAAACTGTGGGAGGCAGTTAGAAGGTACCGTAAAGACCCTCATAGCAGGGCTGAAGAAAAAGGGTACCACAAAGTTGGGACTATAAGGGCAGAAGAAGTGCCAGTTTGTTCTCCGTCTCATTAGGGTGAGAGGAAAGTCACCCCAGATAGTGTGTTTACAGCTATCAGGACAATAAGCAAGGAAAAAGACTGGCTAGGATTACTGGCAGGTCTGTGCCAGGTTCCAGCCAGGTGAGGTACAACCGGACCCATCGGGGATACTGATTGACCACACCTAGAGACCCAAGAAGCGTTTTTTTTTTACTGCTCAAAAGCAGATTGCGGAGACAACTGAATTACCACCCGGTGGAACAAGTGAAGTAGTAGGGGTTGGAGGAGCCCTCCCTACACTAAGACAAGTTGCAAGAGCCAAGCATCAAGACTCACATGCCCCCGCATCCTATTTTCTCCCATAACAAAAAGTCATGGCAGGCGAGGTCATGGGCATGTGGGAGCGGCCAGCAAGATGTCATGGTGGACTTCAGCTTGTTAGCTGAGGTGCTAAAGTTGTCTGGTGTAGAAGATCAAGGAAAAAAATAAAGCCGCTCAGATGAATGATGAGCTCCAAGGATTGATGACACCTAGATTGATAGAGACAAGCCTCTACCACAGATAGGGGCGGGACTTTTGGGGTGAAAGCGCACTACTGGACAAACACATACACATGACATGAGTGTTGCTTTCAAGAATTTGGGGTGCAGTTTCCCCTGAACTCCTACACTGATCTTCTTGAAACTTGGCATGCTTTATGCTCTTAACAGAGGCTAACACTGCTACAAATTTCATCCAAATCAGACAAACAATAACAAAGTTATAGATACTTCATTGATTCCCCATTATACCCTATGGCCAGATCTTCGAGGTGGCTCCAAAGCTTTTCTGAAGCAGGTTAGAAGCTGTGAACCACTTTGGAAAGCCTAAAGAAGTCAGCACTTCAATCCGGACATAATGCTTCAGACGCCGAAGCATCTGAAACTTCTCTGGTTCCAAAGTGTGGTCCGAAGCCTCGCACAGCCCTAATATCTAGGCCTATAAGGAGTTCCTTGGTATCAGGTAAGCTGTAGAGTAGGAGATGAAACATAAGCAATCTTTGGTGGAATCCTGTCTCTATTAAATCAATAGGAGTTTAGTGGTGGACTTGAATGGAGTTAAGACTTTCTCTGCTTTTCCCTAATGAATCCATGCAGCAATCACCATTTAGAACATGATGTTTTTGGGGTATTCTGCTTCATTTTCACCCTGTGTCCAGGCCTGCTGTTTTAGTATTAAAATATTGTACAGTATTAGGAATCATCTGTGAAAGCAAGGGATATGAGGAAGTATTTTTTTAATTTTAGCCCTGTTAGACTGAACTTTGGCTTCTTTCCCAGACATTCAAGTTAATGTGAATTAAAAAATTACTATGACATGGAATTTTTATAGCCAGTAGTAAAAATGACTATTGAAATCCTGGAAATCATATGGTTTAATAGGTCTGTACTAGCACACAAAGGCCTAATTAATTAGATTGCTTATAAAATAATGTCTAGTGATTAGAAACTACATGAAAAAGGAAAAATATGTGGATTAAAATTTGCTTTGAGTCTGTGTGTAATGACTTCCTGGTGGGACAAGTAAGGTTTCAAGGGAGCTATGCAAGCCACTGAGTAAACTCAGTTTCCAGGGAAGGTTGAATACATCTCTCCATCACCATACAGGCAAGGCCTTTGACTGAGAACTAGCTTTATTTTTTGAACAAGAGTTTCAAAATAGGAGAAAACAAACTCAGAATACTGCGAACTACCTGTTAAGAGTTGTTATAGATTTTCTTATCCTGTATTTTCATGTTGTAGTGGACCTTTATAAATTCACACAGATGCATCCAAATCTTGTATAGCTCGTGTCCAATTTCAAAGGAGGAGGGGGAAGACAGGGATTGCAATAAACCTTCAGGGCTGTCATAAAGATACCCACAATAGAGATTCCCAGACCCTTTCTGCTGTCCTGACCTACAAGGCAGGAAGTTGCGTATCTGGCTTCCTGTAGGTTAGATCATTTACCATCCTAGTCGCGTGCTCCCCTTCTACTCCCCTCCGCACATCCAATTTTGGGAAAAAGCCATGTGTGGGTGGCATGCAAGTAAATGTTGTATATAGGGTTAATGTGGTCCTGAAGAAAGGAGGGCTGAGTATAGCTAGTTGTAGAGAACACAGCACACACAATTATATAAGAGATGCAGCATTTACTGTTCCTTCCCTGAATACCCAAGCACTGTCAAAAGCATTATGGCTACAAGAGCTCTCACTGGAGTAGACACCAGACTGCAGCCAATGACTTAAAGGCCCAAGACATCCCTATATTTTAAAGGATGCCTTCACTGTTTGGGGTTGCTCAGTAGTATTTATGAACAGGACACAACAAACATGCAGAAGAAATAGCTGCTTGGATGTTGCTTGGATCACAGTGGGTGAGAGGTTCATTCAGCACCGGTATTCTAAGGAGGAAGTCCTGGCTCTAAGCTTTTGCACATGAGTTCATACTGGCAGTGCATGGTAGAGGGAAGAGTACAATACCCTTTACACAGACACATACTCTTTACACAATACTCTTTACACAGACACATGGAGCATTGCAGCTGCTCCTCCCATTTCCCTAAGGAAGCCCTATGCCTTGAGATCCCCCCACTCCCAGCACCACTTTGGTTTGTTGTCAGCTCTTTCATCATCTTTATAGCACTTTACTGACTCTGAGGGCTATAATTTGGTGTTTCCTTTGTTCAGAAAGAGGGTACTACCTCCTTAATATCAAGAGTCCTTAGTGCTTATCAAGTATTTTTTAGAAAGTCTAATATAATGTAAACATTTGTATCAAACATATCAATACGTTAAGCTTGACTGGGATAGGGGAACAAACAAGGCAAGGTTAATTTACAATGATGACTTGTTTCCTGAGGGTGTTATTTCTTAATGATCTGAAGAGGAAATGATTTCCTTTTATTTCTGTTTCTCCAGATTCATAGGTTTCTGAGATACTGTATAAGGTAAGGGCCTGGAAATGACCAAAGATATTTTCCTGAGCCACAGCTATGATTCTAGGAGAAGAGCTAGTATGTAGAGGCAGAGTTTCCCTTAGGGGTGGGTGTTTTGTGGCTGCCGAGGGCACTGTGGGCGGGGGACACCACATGCACAGACACGTGCACACACGTGTGAGCAGCCTGTGCTCACAGCAGTGCTCTCTCTCTGCTGTGTCCCAAGCTGGCAATCTCCATCCCAGGCAAGAGGAGCAGTGCCCAGCCCAGCCTACCTCCTGCCTCCAGTCACTGCTCAGGAGGAACTGGGTCATGCAGTGGCAGCAACATTTCCTGCCTGCCTGCCTGTTGTGCCTTGTCACTCTGCTTCCCTGCCAGACTGCACTCTGTGTCCCTGCCTGCCTGCCTCTGCCTGCAGCAGCACCAATGACTGGCATGGGATGCCAGAAGTGCACTGGGGAGGCCCCAAAATATAAGTTCACACAGGGTGACATTTTTCCTAAGGTTGGCTCTGTTTAAAGCAGTGGTTTTCAACCTTTTTTCATCTGTGGACCTCTAAAAATTTCGAATGGATGTGCAGATCCCTTTGGAAATTCTGAATGGACCCCTTTGAATTGTAAGGATGGTATTTACGTACTTTTGATTAGTCATAGTAATCTTTTGCAGACTCCTTAGACATAGTCTGTAAACCTGCAGGGGTCTGAGGACCACAAGGTGAAAACCACTAGTTTCAAGGATAACTTGAAAGGTAGCAAATGGTAAACTGTCATACCCTGTACTTATAAGTTTTACTTTACAATTTTGGCCTCCAAGTAAAGTATTAAAATGCCACTAAAGAAGCAATTTGCTTTCCACAGATACTGGCATAACCAAACCTTAGTTTCCCTTTTGTTCCTCTTAAACATATCTCACTGGTGACCAATTTTAATACCTTCTTCCTCTCTGAGCAGAATTGCACAGTCCTATCAGGTTCAGGCTGGATCACTACATTGTAGCCCTGCTGTTTACCATCTGTATTAATCCAATAGGTTCAAATGTGTCTAGTGTCCTTTTGCTTCAGCAGGGCAGTGGCTGAGGTACTTCATTATGTCCCAAAGATGGAGGCCACCCGGTGGACCTAGCTGTAATGGGTACTGTGTTATTCTCAAAAGAACAAGGAGTTAAACTATAATAGGTTAACTCTTGTTTATTTACAGACCCTTCTTAATCTACTGATCTGCTGTTCCCTCCTCTAATCCCTGGGCAAATGTAAGAATTTATATATAACACTTTTAAAGGTATCCGCACAGGTACTTGGCTGTTCAGGCTTTGGAATCAATGTTGGCCAGGTATGATACTAATCGGACCACTTGCTGGTATACTATGGATTGCATAAACTGGTGTACATTAACTGTACTAGTCTGATGGGACCCTGATGTTTGCAATGGAGCTATGGCCTTTTTTGACTTTTTGTTGCAGGGATGTATAACAGTAGCTGACTAAAGTGATTCAAAACAGCTTCATCAAAATAGCATTTATTTGCCAAAATGGAACACAGCAACTAGGAAAATGGATTAAAACAACAGTCTTACCCATATTTATTTTCTCCCTCTGCCTTCCCTCCCTCACACCCTCCAGAAAACTGAAAAAAACAACTCAATAGGTTCATCTTATTTGCATCTCTCAATAGGTAGGGACATGCTTTCTTGTTGCAGCCAGACAAAGAGTTATTGATTTTTGGTAGACCAGTCCCTGCTCTTTCTTCTCTTAGACCAGTATCTTTTAGGATTTAAGGTATTCCAATATTTGGGAAGTGTAAATTTTGCCATATTATTTGTTACCAAATTAGTAGCTCCTCTATGGCTACTTATCTGGCTATTGCATCTGAGCACTTGCAGGGATTCTTCATATTAGGTCACTGTTTTGATGTTCTGTTTCCCTTTAAAAAGAATAATATCACTCTGTTAAACAGAAGTGTATATTATATTTTTCAGTCATAACTCCTCAATTCTCAGTGACGTCACACTGAGTTCTATTTATAGATTAGCTCATCTGCATGTCTGTCTGCTGGTTATTTACAAAAACTGATTATTATACTAAAAACCCCACTTGATTTCAAAGGACCAATGCAGTAATTATTATTACTTCTTGTTCTGTCTTGTTAATATCTTTTACCTACATATTTAGTGCTGGTGTCATGTGAAAAACCCTAGAGATAAAAGCCATCTACAGATATCTACTGAATTGTTTATTCCAGACCTGTCACTCTGCCAAACCAAAGTTCTTGATCTCAACTTGGACAGTTCTTGATCTCAACCTGTGCTTTTTTTCTGTTCTGTTAATCTAAAAGATGCATTGTCAATTTGCTAACAAGTTTGCCAATCAACATCAGGTAATAATGACATTCTTTTATTGGCAATGCTTGTTTTCTGGGAACTTGACTGAAACCAAACATATTTCATATAGGCAACTCAGAGCTACCCACTGATAAAAAGCTTGCAGGAATGCTGAATGTTTACTGAATTAAGCCTGAATATTTTCTCTTAGATCTATTGCTGAATTTATCACTCCCATGTGACAGTCAGTTCTGTCACAGGTTAGGGCTTTTCTTAATCAAGTCCTAAAAATCACTTGTTTACTGCCACATTTTCATCATCTGCCATAATTACTGGTTTTATTTTATTTATTTATTTTGCAAGAATATGCTCATCTGAAGCAGTGTATAAACTGCAATAGAATACATGGGTGATTGATGAGGATCTTTACAAACAACTAATTCTTGAATTAGAGGCGAAATAAAAGCAGGGGTTGCAGATGGAAATGGTAAATTCACAACACAAGTTTATTTGACAGGGAAAGGACCACATTTATCTGAGGTAGTATCAGGTGGGATGCCTGCAGGCTTTTGAACTACTTTGGCAATTTCCAATCTGCATAAATTACTCGAACTGACTGTAAACTAGTTAAATGGTTGGCTGGTGACAGAGCATTGGGAAGAGTAATGAATGCACATCAAGTGGCAAGAAAGATTTAGAGGGATTTGTATCAGCTTTGTAACTGGGATGACTTGAGGGAAATAAAATTTATTGTTGATAAACATTCAACGTTACTCACAGGGACAAAAAATAATGAAAACAAGTAAAAACGAATAGAATAAAACTAACTAGAAGAATCAGACTTTCCAAAGAAGACCCTGGAAAATGTAACAGTGGCTTTCTCTGTAAGCAATACCTTGATAATCTAGAAAAGTAGTTCACTGATATAATAATAAATTGTATCTGCCCTTATGTTTGATCTCCTGTGTTTAGGCTAGCCTGATTTAAATTATTCTCCAATTCCAGATTTTACATAATATCATTAACTGAACTTCTATCTTGTAAGAATAATATTTTAAAAATGTATGCACTATATTCTGTATAGGGGAGCTAATTATATTGTAATTTATAGGTGGGCACTCTTCAAGGAATACCAGGTTGGGTCTTTTCTCCAAAGATATACATTTGTACCCAAGCTAGCTGAAAAGTATGTATGCATAGCCAAGAATTGGGTATGTACACAGACATGCATACCTGTGTGCACACGCGCACGCACACACACACACGCACACACACACGCGCGCACACACACACACTCTTTTAAAAACATTTTTGTTGTATCATTTAGTTACACTACCTTGCTATTCCAGGCCACAGTTGCACATCCTTTTGAGCTCTTCTAAAAATTAGCAAAATGGGGTCTTGGAAGCTCCCATCTGGAAATAGTAGGAGAAACAAAAGGGATGTCAAAGAAAGCTTCAAGTGTGTGGTAGTCAAATATTTTGTTGATACACACTGCTCATGGCCCGTAGTGAATTCATGTAGAATGATTTGCTCAAGTTGCATTTAAACACTGATCCTTAAATGTGTGTATTGGAACAAATCACTTTGATAAGGACAGGTGCTTGAGCACAGAAAAATGTATTCATCAATATTCTTGCAGAATCTTGGGGTAAAATCCCAGTTTCACTGAAATGCCCTTTAATGTCATTGACTCCTGTGAAAACCCATCCCTCTTAGGAAGATGATGAGAAAACAAATGTGTGATAAATGTCACGTTGTTTAATTCATATAAATAAACATACAGCCATGTCTGTTTCCACGGCTTAATCTCAGAGGTGCTCAGATATTAGTGTGATCAGTTTGGTTTAAAAACTGGAGGGTGCATCTACACATTGCCCTACGGTGATGGTGTTACTACACCATGATTTAGTACTCCCTTTTGGAAGTACTGAAGCATAGCACAGTAATTGCCTGTACTGTGCGGTATGCATGGCACACAGTTAGTTTTAGCTGCTACTTTGCTGTAGTGGCATGCTAAAACGAGAGAGCGTGCTGCTACGGTAAAGTAGCTGCCAGTGACATGTAGATGCACATGATTGCTATGTCACTGTAGCACATCGCTACCGTGATGTAGGGTGACATGTAGATGCTTCCAAATGGAATGGAGTAGAATAGAGTTGGAGAAAAGAAAAAATGCCTCTGTAATATTGAAAGGATTGAGCAATACCTATTAAAAAGATTGTACATTGCTAAGCGAATTGGACCAACCTCTTCAGTATCTTAACATGAAAAGATCAAGCAGCTAAGATCTGGAACCAACTTCCAATGGAAGTGGTGCTTGCTCCTACCCTGGGGGTGTTCAAAAGGAGGCTAGATATTCACCTTGCTGGGGTCATTTGACCCCATCATTCCTTCCTGCCCATGGCAAGGGGTTGGACTTGATGATCTGGTCAGGTCCCTTCTGACCCTACCTACTATGAAACTATGAAGATATTAAGAGAGATACATAAAACATGGACTTATAATTTTTCCTCTTCTGTTTACAAGAACAATGATATTTAACAGGGGAATAATGTAAAGGCTTCTAAACGGGAACAGATCACTTGACGTTGTTCTGGATGGTGACCAATATTGATTGCTCAAAAAAGAATAAAAACATCTCCTTTCATCATGCACCTAATTGTACTATGCATAAGTCAGGAGGGAAGGGGGTTGGTATTCTTCTGACCCCAGCTGAGTTTATACCTGATGCAGGGGACTAGTTTCACACTAGCTGTATAAAATAGCAGATATGATTCTTAGCCAGAGAGATCAATGCTTTAGAACTTTATTAAAGTATTTGCTTCTGTAACAATCTGTGACAGTAAATTCCATGGGCTTTTGTACCTTTGATTAGAAAGGATTTTTTGCGTGTTTCAAATTTGCAGTCAAAAAGTGTTTTTACTCTTTAGAGCAAACACGGTTTTTTAAGGGAAGAAAAATTTGAGTGCTTGCATTTGGTTACCTAGATCAGTACACAGACTAGAGATGCGGTAAGGATACTTTTACAACCCCACCTTTGCTTCTACATTGTGATATACTCTGATAGGTCTGAATCCCACTCTGACATTGCCAGGCATCTTTTAGATAGGAGATAGAATAGATTAATGCCTAAATGTATACTGCCCAGGAACTGCCAGGCAGAACTTAAAGAAAATCTCTACAGCTTTTAAAATAATACATTCTGCTTCTTCACTAATTTCTGAAGAGGGCAGAAAGCCAAGACCATTAGTGTCTTAGGAAGCAGACTGTAGGTAGTATTAAATATTCTTTCAAGAAGTGAGAAGCACAGAAAAAGAAGGGGTGGGCATTGGGAGAGGAAATGAGAAGAAAGTGGAACCTCAACTGATGGGATTCAGTATCCCTAGGATTCGATGATACTTGAGTAGTGGCTACAAGATGCAATTACATGCAGGTGGTCACAAGGTTGGATGAAATAGGTACACAGCTTGTTCATGGGAAGTCAAGGAAAGCAAAGCCCCAGCATCCATGTAGCCCTTTCAATGTTCCTTGCTGCTGTTTTTTCCAAAAAGTAAAAACAACTTACTCCTTTGGACAAGCTTAGTCTTAGAACAGCTCCAAATCATTACATAAAACCTCTTTCTAAAAGAATGTTACTTTATTTTGGAATAAAAAAAGACATTTGGAAATTTCCTGCAGAAGGTAAAACAACAGAATATAGTTACAAACAATCCAAATGTTTTATTTTTAAAATTTCCAAATGAAACCAAGCCTAGGAACCCTAGCTCTGAGGCTGCCAGCTCTGCCCACACCACCTATGGTTCTCCGCAGCGGCGATGCATAGGGGGTGCACGTGCACCCCCTGAAAGTGCTGGTGCACCCCCTGACCAGTTGCACTCACTGATTAGGTGATGGGTAGGGGAGAAAGGCAGGAGTGCTGGTGTCCCCTCTGTGAGCACCAGCCGGGGAGTGGGAGCATCACGGCACTTCCGGAAGTAGCTGCAGTGATCGACTGCCTTGCAACTGGTGAGGTTGACTGTGGGGACCTGCCCCCCAGTCAATGAGACTGGCCATGGTGAGACTCTCCCCTGGGCACTGACTGATCTGGCCATGGGGGCCCCCCACCAGTCGCTGACTAAAGTGGCACAAGTCACCCATGGTTCTCCGTTGCTTCTTTAGACAGGATTTTCAGGGCTTCTGTTCTTCTTGTTGCAGATCCAGGGCCACTAGCTTTTCTAAGCTCCCAGATTTAAGGAAGAGACTGAAGGGCCCGAAAACCCCAGATCAAACCAGACAAGATCTCCACCCCAGAGTGCAGAGGGAATTAGCAGAGGTCATTGTGAGACCCTTGGCAAGGCTTTATGAGCATTCATGGTGCTTTGGTCAGGTGCCAGAGGACTGGAAAAGGGCCAGTGTGGTTCCCATTTTCAAAAGGAGGAAGGAGGACCCAGGAAACTATAGGCTAGTCTTACCTTGTTCCTAAGTAAGTTTTTTGAGAGAGTTATATATATATATATCCACAAAGGGCCAGCAGGGGAGATTATGCTTAGGGGCCACCAACACAGGTTCATTAGAGGCAGGTCCTGTCAGACCAACCTGGTGGCCTTCTATGACCAGGTCACAAATCCTTAGTCGCAGATGTAGCAGTGGATGTAGTCTTTCTGGACTTTAGGAAGGCCTTTGACACTGTCTCTCACCCCATTCTCATTAAAAAACTAGGGGACTATGGTGTCAACACCTATACAGTCAATTGGGCCACTAGCTGGCTGGAGGGTCAGACCCAGAGAGTGGTGGTGGATGGGTCTTATTCGACTTGGAGGGATGTGGGCAGTGGGGTCCCCCAAGGCTTGGTCCTTGGGCCCGCACTGTTCAACATCTTCATCAGTGACTTGGACGAGGGGGTAGAAAGCACCCTGTTCAAATTTGCTGACGACACTAAGATGTGGGGAGAAGTGGGCAAGCCAGAAGGGAGAAATAGGCTGCAATCAGACCTAGACAGGTTACAGGGGTGGTCAGGATACGTTTCAACACTGACAAATGCAAGATCTGCACCTGGGGAGGAAGAACCTACAGGCTGGGGAACTCCCTTCTCATCAGTGCAGAGGAAGAAAAGGATCTTGGAGTCATCATTGATGCCAAGATGAATATGGGCAGGCAGTGTGGGGATGCAGTCATGAAGACCAACTGCACCTTATCATGCATCCACAGATGCATCTCAAGCAGGTCCAGGGAGGTGAGGGAGGTGATCCTCCCCCTCTATGTGGCACTGGTCAGGCCGCAGTTGGAGTACTGCATCCAGTTCTGGGCGCCACACTTCAAGAGGGATGTAGACAGCATGGAGAGGGTCCAGAGGAGGGCCACTCATGTGATCAGGGGGCAGCAGGGCGGGCCATACGAGGAGAGGCTATGGGACCTGAACCTCCTCCACAAGAGAAGGCTGAGGGGGGATCTAGTGGCCTGCTACAAACTAGTCAGAGGGGACTGGCAGGCATTGGGGGAGTCCCTGTTCTCCCAAGCACTACCAGGAGTGACTAGAAATAATGGTCAGAAGCTAGCAGAGGGTAAATTCAGATTAGACATCAGGAGGCACTACTTCACTGTCAGGGCAGCTAGGATCTGGAACCAACTTCCAAGCGAAGTGGTGCTGGCTCCTACCCTGGGGTCTTTAGAAGGAGGCTGGATGTACACCTTGCCAGGGTCGTTTGATGCCAGTACTCTTTCCTGCCATGGCAGGGGGTCGGACTTGATGATCTGCTCAGGTCCCTTCCGACCCTACCAGCTATGAAACTATGAAAAATTCAGTGAAAGCAGTAGCATAACTAGAACAGGGTGACTGAGGCAGGTGCCCCAAGAAAGCTGTAAAAAGCCACTGCCACTGCAACTGCATGATCATGCTGGTCACATGGTATCAGTTGGAAGTCTCCACTGCCTCTGTGTGTTGTAGCTGTGCCAGGCACCCAACCACGCTGTATACCTCTAAGCAAAAACAATAGATTTTCCAAAAACATTCTGGTTTCAATTAATCCACATTTTCTGGAAAAAATTATTTTGTCCCAAAGTTTCCAACCAGCTATATCTATTAGTTGCCGACAAAAATATAAAACTTGCTTTACAGTTTATTTTTTGTACTTCTCTTGCAGTGTTCTTTGTCATGGCCTCTCTCCATTCTGACATTTAAAGAGTGTCTGTTTCTATGGCTTATTTTAAAGCTGAATTCAGAGTCTTCTATTTGTGGCATCACTGCAAATGTAGAGCTGTTTCTGCATTTATTTTTCTTGTGTTATCAGGTATTATTTACATACACATTCATGGAATAAGTCCTCAGACACAGAATTAGTCTAAATTGCAGGCAAATCTGACACAGCCTTGCATTCACAATACATGCCAGAACCTGAAAACATCTTCACTGCTACAGGAATCAACATCCCTTGAAAAATGAACCCATATGTGTTATTATTAGGATTACTTTTGTCAGAGACCCCTAAGGATTAACACAGCCCCTTGTCCAATTTGGTATCAAGTGAACTTTAATACTAATTCCTATGCTTTATTACAAGTTTCCTCCCTGTAATATGACCTGGCAAGCGGTTCCTTTAGACCTCCGGCATGCATGCCGAGCATGGCACACAAGACATTTTGCTCGGTACGCCACTGCCCGCCAAGACTCGAAGCAGCAGGCAGCTGGGAGGATGCAAGCCCTGCTACAAGCAGACTGGGATTCTTGGGCCAGCTACAGCTGGGAGGCTGCAAACAGCTGCTCTGGGATCCAGTATGTCGGCACTCTGGTACCTTCCAAGGAAGACGTGTTTTTTTCGACACTCTGACCAAAAAACATCACCTACCCCTGCTTTAAACAGCAGCAACCTTGAGTGGTACCAGCCTCAGATCCTCTGCTGGGTGTGTGGGATGTTAGTTTCTGGATTCCTCATTGTTCAAACAAGAAGTCCAAGGTTATTCCTGTCTCCCCATGGTGGCAACACAAAACACACGTGCTCCTTTGTTTATCCATCACTTTTGTAACTTTTCTCATCCCAAATTGTCCAGTCGACTGGCTCTGTGCCAGGCATTCCTTATGTGGTGCACCAATCCCCTGGCACTGTGCCAGGCATATTCCTTATAGGGAAACTGCTGTGCCATGGTTGTCCGGTGCCAAATCATAACACTCACATCTCCCAGTGCCACAGAAGGCACTCTGTTCACTTTGTTCCTTAGCTCCAGGAAGGCCTGGACTATGGCTAAAAAGCATAACTTAGTTTGCCTGCTACAAGAAGAATCCAGGGATCCTATACATGCCTCTCTCAAAATGTGGTTTATCTCATCCAATGCACCAAATGCCCTCCTGGAAACTACGTGGGTGACTCTAGAATAAAACTACACACCAGAATAAACGGTCACAGGAAAAAGATTAAGGACACACAATGTGCCTGTAGATGTGCCAGGAGGGTGCCTGTAGATGTGCCAGCAGATTAATCTAGTCTGCTGAAGTGTGCTAATTAGCATGTTCCAGTCAGCCTCTGCATCTCATGTATCAAGTCCCTGCACTTCAAAATGGCAGCTGAAGAGCTTTAACTAAATGACTTTAGTTAAAGTACCCATCACCATTTTGAAGCATGGGGGTGCTGATATATGAGCCATTGTGGGTGCTTCAATTAGAAAGCCTCTTAGAGCTGCTCTAAATAAAGCACCAAGCACCCCCCTCACTCCCAGAGCACATATAACATCCACTAACACTTGTAGGAGAGGATTTTTCTCAAAAAAACAATCACTTTCTGATCTTGTTATCCTCATGCTCAAGGAAAATTGACAAAACACCTTAAAAAAATTGAGCCTGGGAAGAAAAATTCATGAGCTAGTTGGACACTAAGAACCAAGGACCAAACACCAATATTGACTTCATGCATTTTATAACTGACTCCTGATAATATTTCTTTATTCCGCAAGTAATATTGACCCTGCTCCCTTTTGATAGGTCTTAATCTCCCACTAAACAAGCTATCTTTGTGATTTGCTTGCTTCCTACCCCTGGGAATGTCTTTATTTTTCTTTTTTCCAATTTCACAGCTTTGCAGACTGTTTTTAATCTATGCTTTGCCTGCTTTTTTTCCTTAGGCCTAAAGAAGAATGGATTGCATTCAAGAGCTTGTCTTGCCAATCCCAAACATGTGGTTGGTCCAATGAAAGATATCACCCACAAGAATCATTGCCTTTTGCTGAATAACAACATTTAAAGCTTTTCTGGGTGAGGACCTAATTCAGTATGTGCAATATTATGACTCAATCCGTTGCAATGAGAATAGTTCTGGATGTAGAAAAATGGCACTTGTTACAGCTTTCAAACTGTGCTCAATTAACCTGTACCTATCCGCTGAGTTTTAAAAAATAATTCCAACATAAAAATACTGTTACTTATTATTATTTTGTGATTCTGTTCTAGTTCATTTTCTTGCTGCAAGTCCCTTGCATTCATTTTCAACCTCTTTTTGAAATTGCTGTTCTGGGATCCACTGGCACAGGGAGTTCAGATATATTTTTTCCTATTTGCTGTGCTTTATTGGTAGTCCCTCTGCATCCCATCCTGCAGCTGCCAGGGCTCACCATTCTTCTTTTTCAATCACTCCCCTCCTTTACTGTGATCATTTCTTTTTCTTTCTAACTTTATCCAAGTGGCCTGCCACAAGAAAGGTATATTTCTGTACTAGAATAGAGATAAGCTAAGTGAAGTGCCTCTAGAACAATCAATTACCCCACATATAATTCTTTCTGAAGTCCATGATGATGCTACCCAACCTGGGCATTAGAATCCGGCCCAACATTAAAAAATGGAACTAGGAAGACTTGTATCAATGATCATTGGGCATCTATACATGTCCTCCAGGGTGGAGGGGCACTTTAATTAGAGCACCCATAGGATCATGTATATTCAGCATCTTGCACTTCAAAATGGTGGTGGGGGCACTTTAATTAAAGCTTGTTCAATGAGCTTTAGTTAAAGCACCCCCACTGCCATTTTGAAACACAGGAATGCTGAATACACATGATGTGGAGGCTGCTAGAGTGTGCCAATTAGCATGCTTTAGCAGAATCGATTAATTGAGTCTGCTCCAATATATCCTAATGAACACGCATTAGAGCAGAGCTCCATCATGTGTATAGGTGCTATGGCTGCACGAAGCTTTGGTCCCTGATTCGATTTGGCAGAGATTTGGCCCACTTTGGTGGCCAAATCTCCAAATTTGAATCGAATCTAAGGACCCTTTAATCTCTCTGAATCAAATTGGAAGCCTCCAAATTGATTTAGAGAGATTCGGAAAGATTCGGAGATTCAGACATAAAGATAGCTTTAAATGTTTTTTCTACATACCTTTAGGTAGCAGGGGATTATGAGTGCTGTAATGTTGGGGTGCATGAAGCATCCCACAGAAGCACAGGGGGTTCCCCAGCGTGCTCGGCAGGAGACCCATAAGTGGACCAGAAGCACTTCTGGTCCATTTCAGGCCCACTGGGGAGTACTCAGGGCCCCTCTGTGCTCCTCCTGGCTGAGCAACAGGTGCCCCCTGGATCTGGGGGAGTCACCCGGGGTCCCCCTGCAGGCGATCGCTGAGCTGAGGGGGCATGGTGGGGGCCCTGCGCACTCCCCGGCAGACCCAGAAGTGGACCAAAAGTACTTCTGGGACATTTCTGGGTTCACTGCTGAGCATGTAGAGGCCCCCCCCCACTAGTGTGGGATGCTCAACATGTTCCTTGCGCCCCTCTTCCAGCTACCCCTCCCCCTCCCCCTACTTACCAACTTGGAGTTTGGGCCCAGCTCCCTGTTGCACTGCCCAAATCACTGAAGCTCTCTGAATCTTTTCCAAATTGATTCAGAAAGCTTCAAATCTATTCAGACCTTTTAATTGGTCCCCGATTTGATTTGGATTCAGACATTCAGCCACCGAATCAGGCTGAATCTCCTCCTAATCGAATCAGAACCTGCAGTTTTGCACAGCTCTACTATATAATCCCCTCTCATTAAGCCCTATATAACTTTCAACTTCCCATGTTATGGGCCCCTGCTATACGTCGAAGACCTTTCAGTAGAAACAAGCATATGATGAATTCAATCCAAAATCAAAGTATTATGCAAATACTGCATTAAATTCCCCCCCTATCATTTACTAATAAATTAAGTGAAAGGTATCCTCCCAAAGAAAGATACTGGTTAGTTTTCAATAGGCCAGAAAACAGCAGCTTATCTCTTTGCAGTTAATGTTTGCCAATGATAATCTTCTTCATTTGCTAAATTTATGTATGATATTAATTAAATGATTAGCATAATCACCACATCATGTCCACCTGTGGACAAAGTCCAAGAGGAACACAAATGCTGCATGTCTCTGGTTTAAATTCGCTTATGCATCTCAATTAGTCAGAACCTCTAGTAACCTTAAATCACTTCATGTTTAGACAAAGTTCACATACTAATTAAATTAGAGCTTATTTTTCCATGGCTATTTCTACAAGATAACAGAATTTAGTAGTAGTAGCCTCCTTAGGTATAGCACCACTGATAACACAGAGCTGGATTATATAGCTGCAACTCAGAGTGGAAAAAGCTCATGTAGACTTCTACAAGAAAACAGTCTTCTGACAGCCCCCTTTGTTGAGTCTAACTAATGGGTGAATGAGCAGGGTACAGGCTGTGGATGCTGACCAGAGGAAGGGTAGGCACTGGGTTGGAACTAGTGGGGAACCTTACTCTCTCTTCTCCTACCCCGCCACTACCCACACCCTGCACCGTCCCTGCGGCATTTCCAATTCCCTGCTCTGGCAGCAGGGAGAGCAGAGAAGCAACAGTAAGGTGTGGCTGGTAGTTGGCTGCTGCTGGGGAGATGTTATCTCCTTTGTTGCTTACAAAAAACGGTGGGTTTTTTTGGCCACTCAACATGCATGCTGGCAGCAAAATAAAGGAATATCAGTGAACCTCTGGTGCCTGCATCATGTACTGAAGCTAACTAGGGGGCGGAACTGGTCAGGTTCACCTCTTTCTAACTGGATCCATGAGTAAAGTTTTAGGAGGAAGGAGAAATTGGGTCATTAAGATTCTGAACTTCAACAAGCTGGACAATTGACACAGGAATTTTGATACTATGCCGCCAACACCATAAAAAGAGAAAAATCAAAGTATCCCCATATTAACTGTATATAGTAGTTATCATTTTACTTTGGTTTGTCTTTTCCTTACTTGGGGAAATGTGTTTGCAGTTTTGTGGAGGGATTACACAATACTTACCAGTGAAGAAACATCATCTGGCAAAGGTGACCAAGAAAGTTATGTTTACTTTTTTACTTTCTTACTGTGTGTGTTTACTTTGGAGAGCACGAGGGACAACTGAGAGGCAGGAGCAATATTTCTATTTGGTTTCATGAGGGTTTGAGTAGGAATAGTGGTTCTTTACTTCTACGTATTGCTCAGTATTCAATAAGCATTTAGGAATAATATTCCTAAGGACTTACGGAGGAGTGTGCCCTCTATATCATTTACAAATTTTCTAAATGAAAAAAGAAAAAGAGAATTGGCACCTATTTTTATTTAAATGTTTGAGCTTTCTGTGGATTTTCTCAGAACTAAGTGTATTTGTACTAAAAAATGTTAACACCATATGGCAAAGGTGACCAAGGAAGTTATGTTTACTGTCTTACTGCAAACAGAATCTTACAATAGACACTGAGAATAGAAAATTACAATGAAAATACAATTTCACCTATAGCCATAATCAAAAATCTAGTAGATGATTGCATCCTGGCAAAAATAAATACAAATACTGAAGTTTGAAGTGGCTAGTACAGTATACAGACATATTTAAGGTATTAATTATAGGAAAGATTTTCCTTAATGCACGACTAACCCATTTCTACAAGAAATTGAACCAAGCATCTTTTGCATCTGAAAACAGTTTTGTCTCAAGTCATTAGCCTGTTGCACAAAAAATGAAGTATATTATCCATGAAGTATATTATTATTATCCAGTATATTATTGTGATTCTATTGCCACTGGCTGAATCTCCTACATTAGTGAATTTATTTCAGTACTCTTATACTCATGAAAGATTACACATTCAAAATAACACAGAGGCCTGATTCTACCACCATATGTATATATCTAAAACTCTTACATAAGCTAATTGGTATTGCATATGTGCAAAAGCCTCATTTATTCTGGGGGTAGATAGAGTCTAGTAGATCAAGTGGAAGGCAACACATCAGTAGAGTTATTTCTATTTATTATATCATAGTAAATAGCAGTAGTGACTAACTATGCCTGGCCGGGATATTGTTTTCATTTATTTTGAATATGGGTATTTTGGTAGCATCCATGCATCAAGTGTAGGAAGCTGTATGAGGAATAAATCCATAATCAATCTGACAATGAACACCATGACAGACCAATTAGTAGATGATATCTCTAATTGGAAGCACCAACTAGAGAACTAACTAACTGCCTCTTGGATTCTGATTAAAATTTAATGCACTGAATTTGCATTATTAATCCATAAGTGCTGGTCTACACTGCCTCCAGCAGAAGCCCAGGAGCAGCAATGATAAGCATGCCCTGTCCACTTGCTCCTGTTCATTACATTCCAAAGCATATAATGAAATTAGGCAGTGAAGTGGAAGTGACCATATGCCCCAATGCCACTTAGATACACTGTCTTAGCTGGGCTCTGTGACATACCTTCAGGGCTACTAAACTGGCTAATTTCTAGTCTTCTGTGTGCTAAAGGAGATCAAGTAGGTGGGGCGTGTTTGTTGGCAGTGTTCTTAGCCTTGTCATGGCGAGAGACAGCCAGACAGATGATAGCCTAAGTGGCCAGAAACATGTTCCATCACAAGATACTTCCTTTATCTTTGATTGATATAGCCACATCCTTGGATTTAAAAGACATGGAGGTTGTAAGAAGACAGCCTTCAGTGAGGGGAGCCCCTAACTGGGAACTTATTGCTCACTGTCCTTAACTCCAGAGATCACATTTTTTGATGTTTAATATATTCTGCATAAGCTGATTTTCAGGGTAGAAGATCAGTTCAGGCTGTCCTTGCCCTGTTCAGCAGACATGTGAAAGACAGTAGTGTCCAGAGTTTATTGTCCAATAGCTTCCAGGAGCATTCAGAACAATAATTTCTCATATCCTTACTAATTTACATAGTTAGCATTTACTTCAGTTGGATTATGTATATGACTGAAGCAAGCAACAGTTTTTTCAATATGATTCAGTTTGATTAATATGATTTAATATGACAGCCAATCAGAGTGTGAAGAAGCATTCGGACAGGAGACGCTGGAGTGCTGCCATGATGGTGGGGACACAGAGGGTGGAGCGGGGGATGGAGCACAGCTGGCTTCTTCCCCACCCCAGCCCTGTTCCCTGACAGTGGCAGCAATGGAGCAGATGGAATGCAGGGAGGGGGGATGAGGCCAGCAACACTGCTGTGCCCTGCTCTGTGCAGGTGGTGACAATGGAGTGGGGGGCAGGGAGGGGGTGGTAAGGCTACCAGACTTGGCCTCACTCCCCCACCTTGCTCCTTGGAGGTGATGGTGGTGGCAGGGACATGGGAGAGGGAGTGGCTTTGGGACACCGCAGGGGGGCGAGTACACCAGCGCTGACCTCAACCCATCCCTCCCGCCTTCTGTTGTCATCACCTGCAGGGCTGATGTGGGCTGACGTGGTGGTGGCAGAGGGAGGAGCGGGTGCGCTGTGGCAGCAGTGGGGGGAGGGCACAAGTGGGCCTGGGCCCAATACCAGAGTGGGGGGGAGGAAAAGCAATCCTGAGACAGGGGAGAAGCTGGCCTGCCGTGGTGGTGGTGGGGGAAGTAGCGGGCCTGGTCTGGCCTGGCCTGGCTCAATGCTGCAGCGGTGGGGAGAGAGGAGTGGACCTCCCTCCTTTCTTTTGTTGCACAGGGGGCCGTTCGAGCTCCTGGAGGCTAAGGTCCAATTTGGTCCCCAGAAGTGAGTCACACCACAAGCCACAGAGACAAAGCCTTTATTGCTTGCAAGCAGGTCGGCCTGGAGTCATGAGACTCACATCAAAGCCGACCCCGAGTGCCTATTCTTCATTGCTTATATACTTGATTACAAGGTACTGGAAAATTCCATTAGCGCAGGCGTACTTTGGGTTACATAGTTGTGAAATTGGTTGCAAAGTTTGGGACTTTCTAGCCGTTAGCATGTGGTTTGCAGTCTCTTGCAACAAAACGAAAAATCAGGTTGCAGGTGCTTCTTTGGTACATTCTTGTGAAAGCAGTTCTAGCCCCAGCTTGTCCCACACTTTGGCCCAGGCCCACTCCTCCCCCACCCCCACTCCTCCATGTCAGCCCTGAGCCTGCTCCTCCCATCCCACCCCACTGTTGGGTTGGCCCAGGCCCACTGGTCCCCTTGCCCCTGCCATGGGGGCCCAGCTTCTCCCCACCTTTAAGCCCATTCCCCCCACTGCATTGGGTCTGGGCTCACCCCCCCACCCACCACTGCAGTGGGGAGGAGGGGAGTGGGCCCAGACCCCAAGCAGCAGGAGGGAAGAGGGAACAGGTCCAGATGGGGGGGCACAGGATTCCATCCCCACCCTCTCCCCCACCCTGTCATTCTTGATGGGCAATTGGCTAGTAAAACATAAGAACATTGTTAAACCTTATCATACCTAACACAGTCAGAGCTCCTTAGAAGATGATATTACATATGCCTAAGGAAAAAAATCTGAAGGAGATTAATGAAGAGATTAAATAAGAATGGCACTACCTGTAAAATGGTACTTGCTAGCATTTTCTACACCAAGCAGAACCAGTTGTTTTAACTGCAACCTTGATTTGAGCAGTAAGGGTACAGGCAACAGTGCAGCTCCCCACTAGGGCTGTGTAAAATGGTCTCTATTCAATTTAGATTTGGATTCAACCCAAATCAGGGACAGTGATTCGATTAGTTGATTCAGATCACTGTCCCTGATTCAAATCGGCCAAATCCAAATCTGAAGATTTGGTTCTGATTTGGAGGCAGTGATTCGGACATAGACACAGCTTTAAATGTTTTTCTATATACCTTGAGGCACTAGCCAGACTTGTGAACATTGTGAAGCTGCGGCGGATGGAGCATCCCACAGGAATGTGGAGGGGCCCTCCATGTGCTTGGCAGTGAACCCAGAAGTGGACTGGAAATGCTTCTGGTCCACTTCTGGGTCCACCGAGGAGTGCTCAGGAGGGGCTTCCCACTCTGCGATTGGTCATGAGGGGACCCCGGGTGCCCCCCCTCCAGACCCAGGAGGCACCAGTTGCCAAGTCAGGGGGAAATGGGGGTGGGGGCCATGTGCTCCCTGGCAAACCCAGAAGTGGACCGGAAGTGCTTCTGGTCCACTTCTTGGTCAGCACACTAAGCATCAGGGAAGCCCCCCATGCTTCTGTGGGATGCTCCATGCGCTCCACCATTGAAGCATTCATGAGCTTACCTGCTACCTACAGTTATGTAGAAAAAAACATTTAAAGCTGTGTCTATGTCCAAATTGCTAAACTTTTCTGAATCTCTCTTTATTCAGAGAGATTAAATGTTCCTCTGATTCAGTTCAGATTTGGAGATTTGGCCAATGAATCAGGGTGAATCTCTGCCAAATTGAATCAGGGACTGAAGCTTCGCACGGCCCTACTCCCCACTGTAACTGAGAATGCTTTGCAGGAAGTGTTCGAGCTACTTCAATCCCCTGGACCAAACAGAAGTTCACTATTGGTTCCAGTGAAGAGGGGAACTAAGCTGCTGGTTGTGAGCCTGCAACCCATTACCCTTGCAGTGGCTCCACCTCCCTGCAAAGCTGCATTGTTTTCAGAATGGAGTGGGGAAAGGGAGCAGAGGAAATTTGGTCTGGGGGTTTTTCAACTCCTCCTGGAGGGTGGAGTGGGTGATTTGGAGCATCCCCACCTCAGGCACAGGGTCTTCAATACACCTGCCCTACCTGCCAGCGGGGGCTAAGAAAACACCGGATCTAACTCCTTCTGCTCCCTTTCCCTCCTCCCATTCTGAAAACAATGACAGGCTGGCAGGCAGCACAGGTACAAGCTACAGAAAACACTCTGGTTTGAAACATCTTCATCTGATCCCTCATGCAATGGGGGGGTTCAGATTTTCTCCCAATTAGCCATTTTTGAAGCACCGTAGTGCACAGTCTGCAGCTGTGTACTTGTGTTTAGTTATGACCATAGACCACTTGGTGGCCACATTGGGTGAAAATTGTCAGTTCTGTCTGTGCCACAAATCTATTTCAGACTGAATTTCCTTTAAGACTCAAATTCAGGATAAAAGTAAAAGTGAATTTATAATTCTTCTAATCTCAGTTTTGGCCTCTTTGAAAAGAATTCAAGCACAAAAACGCATCTTTTGGCAAAGACAGGAAAGCATGTTAAGATGACAGTGAGGGACTTCAGGTAAACATGTTTCTTCCCAAGATGCAGGAAGGATGAATGCAGATGGCATGCTGGATGAACCCTGCAGACTAAAATGACACACACGTATTCTGTTTGAGAGTCCCTTAATCCAAGTTTTATTGAAATAAAGCCAATCAAGTCTGCAAACATGCATATAAGGAAATCAGAACAAAAAGAAGAGTGTCTCATGGGTAAACTGGCAAAGAGAAGGACATTTCAGTAACATAACTGTTCTGGAGCCAAGTTGTTATAAATACGAGAAAGTCCATCTGTTGGTGTAAATTTAAATTTTTTATTTTCAAGGAGCCAAATTCAGATACCACTGAACTCAGTGGCTAAGTTATTGACTTTTTACTTCAGTGGAAGGCAGATTTGGCTGTATGTGATATTAGCCTTTGTGAAAGGGGTGACTGACAGTACTGTAGAACAAATCATTATTATTATGCTTTTGTTCCTAGTATTATAGGTGTATACAGTGATGTATTTGGAGAAAAAGTGACAGTTCTTGAATTGTTCCTTTAGTTCTCAACATGTCACTCAGACTAAAGTAAATCTGAACACCTGCAGAAGCAGAATTCTGGGTACTTGAGGAACTTTACAGTTAAACTGGGAGGTGTTGAATGAGTTTAGGTATTTCCAGCCTAAGAAAGCAGCCAAGCAGATTTTTTGTAGATAGTTCTCTTGGGCTACAAACAGTTGTTGTATTTGTTCTAGGACTAGTTGTGCCTGTATTTTCTGTGGAATAGAAAAGTTGCAGCAGGAGTGGTGTATACACCTTCCAACTGGGGCTTAGTAAGCAACTTAATGCACTTCTACTTTTCTGCCATTGATCCAATGGTACAGTCCCAAGCCATTCATTCAGACTTACTTTACAGTGCTCTGGGACAAATTGTTAGCAGTTCTTATCCCACAAACCTTTATGGGACAATAGAAATAGACAACTGAACAATCACAATTTTTCCTGGGAGAAAATGGATTTTTCTGGGACAAATGCAACTTCTGTTCATAGTCAGTTCTGCTTAATTCTTCCTACGTCTTCCTTTAGATGCTTTATTTAGTCCTTTTGTAGCTCTTGTTTATAGGGTCATTTCCAGTAAATCATATTCTCCCTTGTTAGCTGATTGTACAGGAAAACATCATCTGTCAAAATTAATTACTATTTATAACTAACAGTAAATACATTTGCAAAATATGATTTTCAAGGTTATGATGTCCAGGGAAATACAATTCTTCTTTCCTCCCCAATTCAATTTACCTATTGTCTGTTACTGAAGAAATATATTAAATTTACTGCATCAAAACTCATGCTATGCAGTAGTTGTATGAGGATGGATGATTGTCCATTAGCTGCTACAAATTCACTTCTTAGGTCACCCAACAGCTATGACATCATCAGAACTTTTATGAGGCACCCTTTTCAGAACAATCAAGGATCCTTTATATTCCTTTGAGCCACCCAACTCTCCTAAGAATCTTATTTTTAATGAAAGTCTCAAAATTCTGGATGAAAAATGTTATACTCTTTTTGTCTGATGTTGAAAGGGAACCTTGTAGCCCTTAGGGACTTTACAACTTAACTGCAAACTGTAGTCTGAAATATATAGTTGATACATATGTTTCAGACCACAGGGCTAACACCAAATCTCTCAAACGTCCCTCATTACATGTAGTATATTTCTTCTGATTCAATGTTTTAATAATCCCCTAAAATTTGAAGAGTGGATGTTGATATTAAACTTTTGAAACATAATGTGTTTGTAAATATGTTTTATCAGTTGAAGTTTTCATCACAGTTATTGTGCACTATCTTTTACTTTGTTCCCAGAACATATTTCTTCAAGACTCCTACTTGTCTACAAGTGGATAGTAATAATTGGATTGTGTAAAAAAATGTAAAGTATATTCAATTGTCTTTTGAGATTTTTTTTAAAGCACTTTAAACTCCTCATGGTTTAAAAATGAAATATAGCAGGTTTAATTATTTTCCTCTTTCACCTTGCATTTCTGACTTCAGAATGCATTAGTTTTGTAATTAAAATGTTGTCTTATATACATAACCAAATCTTGACTTTTACAATTATTATATATATTAATTAATACACACATAAATGGCAGAAGCTAACATTTTGAAACACATACACAACCTTTTCCATTATGAAACTAAATTGCAAGGAGTGCTTTACTAAGGTAAGTCTCCAATGGGCAATATGTACAGCTATCAATTAACTGGACTGTCTGGAACAATATTTAAGACCTTGAAGCAAAGACATTTTTTCTTCTACTTCTGGGGGGCAGGAATTGTTTTGGCTTGTGTTCTCATTAAGCCCCTCCAATAGATGGCAGCCTACAATTATACTTCAGGTTTATTTCTGTTTTCCTGAGAGCACAACAAGATGATGGATTCAACATAAAGCTGAAGCTCACAGTATAAGTAAGTAGGCCCACTGCTGTGCACATCAGGATAACTCTCATGATACATGGAGGTAACACAATGGAAATCACAGTTTAGAAATTCAATTTATCTTGCTGTGAATAGAATTGCATCCACTACAGACAGCAATTAGTTTTGTTCCATAACACCATTATAGAAATGTGACATTGAAAAACTATTTGCAAACTACTAAGCATTCACATAGCTTGAGTTCATGGAGAAATGTTAATTCCAGTTATGTAAAAATATAAAGGATTTTTTTTCTTATAGAGAGCAGCCTTAAGGTCAGAAAACAACTGCTGAAGTAATGAAGCAAAAGATTTCTTCAACTTCTATTGCTTATACATTTTATTAAAGGTGCCAAAATCTGTGGATATTTGTCTCAAAACAACTGAGACTCAGCCAGTCAAACAATGGACTGGTCATACTTTCCCTCTTATCATAATACTAATTTTTATAGCATGTGCTTATATTAGCAACTGTATGCGCAGTATTATGGTGAAATTACATATTACACTCAGACCATGCTAATGGCACTTACAATGTGGATGGCAACACATCAAAGATAATTAATGTGTGCTAAGTGCCCTCTGAGCATCTCATGTGACAGTTCTCCAGGAAAGGGGTATTCCTGGGCTGTGTTACCTAGTTCGTGCTTCCGAGCTGATCCATAGAGATATACCAAGTAATTTGTAGTCCTTCAATATCCCATTGAGGTCCCCATAGTGAGGGAGGAAGGGAGGGAGTTGGGAAGGTAGGGGTGTTGCTGCCCAGCTGGGATGTGTGAGGGGCTTGGGGCCCAGGGCTGGACTGTGCGGCTGCAGGGCCCAGATGGGGAGCAAGATAGAGCCACAGGTGGCTCATCTGACTGTGGCAGGGGGTCTGACTCTTCACTGCTATGCACACCCTCAGAGAGTGCATGGGGGAATGCGTCCTCCTGATGTGAACTTTGGGCTCCCAGCCCTGCTGCCCTGTCCCCAGGGATGCCATGGCTCAGTGGGTGGGACCTAGCGTGACAGAGCAGAGCAGGGAGGGAAGGCTTGGTGCTGCCACCACAAACCCCACACCAACATGGTGAGATACTCCCTGCCCACCTGGCAACAGCAGGGCGTACAGCCCCATGCTGCCTCCCTACTGCTTCTGGGTGGGCAGGGGGCACCTTGCCATGGCAGTGTGGGGCTCCTGGCAGTGGCACCAAGTCTCCCTTTCCTCTGCTGCTCCTGGTCCTGCCCACTGGGCCATAGAGGCTCCAGAGGGAGATCACCAGGGTGGTAAGCCCCAAGTTTGCAGCTGCCAGCCTACATCCACCCCTGCCTTATGCAGAAATCTGGGAGCACATGCCCCCCGGGGAGGAGTGCACACAGCAGCCCCCACCCTCCACGATCCCCTGGATGAGCCGCCTGCAGCTCCATCCCATTCCCTGCCCAGGCCCTGCAGCCATGCATTCCAGCCTCTGGCCCTAAGCCCCCTGCTACAGCTGTACCACCTGTGGGGAGAGGGAGCTGGGCTCTGCTGCAGTAGCTGCCATAGGTGGCAGCCAGTCCTGGTGCTGCTGCAGGGGGTGGGAGGCTGTGTATTTGGGTCTCTTGGCCCCATATCCCTGGCAGCTAGGGGCTCCATCAGGCAGGGCTGGGCAGGGCAGGGCTGGGCAGGGGGCTGTGGGTAGAGAGTGAGGGGCCCCATCAGGGCTGGAGTTCAGGAGTGAGGGGCACTGGCTGGGCCAGAAGGCTGTGGGTGGGCAGTGAGTGGTACCAATAGGACCCAGGGGGATGTGGGTGGGGAGTGAGGGGCAGTGGAATGGGCAGGGCATATCAAGGCTGCTCAGTGCCACAAAGCAGTTGACCGGATGGGGTGAGGAGGGTGAGATGGAGGCAACTGCCACTGGACCGGCATCCTGGCAAGCAAACTTCTTACAAATTTTAGGTATAGTAAATGCAGATCTTTATATTGCAGGTGCTTGAGTATTTGCTTAGTATTCTGTGGGCACGTCTACATAAGATGTTTACTGTGGAGCTGCTACTTTGGCAGCTCTGCAGTAAACATCTTTGTGTCTAGACATGAAGGGCTATTAGGCCACGGGAAACTAATAAACTCCACAGTAGGGTAGTACTACCTTGCTGCAGAGTTTTTTTACTCTGCAGCACCACACATGTAGATGCTGACATGGCTGGCTGGGGCATGAGGGTGCTTCAGCTAGACCTATACTGTCTGCCAGCTAGCCCCATATTGGAGCACCCTCATGCCCCAGCTGCAGCATGCTGAGCTGGGTTGGAGCAGCCCCGGGCTAGCAGATTGACCCCTACGCCAAATGACTAAAATAGCCATTGGTGAATATACTGTTCTGGATCTACTATGTACATGGACACTTATTATGCAACTACTTAATTATGGAATAGAAGGTTTCACACGGGAACAGAATAATTCACATAAATCAGTTTCCATATGTAGATAAACCCTAACATCAGTTTTACTAGACTTTGCCATATGAAGCAATACTTCCACTACTATCGCACTCTTATATAGCTCTTTTCATCTATGCATCTCAAAGGAGAACTATACCATTCCCACTTACAGATGGAGATGTGACTATGTGATGTATACTTGGCTACCAGAAAAGCAGTGGCAGGGCCAGAAGTTAAACTGGGGTTTACCTAGAACTCTGTTTAGGTCTCTGGAGTATCTGCTGTCACTCATTTGAGCCAAAGTGGCTCTGCATATTAGATGCTGAACAAGTTTACCTTGGCTACAAAGAGCTTATAACCCTTTTTTCCCATTGTCAAATGCAGTTCTGTAAAACTAAATTCTAGCTCAATATTTAAATAAATCAGACATCACCAAACTCACCCTAGAAACCATAAGAATTCTCTCATACAACTTATATTTGGAATGTGCTCAAGAACCAACCTGTGCTAGATTCATAACTATAGTTGCATACTATATATTGCATATAATATAGTTTATTCAGTGATGCAAAATAGTCAAAAAACTGAACTTAGCCAGCTGGTTAAACTGTTGTTGTGACTTCTGCATTATTGGCTTAGAAATGGTATTTAAAGGCTTGTTTTTTGGGAATTGGCTTATAGGTATAGATATATGCAGTGAAAGGGTTCAAGATGGACAGCAGGGGTTAACTGATTTCTAAAAAGCCTGGGTCTTACACACAAAGTTTCTCACAGGCCTGGAAGCTAACAAACAAAACAAACAAACAAGGACACATAGCCTGAGAACTGAGGAAGTAACAAAGGGTCTTTTGCTGTCCCTCCCTCCCTTTGTCCCATCTCTCTTCATCCCGGTCCGCTGGGGAGGGTCCCCAAGACCACTGGACAGACGGCATACCAGCAGCCCACTGTGGGGGAGGCGTGGGGCTCTGCATTCCACCTCCAGACTGCTGACACCTAAGAAAGAGCCTCCGAGTGGAGACTGCATCCTGGCCATGTACCTTGACTCTGATGACAGCCCTAGGATTTGGTAGATATACATAATTGCTTGCTCGTTTGTCTCATTTCTTTTCTGTTATCACTGTGTAGATTTGCCTAATATAGAATGGAAAGGTCATGGTTGGTCTGAGAGTGGGTTTCATGTCTTGTATCTTGCAGCCCTCAGACCAACCCCCCCTCCCCCGGAATAAGGTATCTGGATCCTAAATCCAGAGCCAACATGCACAAGCAGAGTACTGCAAAGCAGTTGGAGTTTACTCATAAATCTAGTTCATGGTCTTACCTAAACTGATAGGCATGGGCCCTATAGTGTGTTACAACTAACTCTAATGACAGTAACAGGCTTTAGGGTAGATGGAGCAAATGTGTTTAATTGCTGTCTTTTTAGTTTTGTTTGCAGATTTAGGTGACAGGCCAGGAATAAACCTATGCCTGAGTAAGTCCTAGAAGCAGGGTTTCAAACATAGGGCCCATGGGCTAGATTCGGCCTGTGCAACCTTGTTGTGTAGCCCATGGGGTAGTAGAGTGGCCGTGAATCAGGGGCATCTAGGTCTAGCCTGTCAGGAGCCTTGAAGTCTGGATCCAGCCCAGAGGGCAGTGGAAGTTTGATAACCCTGGTCTAGAACACAATTTCAACTGCCCTAACATTGTCAACACTGGTAAATTGGTGCCGCAGTCTAAAATGTTCAGAATAATATTATCTCTGATTTACTTACTGACAAACTAACCCACCCCTTCAGGACTCGTAAGTCCAGTACAGCAGCTCATAAATGTGGTTTTTCAAACTACAGTCTATCTAATCTATTCTTTACCTCACAGATTATCTGCAATGAAAACAGAGTAGAGTAACTAGAGTAGAGTAACTGGGGAACTCCCCTCCTGTCAGCACAGAGGCAGAAAAGGATCTTGGAGTCATCATTGACTCTAAGATGAACATGGGCCGGCAGTGTGGGGATGCAGTCAGGAAGGCCAACCGCACCTTGTCATGCATCCACAGATGC
>NW_017728931.1:87562179-87567598 GCF_001723895.1 Crocodylus porosus | reverse complement strand
TTTAACCCCAGTACTTTTTTCTGCCATGGCAGGGGGTCGGACTAGATGATCTGCTCAGGTCCCTTCTGACCCTACCAACTATGAAACTATAACCAATGCACTTGAGTAACTCCTGTCATTTTGGACACAATTTAAATGTTATATGCTTCATTTGAATTTTAATACTGATTTGATGCTCATGCACTGATATACAGGCCTGATTTAGGTAGTAGAGGCCAAAAACTAGAACAGAAGGAGCAAGTAAATTTAATAAAAAACTCCAGGGACAGGTATAGACATTACACTTTTACCAGTGTAAGTGATCAGAAACTGGTCGATACCCATAACAGAAGTTTGGGACTGTCACAAGGTTGGGGTCCCAGGGGTGGCTGTGATGCCCCTGGTGGCTCCACAAGCATGTCCACTCTGCCCCTAGGGTGTCTTCATGTCTTTCCTGCTACACCTTGATGAAAATATAATGATAAACTGAGAGGCTGCTCTGGTCTTACTATAATGGCCACCTGGATTGTGGTTATGGACTTGTGGGGAAGGGAGAGGGGGAAGGGAAGGGCCTGACACTCGCACTTACTAGATGCTGCTTCAAGCTCACCTCTTGCTGGAAGTAAGGCTGGGGTGGGAAGCTGGCTAGAGGCTTAGGGAGTGAGGAGGTTTGCAGCTGGACAGGCACTCCAGCCGGGAGGGGGCTTGCAGCCTCCCCACTCCCAGGGGGAGTGCTTCGCTGGCTGCAAACCCCTGCCACTCTTGGCCAGCTGCAAACCCCTTTTCCTAGCTGAAGTGCCGGGCCAGGGAGTGCCCAACCTGGCTGGGGGCTGAGGGAGTGAAGAGGTTTACAGCTGGCTGGGCACTCCAGCTGGGAGGAGGGGGGGAGTTTTGCAGCCACCCCCACTCCCTCAGCCTCCAGCCAGCTTGGGTACTCTCTGGCCAGGAGCGGGGATTTTCAGTTGGCTAGGCACTCTGGCCAGGAGCAGGGAGACCGAAACCCCCTCCTCTCCCGGCCAGAGTGCCTGGGCAGCTGCAAACCCTGGGTTGTAAACGCTGCGTTCTCTGCTTTGCTGCCCTTCCCCAGGCCCTCCGGAGCACAGTGTGTGTGACTGGCATGGCAATGCACGAAACCTGCCTGCCACTACAATGTCTGTGCTGCCCTGGCCAAGCTTCCTGTGTGCACAGGGGCACCCCTCACTGCTGCCCCTGCCTGCAGAGGAAGCGTGGCCAGGGCAGTGCAGAGCTCACAGCAGCAGGCAGCTTTTGTGAGCATCCTCCCCTGTGTGCTTTCACACCAGGCTGCACAGGCTGTACTCCAGAGCACCTGGGGGAGGAATTCAGGGTGGGGAGCATGAGCCCACAGTGCACACCCATCCTTCCCCCCACCAGATCTGTGGGGTGTGGGTCCCCCCTGTCCCCTGGGAGTGCATGCTGTTACTGGGAGCTGGCCCTGCCTGAGCCTGCAGCAGGCAGACAGCGGTGGGGGAGCTGGCTCATGCTTCTGCTGTAGCAGTTGCTGCCTTCCATTGCAGGCAGGGGGCTGCAGACCTTAGTCCCTGGCCCCATAGCCCTGGCATCTGGACTGTGGGTGGGGGGCATGGGGCACAAGCAGGGCTTGAGGTGGGGAGTGAGGGATACCAGCAGGACTGTGGGGGGCATTTAATTTTCACCACGTATTTTGGGATTTTTATCAGAGAATTTGTAATTATTTATCAGAGAATTTGTGGTTTTTTCATCATGGAAAATGAGGATCCCTGCTAAACACTTAAAGTGGCAGGCAAATCAAGTGCCCTACCACAGGTACATATAGACTGATTTTAAAATGGTGGAACTTGGTCTAAAATTTGGCCCCCTGATGAAAGGGTGAATGTGTGGTTTGTTCGCTGCCAATCTAAACTATGATCCTTACAGAAAACTATCTTGGGCTTTTCCTACCTAGCCCAGGAGTTCCCCAGCCCACTCCTTAGAGAGGCCATTGTATATATTTTAATTTTTGCTCAGAAGGGCTACTAGATCTCATTAGAGAAACTCTGCAGGAGCTCAGTGCCCTTGGTCTTTTGTTCAATTTGAATACAGAAGAGAAAATGGAACTAAGGCAGTCTACTGTTTGGGAACATATGATAATGTGTCATTTGGGGTAACAGGCACTTTACCTCAAGAAACTGAGGATATTGAAAAGCAAATTGCACATTATATAGCTGCTTCCCAATAAGACTCTGGTCAAAAAATGCCAAATTTTTAGGAAGTCTCAGGTTTGAGAAACTTTCATTGAGTCACAGGAATATTTTCCATAGAAACCAGCCTGATTTCCTATTTAGGATTTTGAGCTATCAGGGTCTTTGCCTCTGAAACAGTACTGCTGCGTGTGCTGCCCACAAATGTAGTACCCTAAGCTCTGGTGGCAGCTGGATCCTCAAGCTGCCCAACTCTCAAGCAGTGGTGAGTCCAACAAGAATGTTAATGTTAGCTAACTGTTACCAGGATCACAAAAATATTATGTTTAAGGAATTTTCCAGAATTTCTGTTCTTAGAAAGTTTTGAAAAAAAGTCTCATACTTTTTTAGAACAAAAATCAAATGGGGAACCTCAAGTTTCAGCCAGCTCCACGAGATCCTGCCAGCAGAAGCTCCTATAGGGAGACACTGAATCAGCTACCCTGGCTACTCCTCTTCTCCCAACTCACTATTTGGACCATCAACTTTTCTCCAATGGGTTTTCTATCCCCTGGACATCTGTTGTGGCTTACACCGGATTTTTTTTTTTTTTTTTGTGACCAACATCACTGCCATATCTCATTCACTTCCCAGTGTTTTGTCTTTCCCTTTCTGTTTGTGTGGCACAGAAACCTTCTTGGATAGGACACCTGTCTTTGTGGTCCTTGAAGAGCACTGAAAAGGGGACAGCAGGTTTAAAAATTGGTATAGAATTCTTTGTTTGCCTCTTTTTTGTGCCTTTGAGGATGTCTGGATAGAGCAGCAATTCCTTTCTAAATGTAGAAGTATTAAAATGGGGAAATGAAATGTCTTGTGTAACATTCCCAGCATGGCTTTTGAAAAGTGTAAATCTAGTTAAGGCATTTTCAGTTTAGTGCTGGACAGACTAAAAAGCTGTACCTACATCTCCTGAAACAATCCCCCCATTCTAATGCCTCTAATTAGCATGTGAACTTCTCAAGCAATTGTCCTTAGGCTACTTATCAAGTCCCTGCCTCTCCGACAGCTTGCATGCTTGCCTCCCTCAATTCTGCTCTCAATCAAGCTAACACTTGCACCCTGTGCATGTCTAGCTCAAACTTCTCTTTCACTGACCTCCTAGTCTGGTTGTGTCTAGTTTTGATCAAGTCCCTTATTAAAAACTTTAAAAATGTTTGTCTTTTGCCAAAAATGTGATTTATGGACAGATTTATGTAGTTTGGAAGGTAAGAGGGAAAATCACTGGCCCCCTTTGAGTGAGTGGGGCTTCATACTCAGGTCCTACAATTCCTGGGCAAGCACCCTCACTTTTATGCTGCTGGGCAAATATTGGGTAAATTTATATAGAATTTGATTTTCTGCTACATCACAGCATTTTTTTGTTTTTACTTTTAGTTTTTCATAGCTGAACTCTTACATGTTGCAATGTTGATGGACTCTTTATTTGGATGTATCCTTGGAAATGACTTTTTTTGGTTCTATGCAATTTAGACATTACTGGAATATACCTCCACCCTCACCCTCTCCCCTCATTCACACTTTCTTTCACCTCATTTTAATGAACGCAGGGATGACATTTTAACTGAAATGATCATTTTTCTTTTCCTTTCTTGCACTTGTCTGCTTTGCCCCAGGCTGCACTTTGTGTACCTATGTCATAGATTCTGAAACTTTCCTCTCAGTTTCTGCAGAAAACAATGTGCTGCTGCAAACCCAGCTACTCTCCGTTTGTTTTTAGAAGGAAGGTTGAGACAGGAGGCTATGGACACACAACACAATTAATATCAAGCAATTTACTCGAAAATGGTCATACAACCAATCTCTCAAGCTAATTGCCCACAGCAGTCTATATTACAAGAACTAGTTCGCATTGAACAAAGGGCTTCTCTGTAGATGGAGCTGAGTAGGGGAGCGGACATGACACTTACTTTTTGGTAAATGACCCTGAGGTAAAGTTACTATAAGATAAAGTTAAAAGGGTCATGCGCCTATACCAGGGTGGATCCAAGATGCACTCTTCCTCAATACCTTTTTTTCTTTCTTCAGCTACAAGTACCCTGATTATAAAACAATTGGATCAGTTTCAACATCACAACAAGCACGCAAATGATTTCTCCTACTCTTTACCCCTTAAACCTTAGAGTACCTCCTTACTAAGTCCAGGTGGTTTAACATCACAAAATCATTTTGTTTGGAAGACTGGTTTTCCATCTTCTCTGATGATTTGCCAATAGATTAGTTTTATGGTAATGGTGGACTAGGTTGCATTATATTATACCATGCATATATCATTAACTTTAATTTACCTTCTAAAACACAATACCACCATAGATGCCAACTTTTATTTTTGGGGGGAGGGGAGGGGAGGCAGGGGCCTAAGATGATGTGGACACATGTGGAAAGTTTTATTGATTTCAGATGCCAGCCCTCTTTTTGAGGAAGGCCAGGGCCGTTGGCCCCCACGTACTCAGAGCCCCTGAATAACATCATAACAGTGGGAGCAACCTTGACTGTCGATATGTCCTAGTAATTCTGTATTATAGCAACATTGTCACTGTCACTGCACGTTAAGGTCTGTCACAATTTCTATTATGTTTGAAACCACATTTTCAGGGATTTATAATTCATCCACTGTGATAAACACTAGCTAAATCTTTGCATGCAACTTATAAAAGAGATGAAAACAAAGTAGTTAGAATATAAGAAGTGTGTGCACTCTTAGAGATGAAATGAAACTTCAGAACAGATGAGAGTGAAGAGGATTCTTCTTGCTATTTTTTAGGAATGCAGCTTGTTAAAAACCCTTTGAAATGGTCCTTGAATTAAACACAGAAATTTCTATGGCTCTTTCTAGCAGCTCCAATCTCACAAGGAAGAATTTTGTTATAAGGGTTATTGAGGGAAATATAACATGATATTGTCCTTTTACCACACCTACAGCTTGAAACTGTATATTCTGTATAAACTATATACTGAAACTCTGCTAAGAAACACTAATTCAAAGAGCTGTCAGTGTAAACTCTATCAAAGTCACCCTGAGGGAGGGTTGTTAGCAGACACATGTAGGACTTCAGAGAAGATTACCATGGATTCCACTAGACTCCGCAAGGTACTGGCATAAATCCCAATCTCTCTCTGGACAAGCTCCTTCTTGTTCAGTGAACTTTTATAGGTATTTGTAAGTAGAATCTCTGAAAACTGTGTGTGTGTGTGTGTGTGTGTGTGTGTGTGTGTGTGCGTGCATG
>NW_017728931.1:87485586-87562079 GCF_001723895.1 Crocodylus porosus | reverse complement strand
TGTGTGTGTGTGTGTGTGTGTGTGTGTGTGTGTGTGTGTGTGTGCGTGCATGTGCGCATGCATGCGCGTGTGTATATAACAAAGCCTTGACTCTGTTACTAAAGGAGCAAGGTTGCTTGTGCTTCTCCCTCCCTCCACCCTTCTTCCCTTTCACTCTCTTCCTTGCCCTTCTCTAGGGTCTATTGGGTCCTATCCCAGGGGTGAGCAATTATTTGTACTTAATGAGCTTTTGTGAGGGCCACACCTCTCTCTCCCCATACCTCCTTCCTGGGGCTGCAGCCAGCATGGAAGCCTGAACTCACCCACAGCTTTAGCATAACCTCCCCCCTATTGTGGCTGGAGTCCACCTGCCTGCAGCTTTAGCAACCACCTGCCCCCCACCTTCCCAAGTCCAGACCTGGCAGCTGTTGGCTGAATTCACAGCTGCCCAAATGCAGCCAGCAGCTTCCATGTCAGGGCTCCATATGCAGCGGGGTGAAGCACGCTGCAGATGTGGGGCATGACCAGTACGGAAGCCTGAACCCACCCACACCTGTATCACACCCTTGCCCCCCGCCTCGTCCCCCAGAAGCCCTGACCTGGAACATGCCAGTCACATTTGGGCAACTGTGGATGTGGCTGGCCACTGCTGAATTGGGGCGAGGGGTGGTGGGGAGGGCAGGGTGTGTTACAGTTGCAGGGGGGTTCATGTTTCCACTTCCTTGCTGGTGACAGCCCCAGCTCAGGGAGAGAAAGCACTCAGCACCACACCAGAGCTGGAGTCACCACCTGCCCACAAGCTAGGATCCATTCACTTGGTGGGTGCCTGCCCACAGGCTGGATCCAATCAGTTGGTGGGCTGGATCCAGCTGTATTTTGCTCACTCCTGTCCTGTCCCCTTAAGGTGTCACCTTGGCTGCCTTGGTGTATAGTCCTTCCCCCGTTTTTACTCTCTTGCTCTCACTCTCTTTCTCCTTATATCCCTCCTGCATTATTTGGTCATTATCACTTACATTTGCTACTGCAGCCCACTAGCAGGCTAAGGGTTTTGAAACGCAGGTTCAGGTGCAGCCAGTCTGTCATGACTCATGGGTGGAAAAGTGACCTGCATCACTTTTTATGAACTCAAGCCTAGGGCCAGAGAGGCAGCCTGGCTGTAGGAGTCCCAGGGGAAGGAACTCCCTGTAGGAAGGTAGAGAAACTGAACTCAGAACTAGGGAGAAGTGACTCCAGACAGCAGCTAGGTGGAGAAGACTTGGTGGTGTTGTGGTGGGAACTAGATAAGTTCCAGAAATGTTTATTCTTTTGGTTTTGGCTTGTAGCGTGGTTCCCCAGGGTGAGGCAAACCTGAAGCAGATCATTCTTGTTCTGAGTTAAGCTGATGCCCAGGATTGTGGGTGATCCTCAGCCAGATGGTTTGGGCTCTGGCAGTAGAGAGTGGAGACCATGGAAAAGGGGTGCTTGTGAGGTACCCCAAACCTCAAATGTGATTGGGAAAGCAGAGGATGGGAACTGGGAAGTTAGCTCCAGACCCAGCCAGGAGAAGCTGGCTGGTACTAAAAGGCAGTGGCATGATGCATGGAAACTAGCCCTCAAGGCCGTGACATGTCCATTGTGCCTAAAGCTTGTGGCCCTAAATAGTGGGCTCGGAGCTAGTAGGCACAGCTAAAATAAAATTGAGCTGAGGCCAGGAAGGCCCAGGCCCAGACATGTGGAGTCTCCTCACACATCAGATGCCTTTCCCCATTTACTGGTTCCATCACGTCACGACCGGTGAGAGTATAGGTGGGGAGAGCCAGGGGGAATGAGGAGGCTAGCAGGAAGGAGTTCCAGAAAGCAGGTTCACTATTCTGACATCCTAGGCAGTGTACTGTCTGCGTGCGTGCGTGTATGCGTACACACACACACACAGACATGTATGTGTGTATATGTATATGTATATATATTTCTACTCTACAAATTATTTTATGCACAAATATACAAACAATCGCATCATATGCTACAAAGATTTTTTGACAATTTGAGAAGATTAAAAACAAACAGCCTACTTGCCTTAAAATCCTCTTTTGTGTTTTCTTAAGGCTCTCACTGTTCATCTCTGACCAGAGTCCTTTTTCTATTTCAAATTAAGGAAATACATTTCCAAATTAAAGAAAAAATCTGCAGTATTTTAGAGTCTGCGCATCTTCACCGATAGTACTTATGCTGTACGGAGTAGAAAGCGAAGGCAGTCTGAGGCAGTCTTCACCTTTTCTATGTTCCTGTAATTCTAGTCAATCTCATCTACACAATCTTTACAAATAATATGTTTTATAAGGAATGTCACTTAAATCACCCCAAATCAACATGGAGTGTTGGGGTTTTTTTAAATGATAGGCAAACAGAATAAGCCCGATATTTAACAGAATTTTCTAAATTTATTGGGCAATAGAAACTGATCTTGGGAATCTCAAAAAAGAGGTTTCTCCCATCATTTTGGTACTTCATCTTTCAGTAAAAGGGAAACCAGGAATATAGAAGAATATGGAAAAGCAACAAAGGGCATAAACATTTCAGAGGCTCAAAATCTCTAGTTTAATACTGAAGAAAGAGCTAGACCACGTAAATGATGGTCTAGGTAAAAGAAAAATAAAGAATAGTAGTAGGAATTATCTTCAGTGATGCAAGTTTGGAAAAACCTCCAGGACATCATTCTAAACTCTATGTGCAGAAAATGTTCATTTAAATTTTGTTCTCAATTATATTCCTTTGTTGATCACATGTCAATAAATTATTATTGTTAGTATTGTCATAATCGTTACTACTACTGGAGCTACAAGGTCTTCCAGTTCTGGTAAGCTATTTTCTTGGTCAGTCACTCTAATTTTCATACTCTCAAGAAAACAATTGGGAGTCAATTTTCTAGCCAATGTAGGCAAGAAGACTTGCAGTAGAATATTGGAACTAAGTGTTTTATTAATCAAATTAAGGAAGAAAATATTCCATGTGAGTTGGGCTCAATCAAAACTTTCTGAATTTTTAAGATGTTCATAAACTATTCACAAATAACCTCCATATTGAGAATCATCAACAGAACTGCTGTATATAAATTTTAGATACAACTATAGGGTTTGTAACCTGCTATACATAATGCATGAACAGAAGGTATGTTCACATGGTATATACTGATATTGGCCTAATTAGCAGTAGGCTGATCCAAGTGCTGATCGTTGTAGATGTTTGGGGAGGTTAAATTGGGCAAAAATGGCTGGCCCATTCTGAATCAGTTCACCCGAGGAGGTAAACTATATTAGACTGGGAATATGTTAACCCAATCTATCAAATGTCTGCTCATACTTGGAGTGCAGCTCAAGGGCTGGGAAAGTCCAGATCCAGGGCTGTGCTCTTCCTAACCCTGCTACTCCTGACCAATCTATCTTAACACCCTGACTCTCCACAGACCACCACCTCCCCAGTCCTGCCAACTAGCGGGAAAAGCGGCAAAATGCTAGAGACACGGAGACTGCTAGTGCCTCCCCTCACTCTGGCTTACTTGCATAAGATTCTCAGTGTGGATCCCAGAACTGATGAATGTGTGCATAAGCTTCTCCTGATCTACTGTCATGTGTCTTAGAGTAAGCCAAGTGGTCCTAGATTGCATGCAGTGAACATCTGCATGTACCCAGAGAAACAGAAAGACAAAAAATCATTTTATTATGGTCATTAAAAGTTATTTACTCACTTCTAGATGCCATCCAAATTTTAGTGGCAAACACTTAATTATTAGGAAGAAATAATTCAACAATAAAAGCAAAGACAAAATCCTGTTGCGCTGAAACTCTATGCAATACAGAAGGTATGTAAAACTAATAACCACTGTTGGGACAGCAGAGATGTATCATTCTGGTAAAAAATTGCCATTACAGAAAAAAATTAGTGGAGACAGGGAGCAGACTAACTTCATGGCAACCTTCAGAGGAAAGCAAAGGCACTGGGAATCCAAGGGCTGGCTATAAAAACCTAGCATAATCATATTAATTGCAATAGTTTAATTATAAGGCAGTATCTTAATCCACATTGTTTTTACTGAGTTGGCAGGAAAGCTCTTCTGGATGTGCTGTACTGCAAAGGAAGTAATTTTTGAACTTGGACATATTTGTTACAAGGAAAATAAACCCCAGAGGTTATAACTGTGATTTACAGCAAACAAATATGATCATATTATTTCTTCAAAACTGATATTGTACCCGTTAATATTTATAAAAGAAATAACATGCCCTGCATTTTTGCTGTACAGAGGGATAGAAAGTTGATGGCTGCAATAAAAGCACTTTAAGGCTAGATTGATCACAATAAAAAAAATGGTGCATAATGCTTTATATATATTTACTAAATGAGATGACAGCTTACTAAAGCATTAAAACTGAATTACTGTTCCTCATTTCCTGAACCATCTTCAATATTAGTTTGGCATCCATGAAGGCTAATGTACAGTCTCTACTCTGTACTCACACTGTCTCATACATTATTTCCAGACAATTTGATATTTTTGTGCCAATTCTATTATAGAGACTTTAAGTCAAAGAATTGTAACTTCACTGGAATAGTCCTTTCAAGTGAAATTTGCAAAAATATCTAAATAGAGGGTTCAGGAGTTACAGAATCTCTCTTTTTTGGGGAGGGTTCACAAAATACTGTGGAAAAGTGCATGTATATATCTAGAAAGGAGCTGGGTGGCATACATTTTTCTTATTAAAAATCCCCAAAACAACCCACATATTCCTTCAACTACCCATACTATGCAATAATGTGGCATGAAAATAAATGAGGGTAGACCAAAATGGTGGATAACTTTTGGTGAAATTTTGTAAGTTTATTTCCTGCTAGCTTTTTGGGCTCCAACTTTCACTTTACACAAAAAAGTTGCTGGAGACGCACAGTTTGTTCTACTTGTCTTTTTCTGAAAATCACTTTTGCCTTGACGTATCATAATTTTGCCATTTTGCAAATTTGAGGTAACTTTGCATCTTCCTTGGGGGGCTGGGCCCAATTCTACATTGCAATCTAATCAGGTAAACAGTTGTGCTTATCTGAACTTCAGTCACTACTTTTTGCATTCTGACATTAAAGATCACAGTGCAGCATCAGGGGTTTGTCCTTAGGAAGAAAAGAAGACAAAACACAATGTTACATGCACACATGGGAAACAAAAATGAAAAGAAAAAGGAGCAGGGAAAGGAGTATCCAGGAATATATGAACATTTCTGTTCTAGCTTCAGAAATCTGGCTTGGGTCCCCTATTCCCCCCAAACCCTAATGCTGTGGCCTAGCCAGGGTGAGAGCAATGCTGAGGTTATTTGTATCAGAAGGCACACAAAGATTTAACTGTTAATTACAATAAATTTTACATATTTTCATGGGATACTTTTGTTCAGAGACCTCAACACTTATGTAATCAGCAGGGATCCTGGTTTTCCCTGATAAAAAATTGTAAATTCTCTAATAAAAACCCCCAAATCCATGATAAAAATTAAAGGACTCCCCACCCCCATGGTCCTGCTAGTGCCCCTCACTCCCCCCCACAGCCTCCCCAGTCCTGCTCATGCCTCTTACTTCCCCCACAATAGCCCCCCACCCCCCACAGGCACAGATGCAGATAAACACACACACATAGACATACACACACACCCCAGCAGGTAGGTTTGTGTGTGGGGACAGGGGGAAAGGAAGGCTTTGGAGGGCAGATCGAGAATGGGGGAGGAGGAGTGCATCTCTCTGCCTGCTCCCAGGAGGTGGGAACAAGGG
Source organism: Crocodylus porosus (assembly GCF_001723895.1). Classification (NCBI taxonomy): domain Eukaryota; kingdom Metazoa; phylum Chordata; order Crocodylia; family Crocodylidae; genus Crocodylus; species Crocodylus porosus. The sequence continues at coordinate 87,556,316 of NW_017728931.1, read as the reverse complement.
CAGCCGTGTCCCTCTGAGGGCCTCACATGCACTGCTCAGCCTGGAGAATGAGGGGGATGCATGCAGCAGCCACCACAACTGTAATGCTGCCACCATACCTGCAGCTGACAGCAGGGAAGCTGCATGGGATGTGGTGGTAGCTGCTGTGTGCGAGCCCCTGCTCCCCCCACAGCCAGGTGCGCACCTCAGAAAGAAACTGCTGCCCTCACCCCCCTGACCCTGCTTCGGGCAAGTGGCACGGAGCACAGTGGTGGCAGTGCAGAGGTGCTGGCACACGGTGGCCGCCACCACCACCACACTGCTGCTGCCACTGTCGGCCACCACTGTACCACTGCTGGCAGGTATCCCCAAACTACACCTCCGTTCACATGCTGCAGCAACTACCAGCACCACTGCATTGCCACTTGCCCAGAGCAGGGGTGACTACAGCAGTGTCCCTCTTCAGGCCTCACATGCCTGCTCGGCTGTGGGGGGTGGGGAGGGGGCTCACATGCAGTGGTTGCCACCACACCACCAAGCTCCACATCCCATGCAGCTTCCCTGTCACCGGTCGCAGGCAAGTGACACAAGTTGCATTGCAGCAGTGCAGTGGTGGTGGCAGCTGCTGCGTGTGAGCTTTTCCTCCCCCAAGGCTGGGCAGTGCATATGGCCTGCAGAGGGGCACTGCTGCCCTCAGCCCCCAGCCCTGCTTTTGGGAGCTGGCACAGAATGAGCTGAGGTGTGGGGCTAGCAGTGCCCCTTGCCCCTCCACTGCCACATCCCAGGGCGTGCTCTGTTTCCCCCCTCTCCTCACCTGCCCACCTGTCTGCTCAGGCCGAGGGAGGGGACAGTGTTGGGGAAAGCTCCACCAGGAGTGTCTGCCAGCCAGCAGGTACTCCTTGTCTTCTCCCAATACATCCTCATTCCCTCAGCCTCCAGCCAGCTTCCCCCTCAGCCCTTCCCTGCAACCCTCAAGGCCCACTTACCTCCAGGAATGAAGAAGACTGCTCCTGAGGCAGCCTTTGGTAAGTGAGAGCATTGGGTCCTGCCCTTTCTCCTCTCCCTCCCCCTTCAGGCAGGGCTGGGGCTTTCCCACCCCTTTTGCAAACAGCTCTTGTAGGCTGGAACTCAGCCAGCCTGCAGAGCTCTTTGCAAAAGGGGAAAATCCATGGGTTTCCCTGCTGAAAAGGAAAATCCATGTTTTCTCCAATTAACCCGGGAAATCCATGGTTTTCTCTGTTTTTCCATGGGAAACGGAAAACTCGGATCCCTGGTAATCAGCAAGAACAAATGAATGCACTTAAAATGAAAAACCAAATTTGGTCACTGTAGGGAAAATTCCAAGTTTGATCAACAAAAACCAAATGGAACCTGGGTATACCAAAAGAACAAATGCAAAACCTGCCAATACAACTCCACTCCAGCCATGATCTCTACACCATCAGCTGTGAAACTACAGAACCCATGTAGCCGCATGTTTAACATATGTGATATAACTCATCAAATGTGCCAAATGCTCTGATGGGAACCATGTAAATGAAACCAGACAGCCATTACACTCCAGAATTAACTCCCACATAAAAAGTGATAATGGACAGATCGCTGTCACCTGTAGGAGAAAACTTATCACAAAACAACCACTCCACCTTATTTTAAAGTCACTGAAACCTACACAATACATTCAGAAAACAGGCCTTGGACCATAAATTTGTATCTTTACTAGATAACAACAATCCTTGTTTTAATAGAGTCTTTAAATTATTATTATTAGACGGCTCATTGTAACTTACATCTTTGTTCTGCAGGTGATAATTGTCTGCCTTCATTTCAAAAAGTCTAATTCATGATCGTAATTAGGTTAAGCAGACGTAATTGTCCTAACTTGAACTTAACTATGATTGCTTATTTTCTAAAAGTATGAAGGGCATTTGAAGCTTGATAACTTCTCTCCTATTTCTGCCAACTAACAAGATTATCCAATGAAAATATTACCTTACCTCACAGATACTGCTTCACTAAGTGTAAGACAGTTTCTTCAGTTCTTGTTTGTTGGGCTGGTGTGACAGCATCACCAATCTTATCTAATTAACTACTTAATATCAAACTTACTGAAAATGTTTTTAACGTGATGCACACTTTTGTACCAATTCAATACAAAGGTATTTCTTTAGTTAACCCACTGACACTCATCATTGGTTTTTTACTTTCAGGAGCAATTTAAGCCAAATCCTGCAAGAACGGTGTCCTTAGCTCTTCTTAATGTCAATCATTGCCCTTGGCACAAGCTGTTTTTTAATTAACCACCCTATTAGAAGGCATGTTCTGCAAGTAACGTGAACACTTCTATAAAATGGTAAATGAATATCACTGAAGCTTTAAACTAAGTTGTAAGAACCAGACACATAAAAGACATATTAGAAGTATTCATATATGGAATTAAAAATGTCAGAATCTTCTATAATATAAAACAGAGTTCATAACAACTCTTTCTCGATTGAAGATTAAAAGCTGGGTTTTGTCTTATAGTCGGGGCCCTTTGTTGGGTATAGAGCTCTATACCCTTTGTTGGGTGTAAAGCTATAGAACTACTGACCTTGGGATAGCCAGAATGTCTGCAAGGATGGAGAGAACAGTGCAAGTGTTGCTTTGCTTTTGGCTGGTGACAAATGCTTGCGGGGGGGCGGTGTTGAAACAGGCAGTGCAATATCATTCCGCTAGTGTTCTCCTGTTCTTTGGGGTGGAAAGTGGCCGAGAGGCTTGCAGTCCCACTCAGCTTCTTCCTATCCACACAAAAGGAGAGAAACTGGGTCTACACCGGGTCACAAGCTTTTATTCTGTGAACCAGTAAATGGATAGTTGCTAATGCCAACCTCATGCAAATCCAAAGAGCTAATGAAATGTAGTGGAGTGACCCTTAATTTAGAAAAACTGGTAGCTTCCCATGGTAGAAATTAAATGGACTAGCTTATCCATAATTTAATGAAGTCCATGGCAGACACCATACTTATTCTTGAGGAGAAACTGCATACAAAGATACTTAAGAGTTATCAGTACTAAGAAGCTCAGAATATTTTACTAAAGGAATAGTCCAAGCAAGGCTACAAGTGTTTAATAAGTAATTTATTGAAACCTACATAAAAGATGAGAACTTGGAAGTGTAACTGAGCCTTCATAGAAATGTTTTATTCATTGAAATGCTAACTGAATTGTCAGACTGTATGAGCATCTGTGTAAAGTCCAGAACAGGTGCTTCAGAGGCTGCAAAGATTCCCTTCTGTTTCACCACATCAGTGGCAAGTATCTTGTCCTTGAAGGCTCACCACAACTAGCTTCAGCCTTTTTTTTTAAAACTAGAACCCCATTTTTTTTTTTGGTTTGAGTACTCAGTCCCTTCAAGTCTCTCTTTGTGGTATTACCCATTGCTGCCTTTGCTTAGTCAGCAATATCTATTTTGGGGTCTATTGCTATCTTCTGTTTTAAGTAGCTCCTCAGAATCTACTTCTGTCTTGATAGCTGTCAGTAAATGCTTACTAAGCTGACAGGCAGAGATGAATAATCATGTTAGCTTTACTTACGGCATATTGCTATAACACAAGATTGTATCTCTCTTGCACTGCCATTCAGACTTCAGTTGACTTCTTATAAATTCTGTGGGAAATCTGGGTGTTTATGTGGTATAAATATTTAATTGCAAGCAAAAATGATGTTAAAAGACTGTTATTAAAGTTGGAAAGTCAAGTATTCAAAAGCTGGGAAATACCTGTGCAATCTTAACCCCCTTCCTCCCCCACCCCTGTAAGTCTAAATTTGAAGGGAGCTTTTTACTATGTGATCACATACTTTTTCACAGGAATCCTACTTTATTCTTTGCACAGGCTGGATTCTTCTCTGGGATGATACAGAGGTGGGTAGTGAAGAACACATTGTCTATATTTGCCCTACCTTAACTGCTGCAGAGGTTGTAAGGTGAGTAGAAAATGGCCGGAGATAGGTCTTATGGTTACAGCTGTTCATGACTGTCCTGGAGAACTGAATTTCATCCTTGCCTCTGCCACAGGGTTTACATACATAGGTGATGACAAACTGTACATTACTTTTGGATACCTAACTTGAGATCTGGAGTCTGATTTGAATATGCTCTGTGAACTAACAACTCAGACTTTCATTCAGATTCACTGCCTTTCCCACAACTGTCATATATTCCCATTCCTCACCCCATTCAAGATCTTTTTTTCTTTCCAAAGCCATTCTAACCTCTCTTCTACCTATCAGCTCCAGCGTTCTTACTTCAAGGAGACCTGTTTCCAGTCCCTCCAGTTTCCTTATCTCCACTTTTTCTCTGACAAGTGACAGAAATGTTTTGGCAGAAATGTTCTGGAAAAATAAAAAAAACCCTGAGTTGATCAAATTTCAGCCCAAAGGGTAAAATTTTGGCAATATGATAAGGAACTGAATGTGAAGTATCTTGTTGGCCAATGTCAGTAATAGGTGGTGTCATTATCATTGCCTGTAATATTTATGTTTATTATTACTAATGTAATTAGTAATAATAAGAGTACTAAAATAATACTTACAAACAAATCTAATTAAAGCCCAGATACTATTCTTTTGAATCAGGGTGGGTGCAGCTACATATTCATTAAACTGCTTTAGGTAATGCACATTAAATATAGACCTCTGGGTGCCTATATAAGACCACTGAGATGGTTCCGAATTCCAGATTTGATTCAAGTCTATGGGAGTATGGCAACTGCCATGCTCCAGCAGCCTTCTGCATCTCATGTATCAACATCTCTGCATTTAAAAATGGTGGTGGGGGCACTTCAACTAAAGCTTATAGAATGAGCTTTAGTTCAAGTACCCCGCTTGAGCTCATGCAAGGGATGTCAGCACAGGGACACCCAGCCAGGGGCAGTGCACACAGGGTCCTCAGTACACAGTGTACAAGTTATAGACTGTGTAATTAAGTTCTTGATGGTTCATTAGTTGGAGTATCAATGTATTTATTTATTGGTTCGCTATTTATCATGGGTAATTTGTATGCTTTCCCCTAGTGTAATGCATCTCCAAGAAGCATGAACCCTTAAGCCACCATCACCAGGTCATGTGGTATAACATTTGTTCTATTGCATTGGTTATATGTTACCTTGTAAGTAATTAAATCCTGTAAATAGGATTATAACAGTCTGTAAGGTTGTTTGACTGTAAGGAGAGGCCCCCTGCTCAGGGACCCTGCAGGAGCTACCCAGGGAGCTGGGCAGGGTCACTGGCTACTGGGTACCCTAGGATCCCATTATTCAGGTGAGGGCACAGGTAGTGTCATGGGTTACACTAATAATAATTGTGAGGGAAGATGGGACAAGCAGAGGCAGATTAGTGCACAGGCCCATGGGCACTTGCCAATCAGGAGCCCCCTGGGGTGCCAGGGGAAGCATGGCCCAGGCAGGCATCCTGGCTGTAGGCATCCAGGGTGGGCAGTGTGCATCTCCTTCTCTCTGGCTGGGCCAAGAGCAGGGCCAAGAGCTAGGGGTGGGTGCAAGGCTCCTTGCAGGCAGTGGTGGCTTCCCCGGGCTGTCTGCTGCCAGGTGGCCCCATGGACAGCCCCATTCCCGCTGCCTGCCATCTGCAGGTGGCTGCTGGCACAGAATGGGACATCTCTGCCCCACCTGGGCTGGCAGAGGGATGGGCAGGTAGCTGGAGATGGAGCTCTTACCCTGCCTCCCCAAGTCAGCCCAGGCCCAGCCTATTCTGTGGTCTTGGGGGACCACAGCTCCAGATGAATGACACCCACTGGGTGGAGGGGCTGGGGCCACCTTCACCTCAGTGTCACTTGCGCCCCCAGGCTTGCCCTGGATGTGCCGAGGAGGCTGGGAGGGCCGGGCTGCACAGCCCCCTGGCAGGCACAGAGGGAACCTGCCCTCACCTGATGGGGGGCCTTCAATTTTCTCTTTTCCCAGGGCCTCAATAAATCTTAATTTGCCTCTGGGCACAAGACATTAATTTCAATAATAGAAACAAAAGATGTGCATGGATTATGAAAAATAAAACCATAACAATAGTGTAGATGATACAATAGTGTAGATGATTTGTATTTTGCACTGGGTCACAACTCCCCTTCAAGAAAGAGATCAATTACCTTTTCTCCGCCTTGTCAGTGATAAACAAGAGGTTATTTGGCTATGGCAGTTTGCTTGTCTTAAGCTAAAACCAAGGAGATCAGAGATAAAAGGGTTTTTGTGTGGCCATCTTCAGTGCCTAGAAGGTTGGAAATACCAAAAGACCTATCAAAGATCAGTGTTTATTAAATATAGCTCTCTCTAGAACAGTCAGCAGGAGAATACCAGCAGCAATTTTACTGAATAAAGACTGCAATTCATTACAACAGAACAGAACTGAACAAAAATATCTTCCTATCCTTAAGACACCAGCCAATTATGAACCATCTACAGAACTGGAAAATTTACATCTAATACTGAGAAGTTAAAAAAAAGTTAAATATATGTATATTCTTTTACTCAGGTGATGGCCTGATTAGCCCTCATTACTTCTTTGAAAGTACATGCCTCTTTGTAAGAACATAAAATGACCAAGAATTACAGTCACTCAGCTATATAAAGTGCATTTGTGCTTAACTAATTTCTCCTCTGGGTACAGAGGAACAATGAGGAATTAATAACAATTACTGATAATGGTGAGATTTTGTGAACACCTGCTGATATAAATGGCTTGAGCAAGAAATGACTTGAAAACTGAAAAAGGGCTTCTGGTTCTGACCTCATACAAGAACAGCTCACATCTTTAAAATATATATAAAACATAAAACTCAGTTTGCTTATATAAGCACAGGCATAGTTACAGGCTGGTGTGGAGCAGTCACCCTGCCTTTCACCATTAGAAACATGGAGGATTTGTCAACATGGCTAGCTTGAATACTGGAAGCAGTATAATCTCCATGCTAACACATCTATACTGCTTCCAGTAACTGAGCTAGCTGGGGCGTCTCTATACTGCACTTGATTGTGTCATATAGACATAGCCTATGTGCCTCTTTGTGGCAGAGTCCAACATTTAGACATCATCAACCTTCCAAAAATGCCTGCTTAACACTGTAGGCTCTTGAAGTCCCTCAGCACTCAAGAGTCTGCTGATATGTTCCTGGCAGGGCTGTGCAAGACTTAGGATCACAGTTCGGATTCAGAGATGATTCAGATGCCGAATCTACAAATCTGAATTGAATCACTAGAAGCTTTAGGCTTTCCAAATCACTAGAAGCTTTAGTTTTGTGGCCTCAGCAAAAGCTACCATCCCTGCAATTTTCACCCTGCTGTGGCTTAACATACACAACGTAAGTTTTACTTTCAGGACTTTGAGGTACAGTTTTACAGAAAGTTCTGCACCTATTGCCTTGAAACTTGGCAGATTTCATGCCCTCAGCAGCGGCTACTGCCCCTGCAAGTTTCATATGAATCAGCCAAAAAACAACAAAGTTATAGATATTTCATTATTCCCCATTATACCCTATGGCCAAATTTCCAAATTGCCGAATCTTCTCCGAATCTTTCCTGAATCAATTCAGCCGAGTCGAATCAGAAGAGTGATCCAGATCTCCAAACTGAATTGGATGAATCTGAATCAGCTGAATCCTAATCAAATAGCTGCCTATTCGCACAGGCCTATTTTCTAGGCACATCAGTTTCTGTAACTGCACATGACTGCCTATACATTTGCTGGGAGGTGTGGTTAATTAAAGTAGTTCCCAGAGAGCTGATCTAATTAAAATCCTACAGCATCAGATGCATTAAACTCCCACATGTTTAAAAATGGTTGCAGGATGCTTTAACTAAATCTCATTCAAAGCTCAATGCTCATTTGATACTAAAGCTCATTTGATCCAACAGACACATTGGAAGGGGTCCAGAATGGCAGGCGAGAGAGCTGCTGCTACAGCGCTCTCCTGCCGAGGGCACATGGGGACAAACCCTGAGCCCAACGGGGCTTCCCTGTACAGCCCAGGGCTGGCTGGGACCTGTCCCAGTTTGGGGCAGGTCCCAGCCAGCTCCGGGCTGCATGAAGACTGCCCAGCCAGTAGCTGCCCCATCAGTAGCTCTCCAGTCCCAGAGGTGCTCAGCTCCCTACTTGTGTGGGGAGCCAGAAGCCCCATAGTGCCAGGATGGGGAGGGGCGGCAGGGGGATGACACAGAGAGGGAACATGTCCCTGCGCTGATCAGCTGCTGGCTCCTGGGCACATTCTCACTCATTCTGACTAGGGCGCACGTTTTCACTGTCCTTTGACAATGAATATTTAAACATTCAAAATGGAATGGAAGACATAATTATTTTTTAATAATTATTAATATTACTAATTGATATCCTTAAACATGCCTTCTTCATAGAAAGACTAACATACCAATTACTTTTTCTTTATTCTTGTATACTTGTATCACAGCTTTTTGCCAATCTGAAATAAGAATACACTAAAATGCAGAATAAACCCAACAACTGACTTCCACATTGGGCCAAATTCAACTCCAGTTTTAAATGGGTAAGCAGCATATAGCAGCTAGCTTAATAGTCTAGTGGTTAAGGAAGCTGTCCTAAGATTGGGAGACCCAGATTCTAGACCCACCTAACCGCGATGGGGTTTAAACCATCATCAATTGTTTCCTGTTAAAGTTCCCCAACTACCAGGCCATGAGCTAGGAATTAACAAAAGAACCCTATAATCTTCTTGTTGCAGCTGGCCCATTGGGCAGGCAAGTGCAGATGTGTAGGGTCAGAAAGAGGTAAGACAGGTAAAATGCATCTCAGTGATGCACTTTACCTGTCTTACTGTCTTGGAAGAGAGGAGAAGTTGGCTTCTGGCCTATGCTCCTGCTCTCAGTAGTGTTTCTGCATTTTTTATTTAATAGCTAGTACATAAAATATATAGACAGTTATTAGTTAAAACAGATAGACAGCAGTGGAATAGTTTCTGCCCCATATGTGATAGATGTAGGTACCCACCCTCCTTTTCAGGGCAGTGCTCATTTCATCCCATCTGGGTCACTCTTTTGATCTCCCATGTTTTCTTCCTGCCTAGGTGACTAACTTCAACAGGAGGAAAAAGTGGAGAGTGCTTTTCAGTGATGATTAAAGTAGTTTGCTTTGAAATAGGAGCTATAAATGAGAGAAATAAAACTTCTTTGAGGGCCTAGAATCTGGATTTTTCAACCCCTGGGCAAGTACGCTATTGGGCTAAAGCGCCAAACGGTTGTTAGTCATGGTTTTTCTGTGATAAACATATCCAGGACTTTACACAGAGTCTATGTTCTTAGTCAGATGAGAAGATTTTGACAGAGATTAAGTGGCTAGAATGGCTCCTTCCGAATAGGGTTCATAATGCCACTGGCATGGCTGAAGTTAGCTACTTACCTGCCAAGAAGGAGCATGGATTTATGTGACCTTTTATAGTATAAAGAGTATCAGTTCTAATTTTGTATGAGTGTTGGATGTTTCAGAGAACTCATAGAAAACTGCCATTATCTGTCACATTGTATAGTAATGTATTGTAAGTGTGGTGATTAGGAAGAACACATAAGTATTGTTCTTTGGAAAGTATACATTTTATTCTGAAAAAAAAAAGTTAGAAAGTCTCCTTTAACTGCAAACAAAATGGTAATATTTGCATATATTGACAGTCAACTGCTTGAGGGAAAGATAGTAGAAAGGCACCCTGGGTTCTTTGTGAGATATACTTGGACATGAACCAATGGCACTCAAAGCATCTCATGAGCATCTCCCCCTATTTCTTTTATCACAGTGTCCCCCAGTCCTCCAGCCCTTGTCCTAGCAGTGTATCTGAGATCTAATCCAAAATCCATTGAAAGTGCAAGGCAACCAGGGACCAAGTGGGAAAAAAAAAATCCATTTTCAGTTTTTTTGAAATCAGGATTTTCAGATATTCTATTGTACAAAAATGTTGAGGTCCTTATTTTTCCACCCTGAACCAGGATGCTTTTTTTCCCCCTCCCAAAATTCTGAAGTTTTCCATGGGATGGAAATCGGATTTTCTAGCCAGCTCTATTATGCATGCAACTGCACTGTATATATTGCTCAATTAGTAAACAAGGAAGTTAGTCTACATAGGGAAGTTAATTTGCAGTACATTACTTATCACACGAAAACTTCTTGTATGGGCACCCTGGGCCAGATACTATTTTACTCATTAGGCCCATACGTGGACTTAGATGCCTATGTATGATTCTATTCCACCATGCTCAAATCCCTGAAATACAGTTAATGCAAAAGGTGGGTGGATCATCCTTCTCCTCACTGCTTTGCCTTGCTTTTTCTTTCCTTTATTTCATCTTAAGGTTGTTTATTTGATAACGGCTGTTACAAAAGTAGATGCATTCATGGATAGATCAGGGGCCAAAGCAGGGTAGAATAGAATTGTACTTAGGTGTCTAGGTCTACTTAGACAGACGATGGAATAGGAGTGACTGTGTGTGGTTCACACAGCACCACACACTAATTTCCTCATTTAGATGAGCCCTTAGACCCTGTTGTGCCAATGTGGCTCCTTTCCTTTACATTTCTTGCACAAAGGACAGAAGACAGAACTTTATGAAGAGGATGAGATGCTCATCTAGGATAGAGGTGGGCAAAGTCTGGCCTGTGGGCCAAATAGGGTTTGTGGTGGACTCCATTTCACAGCAATCCTGCATAGCTGTGACTGGTTTCCATGAGACCCCAGCAGTGGCGGAGCCAAGACAGCTGGGGGCACTAGCCCCAGCAGTAGTGGCAGGGAGCTGCTCCAGGGCCAGGGCTAGGATCTTCTGGTGGTGACAGTGTGGTCCAGAGCTGGGGCAGAACTGCAATGCACTGCCTGCATACCCTGGGCTGGCCTGAGGACAAATCATGGAGAGAAAGAGACAAACTGGAGAAAAAAGATATTGTGAAGAACAGGGCCAAAAGCACAACAAAGAAATATGAGAGGTTTTCACTTGATCAGCTTGAAGATGACAACACAGAGTCCACTGAGAATGTTTGACCATATTGACAAAAGCTTAATGTACAAGGCAGAAGTGTTATAACTGTATGCCATACAAGTAAAGAAAATAAGATTCAAAATGAAGTTTTTTTGGCTCTGCTATTTCTGCCCTTTCACAGGAGGACCATTGGAGGCAACTTAGATGAAAAATTCCAAAAAGCTTTTAATAGAGAGAGAGAGAGAGAGAGGTGGGGGGAGGGAGGGAGGGAGGGAGAGAGAGAGAGAGAGATATTCTTCTGTGTTGGCAAAGCATAAAATATCTGATGGTTTAAAAATACAAAATCCCACAATAAATAAGCTGACCTTTTGGACAAGACAGGCTAATGCTTTTCAAGATGGTACTGAATCCTTAAAAAAAAGAAATTAAAAAAAGTGTCCAAAAGGAAGAAGAAACTCCTAGATTTTGCAAAGCTCATCCATTACCTTTATGCTGCAGCCAAAAATTGTCAAAACATTAGAACTTTGACACAGGTTAACTGGCAAGAGTAAAGCCTCCCCATAGCGTCAGTGATGAAGAACATGGAGCTGTCTATTAACCTGTGGACATGAAATGGCCCCCATATTGGTATTTAGCTATGTGGCATTGACTTGATAATGATACAAAGGTGTTTGAGGCCCTTATCATATACACTACATAATAGGTATGGACCTACTGAGCTAGAGCACTTGAGGAACATTCTAAACTACCTGTGAAGCAGTTAGATTATTAGAGAAAATAAAAAATGTAAATTTTTCCAAAATTGATTAGGTATTATGCATTGTGGCCATGCCATTGATAAAGACCATTTTCATAATACTGTATGTATGACAAGAATGAATTTATCTTTAATCCAATGCATATTATGCCATTATTTCATTTCTTTCTGGTGATGGTCAAATACTACGAGAGGTTCTGGGCTAACACAGCTGAAACCCTTTAAATGCTACACTGTAATACAATGGAAAGAAGTGGTCGCAGTCCAGCATGTACAAAAAATGGGTTGTATCCCCTTGCATAGTTTGTGAACCATGTAGTTGTACCCATTGTTTTCTATGTTCAGAACTACACTGAAGCCACAGTGTGAATGCGTAACTAGAGTTTGCGAGAAAGCATGTTTTTAGTTTGCAGACCAATTGGCTTTATTGAGATTGGTTTTGGTCTTAAATCAGAACCAAAATACTTTGTCCCCCCTCTACACGCCGAACTTCCAACAAACTGGAAATTCCCTGTATCCTGCCCATTTTCTGTAAAGCTAACATTTTTGTCAATTTTACTATTTATGCCAGAAATGAACTTGCAGGAATGCTAATTTCACTGAGAGTTCAGTATAGGGGACTCCCAGGGATCCCCAGTTCCAGGGAAAATGCACTTGATAAAAAACCTGTGTATCTGCCCAGTTCTAATAGCTTTATATTTGTTTTATAGTTAATAAACTCGGTTTTTTAGCCTTTGCTGTGACCATGTGGTTTCCTGGGATTATGCTGGTTGTGGAAACAGTGAAACATAACAGCTCCCAAGATGCACTTAAATGCAATCTTTTTATTTCAGTGCAGCACCTATGAGTAAAAAGTTTTCTATGAACTTCTAGTCAGCAGTTTTGACATGCAACCAAGACATGCAGGGCCTGATAAGCTATCACTGTTTTCAAGATCAGACATCGAACAGAGTGTTACACATCATCTATCTTTAAGCTGCAGGTACCAAGACAGATGAAACACACTAATCACTCCCGTCAGTTGTAACAAACAGTGGTTTTTCTATTCTGACTGCTCATCTTAAATTCATATCTCTGCTGAGTCTGTAAAGCTTCCCAACTGAAAAAGGAGTCTCCAGTATCAATTAAAATATTCTGGACAACTGAGGCAGGTTGAACTTTTGAGTTATTGTAAAGGGGCTAAAAAGAAGTCCTGTGGGAACTGGAAACATTAATACTAGAATGTTTACTGTGGCTGGGAATTCAACACATTCAACAGTTTAGTCATAGATTTAACAACTACCATATGAGAAAACACTTTGGAGTAAGTCATCCCATATGCAGAAAGGAAATTCATTTTGCTTTGACACCTCTTCTTTAGCTCAGAAATTATGATCTGTGCCCTAGGCTATCAAACATCAATGCACAAAATTATTCACAAAGGCTTTATGGTTCAAGTGGTAAATCCAGTCATTTGCAAAATGTTGACCCAAGTGAGTCAGCACAGAAAGCTTGATCTTTCAGTTTGATGAAAATGTAATTTTATGGATGTCAAGTTGAAGTTCAAAAGTGACATATAGTGTCATACAGATAAATAGTTTTGCCGACAGCAATGCCATACTTCATAAGTACTTGTCTGGCCAATAGTAACTACCATGCTGATTAAGAAGATGGCTTGCTAGTAAATGCACATTTTATCTCATTTTATATATCATGCACATGTCTAGAATTAAATAATTAATACAGACCTGTTTAAGAATTGCACTTAACACTTCAAGTGAATATTCTATTTAAATATAATAAAATCGACAGAAATAGATTTTAAAGTTTATTTATTTTTTGCATCTGCAATTTTCATTAGATTTAAGATAAATTACTATCAGATCAGTTTGGGGCCAAGTTGTCTTAGAAACCTTGTTAAACCGTGGCATTACTTAAACTGTAGTTAGTTCAGAACTAAACACATCATTGCAGATTTTGTGTTTTTTATTTCAGTCTAACTTTTACATGTTTCCTGTGCTTTGGTTAGGAAGACAGCAATTTTATTTACATGCATTTTTTTCTTCATTTCTTTGGGATAATTAAAAGAAGTGAAACATGTATGAAAAGTGATATAAGGGACTCAGGAGAAAAGTAAGGAGCAGCTTTGATGTAACTGTGCAGTTAATGTTCTGCTTTTCCAGGGAAGGCTGATTTATAATGAACAAATACTGGTGAGCTTTGATTCCCCATTTCCTTTCAACTTTTTAAGAGCAATAAAATAAAGTTTATCTTCTTCACATTCAAATATCAGTTTTACAGATTCACACATAAAGGTTTTCATTCCACACATCAAAGGTGAGGTGTGTTGTGCATGTAAGTGCAAAGTAAGAAGATCTTTGCAGAATAGAGTATATATTAGAATTCTGTTTTGCATTTACTGGGGAGCTGTTATACACCATATTAGCTGCGTTATAGTATTAGCAAAGTCAATGTAGAGGTGTATATTCAAATACTCCCTTTGTTTAGTAAAGGTCCACACATCTGTTTTATATCCAATGCCCAATCTCTTTTGCCATCGTTTCTAGGGTGTACCAGAGTAGATGTGCAAGTTACTTCATCTTACTTAAACCCACATGTTGCCTCCAGCCAAGCTCCCTAGCACAGAATGTACAGGGGCTTCCTGAAGCAGTCCTCAGAGATCTCCTTTGATGCATGAAATACCTCAGTGGCATTTCAGGATCAAGAATTTCTCAGTTAAAATGTACTTATTAGAAAAATATGCAGGGCTGGAGTCTGACTTTATGTACCCACAACTGTCTATTAGGGCATAGAGAAAGAGGCCTGCTACATGGTCAGATGTAGTTGTCTGCAGAAAATTCTGCAGAGCAGTAGGGCAACATGAGGTCATACGATCCTACGAAAAAATAGGGCTGGAAGGGACCTCATGAGGCCATCTAGTCCAGTCTCCTGCTCAGGGCAGGATAGCTTCTACTTAAACCATCCCAGCCAAGTGGCTGTTCAACCTGATCTTGAAAATTTCTAAGTGGAGATTCCACAACTTCTTTAGGCAGCATATTCCAATGCTTGACCGCCCTCACAGTAAAAAAATTACTCCTAATCGCCAACCTAAATTTCTTCTGCTAAAGTTTGAGGCCATTGCTCTAAGCCCTGTCCCCTACAGCCACAGCCCATCACCATCCTCTATATTATCACCCCTCAAGTATTTGAAGACAAGTTATCAAAGCCCTGCTACATCTTCTCTTCCAGGCTAAATAATGCTAACTCTTTCCACCTTTTCTTATAAGCCTTGCTTCCCTGGTCTCTAATAATTTTTGTCAGTCTCTCCTGGACTCTGCAATATGTCCGTATTCTTTTTTGACGTGCAGGGTTTGAAACTAGACACAATACTCTGGATAAGGCCTCGCTGGTGCTGAACAGAGTTGAAGAATCACTTTCCTTGATTTGCAAGCGATACAACTCAGGATACTTGTTGCAAAAAAGTAAACAGAAGAGCACAACAGTGTTGCCTTATATTCAGCTTATCGTCCATGGTAACCCCCAGGTCCTTTTCTGCAGTATTGCAGCTGCCAGTCATTCCCCAGTCTGTATTTTTGCATGGACTTCTTTTTTTCTTCAAGTGTAGGACTTTGCATTTGTTCTTGTTGAATCTCATTTGGTTAATTGTGGATTTGGACCATTCTGGATCCTAGTCCTGCCCTCCAGAGTGTCTGCAACTCACTCTCACGATTCAAATAATTAATGAAGATATTGAACAGTATTGGAACAAGGACAGACCCTTGTGGAACCCCAGTTGATACTGCCTCCTAACTAAAAATTGAGCAATTGATGACTCTCATTGAGCATGATGATCCTACCAGTTACATATCTAGTACTTCTATCTAGTCTGTATTTCCTTAGCTTTTAAGTGAGAATATTATGGGAGATAGTGTCAAAAACCTTGTCAAAGTCAAGGTGTATCATATCCACTTTTCTCCCCCCTCTCCCCCTCCCCCACAGTCCACAAAGCCTATCACCTTATAGAAGGAAATCAGGTTGGTCAAAACTTGCTCAATGATCTTTCTAGGGATCAATGGCATGCAGACTGGTCTCTAAGTAATCCCTAACCTCTGCTCCTGCTACCTAGGCTGTTTGTCTCCTTTCCTATCTTTTCTGCCAAGTGAACTCATTGACTGAAGAAAGAAAAAAAGGAATTACATGCTTTAGCTTTCCCTTTGCCATCCATAATTAGATTGCCTTCTACATTCTGTAAGGGACCCATTAGTTTCTTTTGCCTTCCTCTTACTTTTTTGACATACTTGTAGAACACCTTTTTATTGCCTTTTATGTCTCTTCCTAGTTGCAAATTGTGCCTTGGCTTCCCTAATTTTCTCCCTGCATACTCTTACACTCTTCCATAGTACTATGACCAAATTTACAGTTTTTGTAGGACTCCTTTTTTTTATTTTGAGGAAACTGCTGTCCAGTCAGGCTGGCCTCCTGTTACACTTCCCATTCTTCCGTAGCATTGGAATAGCTTGCATGTGAAAGGGTCTCCTTAAATTACAGCCAAGTCTCCTGGACTCTTTTTCCCCTCACACTTACTTCCCAAGGGATCTTTGCCATCAGTTCCCTAAGCTTGCTGAAGTCTGCTTTACTGAAGTCCAATGTCCTTATTTTGCTGCTCCCTTTCCTTTCTCCTCTTAGGAAGGAAGAGGATAACATGCACAGGAGAATAACTACTAAGACTTGAACTGTGCAGTCTACCCTAGTGTGGCCTGCAAGCACTAAGAAGCGTTTAAGGGGAAGGAATGAGTAGTCCTTTTTTACGAAGCATTTTGGTCTGTAACAATATTCTAACTATCTGTGAATATAAAGGGCAAGGACTGCCATTCTGGATTCTCCCTACATGGGCAGGAGGAAGGCTTACTGTGGGCATGTTCCCTTATTTAGACTCCCTTTCACTGTAGCCACATCAGCTATCAGCATCTATTCTGGGTAAAAGTCTCATCAAAATGATTTGTTTTTGCTAAATTGAGGTTTTATGACCAAAAAATTAGACAGAGTTGCCTAACACATTGACAGAAAATTCTGGCCATCTCTACTCCTGACTTATCAACTTCATCTTTTGACCAGTAGTGGCTACCCAGTGGCCAAAAATGAACGATGATTATCCAACTTAATGACTGATGTCTGGCAATTTGGCAAAGGTAACCCAAGCTTGTTTATCTTAAAAGTAGCTAAATACTTTTTGTACAATCATGGAAACATGGACTGAGGTGTTGCCCGCTACTCTTGTCTTGTCACTAGGGATTCTCAGCAACTTGTAGGATCAAACTAAGACTCAGTGTAGAACTGTAATGTCTTCTGAAATTTCCACTTCCCAGAACACTAAAAATGTTCCTATAATGTTTTTGAGTATAAAGCAACAAGTTAGCCCATACTGTGACTTCTCTATCTACTATTTATCTATCACAGCATCTGATGAAGTGAACTTTGGTTCACAAAAGCTTGTGCTCTCTATGCATATCTTATTTAGCTAATCTATAAAGGTGCATATCTACTCTGCCTTCTGACTCTCTGCTGCCACATTCTGCTCTCCAAACTCTATTTTGGATGCAAGGTGCATAACTGTCCTAAGTAACTGCACTGAGCTGTACTAGACAATTATTATGCCATGACCCCGAAATGTCAGTAAAAGACAGGAAGGAGCAGATTGTTTAAGATACTCTTTGGGCCAAGCTGTGCTTATACATTCAAATGTATATAATTTTTCTGTAACTTAAGGTAAAATCTTTATCATTCTCACACTATTACAAGAGAAACAAACTTTAATAAAAGTCTTAAGCCTCAGAAGTCTTAACAGATCCAATTTCTGTTTCATACATTCAGCATGCAAATGTATTCAGAACTTAAATCAGGTTCTTTTAAAGATGCAGACATCAGGAACTCTTATTTTTATCACCTTCCAAAGATATTTAAGGGGTAGACTGTCTCCTTAAACTTGTTTTTTTCAGCATGAAAATTTGCTAAAAGCAATTTCCTCTTTTTTAGCCTGAATACAATTCCTGCCTCCAGGGAGTTCATTAGCTGGGTCTTCCATAGGCTGTATCTCCCATGCTATCCATGGTGGCATGAAGGAAAAACAGCAAATGGAGTAAATTTGACCTTGTCTTTGTTGTAAATGCATACAATCTTATTAAAAGCTAAAGGCAGACATGATCAGCGAACTCATATATCACTAAGAAGTGATTTACCACTATCACATCAAATATTTACCTTGCCCAGAGCTATAAGTAATTACAAGCTTATTTTGTTAGGGCTCAAGCAAACATGGAGTAATGAATTTCTGTTAATTATTAGGCAGTGATGAAAAATGTGATTTGCCCACTCCCAGAGATATCACATGCATATCATTTCTCTGCACCAGGGAAAACTTCAATTGGTATGAATATATTCAATTGCTGCAAGGAAGCACTTCAGATGTGTCAACTAGAAGTAATTACCAGTATGTCCGGGAGAGTGATTAAAATGGCTTAAAATTAAGATTTCAGTTTTCCAAAGTTATTTCTATGCAAATATGCTACATTTTTCAGCTGACATGTATGTCTTAATTAAAAGCAGACTAAAGTTTTACAATAACAAGATAATTTTAAAACTCAGACTATAAAAATAATTATTCTAGCCCAACTGCAAATGAAAGTCATATTTCTCATAGCTTGCTGTACTCTTTTTTAAAAAAAAATTAGAAACACATTGCATTTTGTGCTATTGAATTGCATAATTCCTGAATGAATAGTAAAAAATTTGGTCAGCCTACTTTATGCTCAGTAGATACTATACAGCATTTGGCTCAGAGTAGTATACTATACAGAAGATTTACTGTTAAGTCTGGTATATACTACTGGGAATGTATGAGTTGAGTGGTTCAGTCCAAAGAATATGACATTAAAATTTAGTTTCAATTTGCAGGAGGAAATAGAAATCCTGGGAAACACTTCTGCTGAGTATACCTGCTCTTACATGTTCTATTGTTACAATTTTACCTCTTGTGAAAGACTGATTAAAAAACTTAGAAGTTTCTGATGTTCAAGGTCCATACCACTGCCAAAAAGACCAGGCAATCAAACAGGTCCAAACAGTAACAAAGGGTCAGCTTGATTGGAAGGCTTGAATAAGATGCCAACCCCCACAAAAGGACAGGACTACCAATAGTTAGTCACTTATGATGTAATAACATTAGTCACTGAGGAAGGGAAGATAAAATAATTAGAAGTTGAAAATTTCTCTTTGGAAGCACGACAAAGTCTAGGACACCGGAAGAGCTCAGAAATAAGACACTGACAAGGAATTTTTAGTCTGGGCACAAATTAAGCGTAATGTTATTCAGTAATGTATTTTGATAAACTGCTTAGCGGTGCTGTGCATTTGGGTTATTTACCTTTATAATGTTTCATGTAGATTTTCAAATTCCATCATGGGACCAGAAAGTAAAATGTCACAGAGCCCTTGGCTGGATGAGACATTTGGGTGAGTATTTGTGAGTCAGCTTTAAACTGCTTCTGCTCTTTCCTAGCAGGGAGGTCCTAGGTGGAGGTGATGAATGAGTGCTTGTCATTCCCCCAGGAGTCCCCAGGACTCTATCATCTCCCCTCCTGTTCCATGTGTACATGATGCCATTGGATGAGACTATACAGAAATGCGGAATGAGGTGTCAACAGTAAGAAAATCACACCCAGTCCTGCCTCTCCTTCTCTTCTAACCCTGGTCCCACAGTGTCAGTTCTTTCCCAGTGCCTGGCTGCAGCTGGGGACTAGAAACAGGTGAATCAACTGAAACTGAATCCAGACAATACAAATGTGATGATAGTGGGCAGTCCACGTGACCTGGGGGGACTGGGACACCTATTATTAATGGGGTCCAGCTTTCCCATGTCACTCAGATATGCAGCCTTGGGGTGTACTCAGATCATCTGATGCACCTGCATATTCAGGTAGCAGCTGTAGCTATGATCACCTTTTAGCAACTCTGTCTGGTGAGATGGCTGAAACTATTTCTTTCAGATTTTGGCTACTGTTATCCATGCTTTTGTAACCTCAAGGCTAAACTACTATAATTCACTTGAAATAGGACTGCCCAGAAGCTACAGCTGGTGCAGAATGTGGTGGCCCTCCTTCTGATGTTGGTAGGTCACCAGGAACACATAACTCTACTCCTCCCAGTAGCCAATTCAATTCAAGGTGCTAGTCTTGACCTATAAAGCCTTAAATGGCCAGGAACTTACAAGCCTAAGGGAATGGCTTCTCCGTTATACTGTACTCCCTAAGGTCAGCGAAGAGTCCTGCAATCCCTAAGGTCAGCTGAGAGCAACATCCTGTAAGTACCATTAGTACAGGTAGACTTGGCAAAAATGTGTGGGAGGTCATTCCTGGCAGTTGTTCCTCAACTTTGGAATACTGTCTCTCGGGGGCAGCCAGAGCCTAAGCCTGGACATTTTTCAGAGGTGCTGCAAGACCTTTCTATTTAGGCAGGCATTTAAAAACCAAAACTAGGCCGAGATGTTGTTTAGTAGGCCTCTGCTTTATTTTATTTCATTTAATCTAGTTGGCCTAAGATTCTGTTTCTCTTGATGTAAGCTTCCCTGTGACTTTGCTGCGAAGGGTACCATATTAATTACTAATGTAACATGACTTTGCAAAAGTTTCTGCATATTTATACAAGCATTTCTAGGCAAAACTGATTCAGTCTAACAGGGGTGTCTGAGCCTGGGTTACCTGAAGAAGGGCATTTTGGCCCCAAAGCTTGTCTACCTCCCTCCCTGCCATGGCCCGCACAGACCACAGCAAAGAAAGGAAGGGTCTGGGCTTCAGCGGAGGGGCAGTCACCCACAGATCCAGGGGCTTGGAACCTGCCAAGACCACATCCACATTGCATGTGGCCCACAGGTACATGCAGGGTGGCCGGGGTGGCACAGGGGTGGCCCAGGATGCACCAGCAGATCCTGCCAGGTGAATGAACCTGCCAGGGAGCTGAGCTACAGAACCCACCACACTGGTATGCCTTTGGGCCCCCAGACCCATGGTTGGGCAACACTAGCCCCTAGGAGAAGCAAGGGCATGGGAAGTCACCCCACAGGGCATTATCAGCCGTAGTCTGGTGCCAGCTGATCCAGAGACCAGCGCTCTTGGGGACACAACCCCGACACAGGAGTTATGCAACACCTGGACAGTGCACCCCACACATAGGAGAGGAAAAGCCAAAGAAGAGGCACCCAATGAGGTGAGCATCATCGTCCTGCTCATTCGCACCCCAGGGAGAATTTCAGTTCTTGTATTGTTAAGTTGTTCATTTTAGGATCGGAGGCACTTGGACCACCAGCTGGGTAAGCGGGGTGGAGACAGATGACCAGGTGGAACAGACAGTGTCTACAGTACATCCAGATCCTGCTGAGACCCAAGCCATAACACCCAAGTGGAAAGGGATGGGGTAAGAGGAGGTTAGGAGGCCCACAGAAGAAGCACTGGCTGAGGTGCCCAGGGTTTTGAAAAACACTGAACAGCATCCTCCAGTGGAACCTCAAGTAACATCAAGTCATGACAGGTGAGTAGACTCTGGTACAGCATGCTTCGGTGGGCAGAGCAGGCCAGCAGAGACACAGTGTGTGAGCCTGCCACAATCTGGACCAGCCTTCCACTAAATGAGCCAAGACCTTCTTCCCCAGTAACCTGCTGCTGCAAAGCACTAAAACTGCAACTCATATCTTTTTTCTGCTTTATAATGTATTCTTTTTGGTTTGCATTTAGTTTGGGACATAAACCTAAATTCATCTGCTTGGCAAAATGCATCTATTTGCGTTACTGAGTGGTCACTGAAGGACTGCTGATCACTATTGGCAATCTGAAGAAAAAGTCTCTCTCAAAGGATGTGTTAAATATGTATAAAATTTTTGTCAATGGTACATTCCAGAAGCCTTCTAATGCATTCAGTGTAGAAAAGCTATGTTGAATTAATGTTCTTTCCCAGAATGCAACATTTTGCTGGTAATAGAAAATATTTTCCTTTGACATGTTTTCATAAATATTTTAAAACTCAAATTTAAAAACATGCATTAACAAAGGGTTATTCTTTTTCTTACAATGGTCACCAGCTGTTTCCATTCTTTTCTTCAACTTACTCTATGATTCTTAGAGTAATGAGTATATACAGCCAGTCTGTGTCACTGAATGAACAGGAGAAGGAAGGGAAAAACTTCCTGCAGGCTTGACTTGTGGTATATTTGAGCTCTTTCAGCACTAATGTGTACTCAAAAGACAGCCTTAGAATTTTTCCTGAATTATATGTCCCTGCTCCCCCACTGTTGATGATACCAAGTCTTTGACACATTTGAATACAACAGCAGGGCCTTCCCCTCCCCCCCCACCCCAGTATACTAGAAGTGCCATCTTTTTAAAATGTGTTATTTACATATACACTTACTTCATATTCTCCTTTAGGAGGCGTTAACTTGCAACTACATGCATCAAGTTTCACTCATTTACCTTCTACTGCCTGCTTTTTCTTTTAGGGGGGAGTCATTGCTTTAGCAATATATTAGCTTGTGGACTTTTGTTCCAATTGATATGAATAATTATCCTATTGCTTTCCAGGTTGTTAGTCCATTATTTTCTTCTACAGCATTGATCACTACTCCTAAGAAGAATACAGTTGTCAACATTTTTGTCCATGGAAGACACAATCTGCTGGCACGTGCCAACGCTTTGTAAGGATAGGGGTATGAGCATTCTTGAGGAATGTGGAGTTAGCCAAGTGCCTGAGCCTGTGAGGAATCCAGATCCATGATTGGGGTTTTGCAAAAGGGTCAGACCCAGACCCAGACCCAGGGAGTCAGAGTCATACATGTAATCTAAAAGTCATTTCTGTGTTCAGAGTCCTGGTCAGGAGCTGGGGAGTCCAGATGTACCACAGTATAGGCCAAAGTAAAGTATCAGGGGCTGGGGCTGGAGCAACATAGGAGCAGGGCTTGAGGCAAGAGCAGGACTAGGACTGTTCTGTTGCCAGATGGGAGAGGTTGAATGTCTGCAGCCCAAATGAAAGGCCTGGACTTGCACAGAAAAGCCACCTGGCTATGTATCCAATCAGTTTGGTGTTCACAGCTCGTGCTGTTCTGAGGCCAGATGGCCCTGCTTAAAGAGCAACCTGCAGTTCTAGCAATCTATCATGTAATGCCTTGTTCTGTGTCGTTTGCCATGTGTTTAATAACATCCTATGGACTCATACTTTAGATTGCCATGCCTTTCAGCTGCAGGTTACTTTTCTTGCAGTAGTAAATCCTTCCCCATAGCCAGAAATATTCATCTCTAAAGTTTTAACCTGGACTAGGTGCCTTTCTTTGCTTGCACACATTCTCATTGTATTGTCAAGGCCTAGGCTACTGGAAGACACAGCAATTCCTTTGGATGTGTTCCCTTTCCACCACATCTCAATGAGGTATAGTCTCTTATCAGTTGCTCTAAATTGTAAGATTGGCTCTTGGTTCTTCAACTTCAGATTGGGATAAGTTCTCATGGATTTTCATTATCCTTTTATGCTGTTTAAAAGCATATTACTTACAGGTTTTCATTTTATCTGTGGTACAGTACTCATTACATTCTGTAATACAGCTGGAGAAGTCAGATAGGGGAGACTAGCTGAAAACTAATTTAAAACATCAAGTGATTCAGAACCAGTTATAGGCAGAAAGAACTGGAACTGACTGACTATTTTCTGCAAGTAGAGTAAAAACGCATTCAAACCTTTTCCAATTGTCCTTTAGTTTCCAAAGCGCTTGGATTCTTGTAAGGCTTTTAAGATCTCCATTCTTCCATTCAAGATGCTTACTCCTAGTACCATCTGTTTGTTCAGGAATCATTTAGAGCCAAAGAGCCATTCAGTGCCTGAATGCCACTGTAGAGAATGCAACAGTTCCCCTAAACGTCTATGAAGGCCAACAGTATACATCAGGCTCTAACTTGCTACATTATACTGATCACTGAGTGAGATTCAATGTTAGATCTTAGTTACAGCATGGTACTCTCTCATTCTGTAATTGTGACCACCTGTCTCTTCCTGTAATTGTGAACTTGTAAAAGTTCTTGTTCCTGAAGAAGGCAACAACCAAGCACGGAAGTGATTCTTCCATGGAGTGATCGTAACAACAATACATTTATCTGGAGCAAGAACATGGAATTCAACTTTGGCAAAAGCTTAGAATGATCTTAACTTTCAACAGGTTTGTTACAAGTATCTCTATGAACAGAGTTGGTAAAGAAGCACACATTAGGCATATCTACAGGTAAAATTAATGCACCTGAATTTTCTTTGCAGAAAATTCACGTGTATTAACTTGCATCCTTGTATGTATGTGAACGTGTGCCTATCAGGAACAGTTCACTCCAGGGCTGTTCCTGCCCTGCTCTGCCCCCACTTCAGCATCCAGGGGGAGCTCCAGGCTTCCCCAGGTGCCAGCCTTAGGCTGGCAGGGGGCATGAGAGCTGGTCCTGATTGCCACATGGCTGGGAGAGCTGTCCTAGCAGCTGGGACTGTTGATTTCCATGTGGCTGGGACACAGCAGTCCTAGCTGCTGAGACAGCTCTCCCAGCCATGTGGGGATTGGGTCCAGCCAGCACAGCTCCCCTACCACATGGGGGGTTAGCCAGGCAGCAGTGAGTCCCCTGGTGCCTGGGCTGACCAAGAGTGAATTGCTTATGGTAAGTGTCTACACATGGGCTACTGCACAGTAGCTAATAAGCCATTAATCTAGTACCTGTATTTCCTTGTACTAGCAAATGGTGCATTAGCTAGTAAGTCCCTTGTATGCGTAGATTGGTGATACTGATGCGTAGATTGGCTGCAAAACTTAGAATGAGCCTTTCTTTAACTTGTTTTGAAGTATACTAGTTGCCTGTACATAAGGCCAAACATGCATAGTTACAACTCACAAATATTTTTTTCCCCAAACAGAGCTAAGTACCAGCCAGATTAACTTAGAGAATCCAGAGATTTGGATAAGAAGGCAGAATCTATATTTGGCATTTAGAAATTATGATAAATAATATTTAGGACCCAGATATAACCTGTGATTTGTCACCTTTACTCGCAAAAAGATCAGCCTTCTCAGCCTGGAATAGAAGGACACTCAGGATTCCTGTACATGAGAGCAGAGGGTGCTCTGTCTTACTGTAATTACAGCGTGTCAGAGCAGACTCGATTAATCAAGTCTGCTGCAGTGTGGTAATTACCACTCTCCAGCCAGCCTCCGCATCTCATGTATCAGCATCCCCGTGCTTCAAAATGGCAGCAGGACACTTTAACTAAAGCTTATTGAACGAGTTTTAGTTCAAATGCCCCCACCACCATTTTGAAGCATGGGGATGCTGATACACAAGATGCTGTGGTGCTTTAATTAGAGTGACTCCTGGAGCTGCTCCAATTAAAGCCCCCCGAGCACATGTAAAAGTGCTCTCAGTGCTCCTACTTCATATCCATAGTTATCAGCCAATCATAACTGATTGGAAAAGGTGCTAATGGCTACATCAGGGCTGTTCAGCTTCTAAGTAGTCAGGGGCTGCAGGCCATACAGGCAGCACCAGGGCAAGCCACGGATCCTCAGGATATGCAGCGCAGGGATGCCCCCTCTGTTGCTGCATCATGTGTGACAACAGGCACCCTTCTCCCACTGTTGTGCAGGGCCCTCCCACCACTGTGCTTCCCCTATTGCACCACGTAGGCACAACCCCTGCCCCTGCCCCTTCCCCCCTCAGCTCCCCAGGCCAGATGCCACACTGCCCAACCCCCTGGGGCAAGAAGTGGCAGCTAGAAGAAGGTGGGGAAGCTCACTTTTAGCCAAGAGGAGCTGGCTGATGAGGGCAGCGGCAGCTCAGTGAGAAACCAGGGACCACAATTTAACCCCTTGTGGGCTGCAAGCTGGACACCCCTGGACTACATAATATGATGAATGTTAGCTGAAAATTTAGCTGGTCAAATTCAAATAGACATTCAAAAAAATACATTCTTTAATTTACCTATATTTAGTTATTGCTGCCTATCTTCTGTAGTCAGATCAGAGTTTGAGGGTCTATAATTATATAAAAATGTTTTCACATAGGAATATGCTGTTTGTAGAAATGTTGATGTTCAGCACTGCAGAATATAATATCCTCTTCACTAAGAGTGACTTAAATGAAACCATGTCTTGGTTATTAAAAGAACAAAAAGCTGCAGAACTTTATTAAAATATTTTTCCACTCACATATAAAACCCAACTTATCAGACAGTACTGACCAATCAAAAATATCTACTTTTGGAAGATGTGGGGCATTTAAGTTAAAACAAAAAACAAAAAAAACCCTACTGGAGTAATGCTACTGGCATACTGAATAGAGGAATACAGAATGTAATGTCTACCTCCTTGTTATTGAACTACTGTGATATCATTCTGGCTACACTAAATATAATGTAGAAAAAAGATAAGAGATACTGTTTGTTCATCAGTTTGCATAATATATACAATTAATGTATACTTGTGGTTACATGCAGCAAAACACTTGACTGATTATGTAGCAAAATATTAGCAAACTAAGTTTCCAGTAAATTAAATTGCCTACTTCTATTTGTTATATGAGACTCTCAAAAATATAGTAAATCTGTCTTAGTAGATGATTTTTAACATTGTAGTAGCTTGTACTATGTCCTTTATGAACGTGGAATAAATTGGCTGTTGCTGTCTTGCTTGTATATTATGGGACTTTGAGCATTTCTTTTCCAAAATTCAAATTAAAAATTGATCTCCTTCTCTGTGCTAAGAGCTTACTCTTATGATATTCATCTTCACAGCTGCATGAAGCACAATAATTATACAGGAGGCATAATATGCAGTAATCCATGAGTACAGATTTCATTATCCCACTGAAGTCTATAAAAATATAGTCTTTTTAATAAGATAATTTTTTTCCTCGAACACAATTGTCTTAGCTTTGTATACATGCACACAAAAACAGGCATGTGTGAAGAGGAAACTCCACTAGCATACCTCAGTATGCTTTTCTATAATGTCAGGACATCACAAAACAGGCTGCTCAATTCCTCGCAACTGAAATTTTCTCTGTATAATTTACTTTCCATTTAGTTTTATGATCCTTTAATCCCTGGGGCTTTTGAACATGGTTTTGTCTACCTCAAGTTTTTTTTTAATGCTCTTGATTAAATAAATGCAATCCTTGAGAACTGCAACCCTCAGAGTCAGAACTGTTGAAAAAAGAAAATAAAATTTTTCTGAGTTAATGTGTCTGGCTAATGTGGATTAAATTAACGAGCTGACACAACCAATTTTTTATTCTACATCTTTTACTAGAGCCATATACCAATTAAGCATAAAAATGACTAAAAAAGGACAAAACAATTCTGACCTATTTCAAACAGATGTAGTGAGGAAGAATCCTCATAACAATAAAATAATTGTAGTTTGCCAAGACAGTATTTATTTTTGCCTTTTCTATGAACACATTTTGCTTTGCTTGCTGTGGAGGTTTCCTTTCAATAAAACGCCCCCTGTCCAACACAGAAAATGAAATATTAATGATGTATTTTCTCTGCTAGAAAACCTCTGGTGCACACTCTGTTGTCAAAAATAATATTGTAATTGGACATGAATAAGTTGTGTATACCCCTATAGGTAATTCTTTGGTGAGGGAGGAGTAATACTTACATTGCAGATAGCTACTAATACATTTTTAATACTACAGAAGGCTATGGTAAATGGATCAGACAAAATTTACACAGACATGTATTAAAGAGGATCAGTAGCATTTCAAAAAAATTATGAACATGATCAAAACATGTCAAGAGTAGAAAAGGAAGATGAAAAGCTTAAGATGAAGGTCATATTTTCTTTATTCATTTAAACTCTCTGCAATCACAACATGACAGTTTTATAAAAGAACAATATCAAAAGAGATGACTGAGATTTATAGTACTGGCAAATGATGAATCTATTCTTTAGGTCAGGATTTCTACTTTTTGTAGTACTGCTTACTTAGAGGCCTTTTTCACATTAACATATGGAAGGTTAGTTTTAGTGCTGATAGTGTTTGCCTGTTAATTCTAATAACACCTTCCAAACCACTGCATTGGGGGTTCTCTAGGGAACTCTTCTGCTCCCCATACAGCATTACTACCATGGACAAGGTGAGTCAAGAAGTCAGGGATATTGCCCTGTGAACTATGCAGTGAGGTTTGAAGTTGGGCAGGGAGCTATACCTGTGGGCCTGCAGGGAAGAGAGTCTATTCAGACTTAAATTTACAATTACACAGTCACTATTCAGAATCACACGTGGATTATATAGCACACCAGTTACTATGGGAAGTCTTTTCTGTTGACTTAGTATTCATGTTTAATATAGAAGTAATTGATAGATAATGGCCCATAATTCACAAGTGAGCCATTTTGTTACATCAGTTCAAGTACATCACATCAAGCCTTTACTATGCGTAGTCAAATGAGTTAGCAGAAAAGTCTCCACAAATAGCAAACCATCTGATTATAGAAACTAAAAGCAAGTTCAAGGACCCATGATTTGAATTACTACAATACCCCATTACACCTCCCAATGCTTGATTTCACTCATCATTTCACAGACCTATGGACAAAAACCTGTGTGTCAACATTTAACATGTTTCTCGAACCAAAGACAATTAGCCTTGAATTAACTACAAAAGAACTATTCATTGGGAAACTAGAGCAGAAGAAATACTGTGACAAGAATGTCAAACAGCTGACTTTATTGCCAGTGGCTTGAATGCTAGATTTCAAACAAAAAATGGTCTGAAACCACAAGGTAACTACTGTATCATGCACAAGGTCAGAGGTAATAAACACCTCAGATTGTCAGTCTGAGGCATACAGATAGTTAAATAAGACCAAAGTAGGACACTGTTTCAATTTTAGGACAAACAGGATGACTTCAACAGTGCTTCTATGCTGACTTAGGAAACACACCAGTCACTGACAATAAGAAGACACCATGAACTGCAAATACAGCTCCCAGGTGACAGATTCATTTCAGCTATTTCTGAGAGGACTACCCAAAACACTGACTGGAGAACAAATATCTTCATGATCAAAAAGGAATGAGATTTAGAAATTATTACGAGTAATTTTCCAGTAAAAGCCAGTACTTATCTGAAGGTTTGGGTGATCAGTCCTAGCCTCTATCCTCAGCACCTTCATCTGTGTGTATATTTCACTATTTGTGTGTGTGCAAGATACCAATGGAAACAGATAATGATCCCTTTTACATGGCAGGGATATTGACCTCCTGAAACACTGATCTATATCAGGTGACTGAGGCCAGGAAATAAAATTCAAGTTAGAACTCTATCCTCCAACATCCCAGCTTCCTTTGTGGTCTCTGCTACTCTTGCCTTGCAGGGAGGCGAGCTAGCACTTGTCCTACCCTTGGCTGCTCTGGCCAAGTGCCCAGTGGGCCCTCACTCCCAGGCTCTTCTAGAAGGAAGCAAAACCTCTCCCCAGCCTAGCTTCCTGCTTTCAGCCATCTGTTGGCTACAGGGAGGCAGCAGGAGGGTGGGGAGAGGGAAACATCTGCCCCCTCTCCATGAGCCCTGGCCCCCATGTCTACATGCCCAGGCACAGCCCCACACACTGAGCCAGGGAGATCCCAATGCCCCCATGCTCAGACACCACCCATGGACCCTGATTTTAGCTCCCACATATCACATTTCAGAGACAGACACCGTGTCACCCAGACCCTACCTCCTGAGCTGGAGCCGGTGTGGGCAGCTCACCTCTGGTAGGTCAGGATGACAGGGGGCAGAACGTTGGGACTTGGCATGCATGCAGACCACCCCATGACCCACAGCTCGGTTATTACTGGCAGGTACCTGGACCACATGCGCCTAGGGTGCTGCAAGGCTTTTTTTGGGCCACAGCTACAGGGTCCCAAAGTATTAAGGTGGGGAGGGAGGGGACACTAAACATCTAAGCTGGGAAAACAAGTAGATGTTCCTCTAAACTTCAGGAGTAAGTAGGGCGTAGTAGTAGTAGGTCAGGTAGAGGAAACTGGAAATTTCCAGGCTGGGGAGTAGGACATTGCCAGAATCATGGGATATCTGCTGGGAGCCCCTGAAAAGTTTGATGATGTGGTGGGTGGCTTGACTAGTGGAACCATGGTTACTCTGGAACAGAGGCCACACCCAGCTGCAGTGAGAGGGAGAGCCATGCATTGGGACCTGCAACTACACTCATCCATCACTCCTTCCATCCATCCACCCCCTCGCAGCCAGAACCTCACCCATCCACAGATTCCAAGACCCCATGGCACTACCACAGGCCATGAATGAACCCATACCATCCTCCTCTACTACCCAACCTTGGTCATGCAATGGGGATTACAGGGAGATGAGGAGAGGACAAAATCCAGCAGCAGCTCCACAAGCACACTGCTCAACAGATGCAGTAGCACGGCCACAACAGGGACTAGGTGCAGTGCTGTGTCAAGATTAAATGGAGAAAGATCCAGTTTAAACACATGCATGATGCCAACAAAAAGTCCAGGGCATGGAGGTAGACCACACTTTTCTATGAGGAACTGTCCTGCTTCCTTGCCAAGGACAGGAGCATTGAGACCCTGTACATCTATGGCGCCACTGGGGGACTGGAGTATCTTCAGCAAGGACCCCACTGGAGGAGAAGGCACAGGGAGGTCCCAGAATGTTGAGATGGCTGGGTTCCCAGAAACAGGTCTGCAGGGGCCACAAAACAAGAGGTCAGCTGCTGGGGTTGGCTCAGAAAAAGTCTACCCCATTGGTGCTAGTCCCTGCATCATCACAGGATGAAAGAGCCCAGTTGCACCCTAAGCTGGACCTGAGCTCCTTTGGGTATGGTTTAGAGCAGGGAGCCTGGGCGGGGTAGGGGGAAGCTCCAATGCCATAGAAATTGAGACTAAGGAACCTGGAGTGCAAGCCCCACAGCCTGGTCCTCACCCCACCAAACCATGGCTGAACAAGTGGGTCCCATGATTAGTCCCCAATACAACTGTCACAGGCATTCCATTCTCACTCCTCTGACATCCCACTCCCATTCTAGATGTACAGAACACCTCCCAGCCCTCTATCCACTCCTGCAGCACAATCCACAGGACCCATGGCCAGTCCTCCCCCAACTTATGCTGATGAGTCAGGAACTGATCAAGGACATCCTGCATCCTGGGATGGTCCATCCCCATTCCATATGGCTGTGATGGGGACCAAGGCACTGGGGAAACCAGAAAGCACCTGGGATAGAGAAGGGGGGAAACAAGGGTGAGTAGGGGAACCCTCAGCTGCTACAGGCTGTCCTTGTGGTCACAGCCTTCTTTCAGACCATTGTGGCTGAGAAGCCTAGAAGGGGAGGGGGGGTTTCAGGGATGGAGGGGTATGGGGGGCAAAGAGGGAGGGTGAAATTGCTCCATCCTGTCCACTCAATGCACAGGGACCCAGGCCATTAAATGGTCAAGAGGTTTCTCTCTTTCAGCACTGGGCAGACCAATCATCCCCTCCCCTTCCCTCCCCTCCTCCCTGTCTTGGACTGCAGCTGAGGCACCAAGTGCCTCACCTCCAGTCTTGGGCAGTTAGCAGACTATCTCCCATTCTATGGGAGCATAAATACACCTTATTCACATCTCCCTGTCCTTTCTTTCAGGGCCGTGCTCAAGTACTGGAGAAAGCTGAGTCTCTTCCTAGCCACTCAGTTGGCAGCATCACAGGCTCGGGTGGCAGAGAGGACACCTAGGTTGGGAACAGGAAGTAACATGCATAACCACTAAAGTTGCAGTACAGCAGGAATGAGGAAAAATCCTGCTTGCCAAACAACCCCTCTCCCTCCCTCCTAGATCAAGGAAGGCACAGGTCTGATGGTAAGAGTCCATTATCTCAGACAATACATTTCCTGCTGCCAGAGCGATTCCTGAGTTGTGCACCTGGAGAGGCTTACAAGTGGTACTCCAGCACTCCCTCTCCCTCCCCCCACACTTTATGATTCAACCCCTGAGGAAGGTCCATGCGTGCCAGGTGACTTTGAGTTGCATGGTCACTGTATTGACCTCTCAAGGCAACACCAACCCCCCTCCTGTAATCATGGCCCTATCCCAGTCCCGGCACCTGAAATCAAAGCAACTCTCACCCACACCCCCTCCTAGTATATTCAAAGTGGAAGAACAGTGCTGGAATGCTACGAGTTTTGCACTTCAGGACTCTTCTTAGGCAGGTGGAGTCTGGGGAACTTTCCCTGGGGCCAGGTCATGGATTTTACATTGTGTCAATAGTAGTGGTGATTTTGAATCCATCCACTGGTGTCAACTCATCATAGCAGAGCCACAGATAGCACGTGAAGTAGATTCTCACACTCAGTGGCAACCTGGGCTTCCCTGATGCACAAATGCAGCTGGCTCCCCTCCAGGTGTTGAATACCTCCCAGGGGACCATCACCTGCATCAGAAGCAGGGCATATTGGCTGGTGTTCCCCTGGGAGTAGTAGTAAAGATCATCCATCCAGACCTAGACAACTCACCATGGAACATGTGAGGAGCAAAGTACTGCTCTTGCTTGGGCACAGTGCCAAAACCTCTCCTATAAGGGAAGAGTGGAGATGGCAGTGTAAGAGCTCTGTTGGCATTCCCCAAAAGGGTCAGTCTGCCTCCTCCAGGGATGGTCTGAGTCTCTGTGGGACCCTGGGTCCCTGGCTCCTCTGATGGAGTAGAGCTGGTGCCCACCACAGTGCCTGGAGAGGGATCCAGCCCCTCCTACCCTGACAACCCTGGTGGTTGTCAAAACCCTACAGGATAAGACATAAATAGCCCTTGTGGCTGTTGAATGCCTGGGCACCTCTGGGTGGGCAGAGGATGTGGATGGGCAGATGCAAGGGATGGACAGGACAGAGGATGTAGGTGCCATCCATGGCCTTGACACAATTGGGGAAGCCCATGTGGGGGAAGCTGGTTACCACCTCCTGAAGGTTGACAAGGCAGATGAAGTGGTTGGCTAGGATGTTCTGGATGACAAGGCACACCTCCTGGATGGCCACTCCAGCTGTGGACTTGCCCACACCAAACTGGTTGGTGACGCAATGAAGACTGCTGGAGGTGGTCAGCTTCATGATGGCAATGGCCACCCAATTCTCCGGAGTCAGGGGTAGCCATATGCTGACATCCTAGCCTGTCATGTGGGTGGGTCAGCTGAGCAATGATGTCCATGAAGGTGGCTCAGTGCATATAGAAGGTCTGGACCTACTGTTCATTGTTCCAGGTGTCCAGGACAATCTACTTCCACCAGTTACTGCTGGTGGTATGGGTCCAGAACCAGTGCTTAATGTTCTGGAGGCTGTGCCAGAGCACCCTGGCATCCATAGTGTCCTGGGTGGCATCATCATCAGCCTCATGAAAGTAGGCCCAGTCCAGGATGCTTGGCAGGCATAAGGTGTGGTAGGTGGCCCAACACAGGACATCTGGTTTCTTGATTAGGGGCATGAGGCTGTGTCCCATGGTGACCAGCTACCCCATCCATGTGGGTGTATATCATATCTTGCACCCTCTAGTGAAAGTCACACAGGGCAACAAGCAGGACACACTGCATCTCCTGGGCTCCTGTGCTTGGGCTTGGGCAGCAGGTTGCCACAGAGTGCAGGCAAACCAGGACAGAGTCACATGCAACTCATGACAGAGTGTGATCATGCTGGAGGTTTTCTGGAAGACTAGGTGTGGAGGGTGGAGGGTCCACAGTACACAGTAATGTGGCAGGGGATTGTGGGCATGCTTACCCATGCTCAGCAGCCAATCAGGGGTGGCTTGGGCACTCAGCTGTTCTTGGCAGTCTCCAGCAGCCCAGGTGACCCTGCAGGACATGCAGGAAAGCATGCAGGAGTGCCTCCTATCTGCAGACCTTAGATGGTGCAGGCAACCTGCATGCCAAAAGGTGAATGTGTTTATTCTTTGCTATTGATCTAAATCAGGCCACTTACAGAAAACTGCATAACTTAGATTAATTCCTCCTTGGGCTTTTTGAATGTCTGTAGATAGCCTAAGCCCCACCTTTATTAAAGAAAGCATTTAAGTAAGAGAAGAGAAGTGTATTCATAATATGAAAAATGTCTGAGAGAGCCAGATTGCGTAGCCTACATGAAATTCTTGTCCCTTCACAACTGTAACTTTTGGTATGCTTTCCATTTATTTGTACAAGGACCATGTCCTGACAGAAAACTTCTAACAGTTGAAGGATATGTCAGTGGAAATAAATAATCAGAAGTTCATAATCTATATATGACAGGTAGCTTTAAAAAGACAAAAATTCTCTTAAGCATGAATACATTTCCTCGAGTCACAATTTTTTGCCTGGGAGTTTTGTTCTGAAAGCAAAATAAGACTGCCAAACAATATTTCAGTAGCAGTACAAGAGAATAAAAAGCATTAGTGATGAATTTGGGTTTAGAGTTATGTTCACCTTCAAACCAAATTTCCTAGTCAAAATGAGGACGGGGGTGGGAGAGAATCTAAATGTTATCATTTCTTGCTTAAACTTAAAATCTTTACTTCGCATTCTACAACAAATTTAAGCCTAATAAAATGAGTTCTAACAGTTACAATATTATTAGCACCATGCTTGAGATTAAAGGCTTTATTAGGCCCGGAGCACAAAATTCATTAATGGTTGCAATGATGAAAGCTCTGAAGGCTTTCAGAAAAATATTTTTTCTGTACACCAGCAGGAGTAAGAAATAAACCTCATAAGGAGTCATGGACTCTTGAACTTTGCGATACACTAGTTACACAATATACAATCTAATTGTTATAAATCATCAAGCCCCAAAGAGCCTTAAGGTAGTTACGTGTAACATCCCAAAATATATTTACTAGTGGAAAAAAATTATAGTGGAAGGTTTAGAGATTAGGTTTTAATACTTACCTAAACTTGTTGATTCTACCAAATCACATTGGCAATCTCAAAATAACAGGGTTTCTTACATTACTTTAGTATTTCCAGTTGTAGTTTTTACTGGAACTCTAATGTGCAACAATAAAGGGTAATTGTGTAGCACTGGGGGGATTTTGTGCAGTGCCTATTTCAGTTGAAGAAGTTTATAAATGAAGAAGTTTATGTCTCTAAAGGCAACTGAAAAAAATGAGGTAAAATTACTCAATTTCTGTCTCAATTAATAAACCTCAAGCTTTTCTTAATATTAGATCTCTCCTTCAGAAGATGGAGATATTTTAAACCACTAAGAAGGTAATGGATTTTAGTTTTCTGAATGGGTAAGAGAAGCCAATTCACAACGGGGTGACCACCTGTCCTTAATTGGGTGGGACAGTCCTGGAATGGGACATCAAGTCCTGGTCCCAGGCTGTATGCTGCATTTATCCCAGATTTACAGTATCCTTCAGGGATCTGGGTTTGGAAGGTGTCTGGTCTCCCTTTGCAGGCTGGTTTCCCCTTGCAGGCTGCAGGAGCAGGATGTAAGGGGTGCCACGTGCATGTGCATGCCCACACACATGCACGTGGCCAGGACTACAGCCAGGCAACTTGGAGATCATTTCTCTGCAGGTAAGTCTATGGCGGGGAGGGGAGTTGGCAGATTGAGGTCCCCACAGTGAAGGTGGGAGCGCAGCAGGGGCTGAGGGTGCTGCCAAGCCAGGGCGGTGCATGGGGCTGGGGCAGGGAATGGGTTGGAGCCACAGGTGGCTTGTCCAAGGGGTGAGGGAAGGGTCCCTGCCAGTGTGTGCACTCCGGGGGGGGCACAAGCTCCCTAGATTTGTGTGCAGGACAGGGGCAGATACAGCGTGCCTGGTGTGGCCTTGGGGCTTCCTACTCTGCTGCCCTCCCCTGGGACCGCTGTGCTGACCACATCACCATGGCAAGGTGCACGCTGCCCACCTGGCAGCAGCAGGGGTGGCGGTAGTGAAGAGTGCTGCCAGGTGGGTAGGCAGCCAGCATGGGGCACCCAGAGGAAAGGAAGCAGGGCAGGGAGCCCTGTGCGTACAAGCCACATCTGCTTGGCTTGGCTTGGCTTGGCTCTGCTCTGGCTGTGCCCCTGGCAATGCATGCGTCCCACCTTTCCATTTTGAAAAGCTGGTTATCCTAATTTGCCACCTGAATTCCTCTGTGGACTCACTGAAACAGAGATCTTATTAAAGAAAAAAAAGTACAAACAATGAACATACTCCCTGTACATTTAAATGCTTTTCTTACTCCTAGGGTAGATGGATATGGCACGGTAAAACATTCTTCAGCTAAACGATACAATAGCAGAATACAAATTACAAAATTTTGGGCACATTTTTGTCTAAAACTCCCATGTCATAACTTGGTAAATTTGTTCTTTATGTTAACATTGTAAGGCTTTAAATAGATTAAATCTGTCCTCCTGCTGTGTATTCTGCCTCCTGGGCTCACTGGGAGCAGACAGCTTTCACAGGGCCTCAAGCCTGCATCCAATACTTACTACTGCCTTCTATTATCATCCTTTTAAGTAAAAAAAAGCTATTAAAATTAAGGGTTAGAAAATAATTTTTGTTTTTAAAATAATATTTCAGAAAATCTTGTGTACTTCCTCTTCTATGATTATACGAATGGAGTAATTACATTTCCCCAGTATAGTTGCCTCCTTGGCTTCAAAAGTGGAGTATTGTTTGTAGAATTTTAACCAATAAGTTATTGGCATAACAAGATATCACATGAGATAGACACTGTTGAACTCTGTTACTGTATGTAAATCACAGTCTTATACTTGTCATTCAAGTAGCCCCACTTCTCATGGTTTTTACTCTGATTTTAATTATACTTGTAAACCTGGCAACGTCTTCTGTCTGATTTTAAATTTAGCTTGCCCATTCAGCAGCTATCAGTCTTACCAGCTCTGCTTATTACCATTAAAGGTTTCATGTTGGTTTGAGACAAATAATGCAAGATAAATCATTTTGTGCAGCACAAGTACTCAATTCCATTTGAAAAATGAGATATTTTCTGTGTCTAGCTATATATAATTTCATAAAATCTATTCCTTATCTATTGCATCTTATGCAAAAAGAACCTTGTTAAAGAACCTTGCAAGCTTAAATATAAACTGAAGCATTGTGTCCCTAACCAGCAACAGATGCATCTAATTGACACCTTCACAAATTTACCTCTAGACTTACCCTTTCATTTGGTGGTTTGGCATTTATTCTGTGCATCAAAAGAAAAACACGACTAATGCAGCAAACAGAATAGTTTGACTATATAGGCTAACTTCCCCAAAATTTCAAGGCAGTAGCCATCTAGAGGCATTTTACACATATGCTCTGGGGTGATGGGGTGTGCTTTAATTAGAATGGTTCTGAGAACTGTTCTAATTGAAATGCCTAAAGCGTCTCATGTATTAGCGTCTCTGCACTGAAAAATGTTGGTGAGGGTGCTTTAACTAAAGCTCATCAAACTTTAGTTAAAGTGTTCCCACTGCCATTTTTCAGCATGGGGACACTGATACATGAGTCACTCAAGTCTGTTGGAGCTCAGTAATTACCATGCTCTGTAATTACAGTGGGCCAGAGCAGCTTCACTGCATGTGTATAGGCACCCTAAGGTTTTATTGTATGGTCATCTCTGCCTGGAATTTGCATATGAAATAGGTGAAAATATCTCCAGCTTTAGATTTAAAAAGCTAGTACTACCTTTCTACCTTATGCCATCTTAAAAAAATGAAGAAAAAGAATTAAAGATTTAAGCAGAATTTATTGGTAATTATAATTTGTTATGGTAATTCTTCATCTCTTTCTGTCAGTGATTACCTTTTAAAATAAGATTTTCCATTAATTCTACATGTTTATTAAACATTTATACCAAAAAATACTTCTTTATGTTCCTTAATGATATTATACCTATGATTTCATTGGCTCTATTTGTGAGAGAAAGGAAAAGAGAAATGTTTTATCATTTCATTAGAACTGCTACCTTCTGGTTGTAGAGGACTAGACAGTATCTGTTTAGATTCTACCTCTTTCCGTTAATCAGCTAGAAAGATCACTCTTTGTAGAGAGGTCAGTTTGAAGTTAACCTGAAAGCTCAAAGTAGCACACCAGGAACTTATAAAAGTATTTCCTTCTGCACAATTGATACAAAATAGGATAACTAGCTTCTCTTTTAACATCTGGACTGTAACGATTTCAGTGGCAGAACCAGGAGTGAAAAAAATAGTTATTTCTCATTAAAATCAGCTTTGAAATTTGATATTAGATACAAGAGAACAAGTTCACTATTGGTGGGTGTGAATGAGCTTTTAGAAATAAAGATGTGAGCAGGTAAAGCATGATTAACTCACATCAGTCCACTGCCAATTTACCTATTTTCATTGAGCAGCCTCTACAGGGGGAGTAAATGAAAAGGCAAGTTGTGGCCAACTTACACATAGACATGCTAAGATGCACCTCAGCTTTGTTAATAAATATAGAGAAGTATATAAAAGGTAAGGATTGTATCTTTATTGTCTCATGAATGAATTCATTAAAAACAGGTTCAGCTCATAATGTAAAAGACGGCATCCTGAAAAGCTGGTCTATTTTGGGCTAGCCATCTATGTGTCTAAGATCCATTTGTCAGCTGGTAAATAGAGATATCACAGTTATGGCTTTATAGTACAAGTGTAAAGCTATTCTGGTTGCTGTGATTAGTATATATTGGCCAAAGGTTACTATGTAGGAGGAACAGCAGAGGCCTGATCTGCTGTGAGCCTTACGAATGCTATGGGCAAAATAAAGGAGAGATATTTATGTTCCAGGGGTATAATATTACTATCATTCTAAATTTAGCATTTTACATGCACTTTGTGCCACTGCAAGCAGCCACAAATGGTGCAAGATGAATTCAATCAGCTTGAATTATAACTGTAGGATGTTTATACAAAACATTAGAAATTAAAAATCTATGGAGACCCCAAATGGACCTTGGTT
Source organism: Crocodylus porosus (assembly GCF_001723895.1). Classification (NCBI taxonomy): domain Eukaryota; kingdom Metazoa; phylum Chordata; order Crocodylia; family Crocodylidae; genus Crocodylus; species Crocodylus porosus. The sequence continues at coordinate 87,517,650 of NW_017728931.1, read as the reverse complement.
AACTGGACACAACGCCACTGAAATTCATAGGAGCTAAAGTTGCTCTGCACCCCAGAAGCTAGGATCATTAAAAGAGTTTCAGCCTGAAAATTTTGGCCAAGACGGATAAGATTTTGTATGAATGATTATTTATTTAAGGAAACTTCACAAGGGAAAATTGAAGTACAGACACGACTAGGGAGACACATGGGAACAATTAATAAAAAGAGAAAGCCCTGGCTTGATATCTGGTTAAGAGTACTAATGCCTCAAATTTGGACATTTTAGTGAAGTCAATGTTAAAAGAGTTAGAGAGGAAGGAAGAGAAACAGATGATTTATTCATTATGTCATAAAAGTCATTTCAAAAGGTGTAGCTTTTAAGCTACAAGCAATGGATTTTTTATTCCATATTGTATTGAGATTTTGAATTATGCAAAGAGGTAGCTGTGATCAATCAAGTATTATTTTTATCAAGACATACCCAAATCAATATCAGAGACTAGAAAACTCATAGGGAAAAACACAGGAAAAACAACCACAACTTGCAGGCACTGTGATGATGGATATATCCAGCAAATCAGCAATCAATAATTGATATTTTTTTTCCTTTGGCTTACTCCAGGAAGAAACATAGATCACAAGGAAGGCACTATTCACTAAAGGGCAAACTTCCAAGCCCAGTGCTCCCAACTGAGTAAATTAGTCGCATACACATTTTTTCAAAACAGAATCATTCCACAAGTTTTGATATATTTCTTGTATTCTAATACAGAGAATGCTATGGTTGCTGGTAAAACTCCACTCTTAATAAAGAGGTTAATAATGAATGCATTGTAATAATCGTTTGAGCTGGATACTGGAAGAGTGGGTTTTAAAAGGGGGAGGAAGGGACAGGAATCTCTCTCAGGAACCCACAATGGGCCCATATTCTTTGCCAGGGGTGGGCAATGTTTTTTGGCCAGAGAACCACAATGTCTACCCTGTAAGGTGCTGGAGGGGGGAAAGAAGAGGGGCATATGGCAGCATACACTACATATTTAATACAGTTAATAATCATAAATGTTGCTTTTTTTTTTTTTTTTTTTTTTTTAACAGTAAATACCAGGTTTTCTAAAAAAACCCCTAAACCTGGTGACAATAAATAAAGCTTCATGTACTGCCGTTGTACTTGTGAATATTTTTTCTTATTAAACATGTGATGTGGGGGAAAAGAAGAGAGGAGAAGGGAGCAGCAGGCACCAGGGGGGTCACCGTGGGCAGGCTGGCCTGGCCACGCCCTTGGGAAGGCTGTAGTTGGACAACAGCAGGGGTCAGGTGAGGAGTGGGCTGCCCCAGGGCTCTGCAGACTCAGGCCACAGCAGGGGGCAGGGGGAGGGGCAAGTTGCACTGGAGGAGGGGCCCAGCCAGCCCACGCAGCTCCATGGGGATGGGGTGCAGCCACCCTGCCCGCGAAGGGACACTGCCTGGCTGGGGCAGGACACCGGGCTCAGGGGTCTCTCTGCCTGGCTTCTGTGCAAGCCAAGTACAGTGCAAGTGGGAGCCACAGCCACAGGCTGTTCTCTCAGGCTCTGAGAACAGCCACCGCTCAGGGCCGAGCTGGCCAGGAGCCTGCAGCACAGCAGCTGTGTGTAGTGCAAGGCTGGGTCCCGGGTAGGCTGGAGCAGCCACTGTGGCTGTTCCTAGTGTCCAGGGGGCTCCTGTGGCCAGGTCCTTACACTGGAGATGGCTCTGCCCTGCTTGCACTGTGCCCAGCATGCAGGGAGGCCAATCCCAGAGAGGGAAGCCCCCTGAGGCCTGGCGTTCTGCCCAAGCCAAGCAGCAACTCCACATACACAGGGTGGATTATTCTGTAACCTTCAGAGTGTCTCATGTAAAATGCTTTTAGCATTGAAAGACCTGCTTCAGCATGACACCTCCCAACAGTATTCTTATAGGGAATCTAACCCATGTGGAGTTGCGCATGTTTGGCCAGGTCCCACCATGGGTGCCAATGGGCACCCCCACCTACCTGCCCACCAAAGCTCGAGCCCACAGAGCCCCAGGGCAACCCCCACTTCCTTCCCAGCCCCTGCTTTACTAATGCCTGAACCTAGGGCTCTGCCACCTGCTGGAAGCCTCCATGCCAGTGAGCCTGTGCATTGCCTGCCCAAGCCCTGTCCACCCACAGCTCCTTCCAGTGGCCAGCCAGGCTGGAGGGCTCAGCCTTGGAGCAAGGGATGGAGGCAGTGGAACACACAGGCTTTGCTCCAGTGTCTGCCATGGTGGTGGGACTTGGGCTGCATGGGAAAGCCCAGAGCAGCAACTTAAAAAAAAAATTTAAACAATTTTCTTGCATGCCTTCTGGCATGCTGGGAAAAATGTCTCTACATGCCACTAATGGCATGCGTGCTGGGGGTTGTCGACCACTGTTCTATGCCATGAAGAATGTCAGCAGCCATGTAGTTTCTTCAAATCCTATTCGCTTCCCTCCTAACCTTCATTTAGGTGACATTGGGTGCTTTAAAACAACGGAGCTGGGACAGATAATTCCTCTCTGCCCTATATCTTAGTTTCACGGACCCAGGAGTGAAATAGTTCAAAAAAAGGTGCTCTCAAAAATCCTTTTTATTCTATTGCTAGTTCCGTTTTTAAAATTAAATATACATTTTTTTCCTATAGGGAACCAAACCAACAATGGGCAAATTGTCCTAGTCATTTGGGTAAACTATATCCACACTACTAGAGTACTCAAAACAGCTCAGGACAAGAAGTAGGTAAGAAGCAGTTTTCTTTTGCACAAAAAATTAGGATTCAAAATATTTCCCTCCAATTTCATAGAATCATAGAATAATAGAGTCATAAAAAACTATGGTTAGAAGGGACCTCAGGAGGTAGTCTAGTCCAACCCCCTGCTGAAAGCAGGACCATCCTCAACCAGATCATCTCAGTCAAGGTTTTGTTTAGCCACGTCGTGAAAACCTCAAAGGATGGAGATTCCACAAACTGTCTGGGTAACCTGTTCCAGTGTTTCATTACCCTCCTAATGAGAAAATTCTTCCTAATATCTAACTTAAACTTCCCTTGTTGCAATTTGAGACCATTGCTCCTTGTTCTGTCATGTGCCACCACTGAGTACAGTCTAGCTATATCCTCTTTTGAACCCCACTTCAGGTAGTTAAGGCTGCCATTAAATCATGTCTCAGTCTTCTCTCTCTGAACTAAATAAACCCAGTTTGCTTAGCCTCTCTTTGTAAGTCATGGGCTCCTGGCCCCTTACCATTTTTGCTGCCCTCTACTGGACTCTCTTCAATTTGTCCACATCCTTTCTGTAATGGGGGGCCCAAAACTGGACACAGAACTTCAGATGTGGCCTCACTAGTGATGAATAGAGGGGAATCATGAGCTCTTGGTCCAGCTACGAGAGTGCCTGGAGAAGGACGGCAGAAAAATAAAATGGTCTGGACCCCGTTGGAAGAAAGGCCGTATAATAAATGTGCTTTTTCGAGAGTACGTTGCCTTATTGAGGGAGCTAACTGACACTAGGGCCCAGCTCATGGCAGCAACCAGAGCTGTGACACAAAAATTGGCCGAGCGGCCATTACAAGATGGCGCCGACCAAAAACTGTCAGCACGCCAAAACCAGTGCTGACGTCACGACGCCCAGCTCCACCCATCCCGAGCCCGCCTTCCGGAAAAACGCCGTCTATGGTTCCGTCCACTGAGAACCGGCCTCCCGCAACAGCGCCACCTGCTGTACGCAAGCCACCACCCCCGTACATCAGCCAGCGCCACCAGGAGGACGTACGGGAGAATTACACCCAAACGGATAACGAAAACTGCAACAAAGTAACAAGCAAGAGAGTGGGAACAGAAACAACTGAAACAACAAGCAAAAATAAAACTAACAACGTAACCATAAGAAAATCAAGAGTGAGCACGAATACTATTGGAACCGACACGAATGATGTAACAACAAGAAGCTTAACAATTAAGACAAGTACCATCAGGACAAACACAAGCAACGGATTAATAGAAATGACTAAACCAGTAACCAAGAAGAATTATGCAAACAAAACCATAAATGCTGATGAAACTGAAAATGAATTCATAAGAGTAACATGAAATAAACCAAGCCAACAGGACAACATTTACACCGAAGAGTTAGTATCTGCTTTTCCCATTGCAGTCCAAAAATGGGTGACTGATCCTTAGGGTCAGACAAGACAGACAACCACGACGCAAAACAGAACACACTCCGAGATGAACGAACTGAGGAAGGAAACCGGCATAAGAAACGATGAAACACCGATTGCCTGGTTGGGGCGTCTAGTAGCAGAGGCAGGGAGTGAGACAATCAACCAAGACGAAGCCTTGCAGCTCGTGCGCAATTCAGCTTGGAGCCGAGCGAAAGTAGTGGACCTGGTGCCAGTGCTGGCCAATTATTATTGGCCAATACCCATTCCCGCTCTGGTTACTGAGGCACTTCAGAGAAAGATCCACACGTGGCATGAGGGACATGCAGGCCGTACGAGTGCTACTGCGCTGGTGTATACAGTTATGGGAGCCTCGTACGCCATGTGGAACCCAGCCCACCAAGCTCTAAATTTGACACCTGCTCAGGTGAAGGGGGCATGGCCTCACAGATATGTATTATCATCTGGAGATGTGCCCTGTCTGCAAGAAGCGGTTGACGCAGCCACGGAAATATACGGAGGAAGTCAAAGTATAACAGCAAGACTCTTACTAAGTACATCGGTAAACGGACCCGTAATCCATACCCTGGGTCAACTTGATCAGCTGAGGGGGGCGATGGAAAGATCGAAGCCCCACAAGAGTGTACATTCTGTGGAGGAAAGGGAACGGGAGTCAAAATGTGCCTACTCAGTGGAAAACCCTGTCAACCACTCAAGAGGGGGTGACAGAAGGGAATATCCCCGAAAGCAACCCCGAGTTTCACCCACGACTCCGAAAAAATATTATACCTGAACCTCTTCACCTCCACAGCAAAGAGCCCAAGCAAGTTATTCACCGCCGCAGAGAACCCCTCTAGAAAGAGCCATGTTTGGGTTCCTTCTAGAGAAGTTGGGCCTAAGTAAGGAACAACTGAGAGCCCTAAAAGACGAAGGACAGCGAGCTCTTGCCAGAGCTTTAGGGTTTATTGAGAAGACAAAGCCAAAAAACGAGTGATCGCCATTGGCGTAAGTCCGGCAATTGATGGCTTGACCGACTCAAAAAGGCGACAAACGGACTCAAAAATAGAAGTAACACAAAACGAACATAAGCGAGACGAATCTAAACTGAACTCAAATGAGGAAACGATTAACGAACTGAAACGAAGCGAACTTAAACGTGATGAAGCAAAACTAAGCGGACAAACCGAACTGAAACGGCGTAACCCCGAATGAAACGAACCAAAACGTAACGAATCTACACGAAGCGAAACTCAACTAAGCAAATCCAAATGACGAAATGAAAAAGCTGAAGTAAAGTGAAGAACACAAACCGAACTTAAAGAAACCGTGATAACTGAACCAAAACGTAACAAAACGAAACAAAGTCTGAAGCGTAACGAAACCACACGAAACGAATCGAAACAAAACCAAGAAGACCCAAGCATATCGAACATGAAACTTACCGTAACAGAAACTGTTTTGACTGAAGGAGTGCAGGAGGAAGTCAGAGTTAGGAAAATGAATTACTCAGAACCGGATGCTACCATAGCAGAAAACAACGTGAAGATGTTCAATAGCGACCAAAGACCATATGCTTGGATTGAGATTCAAGTTCCCAACGACCAAACGAATACAACTTACGCAAAGTTCCTCCTGGACACGGGAGCCCAAGTAAATGTCATAAAGTCATCTATACCCCATGTAAAGACAAAGAAAATGATGATGGTACAGGGGCTAAATGCCGTAACAGCGACGTGCAGGGTAAAATTCCTAGTAAAAGGCTACGATAAACGTCTCGATGCAGTCTTAGGGAATGTCAACATCCTAGGGGTGCCAGGAATTCGGGCACTAAATTTAAAACAGAAAGTGATCGAGGCCTTACCGATCTCTACGATACCCAGTGAAGAGAGACACAGACAGACCTTGCAGATCATGTCGATGTGGAGATACACTCCAATACCGACTAAGCCGCAACTTCTTGACGCTCTAAGTAGTTTGTTGGAAGGGCTAGAGAAGGAAGGATCAATAACCCCAATTTATGCAAGCACCCGTCTATCACCGGGATGGGGTATTCCAAAGCCAGGACGACCCAACGAAGTAAGATTAGTAGTCAACTATAGAGAAACAAACAGGAGATGCCAAACTCTAGCTCAAGCGACACCATGCACCTTAGTACAGATGATACAAGAGATGGCAGAATACCAGTCAGAACCCTGGAAAGGCACTACGATCGACTTAAAAGATATGTTTTTCTCTATCCCTATAAATGATGAGGACGGAATACTGAACATGTGCATAAATGGAAGAATCTTTCGATGGAATGTCTGCCCACAGGGGTATTGCAATGCTCCAGCATTGGCAACGGGCGCGATGAATGATAGCATAGAAAATTTCAAGAAGTCCAATCTTGAAAGCCGAGCAGTTCAGATTTGGAGCTACATAGATGATATAGCGGTGATGGGTAGAGGAGAAACAGTAATCAAGAAAGTTACCGAAGATCTAATAGAACATCTATCTAAAGACGGCTGGAAAATAAACAAAAAGAAGTCGCATTTAGAGCCATCAGAGAAAATTTCCTTTTTGGGAACCGTAGTGACACGGAGCAACTCATAACGATACTGAAGTAAACATCTGGGAGAACAAAGCTCCAGTGACAAGAGCCGATTTCCAGTCACTGCTGGGATGGTTAAACTGGTTCCGAAATTACATTGGACCAGGGCACCTATCTATATTAGCTCAGATCCAATGCCAGATACGTGAGAAAACTCGAAAGAAAACACCGTGGAGTGAAAGAGATGCAAAAAATCTAAAAGGACTCCTAGATACAGTGAAGAACACCTCACTGAGCGCTATCAATATAACATCTGTTCTAATAATCACGGTAGGATTTACAGACGAACATCTCTTTGCAACAGTAAAGAATGAAAAGGGAGAGTTAGTATATTTGATTCACCGAACTTTGAAAACAAACCAACACCGTTATGGCACGATAGCGAAAACATTATTGGCAGCTCAACTAGTTGAGTTCCTATCTATCGGAAAAGGGAGATTAAAAGCAACAGGAGCTACTTTACTGCCTAAGTTAATGCACGACCGACCAGATCCCACATTCCAGGGAGAACCGTCAACCTGGAGCGCGATGGTGCTAAACCACATTTACCACTGGCATGACTGGAGACATGAAGATACCACCTATCCCAGCTAGTAAGAAAAGCCCCAGAATCATTCTATACGGAACCACCAAACCTGCATGGATGGCCTCCGATGGAACCACCCGAGGCGAAGGCAAATATGGATTCTATTGCGAACCATGCAGTGAGGCTGTAATCTGCGAAGGAGACATTTCAGCACAAAAGACTGAGCTACTGGGATTTAAAAAGGTTGTAAAGCACTGTCTAGCTAACCATAATGGAACTCTGCCAATTCCCGTAATAGCTGTAGATTCTATGTATATATATAAAATTATCACGGGTACCGCATCTCCCAATGGGCATATAGAAATATGGGATAAGATATACCATCTGCTTTTGGAATTTACAACTCTACCACTGATAAAACATACTAGATCTCATTGTACTGACACTGATCCAGTACACGAATACATTGACCGACTGCTGCACGAATCAAGCAACGTAGGACGTGTATATACAGTTCAAGATAAGGAAAGTGAAATACAAATCGATCCCTACCTCAAGTGGTTACATGAGAATTGGGGCCACCCAAGCTCCAAGAAGTGTTATCGGAAATGGAGCCACGGAAGTAAAAGGGCTGGAAAACACCGGGAGTGGAAGAAAATCATTCAAGCATGTGAAGCCTGTGCGAGAGAAAAATGCAATCAAACGCCAAAAGCGTTTTTGGTAAAGAGAAATTTGAGCCAGGAAAAACGTGGCAAATAGATTTCTTGGGCCCACTACCCGGAGCAGCCGTTCCAAATAAAGGCTTAATCATTGTAGATTTAGGCACTAGACAAGTTGCGGTAGTGCCATTGAGAAAAACGCATGCCACTGCGGTAATAACGGCGCTAACTGGAATATTTGCTATGTGGCAGACGCCACAAACCATCCAATCAGATGGAGGACCTCCATTTACCTCCACAGCGATCGAAAAATTTGCAGACCTAAACAACATCAGATGGCATCGCCATATCCCTTACCACCTGCAGTCAAACAGAGTAGTCGAAAGGGCAGTAGGTCTATTTAAAGAAACACTTCGCCTGAAAGGAAATGGATCCTACAAAGGATGGACGCGGATTTACAACGAAGTATTAATAAACTTAAATGAAGGAAAAGAATTGTGGACAAACAGAAAACCAATCCCCATTGAACCATGGGAAAAAAAATTTAAAGAAAACGAGCTCGTATGGATAACATTTCCAGATCCAAAGAATAAACACCCTAAGATCTTAAAAGGAATAGTACAAGAAGCCAAAGAGTATCCAAGTACTTACCTAATAGAACTTGAAGACAGCGGAAAGAAAGTGTTGGCCCATCACAATTGGCTAACCAGAAGGGCAGTCACTAATAGCGCAGATTAGGCCCGTAGTATTGGGTGTATATAGTTCCTCTTGAAAGAACCTGTTCTGTTGGTTTGTTTATTATTGTTTCAGATTCGTGACCGTTTGCAACCCGCATATTTCATCGGAGATGAGATCACCAGACACCATCAGAACTGACGGACACCATGGCGACCAAACCCAAGGATTTTGGACTAATTATTGTATAGTGTATATATTTCGGATTTGTCATTGTAAAATTGTCAGCAGAACCAGTTACCGAATTTGACCACTCATCGAATTCAGTTCTTTATCTATTATCCCTCTGGGCGAATGCCACAGGGGATGAAACAGGCCAGGGACTAACGGCATGTCTTAAGATTCCCATGTCCGTGGAAGATTCTGTTCTTACCCCGTACCCTGTGCCTTTTGATGTAAACAAATGGTTTACAAAGGTTTCCCAGGGGGAAGAGACCACTATCAACATCTCTGTCCCTTTAGAAGGTGGGGGCCATGTTGCAACCAGCTATTCTTGGCCCAGAAATTTTTCGGTAAAAGATATTGCTCAGGTCACGAACCCTCCAAAATTGGATTGTTTTGAAAGAGAAGCCCAATGTGCCTGCTCCGCCATCCCATGGGGGATACACCCCCAGGGGAACGAATGGTCTAGACCGGATATGTCTTTAAGATGGGAACCGCATGTGATAAGCCCCCCTTGGTATATCTACCTAAGCCCCCGGGATGGGAAAAAGGGACCATCTGAATTTATTTTAACACCTCTGATCGAAGCCATTCCGTTAGCAAGTTGGAATGAATCACAAGCTGTAGACCTAATGAGATCTGGCTGTCATGGGGAAAATTCTGCATTTGGGTTTTATCATCTGACCCTCTGAGCCGTACTCTTCCATGCAGCCTGTCACGGCTTAGAACAGCCAATTCGACAATCGGGGCCCCGCGAACGATCAGCGCTTTCCTATCCAATTCCAGGCCGATGTGACGAGTTAAGCACCCCAGCACCATTTGGCCTAGCTTGGGCGTGCTCAGATGGACGGATATACACAACTTTGCCGGCCACATTAACAGGCATAAAATGTTTTTTGAGCTCCATTTTATTCTGCCCCCCATTACAGGCTTCAACGGCACATCCGCCTAGTCCCACGATCACGCGTCGCCAAGCACGGTCAGCTATGCTGATTTGGAGCTCGCTGACTCATGGGGAAAAGACCGCTCAGGGCCCTCAGTTGGGCCACGGAGGGCTTCTTCCTATGGGGATATGCGATTGCCAAGGCTCGGATCGCACTGGCGAAACTTTCAGAAAGGGTTGAGCTTTTGGCAAACCATACCGCTGCAGGTTTTACACTAATTAACGAACAGGTACAGGCCATGTCTTGAATGACGATGCAAAATCGTTTGGCACTAGATGCATTGTTGATACAACAAGGCGGCCTGTGCCAATATTTAAACCTATCCAAGGAAATGTGTTGCATTTCTATCCCTAACGTGTCGGTCCCGTTGCAACATCAAATAAATAAAATTAAAAAGATCGCAGACGAGGTAAATACCATCTCGGGGATTGGACAGGGATGGCTATCACGCATTTTCAAGTGGTTAGGTTGGAATCCGTCGTCATGGTTAATGAATCTGCTTACACCCGTATTGTCATTTCTGTTTATATTTGTAATCATTGTATGTAGCATCAGTTGTATCTTTAAGATATTAACGCGTAGAGTCGCCAATCTGTCAGCCTATGTATATACTACCGTTCCCACGTATGAAAAATTCGGGAACAATGGTTCCGCTAGGGGGGAGGAGGTATAATTCGGCCTTCTAGCTTCTGTGCTGACAGCAAGGGGGCAGGTCATGGAAATTTTTTGAGTATGTGCTGCCAGTACAGAAGAGGTTAAACTGACATGTGCCGGTTGATTCTGTGAGTGGAAAGTTCCAAGGCTCACCCAGCCCTTGCCCCTGTGGAGCTGTCAATCATTGTTGACCTACTTTCCCCACAGACGCATGCTCAGACTGTGTCCGCTCCTGACTGAGAGCATGCTCAGTCAGAACCTGATATGAGGTAATCGGACTAGAAATTTCTCTGCGGAGAGCACTTTGATTGGCCACTAAATTCATATAAAAATTCAGTGAGCCCCTCCCTCAGGGGGGGAGATCGTGTGGACTGGAGACAGAGGCTGCTGCTGCAGGGACTGTCTCTCAGTTAGGCTCTTGGGCCTATAGATCTCCTCTCTTGCCTCCGTTGCTGGTTGCTTTTCATATTAATCGCTACGTATGTTCTGACTACGCTTGCCCGGCTTCTGACTTACCTTCGTATTGACTAACGGCTACGATTTTGGATCACCCTTTGGACTCTGTTCTAACATTGACCTAGGCTTTCTTCTCCGACTACGATTCTGCTCATCCCTCTGAACTGACGTCTCCACTGCATCAACTCCTGGCTGCCGACCTTGGCCTCCTTCAACCACCCGATTGTCCATTACCTTGGACTGGCGTCACGCGGTTCATCGTTTAAGGGTTACAGTTTTTGTTTTGTTGTTTGTATTATCCATTTAATGAGCTGTTGACCAGCCCTGGGACTAAGTCTTCGGACTAAACCTCGTGGGCCAACAGACCCCTTTGTTCTTTACTGTTGTTCGTTCCTAACTGTAACTGAAGACTTCTCTGCCTACGCCTGAAGCGTAAGTCAAATAAATCCACCTTAATTTCAATCCACTCCGAGTCCCTAGCTCCCGACTCTATGCCGTTAATCCCACCTGTCCGTATCTGATTGCCACCCCAGCCCACCATGACCTTGGGGCCCGATCCATTCAGTTCGGTTTTCCCCGACATTTTTCTGCAGAGTTGCTTCCCAGCTAGTCAGCCCCCAGCCTGTACTGATGCATGGTATTGCTCTGTCTTAAGTGTAGGACTTTGCACTTGTCCCTGTTGAATCTCATGAGATTCTTTTTGGCCCAAGCCTCCAATTTGTCTAGGTCACTTTGAACCCTTGCCCTACCCTCCAGCATATCTACTTCTCCCCGCAGCTTGGTGTCATCTGCAAACTTGCTAAGGGTGCACTCTCTTTGCCATCTTTTAAATCATTGATGAAAACACTGAACAAAACTGGCCCCAGACCTTACCCCTGGGCCACTCCACTTGATACCTGCCAACTAGACATTGAACCATTGATTACTACTCTCCAAGCCCTATGCTCCAGCCATTACAGTCCATTCATTCAGTCCATACTTCCTTAGCTTGCCTGTGAGAATGTTGTAGGAGACTGTATGAAAAGCTGTGCTAAAATCAAGGTATACCACATCCACTGGTTTCCCCACATCCACAGAGCCAGGCACCTCTTCATAGAAGACAATCAGGTTGGTCAGGCATCACTTCCCTTGGTGATACTGACCATTTCCAATTACCTTCTTCTCTTCCAAGTGCTTAGAAATGGATTTCTTGAGAATTTGATCCATTTCATATCAGAACAAAGCCTAGACTTTTACCCTTTTTTTAGGAAGAAATCTAGAGTGAGAAACACACCAGAATAGTCAATAGCTTAGTGGTTATGGCATGCACCCATGTTGTGGGAGACTCAGAACACTTCTTTCAACTATTCAGTTTGTCTAATAAAAGATACTGAATTTGCCCTAATAACCTTGTCTACCTTAGTTTAAATTAGGCATTTAGACATTGTCTCCATCTCCCACATTCCAGTTGCTAAAAGATCAGCCATTATGGTATGGTATTTCCTCTTCCTCAGCATAAATTTCATTCTGAATTTGAGAAACTCCTTTCTGTAAAAGTTTAACAAAAATTGATTGATACATCTCTGGAAATGATTTCAGTTTTGACAAATCACTCTTTATGTGAAAAGGACCTACAACTAAAATCATGTTTTTGAATGTGCTCAGTCTCTTGGTTGGAACTTACTTTGAAGGCCTACCCCTGTTGGATTTAACCTTCATATGTTCCTGTGGGGTAATATGCTACCCCAGATGCATATTTTGTGTAGTATCTTAAAGTTAATTAATTCTATTTTTTTTCTTTTTAGGACATTGTCACTGGCACCTTAGCCCCAAAGAACAGCCAGCTTACATGAATGGTTTCCTCTCTGTGGGTGAAAAATTTCCCAAAGTAACATGTTACCTCAGACAAGAATGTGTTTTTCCATATGGGGTAACAACTTATCCCAAGCCCATGTTAATGCATTGGGGTGACTTGCTTCCCCAATGTAGGTTCTGTATAAATGACAGGCCTAGACCTGTTTGGCCACTTTGGGTGGATGCATCTGGAAGGTCAGCATTCATTTATACCCCATTCATGTCCACTTCAGGTATCCATGGTAACTAACGGATGGCCATCCTACATTCTGCTTTTGCTTTTGATGGGGAATGCACCTTCATTTCCTATGCTCTAAAGAAGTCCAAAGTTGTGCTGTTGCTGTCAAGCATGCACCATGACCTGTCAGTGGGTGGAAAGCAAAAAAAGCCAGATATCATCCCTGACTACAATAAAAATAAGGTTGGGGTGGATAACTTTGACCACTTAGTCTGCATGACCACCTGTAGACAGAAAATCAACAGGTGGCCAATGACATTATTTTTCAATATGCTGGATGTGGCTAGGCCACCATGCAAACTGAAAGCAAAGATCGCATTTAAGAAGACGATGCTTTTTTTTATGGGAGCTTGGAGAACAGTTGATCGATGGGCAAATAAAAAGAAGAATAATGGATACGTGTAATCTGTCTAAGTCTGTTAAGCATGGTACGACTGCCCTAAATTACAAATTGACGCAACACACACTAGTAGAACCTTCTGCAAGCATGAGTGGACATTGTGCTTTTTGTCCAAAGACAGATGACTGCAAAACCTGGAAACGACGTGAAGATTGTAAGTGATTTGCTTGTGTGCACCATAGTACATCACTGCTGCTTTGTGGAGGAATGCAATATTTAATTAAAAGTTAAGAACTGTTTTGGAAGTAATCGTTAGTTTGAAAACAGTGTGAACTGCAGACTTAACAAATTGCTTATTCATGTTTTGAAACCCTAAAAAAAGTTTAAATATTGTTCACAGTTCTAGTTAAATAATATTTTGGGTTCAAATTATCATACATACTCTTTAAACAATCTATATGTTTATGAATAGTTTTTGGTACATTTATACTGTTGTCACTGGTTCCATTTTGTTCACGAGGGTGGGGTAACAAGTTACCCCATAAGACCAACAATGGTATGGTTTCATGAGAATGGATGAGGGTTAAGAGAGAATAAGAATAAAAAGTTTTATATATTTATTCAAAGCTTGGTTGTAATACTTTTCATATTTGACACTTATTTGATGAATTTTGTGTAGGATTCTAAATCTATAGTTACTGATTTAAAATGTTCTAAGTTTGTTATAACAGTAATACTACAGAATTCAGAATTTTTGTCTTCGGACAAAAAAGTTTAAGTTGGAAATAATTTTATAACTTTTTTGTAGAGAACAATTGTTCTACTTTTGTAGGTGAACAGTAATTTTCTTAATGTGAGGGTGTAAAAAAAAATTCCTGTCGTGTCCCAGACCATAGCACTATAAAGATATTTGGCAATATATACAAAGCTGCATTGTGATCTTTAGCAGAGTTCAACTAAAAAAATAGATAAAATGCGATACAAAGAACAAGAATATTCTTCATAGGCCACAAAATGCTTGACTATTAGAGAACTGTAAGATTAATTCAGAAACAATTCTTGCCTTTGTATTTGTTTGTTGGAATACAAACACAAGTGGTGTGCACTTACACATTTAGTTGTCTGAAGAAATAATGCTAAATTGTTTTCTCTCAATTAGTCTGAGTGAGAATGAAACATCTGATTGTAACTTTTTGTTAGAGTGTTGTAGCAGTTGCAATCACACTGTAAAATATACAGCAATGGAAGTCCTCTGCCTTACAGCAATATTGGTTTCCAAACAAGAAGTTAAGATACTAATAGAGTCAGATTATTTTTTTTCCATTTTTAGCATAAAGAAGATTTTTGCTTGAGCAAGGATTAAGTAAAAGTAGACCATATAAGATTGCTATAGTTTGAGTAAAGAGCATTTCATTTTAAAGTATTCCAAAATCATAGGCAGATTAACACATGGGCCAGTGGGGCCCCGGCTCAAGGGCCTCTGTTTTTCTCCAGATGCCTGGGATCCCCCTGATGCCTGGGTTCAGTGTTGCCAGGTATGTTATAATTATTCTTCAATTTTGACCCCATTCTCATTCACTCACTAGGCAGTTACGGTGAACAATATAAAGCAAATAAGATGATTTATTTACATATTAGAAAACATGCGCTTTAAATTCTTTTATTTACTTTACATTGTAAATTTACTCTTGCAATTAGCTTCCCACTGGCTAGCTTGCTCCTGTGGCCATTGGCTGAGGGCAAGTGAGACTTGGGGGCATTTGAACCCCAAGCCTCAGGGCAGTACTGTCATAAGGAGGGAGAGGGGGCAAGTGGGGCAACTGCCCTGGGCACTGAAGTGAAGGGGCATCAACAGGTACTGCCCAGTCAGGATGGAGCTGTGAGAGGCTCATTGGGGGGGGGGGGGGTGGGCAGTGCAGGGACAGGGGTAGAGCAGCTCTTCAAGCATGGGGAGTTTTGCCCCCCGGATCTGCGCATGGGGCAAGGACAGGCTGCCGCTGTGATTATATCTAGTGATAGATAGATAGATAAAGCTGGGGCCCCCAATCCTCTCCTCCCCCCAAAATCTTAATTCATCTCTGCCCAAAAGTCATAATTCCCCACTTCTAATTTTTCCATTGCTATTGGAAGCAATGATAGGGAAACAGAAAGTAATAAGCTACTGGTTTATACCATTCTGAAATTATTTCAGTCTAGTTGCTGGTTCAGCTATGCTAGATGGAACATTTCATGTGGGCCGGGAAAGATCTGCCCTATGTATTTCAGGGACTGTAGATGCAGTGTAGGTAGTCAGTACAAGTACAGTTCTACCTGGAACAAGGCCTTCTGAAGTTGGCTGGTAAAAATTAAAGTATTAAGAATCATCCATCAGTGCATTATCAATTTCTTATTTAGATGTAAAGTTCTTATGTACTGCAACAGAAGTACATCAGATCACAGTCTGTTCAGTGGGAGTTCTATCTTATTATGGACCCATCAAATCTGATTAAGATTTAGAGTTGGGCAAAAGTAAAAAACAAACAAAAAAAGTGGTGAATGTAAATCCAATTTTTATTCCAGCTGGACTGCATTTCTCCATGACTAAGGAAAGTGAAAGGGGGACCTCTGAGTGACAGAGGACAGAATGAGGCCCCATGTTTTGGAAGTATCATATGATCAGCCAAATTCACCCTTCTCCTGAAATAGTTAAAAAATAATTGCTCTTTCCATGAGTACCTTTCCATGAAGATTCTGGACTTTTAAAAAGAAAGGAAAGTTTACATTTAATGAGAGGTCAAAAAATCTAACTTAAAACAAAAAATCACCTTTCAACCCCAACTTTACATAATTAAATCCTCAATCTGAGCTAAGCTTCATTCAACTGGAAATAAATGACTCTTATATAATGGGAACTCTACTGTATTCCAATAATCTGTTTTATATAAATTAAGTCCCCAGGGTAAAATTATTATTTTGAAGTACACATTTGTTTAGATCCTTTACAATGAATCCTGTTTATTGTGTGAAAGTGGCAGCTGCTTTCACATTTCTGAAATAAGGCACTGATTTATTGCATTTGCTATTAATTGTTCCAAGTAATATATTGTAAAGCAGCAGCCACACCAGCAGGTAAAAAAAAAAAAAAAAGAGACACAGAGAAAGCGTGCCCAAGCATGCTTTTAAATACTTTATTGGGTATAATTTCACTGCACAGGTGTGTCTATGCAAGACACTTTACTGTGCAGTAGAGCTGTTTACTGTGCAGTAAGTGTACACAGCTACATGTTCATATGTTTACTGCACAGTAAACTGCTCTACTCATGAGTACATTTGCTACCTGCAAATGCAAGTACCTGCAAGTTTGCTACCTTCTTCTGGCTAGTGGGGCCAGGTCCATTTGGCTGCAGGCAAACCTCAGCAACCTGCCCATACCCTGCACGTTCTGTGGGGCAATGCCTTGCTGAACAGCTGCTAGTCCTGCAGGCAGCTGTCCAGATCTAGGGCCACCAGGACAACCATGCGGAGGCCTTAATGACTTACCATGTTCCATTGGGACCCATGCATGCACAACCCCAGCTCTGAGACTAGGCAGCACATGATTCCCAGTACAAAGCATCCTATCCCGGAAATTTTGCAAACAGCTTCTTTCTCATGGCTCTGCAGGTCCTGCAACTGCACATGGGGGAGAGGCTACAGTTGGCAGGTGGGATGCATCATCAGGGTCCACCACCAACCTTGGCCAGGGCCCTGCAGATATACCAGCTCTGCAAGAGAAGGACCCAGGATCAGACCCTCCTCCTGGACCAGTTGGTGCTGTCCTCAGAGCACCAACTTGTGGATGCATGGGCATGGCAGGTGGAGGACATTGCCAGAACATGTGGTGGGTGGAGGATGCTACCTGCGAGGATGTGTGGGGCAAGGAGAGTGGGAGTTTAGGGCTCAGCTCCTGGCCCTGGGGGTGCAGCATGTGGAGGCCCTGAAGCAGCAGGCTGAGCTTGTGGCCAGGGAAGCAGAGGTGATGGAAGAGGACCAACAGGTACTGGACACCATCCTCCTGCCCTGCCTGCCTCCTGACAACTGCCTGTCTCACAGCAGCAGGCCCCTCCCCAGGCCTGGACAGAGATGCAGCACAACTTCCATCAGCCAGCTGCCCCTAACCCAGCCCCCTCCCTGGGTCCCCCATCACCCAGCTCCCCCCACCTGGGCCAAGCCCCACTGCTCCCCCTGACTTCACATGGCTGCAGAGCAGGAGCTGCCTGCAGTGGGGTAACAACTGTAGGCTGGTTCTGGTCACTGGGGGGAGTCCCCCCACATTTGGAGATCAGTGGCCATCATCACCCCTGGGCAAGGCCCCCTGCTGCAGCGTGCATACCCATGGGGGAATGGCCAGAGGTGGGGGTGCTGGCCATCTGTGCTTGGGCCTCACCCCCTAGGCACACCCACAACCCCCACCAAGGGTACATACACAACATTGTAAATAGTGTGCATGGGGAAGAGGGTGTTTTATTGGTGGTAGTGGTGGAGGGGCACTGTAGTTGAGGAGAAAGGGGTCTGTTTGTGTGAGGACAATGAAGTGTTTTTCAGAGAAATATCTGAAGACAGCATGTTTCTGGGGTTGCATAGTGGTGCAGGGGTCCATGGGCAGTTGTCCAGGTGGGCTACAGAGGGGAGTGTAAGACCAGTTGGTCAGCCAGCACTTTTCACACCTGGTGCCCCGGCCCTCAGTGGCAGGTGTGCGCCTCACTTGGGGCCTTGGTAGGGGGGGGCTGCTGGTGTTTTTGTCACCACAGGTGGTGCCACCACTGCCAGACATCCTCTGCCCGTTATGCCTCCTCCACCCAAGCCTCACAAAACAGCTCCCCTGGGCCTTGCAGATGTTATGCAGCACACAGGCTGTAATGATGACCTGGGAGATGTTGGTGTAAGTGAACTCAAGACGGGTGATAAGGATGTTCTGCTGGCTAAAGGAGCACTCTACAAGAGCACGGGTCTGACCCAGGCACCTGTTGAGGCTTGCCTGGCAGGGCTCCAGCTAGCCAGTGTGGAGCCACATGAGCTAAGGGAGGAGCAGGTAGGCAGGGTCCCTGATGAGGGGTGGAACCACCATTGCACCCAGCTGGAGGTCCAGCACCCCTGGCACAAAGCTCTGCACCAGGGCTGGCTGGGAAGAGTTTCAAAATACTTGGGCATCTTGGGTATAGCCCGCCCAGCCAGCACACATGTTCATAGGCATGCTGTGATGGTCAATGATGTCCTGGAGCATGATGGAGTGAAAGGTCAGCCAGCTGTAGTAAGGGAAGTTGTCATGAGGTAGGCAGGTGTTGGGGATGCAAGTCCCACCCATGGGCCTGATGTACTGGAGGAATCTAAGGGTGTGGAACCCTGCCATCACCAGAGGGTCATGCACTTGGAGTATCATGTGCCCCAGCATGTTCTGAAGGGCATCACACCCCTCCAGGATGGCTTACTTGGAGGTGGCCTTGTCCACACCAAATAGGTGGCTAATGTAGTGGAAGCTGGCAGGTGTGGCCAGCTTCAGCAGGATGATGGCCAGCTGGGTATCTGCAGCGAGGGCTGCCACATGGTGGTGTCCTGCCACCGCAGATGTAGACAGAGCTTCTTCAGGAGGTCCCAGAAGGTGGCCTGGGTCACCTAGAATGCCTCCAGCCACTGCTCATTGTCCCAGGTAGCCTGGATGATGTGCAGTCACCAATCTTGGCTGACCCAGCAGGCTCAGAGGTGGCAGGGTAGAGGCCCAGGAGGGCATGGATGGCCTTGGCAATGATGTCCAGAAGCATGTTGTTGGCAACCCCACCAGAATATGGCCAGCAGGACAAGATCTGGGTGGCAGCGGGCCAGGGATGGCATGGTGAGGCCAGCCAGGCGGTTCATGCATGGGGTGTGGAGTAGGGGAGCTGGCAGGGCCCTGGACTGTCTTGGGTCAGTTGGCAGTCAATTTGGTAGGTCATCAGGGCAGCAATGGCCAAGATGAGCCTGGGGTACTGGTTGTCACTGCCAGGGCTAGAGGCTGGAGCAGCAATGGTGCAGGGAGGCAGAGGCTGTGGCTAGAGCCACCGCATGCTGCTCCCATGCTGTTTCTGACCAGAGAAGCAGCTGGTCTGGGAGCAAGGAGTGGGGCTAGTTTTTAAAGATGGCATCCAGCCACAGACAGCTGTGGCCAGAGCCTCTAACTTCCCTTGGTGGTGGCAATGGCCTTGGTGGTGGCAATGGCCTGTTGCAGGGCCCCAGGAAGTGGGAGCAGTTTGTTGCAAATCTGCTTCTGCTTTCCTGCATATGTAAATGCCTGCCCAGGAGCATTTACCCACAAGTAAACTGGTCCTGGATCAAATGCAGGTGTAGATGCACCCAGAGTTAATCAAAGATTTTATTTGTTTTTTTTTAACTCTCTCACTATTCAGATTGCAAAACCTTGTGTATGAAACATGTATAAGCTCTGAAGCCAGACAGCTTAATCAGACTAATCCACACTCTTTTCTGTGAGAAGAGTGCTAAAGTAGTTTATAAATACTAATAGTTCTCCAGAGGTTGCATTTCCCCACCATCTTTCTACCTCCCATTTCTGACCAGAAGTAGTCTACCAGCCCTCATATGCTATGTAAGCATTTAAACCTTACATACTAAAGTGGCCTTAATTTCAGCTCAGCATTCAAGCAAAAGTTCAAACTGAGTTTTGGTTCTAACATATTGCTAGCTGGCCAAAATTTAACACCAAGAAAACCATTGATGGCTGTCAGTAAGCTTTTTGCTCTGGGGGATATGATTATTTGGGGTATAAGAACTTCTACAATATGCTGACAGATGAAGGGATTAAAGTAGTTTCAACACCTAGGAAAAAAAGACAGCAGCAAACCTGGACCTCTG
This sequence comes from Crocodylus porosus, assembly GCF_001723895.1. Classification (NCBI taxonomy): domain Eukaryota; kingdom Metazoa; phylum Chordata; order Crocodylia; family Crocodylidae; genus Crocodylus; species Crocodylus porosus. The sequence continues at coordinate 87,497,499 of NW_017728931.1, read as the reverse complement.
TCCATAAATATTTGGACTGTAGGCACTCAGTGCTACATCTGAGTCCACTGTCTCCACTTGAGACTGAATGGAGTTATTACTTCGTTCAGGACAGGTGGCGTTCGAATAGGCATCACCCATTTTATGGGACTGCTAGCATAACAGCCAGCACCTGACCAGAGAGGTTGGAGAGGAGGAAGCTTCATCACAACTTTTTATTTGCCCATTATAATCATTGCTAGTGCTGACAATATTCTGGTATGTAGGGTACAATTTATAACTAATCTAATAATTAATGTAAGTCGTTAACTGCTATGAGGCAAGTGTTTTAAGAAGCATCTTCTCTACCTCCTAACCCTTCCCCATCTCTTCAAGCAAATGTAAATTAAGAAGCTTTGCACATGGGGAATAACAAACATGCAGCTACTAATTTGCTTTGGCATATGCTGTTGTATGTGTACAAAGCAGGGATTATCAACACAAGCCTAGCAACATCTGGAGACAAAGACACATATGGTACTAGTAGCTAGATATGTATACTTCACATTTTTTCCATGACTGACACTAGCATGAAAGCAGGGATGGAGGAAGTCTAAGTTTTAAAAGGTCCATGATATTGTGGATGACACACTATATCCTGCAATGCACCATGGAATAAGGGGGATAGGAGCATAGTCAATGCCTTGCTGCTGCAATAGCAGGGATTTTGTTTCCTAGTCCTTCAGTTGTGGCCCCATGTTTTGGCCTTCACTTCTCAGCAGCAGCTGCTCTGCTGAGGCTTTCAGCCCTGAGATTATTTTCTATCCTCCTTGCATCCCCTGACCTCCAAGGATCAATGTCAATGTCATACTTTTCCCCAGGCCCTTGGCAAGTTAAATTTTTCCCTCTCTGGACTTTCCCAGCCTTTGCAGTATTTACTCTCTTCTTCCTAGCTCTTTGACCTTAAAGGAGTCAAACTTCCAGGACACTTTAATACAGCCTCTAAGCCTTCCCTCAGTTGCTTCCAGTCTTCTAGTAGTTATCATCCTAATAGCAACAAAACACAGCCCTTCTGGGCATCCCCCAACAATAATACAAACTCAATTCATCATCTCTGGGTCAACTCACCACTCAGAAAAGTCTTCATCCTTGTCCACCATGGCTTCCCTTATTGTAGCTCTTAATTCCACAGTAGCCTTTCTGGGAACTCTTCCTTCTTTCCCAGCCAGAGCTAGAGTGAACCTTCCTGGCCTGAGGGTGAAACTTTCACAATGCTTCTTTGGATCAGGCAGGGATTTCTCTTTAGTCTTTCAGTTCTGCCAGCTGCCTCCCTTTTGCTGCAATCCCTGTTTAGTTCCAACCCACCTGTGGCAGAGCTGCTGATGACTGTCTCCTTTCCCTTTGCTACCTGCCACATGGGGCTTTTCCCTAGTGACATTTTTGTTTGTTTTTGCAGCTGGATTTTCTTTTCCTGAGCTCTTACCCTTTGGACAAATCCCTCTGCTTTTAAAGGGCCCTTGCAGGTTTTGTTTGCCCCATAGCATCTCCCCAATAACACTTGTGCATTAATGTGCTTTAGCTATTTGTGCGTAATTTTGATACTTGTTTTTGCAGTTAAGTGTGAGTAGCCTAAAATTGCCATTTTTAAGGCACTTTAAGGCTGCATGTGTGTAGACATGCACCGTTAATGCATCTTAAACTGTGATAAAATGCTTTAAATTGGGATGCATAGATGCACCCTCTAAGAAAGACACTGTAGGGAGAGGGAATAAAGGTATACCAAGGGGACAGCTGAAAGTTTTGGACTGTCTGTAAAGCACAGAACGTTCTTTTTTCTTACTGTCTGGGAAGAACTTTCTATCTCCACTTGAGTTAGGTAGCACCCAGGCCTCATGAAACAAGGATCCAGAGCTCAAGGCCAATTGCCTTAGGGCACACAAAGGGAAATCCTTTGTGTTTGTGGGTCAAGTCAGATAATGGAAATCCTGAAATAGGAAAAGGAAAGATTGGAGCAGGTGGTGTCAGAGTTCATTGAGAAGTTTGGATGATGAGGAAGTAGAACTCAGCCGGAGAGGGCAGTCTTTAAGCATTGGCAGGAAAATGTGAGAGCATTTTTTTAGTATTATAACCAGCAAGCACCAGATTCTAACGCTAGCAGCTGCCTTGGTGTTAGCTGCTCCGTAATATTAATTTTAAATGGATTTGCCTCTACTTGAGAATCCTGGATGAGAAATGAGCCAGTTGTCACACTCCTATGGATATGTGCAGAGGCAGACATAGCTTGTTCATACTGCTTGCATACATCCAAAGGTCAAAGAGAACAGAAATCCCAGCAATAGTTAGTTCTGTTACCTGGGACATTTCATCAATTGGCTTTATTGTTGGTTCTATTTACAATTTACTATTGATTTTTAACTATGCATTGCACTTTGCCTAATGCAGTGGCAGCTTGGATTCTTGTATTTTTTAACAAAGAAGTGGTTGTACAATTGATTGGTGTGAGAGTGCTTGGGAAACTATAAAGACACAGGAAGTTCAAACCAAAGCTTTTAATGAAGTCAGATTAACAATTGATATGCATACTACAGGCGAGTCATGTACCTCCATGTTAACTTACTTTCCCTTGTAAAGCAAGGATACAAGGTCCTTTCTGCTACCTTTGCTCCCTGAATTTAACATGCTCTAGTTACTTCCACAATGTTTATAAAGGAGTACATCATAATCCTATTCTAAGTTAAAGTGCTCTCCTTAATCTTTTCATATATATTTTGAAGTATACAGAATGTCCCAATAGGAATTTTGAGTGGGGTAGTTAGCAAAGCTAATTGAAGTCAGGCAGAAGTTGCCTACAGATGCTTATGCATCTCTGAACTAATCGCTAAGGTGCCACCCTGTATTGGTTTGTACAAAAAAAATTTTGTGTTCATTCAACCAGTGCACATTCCGCAATCATTCTGCAAATAATTAGGGTTTGGTTTTGTTTTATTATGGTATGTACTCTCATGCTTGTATAGGGCTTCCTGAACAAAGGCTAGGTCCTTCAGAACAACATTAAGTATAGATATTCAAGTCTTTTATCGTATTTAAATGTGTCACAACAAAATTTTAGGTATGTGCTGCCAGCACAGAAGAGTTGAAACTGACATGCGCAGTTTGACTCTGTGAGTGGAAAGTTCCAAGGCTCACCCAGCCCTTGCCCCCTGGGTGACCTGCGGAGCTGTCAATCATTGTTGACCTACTTTCCCCACAGACGCATGCTCAGACTGTGTCTGCTCCTGACTGAGAGCATGCTCAGTCAGAACCTGACATGAGGTAATCGGACTAGAAATTTCTCTGCGGAGAGCACGCTGATTGGCCACTAAATTCAAATAAAAGTTCAGTGAGCCCCTCCCTCGGGGGGAGATCGTGTTAGCTGGAGACAGAGGCTGGTGCTGCAGGGACTGTCTCTCAATCAGGCCCCTAGGCCTATTGATCTCCACCCTCGATTGACACTCCGTGTCCTTAATGGATAGTGATTGCGGTTTTGATTATTCGGCTTTCGATTGATTTATTCGCCATCCTTGACTACGATTTGGATTCTCCTCATCCTGTTGATTCTTCGGTTACTGGACTGTTTTTGGCTTTGACTTCGACCTCGCTTTCGGATCACCCTTGGTACCTCAACGTGACTCTGCTTACCTGGCTCTTAACCTCGGCTTCCATCATCGACCACCCGTTTGTCCATTGGACTGGTGTCACGAGCCCGGTTATCGACCTACGTGTTACGGTTTTGTCTGTTTGATTACTCCCATATATGAGCTGTTGACCAGCCCTGGGACTAACAATGGGCGGCCGCTCGTTGTGAACCTTGTGGTCCAACAGACCCCTCTGTTGTTTATTGTTTACATCTGTTACTGTAACTGAAGATCCTACCTACGCCATCAAAGCGTAAGTGTAATAAACCATTAATTTGGAACTATAAGCGTGCGTGCCACTCAGACTCGACCGCCGCTAATCCCAACCTGTCCGTTTCCGAATTGCCACCACTCGACCAACCAACCGTGACCGAGACCATGATCTTGGCTCGCCAGCTGCGGCTCCGGATCCTTGCACAAAAGGAAATAAACTCTTCCTCTCAGCAGCTCTAGATATCTGGGATATTCTGGCATGTGGCATCAAAAAAGCACCATGTTGTTCATGAGTCTTCCTTTTTACAGACATTGGTTGTTATAATAATGAGCAAGCAATATCCTTTCCCTATGACATTCAGATGCATTTTGATGAGGGCAAACAAGTGGCCCATATGTTCCATCAATGGAGCACTACAGGCTCCCATTATTTTATGGACATAAGCAATTTCACCACACATCAAGGACAGCAATAATTGACCAACGGGCTCCATCATCACAGCACCAGCAATTGATTTGCCTATATCAGCACCTTCCAGATCGCAATAGTTTCTTGACTGGAGTGCCTAGTCAGTCAGGACTAGTTCCTCAGAGAGCTCCACAAAAGTGTCTTTCAAGCAAGTCTGCAAAATAATGAAGTTCTACTACTCTGTGTTTGTGGTCCTACTCCAGAATCACCAGTCAGGTGAAAGCTCCCAGGAAGCCGCAGCTATGTAAACCAGCATCAGATATCTCCAGCTGTTTCCAGAATTAGTTTCATTAAGGCAAAAATCTGGACAAGTTATTTCTGAGTTTAACCCAGGCTCAGCTGAAGCCTGGAATAGAGACTTTTTGACCCAATAGGTTAGGAATACCTCTTTAGGAGGGCTTGGGAGAACCTGACACATTCTTCCACACAGCACTAGGACATGCTCTGTGGAGTGACATTGATCAGAGAAGTGCTGAGGACCATGAGCTATGTCCCCAGTAATGTCATATATGTAATTCATGTTACTGTAGCATCAATGTGCTTGTGGGTATTTACACAGAAATAATTCAAGGGCATTTATACCTAAATTCCCCATATACAAGTAAGCTCTTTAGTAAAGGCATACCCCCAGTACTGAGACCTATGACTGCACAAAGTGGGTGACTTAATAACACAGAAGTCCCTACGCTTCTTTTTGGAAATACTAAATACAATTCCATTCTAACTTACAGCTCTGTGAAAGGTTTTCCCTGGAATGTAGGACGTGTGAAGATGAAATGGGGCCCCTAAATCGAAGCAGTGGGTTTTAAAAAACACCACTTCAATTTAGGGCTGATTAAACCCCTGTGTCATGCAAATACCATGCTGACTTGCCGCCTCTCCAGTGGGGAGGGGTGGGTGAGCTGCCAGCAGGCCAAGCAGTCCCTGGGTTGTGGCGGGGGTGGGGAACTGATGTTTCCCTCTGTGGCAGTAACAACCCCCCCAGGTGGCACCCACCCACAGGCACCTGGCTCAGGCAGTCTCAGGGGGCACCGCAGCTGTGGAGGAAAGCACCAGGCCCCTGAGCAGCTTAGGCAGGCAGGCAGGCTCCAGGAGGGCAAAAAAATAAGATCAGGCTTGCTGCTTTTCTTGGGTGGTACTTGCTTTCCTGGGCTGCTGCTAGGCTGCCTGCAGGGTTCCCTACAGAGCTGTGGAGCTGCATGGAGCCTGATGCTTTTTTCCATGGCTGTAGGAGCAGCAAACTAAAAAACTTCTTGAAGGAGTTTTAGTTTGCTGTGACCTAAGTAATTTAAGGCATTTTATGCCACTGAATTTCCTACACCATCTGGAATTAATGCGCAATATGCTGCTGAGGCATGCAAACACTGACACCATTAAAGCGGTGCAAAAGCATTTAGTTCACTTTAAAGTGTTGTGCAGACATGCCTCTTGTTATGTCTATACACGGCCATAAATTTCAAAACAGAAGCTGCCAAAACCCAAAACATAATCCTTTTGCTCTTAAGGGGGTGCATCCACACATGCAGGCAGGTGCACTTGTAGAAGCTCAAATAGAAGCAGCACAAATTTGAACTTTTTACTTCAGCATACATTCCCGGACATGCAATTTGGTGTGGGGGAAATTATATCACTTGGAGCAAGATAACCTTACCTGGCTGCTCCCAGATCTGCAGCAAGGGGGAGCTAGAGCCTGGGGCCTGCAATATGTGCTGGCCCCAGCAATATGAAAACCTGCCCTAGCAAGTAGCTCAGGGCTGCTTGCTCTCAGGAGCTTCTGGGGCCTGGGTAATTGGTATCTGGGGATCCTTGTGGCAGCTGGACTGCTGCATCCTAAATCCAATTTTAAAACATCACAAAACCCATGTTCTTCCACAATTAGAACAAAAGACTTCTATCTATCTATCTATAGAAGTGGGGTGGGGAATTGATCAATTAGGCAATGCTTTATTGATATATTTACAATGTTAAAGCAGTTTGGAAGTCTACCAGTGTCTCTATCATCATCATAAAATAAATTCTAAATATTTATATGTGTTGATGTGTGCTTTTGGTTTTCTTCCCACATGACAGGTGTGTAATAGGGGATGTGGGGTTTGCAGGAGGAGGGTGGGTGTGGAGGGATGTGGGTAGGTGTGTGGGCAATTGTGGGTGTGGGGGGACATTGTGGGGAGACTGCTAAGGAGGGGTGGGTCCCCTGGCCCCCACAAGGTGTAGGCCCACAACACAGCACATGGACTACCCCCCCAAAGGGCATGAGTCCCCCCTGCAGGACCACAGCCCTCCCCTGCAGGATCCCAGACACCCTGCAGGATCCCAGACACCCTGCAGGGTCACAGCCCTGCTTTCCCTGCAGGGTCCCAGCCACCCTGCAGGGCCACAGCCCTCCCAAACAGGGCCCACAACTAGCCCCCTGAAGCAGCAGCAGGAGTGGGGCTCTTAGAACCTGCTGCTGCCAGGCCCCCCCATGGCATGGCATGGCCCTAAATGGCTCAGAGTTGGTGCTGCCTGTGCTACTCACTGGGGACTGGCACTGCTTGCCAGTGTCACCTGGGGGCTGGCACCACATCTGGGGAACATTTTTTTGTGTCTGCACATGCATCTTGCAGCATCTTAAAGGGATTTGAGATACTACAAGATGCATGTGTGTGCTCATCTGGACACGCCCAGTGAGTGCATCTACACATGCAATTACTACATAGCAATAAATTCTAACAGTTCAAGATGGAGTTTTTTTACCCCCAGGTGCAGTGTTTAGCACATGTGTCAGGACTACAGCACACTGATCTGGGTTGGAGCAGACCCAGGTGGCAAGAGGTTCAGGGAGTCAGCCTGCCAGCTCAGGGCTTCTCTGCTCTGGCTCAATGTACTGTGGAGGGTCTGGCTAGAGTAGAAGGGTGCTCCAATGTGGGGCTAGCAGGCAGGCAGCCCCCACACCGTAGCACCCTCATGCCCCAGCCAGCCCCAGTCATTGTCTACACATGCATTTTGGCGCACATAACCTTTCGGCTGTAGGATATTATTTTAACTTTAGCAAGGCTTTAGTAGACCTTCCCTCTGCAGGTCACTGACCCTACAGCTCCAGCCTTCCCAGCTCAGACAGGGGCTTTCCTCTGCAGGTTTCTGATTCTGCAGCTTCTCCCAGCTCCAGCAATCCCACCAGCTGCGCTTACCAGCCCCTCCCCACTCTATCCCTGGTACCGGTGTCCCGGAATGCACAGCTTGAAATCTAGCAGGGAATCAGCTTCTCATGGGATCATTGGCGATGCATAAGGGGTACACTTGGGTGCATGTGCACCCCCTGACATCAGCTGCCCCCTCTTCCCTCCCTCAACTTTTTATGGCTCAGTACCAGCCAATCAGAGCCTTCCATTTGCAATTCAAATGCTTCAATAAAAAGCATGCACCATACACTACATACTCTCCTATCTGGTAAAGCTTATGCACCCTTTGCAAAGTTGCCACCCCTTTACCTGAAGGGTTCTTAAGCATAGCTCACCCTCTCAGCTTGCAGCTAGGCAAGCTTTGCAACTGTTACATGTATATCTATATATTAGTGGCCTTTCATCTTAATCATAGAAAAAATGTGAATTTAAGCAGAGGTGACTGGTGCCCCCTAAGTCTAGGGAGGCACAATTTGTGGGCAGCCCAAAACCCCCATATCCACTCCTATATGTCTGTGCCAGGGCTTAGTGCCCTCCCTCCCCCCGCAAATGCCACCAGCCCTGTCCTGAGTGGTGCTGAGCTGGGGGCCAATCACGGGGGGGGGTGCATATACCTCCCCCTTCCCTCTCTTCCCACCCCCTTGCCACTGCCTGTGAATTTGAGGTTATTTTTTTGTAAGCCAAAATTTGGGGATTTTTTTATCAGAGAAAACCAGGGTCCCTGCTTATGAAGAGAGGCTGAGGGAACTTCACTTAGTCTGCAGAGGAGAAGACCAGGGGCGGATTTGATAGCTAATTTCAACTACCTAAAGGGTGGTTCCAAAGAGGGTTTCATAGATTTCATAGACATTAGGGCTGGAAGGGACCTCAGACGATCATTGAGTCCAGCCCCTGCCCAAGGGGCAGGAAATCAGCAGTGGTCATAGGATCCTGGCAAGATAAACATCCAAATGTCTCTTGAAGTTGTTTCAAGTAGGTGCCTGAACCACCTCCGGCAGCAGTCTATTCCAAATGTTGGGGGCTCGGACAGTAAAGAAATTCTTCCTTATGTCCAGCCTGAAATGGTCTTGCAGGAGTTTGTGACCGTTCGACCTCGTCATCCCTTGGGGTGCTCTGGTGAATAGATGTTCCCCCAGATCCTGAGGAGCACCCCGATAAACTTATAAGTGGCCACCAGATCACCCCGAGCCTGCACTTTTCCAGGCTAAAAAGCCCCATGGCTCTGAGCCTGTCATCATAAGGTCTGTTTTCCTGACCTCTGATCAGGCGTGTGGCTCTCCTCTGGACTCTCTCAAGCTTCTCCACATCCTTTTTGAATTGTGGAGCCCAAAACTGGGAGTAGTACTCCAGCTGCAGCCTCACCAAGTACAATGGGAGTATGACATCCTGGAATTTGCTTGAGAAGCATCTATGGATGCAAGCCAGCATTCTGTTCACTTTACTAGCTGCAGCATCACATTGAAGGCTCACGTTCATCTTGTGGTCAATCATGACCCCCAAATCCCTTTCATCCATAGTGCTAGCCAGTGTAGCACTGCTGAGCCTATAAGCATGCTGCGGTTTTTCCTCCCAAGGTGGAGAACTTTGCATTTTTTGGTGTTAAACACCATCAGGTTCTCATCCACCTATTTTTTAAGCCTGTCAAGGTCAGCCCAGATTGCCCTGCTGTTCTCAGGTGTGGATGTTTTACCCCAAAGTTTGGTGTCATTGGTGAACTTGGCCAGTCCATTTCTGACTCCAATGTCCACATCATTGATGAAGATGTTGAATAATATAGGTCCAAGGACAGAGCCTTGAGGGATCCCACTGGTCACAGTGCACCATGATGATTGACTTCCATCAACCACCACCCTCTAGGTCCAACCACGAAGCTAATTCCCCAGCCAGCAGATTGTGGTGAAGCCAAGGCCGCAGTTGGCTAGTTTTGCTAAGAGGTGATCATGGGATACCAGATGGAAGGCTTTTTTAAAGTCAAGATATATGACATCAATCTCTTCCTTCTTGTCTAGGTGGTAGGTCACCTGGTTGTGAAAGGAAATAAAATTGGTTGAGCAATACCAACCCCTTACAAGCCCATGCTGGCTATCCTTCAGGATTTTGCCATCAGCCAGTCTGTTGAGAATGGTTTCTTTGATAATCTTTTCTAGGATCTTCCCTGGGATAAACGTCAGGCTGATGGGCCTGTAGTTTGCTGGATCCACTTTCCTCCCTTTATTGAAGATAGGCACCACATTGGCCTTCTTCCAGTCTTCAGGCACTTCACCGGAGCACCAGGAGCTCTTGAAGATCCGTGCCAGGGGCTGGGCTATGCTGTTTGTCAGCTCTTTGAGTACCTTGGGGTGTAAGCTGTCAGGGCCAGCTGACTTGAAGGTATCCAGCCTCTCAAGGTGTTCCTTCACAAAGTCAGCATTGATGGAAAATCTCCATCACCCAGGCCCCTTCCCGTCCCGTAATGGGCAGGGACTGGTGAAAAACTGACGCAAAGTACCCATTTAGCAAGTTGGCTTTTTCCTGGGTGTCATTTGTCAGTTGTCCCATCTGGTTTAGCAGAGGTCCAATGTTGCCCTTGTTTTTCCTCCAGCTCCCCACGTATCTGAAAAGTGGATGGAGCTAGACTGTTCTCAGTGGTGGCAGATGACAAAATAAAGAGTAATGGTTTCAAGTTATGGTAAGGGAAGTTTAGGTTAGATATCAGGAAAAACTCTCTTACTAGGAGGGTGGTGAAGCACTGGAACAGGTTACCTAGAGAGGTGGTGGAATATCTATCATTGGAGGTTTTTAAGGCACAGCTCAACAAAGCCTTGGCTGGAATGAACTAGTTGGGGATAGTCTTTCTTTGAGCAGGAGGTTGGACTAGATGATCTCCTGAGGTTCCTTCCAACCCTAATTTTCTATTATTCTTTCATTCTATGGTAGTGCTTGTCCTGGAAACTACTATCCTGCAGTGGAGATAATTAATCTACTGCACCCTAATACAGGCGCACATGTAGATGGTGATGCTTTACTATAAAGCTAATTCTTCAGCTCCACAATAAAGCGCACATGCAGATGCACCCACTGTGTCTGATACATGGTTATTGCTGCTCTCAATAAGGAAGGAAAATGAAAAACCTACCAATCCTACAAAGCTTTTTGAAACAGCTTTGTAGATCATTGAGAGAGACAGATAGAAATGATCAGACTCCAAGAGTCAAAAACAAAGCAAATACACTAAGAGGTTTTGGGTGGGGTGTAGATTCAGTAACAGGAATTTCAGGAAGCAATAAAGAAAATAGACTTTTTGGAAGGTCCAATTAGTGCTTCTGACTCTACTTTGTATATTTGTCCTTTAACATTTTTCAGAAATCCAGAATTCTGAAATATGTTAGAACCTAAAAATTGTTCTGTAGACCCAGAATTATTAAAGTAAATAGCTCTTCATCTTTGTGCCTGAGACTTTTATACACAGTACAGGTATTATTGAAAACCAATGCTTATATTTAAACAGAAAAAAGGGGCGATATCCATCTCTTTTGGAGGTGTTATCAAAACACGGCATATTGTCAAATTCCAGCGTCTCTTTGCTTTTTGAATTTTAAACTCCCCAAAAATAAGATGTGCCTGAAAATTTTATGAAGGCAAGTAAATCAAAACATATTTTTTATTATTATTTTCAATAGCTGGCTTAGTCATTTGAAGTTTCTTTAATTGGATTCTCAAGGCTCTGCACTGTTTGGAAGTCCATTAGTTTATAGATTCAGCTTTAGTTCGCATGCTACACATCAGGTCATAATCAATGGAAAAAGAGAGAGATTTCGATTTTTTTAAAAGAATGCTTAGAGACATTGTTGAGAAAAATTACATGAGCCAGATCCTCTGCTGAGGTTAAATGTCATCAACTACCATTAAAAAAATACCAGTATACCTCACTTTGGGATCCAAAGCACATTTAATTTGGATCCAGTTAATCCAACTTAATTATTTTGATTATAGCTGTAAATATTTTACAGAGAGAAAAGGAAAGCTGAACTCTCAGATTGTTCACTTTTATCCCCGCCCCTCCCACCCCCACATTATGCTAACCTTGACAGTAAACTCAATCTTTGGTATAATTTTATAATAATATGGTTCACTTTGTTACTCATGTAGTAACATGGTAGTAGTGGGTTTTCATACCAAGTTCTACAAGTACCTGTTTGGTCTCAGTCACTGCCTATGATGGTGAAATACAATTGTAAAGGCAACGTAACTAACTACAGAAGCATCTTCCATTTACATGAAGCAGGCAATGGCTCTTATCATCTTGGTTAGGATACCCTGGTGATTACACGGTGTGTTGAATTGACCCTCATGGCTAGGGATAAACATTATACATAAACCAGTTTAAGTGATCAGAAACTGGTTTAAACCTGTAACAGAACAGATGTTCAGTGCACATAAACCAGTTTGAAAATGGCTG
>NW_017728931.1:87482445-87485486 GCF_001723895.1 Crocodylus porosus | reverse complement strand
GATGTTCAGTGCACATAAACCAGTTTGAAAATGGCTGAAACCAGTTTGAGATAAACCTGGTTGAATGTAGTATCAGACTTAACTGATTTGGGTCATACTGGTTTATGTAATGCCTGTCCCAGATCCCTTGCTGGTTGAAGTTAAATCAGAGTCCCCCAGCATCCCAGCATGCTCTCTGGGCTGGGCTGAGCAGGGCTCTCTGCTCCACAGCAGAGCTGGCCCCTCCTCTCTGCTCCCTGGCCAGAGCTCTGGAAGAGACCTGCAGGCACAGCAGGGTCTATTGGCTTCCCCAAGCCCCACTCCCCATACCCTTTCACCACTCATTGCTTAAGCAGCAATTCCTTCCTCCCCTCTGCCACAGCACGGCCCATAGCCAGCATGTAGTATGCTAGCTAATGCTGTGTAAGGATCCAGCAGAGACTGCAGACACAGCAGGGTCTCCCTGGCTTCCCACTCCCTCACTTCTCAAGCAGGAAATCCTCCCTCCCTTCTCCCACAGCATGGACCCCAGCCCCACAGATCCTAGGCATGTGGTATGCTAGCTAATGCTGAGAGGTGTCTGTGTGTGTATGTGTGTGTCTCTCTCCAGTTTCACTGGGGAAGGCAGACAGAACAGTGACTGCTTAAAGCTAATCAACAGGTCAGGGGTAACCTGTTTAAGAAGTTTGAACTAATGGAGAGAGGCCATTGTTCTGCTAATTGGGTGATAAAGACTGTTTTTTTCACTATCAGCCCCCATTGGCTTGCTTGCTTGTCAGTTTGGTGCAGACAGTATGAGGTAGGGAGGGAGACTGAAAAGCTCCATATCATCAACAGATGCATGCACTACATCACCTTCCCCCTCCAAGTGCTAGCACCCCCCAGCTTCTGGCCTGAGCCACTGTAGGCATGTGCCTGAATTTCCTCAGTCCAGAGAGAATGTCTGTCCAGTTTCAAACCAGTTCAGCCTAGCCAGGTTAAACTAACCTGCAAAGATTGAATTAATTCAAGCTCAGGCTTTTTGAATGTCTTTCTCTAGCCTAGGAGTCACTGGGCATATCTACATGAGACATTTACTGCAGGGTTGCCTAATTAGCTCCTCAGTAAATGTCTCAGCATCTACATGTGCAGTACTGTAAGGATGGTATAAACTAATTAACTTCACAGTAGGTGGGTACCTATAAATTAAAGTACTAGCCTATGGCAGAAGTTTTTACTCTGCTGTAGTGTGCATGTACAAGCAGATGGGGCTGACTGGGACATGAGGGTGCTTAAGTGTAGGGACTGCCTGCTGGTCAGCCCTGCATTAGAGCACACTCATGCCCCAGCGAGCTCTTCTGCAGCATGTTGACCTGGGTTGGAGCAGGCTGACCACCCAGGACCCTGCCAGCTGGGAGTGACCTGACACAGCTCAACATGCTGCAGTTCCCCAGGTGCATGTGTAGACGTGCCACCTGGGAGCAATAAACTCTAGCTCAATATGTGATGGAGTTTATTGCTGTGCACTAACAGCATATGCAGACACAGCCACTGGTAGGTATAATCATTTAGAACACCTAGAATGACCAGAATGCCAGAGAGAGCTGCTGCAAGACTGAGGAAGAGAGTAAGAAAGAAAGCTTAATATCCAACCACTGGAGTTTTCTCATTCATGACTGTCTCCTGCAGCATAACAATGGGGTTTAAGTTAAACAGAACAAAAGTACTTTCATACAAATAACTAGATAGTATTGCTGTAAAAAAAGGGGGAGGGGGCAGTCTCACACTATTAATATATGCTTGAAGTTTAAACCAAAACAAGGACAACTTCAATGGAATTACAAAAGAGTGAGAATAGTTTGCTGCCAAGGGGTCTATTACATTGTTTTTGACAGTTTATGATTGACATAAGATTAAAATTGATAAGCAATCCCCTGAGAAATTGACTCCAACAAAATAGTTTAAAAATGTACTATTTTCTTCTGTATGTAATACCATATATTACATTCACAGAATACAGAGTAGATATTCCCTGAATTTCAAGGTATTATTTGATCTTTTAAATTAGATGAGAATAGTTCATCCCTCATACTCAATTTTACAAATATAAGATAAACTATATCTTGGAACCCTTTCTGATTGGTGAGTTCCAGTAAATCCCCTAAAATTTTAATCACTTGCTTTTCTTAAAGGAATAGATCTATAGATTGATATTAAATTACAAAAAAGGACCAATTTAAGAATATCTCTACTATGAACATCAGAATAATTATATGAATTATTCTGGGTATAAGCTTGCAGGATCACATGTGGCTCTATGTTCAGAGGAATTAATGGCAATTTTATAGGGTATGAAGTCCCCTATGAATAACCCATAGTTTAAAACTGAATAGAGGCAAAATGGAGGGCAAGTCATAGACTAACTAAATCAAAGATTTAGTGAGCCCAAACTCACTTGAGATGAAGTGAGTTGGAAAGCTTGGGAAAATGTATGCATTTCTGATTTAGTTACAGGCTATTAGGTGCATCTTTACCCTGCATATTGCTTGCTGGTATCAGTGTATGAACGTCCATTGAGCAGTTAATGTTAACATCACCATGGCAAGCTATCACTTATGATTTAACCTGGATTTCAGTAGTAGTTCTCAAATAGAACAGTTTGGGTGTTGGGCAAGAGATTTGAGGAAGATTACAAAATTATTAAAGTGCTATCAGAATATTTGAAAGGGTTGCAAGCAAGCCCCAGAAAAACATGGGAAAGCCCAGGATTTTCCAGCCTGCAAGAAACTGCTTTGTGTCACGATGAACCTGGCAGAGCTGGCAAGCCAAGCTCGGGGTCGCGGTCACGGTGGGTTGGCCGGGTGGTGGCTATTGGCACGAACAGATGGGATTAGCGGCTTTGGAGTCTGAGAAGTACCCAGGTGTATTGGTTTAACAAAGATGGTTTATTTTACTCACGCTTTGAAGCGGAGGCACACAGTTGCTTTCTTCGGTTACAGTAATAACGCACAGACAACAAAGGGGTCTGTTGGCCCACGAGGTTCAGTCCGAAGACCTAGTCCCAGGGCTGGTCAACAGCTCAT
>NW_017728931.1:87459565-87482075 GCF_001723895.1 Crocodylus porosus | reverse complement strand
CCTTGGAAATTTCCACTCACAGCTTCAAACCGCGCATGTCAGTTTAACCTCTTCTGTGCTGGCAGCATATACTCAAAGTTTTTTCCATGACACTTTGGGTGACTGAAGGCAGCAGGCACATGTGCATCTATATGCACGCATGCACGTAGCCATCATGCAGCCAGGCAGGGGCATGGTAGTGGCCCCAGCAGCTGAATGAAGGTAAATGTATGGGGAGTGGGGGTTGGAGGTCCAGGGCTTAGGTAGTGTGTATGTATGTGTAGGGGGTGGTGGAAGTCCCTGACAGTGCTAAGGGAAGGTGGCTGGGTGCCAAGGCAGGGCGGGGGAAAGTGCCTGCCTCTTCACTAGGGGAAGGGTGCAAAGGGGTGTCCTTCAGGCATGATGGGGAGCTGTATGGCTGGGTTGGTGGCACTGGAGCTGGTGCCTGTATTCTCAGGGGCAGACCAGCCAGGAGACACTGCTCAGGGGCAGGTAGGGCTGTGACTAGGCTGCCTGATGAGGCATGGGAGCCCCAGGCCAGGGCAGAAGGGGGTGCCACAGGCCTCCTCTCCTCTTCCCTCCAGCCTGTGCTGAGGCCAGACTTGCTCTGCTGCTGCCCATATGAGCCAGAGCTGCTGCAGCCTGAGAGGGAATGGGGTAGCTGGGAGCCCGCTCCAGAAGGTCTGGGGATGAAGAGTGTTGTGGGTTGGGAGTGAGGGGCACCAGCATGGCCTGGGGTTCCAGGTTACTGTGCGTTGGGAGTGAGGGCACCAGCAGGGCCAGGGGTCTGTGGCATGGGAGTGAGGGGCACTGGCAGGGCCAGAGAAGGATCAGGGGGCTGTGGGTCAGGACTGGCCATTGATGTTTACGAATGGGTGCTGGTACAAAAACAGTTAAGAACTACTGTTCTAGGGGTAACTTTGATATAAGGACTTTTGTTTTAACACAATCTGTGTTTCAGTCCCAAGAGTGTTGAATGACCAAACAATCAGATTTTGCTTCAAAAGGTCATGCTCTATCTTAGTGTTTTACAGGCACAACTGCTATGCTTTTTCCTTAGAAGGAAGATCTCACAGATTCATAGATGTAGGGTTGGAAGGGACCTTGCAGATATTCTGGTCCAACCCCCTGCCCTGGGCAGGAGAGAAAACTGGGTTCAAATAACCCCAGCTAGGTAATCATCAAGCCTCCTCTTAAAGACCCCCAAGGTAGGAGCCAGCACTTCCCTTGGAAGTTGGTTCCAGATCCTAGCCACCCTGACTGTAAAGTAGTGCCTTCTAATGTCCAGCCTGAACCTACTCTCAAACAACTTACGGCCATTATTCCTTGTTACTCCAGGAAGCGCTTGGGGGAATAAGGTCTCTCCCATTCCTCGCTGGTCCCCCCTAGTAAGTTTATAGATGGCCACTAGGTCACCTCTCAGCCTTCTCTTGTGAAGGCTGAACAGGTTCAGGTCCCATAGCATCTCCTCATAAGGTCTGCCCTGCTGTCCCCAGATCATGTGAGTGGCCCTCCTTTGGACCCTCTCAATGCTGTCCACATCCCTCCTGAAGTGCGGCTCCCAGAACTGGATGCAGTACTTCAGCGGTGGCCTGACCAGTGTCGCACAGAGGGGGAGGATCACCTCTTTGGCTCTGTGGATGCACGACAAGGTGAAGTTAGCCCTACTGACTGTGTCCTCACATTGTCGGCCCATGTTCATCTTGGAATCAATAATGACTTCAAGATCTCTTTCTGCCACTGTGCTTTTGAGAAGAGAGTTCCCCAGCCTATAGGTATGCTGCTGGTTCTTACTGCCCAAGTGCAGCACCCTGCACTTGTCAGTATTGAATCCCATCCTATTCTCATTTGCCCACCCCTGTAACCTGTCCAGCTATATCTTATCCCTCCCTTCTAGGGTGCCCACCTCACCCCAAATCTTGGTGTCATCTGTGAATTTAAACAGGGTGCTTTTCACCCCCTTGTCCAAGTTGCTAATAAAGAAATTGAACAGTGTGCATCCAATGATTTTGTGACCTGATCGTAGAAAGCAATCAGGTTGGTCTGACAGGACCTGCCCCTAATGAAACCATGCTGGTTGCCCCTGAGCATCATCCCCTCTGCTGGCCCTTCACAGATTTGCTCCTTGATAATCTTCTTAAAGAACTTCCCCGGGATTGATAGACTAACAGGCCTCTAGTTGCCCAGGTCCTCCCTCCTCCCTTTTTTGAAGATGGAGACCATGCTGCCCCCCCTTCCAGTTGTCCAGCACCTGGCCAGAGCACCATGAGTGCTCATAAAGCCAGGCCAGGGGCCCTGAGATAACCCCTGCCAATTCCCTCAACACTCTGGGGTGGAGAGCATCTGGACCTGCTGATTTGAACACATCCAGTCCCTCCAGAAGTTCTCTAACTCTGTCCTCCCTTACTCTAGGCCTGGCAGAGTCTCTCCTGAATCTGTCCTGAATCTCTGTGGAAGAGTCTTGGTCCCTGCACAAAAAAATGGAGGCAAAGAAATTGTTAAAAAGGTCTGCTTTTTCCTCTGGTGCAACCATGAGATTGCCAAGCATATCCCGCAGGGGCCCCACATTACCCACTGCCTTCTTCATACTCCCTATGTATTTAAGAAAAGGACTTTTTGTTGTCCTTGTTGCTAGCTGTAGTTCTGTATCTGCCTTAGTTTTCCTAACAGCCCCCCTACAGACTGGAGCGATGGAGGTATACTCTTCTTTGTTGATGGCCCCTCCCTTCCACTGGGTGTATGCCTCCTTTTTGGCAATCAGGCATTCCTGAATACCCTTGGTGAGCCAGGGGGGCTTTTTAGCACTCTTTCCCCCTTTGATTCTCATTAGGATTGTGTTAGGTGTCAGATCTAAATGATTAGGTATGGAATATCTTTGAGTTTCAGGGGATTAGAGCCACAGTCCTCACTAAAAGCTATGTGAAACAGTTTTGTTGGAGTACTGTTATAAAGAAGACTGATATAAATCTAAAAGGATCCCTGCTGAAGTCACCTCTGTGCTGGACTTTATAGATTTACAAATATATAGCTACTGGTAAGAATTAAGCAGGTAATTGAATTAAATATTTAGATGTAAAACTGATTTCCAAAAAAGGGGGGAGAGGGAAGTGATATCATTTTACAAGAAATTCTAATGCTATAAAACCCTTAATCTGTCTGTCTGCTGTCTGTCTGTCTCTCTGTCCATAATGCTTTATTCACACTCTGATTGGCTGACAAAGTGCAAAGAAACATTTGAACAGGAGGTGGCAGCATGGCAGAGCACCACCATGATGGCAGAGACACGGGGGACAGAGTGGGGGGGCAAAGCCAGCCCCCTGCCCTGCCCTGCTCCCTGCAGCTGGTGATGATGGGGGGGGGGTTCCAAGGCCACTGGAGCTGGTCTCCCCTCCTCCCCCCCTTGCTCCTTGGAGGTGGCAGCAGCAGCATTGGGGGGAAGTGGGGTCAGGGCACCATGGAGGGCGAGGCCACCGGCGCTGGCCTTGGCTTGTCCTTCCCCCTCTTCTGTCATCACCACCTGCAGGGCTGACATAGTGGAGGTGGGGGGAGGAGTGGGCCCAGCATGGGTGTGGGGAGGAGTGGGTGTGCTGCAGCAGTGGTGATCATAGAATCAGTGAGTCAGAAGGGACCTAGACAGATCAAGTCCGACCCCCTGCCATGGGCAGGAACGAGCACTGGGGCTGGGAGGGGTCGTAAGACCCCAGCCAGGTGCCTATCCAGTCTCCTCTTGAAGGTTTCCAGGGAAGGTGAGAGCACCACCTCTCTGGGAAGCCTATTCCAGGTTCTGGACACCCTTACAGTGAAGTAGTTCTTCCTAATATCTAACCTAAACCTATCCTCCCTCAGCTTGTGGCCATTGTTCCTGGTGACACCAGTGCCGCATAGAGGGTGAGCAAGACCTCTCTGGACCCGTTAGTGATGCCCCTGTTGATGCATGACAGGGTGCAGTTGGCTCTGCCTATTGGTTCATCACATTGGTGACTCATATTCATCCTGGAGTCAATCATGACTCCAAGATCTCTCTCTGCCTCTGTCCTGCTGAGAGGGTCAGCCCCTAACCTATAACCATAATGCCGGTTCCCTCTCCCCAGGTGCAGCGCTCTGCACTTTTCCTTGTTGAACCGCATCCTGTTGATGGTGGTGTGGGGAGGGGAGGAGTGGGCCAGATGCAGTAGGGAGAAGGAGTGAGCTCAAGTGCAGGGAGAAGCTGGCTTGCTGTGGTGATGGTGGGGGAGCAGTGGGCCTGGCCCGTCCCAACGCAGCAGTGGTGGGGGGAGGGGAAGAGCGGGCCTCCTCCTCCCCTTGGGCCTGGGCCCACTCCTTTCCCACCCCCCTCCCCTGCATTGATCCTGAGCCCACTCCTCCCCTCTCCCTGCTGCCACAAGGTTGGCCTGGGCCTACTGCTCCCCCCTCTCAGACCTGGTCCTCCCCATATCAAGCCCAGGCCCACTCCTCCCTTCCCCCTCCCCCCACTGCTGTGGTGGGGAGGGGGGAAGTGGACCCAGACCCCAAGCAGCAGGAGGGAAGGGGGGAGCAGGCCCAGATGAGGAGGGCACTGGGCTGCATCCCCACCTGCTCCCACCTCATCATTCTTAATGGGCAATTGGCTAGTATTAATATATTAGGCAGAAATAATGAGGCCTATATTTATGTAGCAGAAATTGGTAAAAAAGTACAATTTTAAAACAGACTATTTTATAAGACCAACTTGTTCATTAGAAAACCAGCATTGTTTTAAACCGGCAGTGTACATACATACTAAGGACTAGACCCACAAAAGGCCTTAGGTGCTTAAATCCTGTAGATATCTGAAATCCAAATTTAGATTTTTCAACACTTGTGTACAGCTGCCACTTAATTTCAAAGACTATCAAAGTTTATAGGTGAGCCATTTAGGCAGAGGACCGCAGTCAAAAGCTAGATAAAATTGCGTGCAAAACTAGAGCACAGTCGGAAAACTTGTCTCATATTTTTCATAAAACTTTTTCCTGATCTGTCAGTTCAATTTACTGTCTCTGCAATTACATGCATCTTTTGAAAATTGCACTTTCCTAAAATACTTTCTGAAGGGCTCATTTATCTGAAAAATGAGAAGCACAAAGATCTCACTGAAGATCAGTCTGATATTACCCAACAAACATTGGACCGTTACTCATTAACACGATTTTCTGTAAAAGTGTTAGTTAGGTGAAAGTTTGTCATGTGCAGTATTTTCAGCATTTATATAGCATTATACAGGTATGACTGGTTTTGTGACAAAAGTCACAAACATTCATTCTGGCTGATTAATTAGGAGTGATACCTATTCACCTAACAGAAAGTTTAATTACTGGTGTAACTTCAAAATATTAAATTGGTAAGGATTTGTCCCATGGGAAACTATATGCATATCTGATGATAGAAAACAACTCTAAGAGTGAAGGAAAATAAGAATAAAATATAATTTTTTTTTCCACAGGAAAATATTAACTTGTTCCCTGAGGCGAGAAGGGATGAGGATAGGGAGGAAGAAACACTTGTTGCTTCCTTGTATGCCAGAAAACCTTAAAATAAATAAATAAAACCCTCCATTCTGCTTCACGCCCTCATTCTCAGATATTAAAAAAAAGAAACCCAACAGAGTTCATTAAGACTCAAGGACAATTAGCCTTGGATTCTTGGAATCTAAGTCCACAGTTGGAGAGGATCATAGTAGTAGAAGGCAGTAAGCTAGTTACAACAAGTAAAAAACTTTAAGTGAACATGCGTTATGGGTCACCTCAACCCTAGGCCCTTTTCATATACTGAGAATGTGTCCAGTCTGAGGTATTTTGGTGTTGTGGGGTGGAAAGGGGAAGGATTGTGACTGAAAAGCCCAAGAGCACAATCTAATTTGGGAATTCAAAAAAAGAGTTTCAGTTTATTGCAGCTGTCCAAAAATGCCAGTCTGTTAGTTGTATTTCTGTATACTAGTAAGTAGGGGTTATGATGTAGGAACAGTTCAAGTGAAGGGATGTATCTTTACGCCACAGTAGTTGTTCCATAGGACTGCCCATGTGCCCTTTTTAAGCTTGCAATTAGTGGAAGCTAAATTACAATAACTTAACCCTCTTCATTGAGAGCTAATCTACTTCTGTTTAGTTTCCACTTACTTCAGGGTTAAAGGCAGCTGCAACAGGGAAGCTGATACATAGTAATACCCCAACTCCTCTTGCCCTGTAGTCTGTAGTTCTTAGTTTTATCATGAAACCCTGATACAGAGTTGATTTATAGTGTGCTCTCAGCTAGTGTCCAGCACAAGAACAAGCCAGGCAATCTGGCATTTACTATCTCAGTTATACTGCATGGGAAAAGAATGAATGAGGAAAAAAACATAACAGAGTATGAGAGTTCTCCTATCCTATGTGGGAAATAATAAGCAAAGGCCAAGTGTGCAATAGAGATTTCCTTCTCTGGGCTGCTTCAGATTTACTGTAAAAGAAAGGAAAAAAGTCAGGTAGGAAGTGTTACCATATACCACAGGTGGGCAAAATGCAGCCCATGGGCCGGATGCGGCCCCCCAGACCATTCTATCCAGCCCATGTGGCTCCTAAAAAATTTAGAAAATTAATATTTATCTGTCCCTGGCTGTCTGTCATATAAATGCTGTCAGACAAATGCTTTTTTTGTGACACTTAATGCTCAGTAGACTAATTCTACTCTGCATTAGTGCATTAGCATGGTTTGTGCTGTGACATGCTAATGTGCAGTAGAATAGTCAGTCCACTGCACATTAATTCATCACATGTAGACATGCCCTAGAAGCATTTTCAGGGATATGGGAAAGAAGCAGCATCAGTAGTATATACCGTCAAATCTGGCATGAGAATGCAGTGAGAGCTAATGTATCAGATGTACAAGAGAGAAATGCTGCTGAGAAACTGAGAGAGAAATGTACATTTTAAAGTTACAGATATCTAAGAAAAAAGTCTGTAATGCTATAAATACTGTGTTAACACACCATATTTGTTGGCATTCCTAATGACAAATGGAAAAGCTGTTCAATTAGAATCAGATGTTACTTCATGAGAGACTAAAGGAAAAAAGGTGTACATAGACTTCCTAGAAGTCCTTCCTATGAGAGTTATAACATTGCCACTCATGGGAGAATTGCTAGGAATTATCACACCATGGAGACTGGCTGTTTTTTCTCCCCCCTGAAAATTAGCAAAATAAATGTTAGGGGGGAAACAGATTGCAAAACAGAAATATTTGATTCTCTCTGAAGACAGATTTAACAGACTTCAATTAAGGGCAATGTTTTTAAATCTGAGATGAGTAAAATTAGGCATCTACATGTGCCTAATAGCATAGCATATCATATAAATAGCATGAGTTTTCAGAAGAAGGATATATTCAGTGAATTTAAAAGTTAAAGTCAATTCTCATTGGTATCTCAGAAAGATCAGACCATATGGACCACAATCCTGCAAATACTTACACCCATCTGCTTAACTTTCCATATGTGGATACTCCAGTATATCCATTAACTGCTTCAATTAAAGTAGTTAAAAATGTTTGCAAGATCACGGTTTCATTTATACACCTAAGCAGGAATTCCATTTTTTAACTCTTGTTGCCAAGTGCTGGAAACTTAAAATATGGGGTGGTAGACCTTCATCTGGGATAGGTCTGCACAGCTCTATTGATTAATATCAAGTGAGGATGTGGCCCTCTAATTTAATACAGGTACCAGTGTGTTCCTTTAGGCCAGTGTTTCTCCACCTCTTTGGACTCAAGCCACCCTCATGGCACTTAAGGCAATAATCACAAAATGCCAGGTCTTAGTTTTTACTAAATTTTTACTATAGAAAAATAATAGAGCAAATCTTTTGTTGTTTTGACACTGGATCTCTCACTGTCAAACCCCTCCCTCCACTCCAGTCACTGCAAATTAGCAGAGTGGGGAATGCCTGCATGTACGGCACCCAATAGGATAGAATTTGTTTTGAAACTGGTAATCTGTTTGAAATCTCTGGGTTTACCTTGTGAATCTTGTTTCCCAACCTAACAGCGTTAACACTGTGTGACATACTGTGGTACTCCTGAAAGGACCTCGAGGCATCCCAGGGTGCTGCAGCACCTTAGTTGAGAATCACTGCTTTAGGTTTGGAGGAAGATCAAATGTAAGGATCATAAAGGAAAATATTTACATTTTCATATAAACACCATTCTTGTACTCTTCATATATAGACTAACTTAAATATTATCTTTCAGTGTAGAAAATAATGGTATTATGAAACCTCCTCTATTGTTATAAACCAGCAAATTAAGTATAAGTATGTGATACAACTTACCTAGACTCCCCTCGTCACACCAAAAAACAGTATGTTTGACCATTTTCTTCCTATTTTATACACTTTGTCAGCAATCTTTTATTATAAAAATCCCATCTCTATTCCTTATAGAAGTTTTAAAGTCATTTCACAGTTGAGTGGAACCCTAAACAGAGCTATCTTAGTGTAATGAAGCAGAAAACGATTACTCCTTAACAAGACTGGTATATGGTGACAAACAGCTCATAAAAATCCCATCTGCCACAAAATGGTTCTATTTCAGTTACTTTTGAATCTAAATGCTATATTTCCTGTTTCTTTTCAGAAAGAACAGCAAATATATAAAGCTTAAGCCATCAAATTGTCTTCTGACAAGGAAAAAACCCCACCATGAACACAAAAACACTCATTTTTATAATGCACTGATGCTAATCATTCCCAGCATCGCAAAGGTTTAGTGCTGTTTTGGACACATTTACAGAGCATGGGCTTTTGTAAAGGAAAGAGAAAATACTATTAAATCATACTATAGAGGAACATTTCTGATGATTTAACAGTTAAGAACTACATGTAAAAGCAATCTGTTGCCAGTCTTTTATTGTAAAAATAAACCCCTAGTGACTGCAATCAAACAGAAAGTAATTATCTGTGACTGTACCAACAGTTATCCTGCATACATGAATGCAATTTAGGGCCAGATCCTGTAGTCTAAGATACTTAACATCTTGTCATGTTTATGGGAAGTTTGCCTCTGTAAAGGTGGTGTATTTTGCCTATTTTCCCAGTATTGGGTATATATTTCTATTTGATTTTTTGATAATCTGCTGTAATGGATAGACTAGATTTGAACGGTACCAACTGTACAGTTTTAAGGTGGTCATATATGAGTCTCATGTTCCCTATAATTCATACAGTGCTCTCCAAGAAAAACTTTAGGGATTCTCAAAATTTAGGCCCCCAAAAAGCTATTTTCATATCTATTGTATAGAGTATTCCCTACTGATTTTAACATTAAGAGACAAATAAAAAGAGGTAGGTGCAATGGCATCAGCTTTTTCAAAGATATTGTTTAGAAGTGGATGCACAGACAGCTGGTGGTTTAGTGCTAGATAATTAGTGCTTAACAGAGAAGTTGAAGTTGAAGCCCAAGAAGTTGATACAATGGACAAATATAAACTCTTTTTTTGTTCAGAATTGAGATGGTTCTTGGTCTAGGAAAATGCTCTAGTAGTGACTGATCTAACAGGAGGTATACAAACATGGCAATTAGGAAAGGCAAAAAAAAATCAATAGATATTTCAGTTGCGGAAAATATGATTGTTTCTAATAGCATTAATGCTTCACTATCTAGTAGACAAGATATTGTAAGCAAAGAATTTGGCATATAGCATTAGAATGATCAAAGTAGCTTTTACATTCCTATTTCAATCTACAAAGCTAACTTGAAAAGCCTCTACTATTAGACAGTCACTGATGTTTTCCTACTCACTGAACTGAGAAGCTTTCCAAAGTTTTATGAAGTTTGTTTTGAGGCACGTAGAAAAGTTGTACCCAGAAGGCTTCCTTCTGACTATATAACAGCTGTGCAACTGACATTAGGGCAGAAACATCTTTGAGGTTGCCTGGAGGTTGTTCAGTAATCTGCCCTAAGGCTGTTAGAAGCAGAAAATACCAATGAGATTTTGGGGAAGAGTCTGATCTCTGTTTGCAGAGACGTAAATCTGAGCAACTGTAGCAGAATTACTCTAGATTTAAGTTGGTGTAGCACAGCAGAATCTGACTCAGCCTCCTGTGGTTGATGTCTTGCCATGATTCATTATACCCTTGATGTTAAGAACTGGGACTTGTTGGCAGGTGCCCAATTATTCCCCGCTGTTGGCAAGTGCCCACTGTTTACATTGGGACATACCTCAATCTCATGCCTTCCCCTTTGCACCACTTATTATATTCCTCATCTTTCTTGCATGCACTTCTGAATATAATAGACCAAGGAGCAAATACAGGAAATATGTCTAGAGATACAATTTAGTGAAAGCTACAAATTAAGGTTTTTCAGAAGTAGAGAATAACTGTGCTTCTAGACAGGACATCATTTTCTGTAATGAAAGTCTACTTACTTACTGGTACGAGCTGTATGTGCTGGAACTCAGTTGAACTTTTTTTCAATTATAAGAATAATTGTAAGTCTATGAAACTTGGATAAACCTGCACTGAGAGTTCATGCTTCCACATGGAAATAATGGGTAATTCAGTAGTTTACAAGATACAGTCACACCATGAAAACAGCTACTTAAATTTATATTAAAGTAGCATGTATAGATTTCACTTAGGACGGTGCTGGGTGCTGTTGTAACAAGTGGGAGTTCCACGGCCCATCTAAACATAGGCCCACTGGCTTGCTTCAAGGCAAGCCGCCTACTATGCCTCGATGATAATGATTGAAAGATGTCAATAACGTGGAAGGGTGCCCTTTTACCTAGGCCCATATGCACGGCTCCAACCTTCCCTATACCATGTCCCATGCCTCACAGATGGCATTCATGTTCTTCCAGTATTCCATCTTGGGAACCAAGCCGCAGAGTCTCACACAGGACTCTCACCACTGGAGCCCAGTGCCTTCATCCTGGGCTCTCCTTCTGTGCATTCCTCAGGGCTTCCAGCCCTTATTCCTTTAGGGCTCCAAGCCCCTATCAATTCTAGGCTCCAAGCCCTGAGCAACTCTGGGCGCCAAGCCCCATCTCCTACCTTACACTGGGCTACAACCCCTTATCTCTTTACCCCAGGAGCTTCTCGCATAGCTCCCCATAGGCTTAGGAACCCACCCCCTGGAGCCTTACTTCCGGCTCCCTTAGTCCAGCCTCAGATCTCACCATGAGTCTGGGCTCCATCCTTGGCCCCTTCACCTGGCCAGCACCCTGCCTCAGAACTCAAAACTATGCAAACACAAAGCAAGATGCGATACAGAAGGCAACTGTAAGCACAATTTGGTTTAAGAAATGCCAAAAACAAACCCCAAGTTTTCTATCTCCAAGCCCATTGCTATCTCTACTTGTTCATGTTGCCTTTGTATAGTGGTTCTGTTCTCTCAAACTGATTGGGATCTTGGGTCACAGGTGCTCCTTCTATACAGTATTTTCCTATATTTATTTAAGTCCCATTGACTAATGTTGCAGGCCTTAGTTAATCTGAAGGTCCATATGAGATACATATAATTAACACCCTTTTGTTTGCAATCAAACAGTGCAACAGCATCTTGTCACATTAGATCTAAAGAAGTTTTTTGATGCAAAAATCAAAAGTAGTTTGTGCAAACTACCTTTGACAATGACCAGCCACATTTTTTGGTAGCCCCACCATATTATAAATACAAAACATATATAACATTTAGAAATCTCTAATAGAGCTCTCTAATCGTCCTTTCTTTGGTTGATGTGCAATGAGAATTTTAAAATCAGAAGCTTATGACCAAAATCTGATCTTGAAGGAGTAAACACTGTTTTGGCTGACTTCAAAAGGGGATTCAAATGTGCAAAGGGGACAATATAGCTCTTATTTAAAAATTCATACTGAAACTAATTTTTAGTAATAGCTTTATACCATATTTCAAGCACTTTCAATTTTCCTGGAAACTTGAGCATAAACAGGATTTAAATCACTCAGATGCAACTCAACTTAACTGTTTCTATCAGAACATAATAGGATTCAAAATAATTATGAGGTTTTGCGTGAACCAGTGAATTCAAGGGAAATACAAGCCACAGAAGCTTACCCTTGTACACTAGTGCCTTGTATCAATCAACAGCAATTCAGTATTAGCTGGATTAAGGCAAAGATTACTTCCAACCACGCAGGACAGAATTTTAGTCAAGTAGCTCAACAACAAGCTCAACTGTCATATGAGGATTTGACATAATTGACAAATCTTAAATGCCATCCATAAACAAATAAAAGCCCATATCATGCTCTTTAATAAATGACTCCAAAGATACATGTGTATTGTACATGCACACACATGCATACCTTTGTACACACACTTGCATAAGCATGCACACGCATGTACACACACACTCTTTCTGTTAGAATAAAGTCTAGAAAGGAAATCAAATGGCACTTCTAAGATCAAAACTAAAACACAAGGAGAATGTCTACATGAGATGCTTAACTGCACAGAAGCATAGTTCACTGCGCAGTAAGTGTGTATGTCTACATGTGCACATGGTTACTGCACAGTAAAAACTCCTAATCATGAGCAATGTTGATACCTGCATCTACAGATGCAGGTATCAAATTTACTCGTGTAGCTGGGTATACATGGGTTTGTACTCCCCTCTCCAATTGAGGCAATTATTGGCAGGCCAGCGTGCTGTGGAGGGACACAGTAGCCCATGGCCGCCTCCGAACCCTATAGTCAGGCCCAGTCAATTAACCCCTAAACCATATATATACACATATATATACATACACACATACACACACACACACACACACACACACACACACAATTATCATAAAAAAATACAAGTGAACAATAAAACAACCCAGGACAAAGGATATTGATTGGGCAACTTTATAACTTTATAAATATACAAACTATTACTTCAACTTATTCACATAAACTATAAGGCACAGTCTACAAATATAACAAGCAATCCTTAGACTACCCAAGATATCACTATAGGAAAGGAGGTGCAGGAAAAGAAAAGAAGAGGGAGACAACAAAGGCTCCTAAGCCTGCCCTATCACCTTTCACAACTCTGGTGGTCCCTCCCCTGTGGGGACCCTCTCTCCAGGATAATTTACTACTCCACAGTCCTAGAGAGTTGCCTCCCATTCTCCAGGTCGAGCTCTGTTCCCTGCTGGGCTTTCCTGCTGCCCAAATCTGCTGCCGTCGGCCTGGCTTAGGGCCGCATGCACTGCTGTGTGCGCTTTGCCTTGTGCTAAGGGTTGGAGGCCCAGACAGCCTTGTGCAGCACTGAGCCTTGGTCTGCTCCTGGAGGTTGGGTATCTGAGCCACTCAAGCAGCTCCAAAGATCCTGCTCCATGCTCTGGCCTGTGCATTATGTCTCTAGCCGCATGCCAAAGTTTGCAGACCCGAGCCACCTCATGCAGCTCCCAGGATCCGCCATGCTGCGCACCGGGAGCCTAACTGCTGGAGCAGTCCGTAGCTCCCCACCAATAGAAATCTTCAGGGTATCTTCTAGGCTACTGCTTCGTCCTGCTGAGAAGCTCTCCTCAGCTCTTCTAAGCCCTGCTCTTCTCTCTTCTCTGTCCCCAACACATCTCCCTCATGCTGGGCATGCAGCTCTTTTTATACTCTCCAGGGCTCCATCCCTTTAGTCTTCCAGACCTGCCAGTGTTGCAGCCTACAATCAGGTCTGCAGAAGCTCCTCTCCCTTTCCCCTCAGGAAAGGGGCATGACTTAATTCCTCTTGCTGCCTCCTGATTGGTGAATGGGGCTCACCAGTCAAAACAGCAAAATCTCAAGTCTGGGAGTCATCCCAAGCTCTGAAAGGTAAGCCTGCTACACTCGTGATTAGTTACTGCACAGAAATGCACATGTAGATGTGACCTGGGAGCAAATTTGTTCTCAGGTCAGCCCTGCCACTAGATGGCCAGCCTGAGGCATTTTGAGCCCTGGGGCAGACTAGCAGGAAGCCTGAGGTGACTCCAGGCCTTGTGTCCCCCTGGGCAGATTAGTGTCACCAGCTGGCCTGCATCTGGGGACCACTGCTGCAGTGCTGCATACCTGCCAAACCCATGGCGTGCAGACCTGCAGGTTTCTGTAGGCTGCTACAGCCTCCTGACAGGTGGGCCAACCCCCCAGGCCCAGCTGCAGGCAGCTTTTGGCTGCTTGGGCCAGCTCTACCTGTCCACAGCTTCACCTGCCTGCAGGCTGCCCTGAGCCTGCAGGTGCTGCAGGGCATCCCCTCAGCCATGTGGATGTCAGTCCTACATGGGGCCCCTGCCTTGGGCTCTGCAGGTAGCTGCCCAGGCCTGGCAGCAGAGGAACCACCACAGGAACCACAATGACCTCATCATTACTGCTGTCCATATGCATGCAGACACCTGCCACCCAGTGCTCCATCTGGTCACAGGAGGAGGCTGGTGACCTCATGGTGCTGTAGGGTGAGGTGGAGGTGCAGCACCAGTTCTAGCAGGGTGGGTGCTCCAACACTCATGTCTATGAGGGGCTGTCAGGCTGGATGCAGGAGTGTGAGCACAACTGGTTGGTGCAGCTATGTTAATGCTGTGTAAATGTAAAAGGCTTGTAGGCACAGTGGATTGCCATCACTTACCACTACTGTTAGTTGGAGAGTGCCTGTAAGTACAAAATGTTGCAAACTCTCACAAACAGCTTCTTTCTCATGGCTCTGCAGCTGCATGTGGGGGAGGCTGCACTTGACAGCCAGGATGCAGCCTCAGGGTTGCCACCACCTATGTCTGGGATGCTGTGGATGTGCTGGCTCCACCAGAGGAGGACTCTAAACAGGACACTTTTCCTGGACTGCCTGGTCATGGCATCAGAGGACTAGCTGGCAAATGTTCGAGCCTGGCAGGCAGAGGACATAGCCTAACAGGACAGGTGGCAGGTGAAGGAAGTGGCCCACCAGGGCAGGTGACCAGTGGAGGAGAGCAGGGAGGAGGATCTATTTGCTGAGAAGTAAAGGGAGGGTGGACTCTGGTTGATGCAAGGGGAAGAAAAACTTGTTCTTCTGAGATGCGTCTGCAGTGAGCGTGGTGCTAGGGTTGGGTGTGGGGGAGAGAAGTCTGTGGGTGGTAGTGCAGGCAGGATAGAGTAGGAGGAGGAAGTAGTCATCCAGATTCTCCCACACTAGATGCCCTGGACCCCGCTCATGGGTGTCTGGCTCTCCTATGGTGGCAAATGTCACTCCTGGGGGGAGCGGCTTTTGCCACAGCAGGTGCTGCTTCCACTGCCAGGCATCTTCCCTGCACCATGCCTCCTCCACCCAGGCCTCACAGAAAAGCTCTCTCCGGGCCTCACAGATTGAATGCAGCACACAGGCTGTGAAATGACCTAGGGGAGGTTGTTCTCAATCAACTTAAGGCAGATGGTGAGGGTGTGGCAGAGGCTGCTGATTTGGCTGAGGGCACACTGAACCATGACATGGGTCCAGACCAGGTACTGGTTAAAGTGGGCCTGGTTAGGGTCCAGGTGGCTGAAATAGGGTCACATGAGCCAGGGCAAGAGTAGGTAGGTGGGGTCCCCAATGAGGTGGGGTAGAACTACCATGGCACCCAAATTCAGGTCCAGCACCCTTGGTGTGAAGTATCCACTCTCCACCAGGCCTGGCAGGCCACAGATCCTGAAGATATCAGCATCATGGGTGCTGCCCACCCTGCCAGTGTTCCCATGCGTGAAGGTCCTGCAGTAGCCCACAATGGCCTGGAGCACCATGGAGTGAAAGCACTCTAGCTGTAATAGGGGTAGTCTCCATGTGGTGGGCAGTTGACTGGGATGTGGGTCCCTCCAGGTCACCGATTCAATGAGGGAATCCCAGGGCATGGAACCCTGCCAGTGGCAGGGCATCATGCATGCAGAGCATATCCTGAGGGCACCACACATCTCCAGGATTGCCTCTCCAGTGGCGGCCTTGCCCACACCAAACAGTGGTTGATGTACTGCAAGTTGGCAGGTGTGGCCAGCTTCAGCAGGGCAAGAGTCATTCAGGTGTCTGTGGGGAGGGACAGCCACATAGCAGTGTTCTGCCACTCCAGGTGTTGCTGGAACTGCCCCAGGAGGTCCAAGAAGGCCATCTTGAAGGCCTCCAGCCCCTACTTATCATGCAAGGGGTGCTGGATGACATGCTGCCACCAGTATTGGCTGGCCCAGTAGGCCAAATGGTGAAGCCTAGGATAGCAAGGGTGATGCTGGTGGTGGCATCCTGGATCCCATTTTCAGCATTCCTGGTTGGGTCTGTCCAAGGGGATGGGGTCAAGATGGCAGGTACACAGCAGTGGCTGTGAAACAGTGTGTGGCAGACAGGCAGGTGGTCACTGCATGTGGTGGAGCTAGGAGGGGACAGATAGCCAGGGGCCAGGCAGCAATTACCATAGCAGGCCAGATGGGTTGTCATGGTGGCCAGTTGAGTGCAGGGTGCTGGTCATCGCTGCCAGGGGCAGCAGCAGCTATGGTGCAGGGAGGCAGAGATGACAAGGAGAGCACTGCCGTGTGCTATCCCTGCACTGTGTATGCTGCTTCTGGCCAGGGAAGTGGCTGGCCAGAGCAGCAAGTGGGACTGGATTTTGAAGAGGGCTGCTGGCATCTGCAGCTGGATCCTGGAGCTCCTTAGGGTGGCATCTGGGGTCCTTTGTACTGCCCCAGGAAGTAGGAGAAGATTGGCAGCAAATCTGCTGCTGCCTCACTGCATGTGTAGATGCCTGCCTGGCACAGTTTAGTTGGCGCTACAGCAAATGCACATGTAGATTCACCCAAGGGGTATGTCTACATGTACTTTGGATCTAGGAGAAGTTTACTCATGAGTAAACTACTTACAAATAAATGCTCCTGGGCAGGAATCTACATGTGCAGGGAAGCGGGAGCAGATTTGCTGCTAATAGCAGAAACTGCTCCCACTTCCTGGGGCCCTGAAATGGGCCCCTTCCACCACCAGGGGGAGGTCCAGGCTCCCCCTGGTTGTTAGCCATAGGGCTGGCAAGGAGCACTGGGCCAGGAGATAGCTAGCTCCTGGCTGAGGTAGGGACATTGCAACCTGCCCCTGGGGGGCTGCCAGCAGCCATGAAGGGACAAATGTCCCCCTGCTTTGGCAGAAGGGAGCCCCTGGCCCTGGCACCTTGTTTGGAGGCAGGGAGCATGAAAAGAGCAGCAGGGAAGGGGCAGGTCCCAGTCCCCTGCCCTGATCCACCAGCAGGGCAGCCAGCACCTGGTGGATGGAGGCAGGGATGTGGGACCTACCCCACCCCTGCAGCTTTTTCCAGGCCCTGTACCTTGATCACCTGAACATGGCGTGGGGCTGGGACCTGCTCCTGACTGGAACAGTTCTCAGCCCCTGCTCTGTGATCACAGAGCGGGGTCTGGAAAACCAATTTGCTTCTCGACTCCGATCACAGAACTCCCCAGCTCCAGCTCTCCAGCCTGTTCCCCACCCAGTACCATGATTATGGAACTGAGCAGGGAACAGGCTCCCCAGCCCCCACCAGTAGGGAGCTCCCTGCTCCAGCTCCATAATAACACTAGCTGGCACTAGGAGAAAAGGATCTCCCAGCCCCCCACTCTCTGATCATAATGGTGAAGCAGGGGCTGGGAGATAAGGATCTCCCAGCCCACACGACCCAACTATTATCTTGTAGTGGGAGGGCTTGAAGCTCCTTGCTGCCAGGGCAGGGGGACACAGTCACCTCCCAGGCTCCACTGGTGAGGCTCCCAGACACGGCGAGTAATCTCTGGTCCCGGTAGCTGGCTGACCAGAAGCAGATTTGTTCCCTGTTAGGTGTCTACATGAGAGCTACTGCTCATTAACTAATTGCAAGTAAATTTGCTACTTTCATTTGCAGGTAGCACATTTACTCATGATTAGCAAGGTTTACTGTGCAGTAAAGCATCTTGTGTAAATGCATCCAAGGAAAACCAACCCCCCACAAAAAACTACCCTATCCCTTTACTCCAAATGCTAAGATTTGACAGCTTGCCCTATACAAAAGGCCAAGTTCTACAGCTCCCCATGAATCTATCCAAACACAGCAGAAGGAACACTCCACTAAGTCCTACTTCTGCAGTGAAGGCGAGGATGCCTCTATCAACTCTTTCTCCAGGTACCCTGTTATAGCACCTGTGCACTGCTATCCCAGTTCTAGGAGATTTGAGAGTGACAATTCTACTTTGCAGCTCTACTCCCTCTTCATGCAGGACCAAGTCTGTTTACATCCTCAGACAGACTTTGGTTTCCACATCTCCTTGACTTGGTTCAAAATCAGTATGGACCAATTAAGCTTAGCTGTGCTCAGAACAAAAACAGAAGTTATTTTCACCTTTTTACTCCTTAAGCCAAGATATTTCTGGGAACCAATCTATCCCTGACAAAAATCAACCAACCTGCACCTAGATGGTATTCCAGCAGCCAGAGTTCAAGTAAGCACAATCATTATGAGATCACTGAATGTGATGAATCTACATGTGTGAATCTGAAGTTATGTTCTGTTGAAGCTGGTAATACCAATGCATGTATATTTTTAACTTAAGTTTGCAATATATTTTATGCCTGCCTGCCACTCTTTCCCACTCTTATGACTTAAGTCATTTATTTATGAAGGCCCTAAAATAAACATAAAAGCTACATCCCATTTTCCCCAACAACCTCCCTTCAACCTCTAGGAAAAGGGATGATTGCTTAATATAACATTTGCCCCAAAGGGGGCATGTCTGCATGTGCACTTTGCTGCTCAGACTAATTTAATGCTCAGTAAAGTGTTGTCATCCATACATGCACAGCCATTACTGCACAGTAGATTAATGTAAAACACTATTTTCTAGCATTGAAAGATACAGGTACTACCCAATGGCACTATACATTAATGCACTTAAATGCATGTGTAGATGCTGACCCAGGAGCAAATTGCTTCTGGTTAGCCCAGGCAGGAGGGGGCCATAACACCTTCTCAGCTTAGCCCCAAGCTTTGGGTAGGGTCCAGGGGGAGAAGCTGCCTCTCGCTCTGGGTGCAGCGCTAGATGATGTGGAGCTCAGGACTTAGCTCACCTCCCTTCTCCGCTGAAGTCAGGACTACCCCAAGATCCATGCTGCTCAGAGCTACCCCTGGAGCTGAGGACAGCTTCTCCCCCAGTCCCTGGAGCCCATGCCCTCTGCCAGCCCCTGGACCCCCTACTAGCCTGGGTCTGACACATGGACAGCTGGCACTCCCCCTGGCTGCTGCAGGGGGGCAGAGGAGAGGTGGACTCAAGTGTTCCTGTCAGACTTATTTGCTCCTGACACAGACACACTTGTAGACATGCACCTGGGGCTAGCTGGATAAATTCAGGCATATTTATTGTGCAGTAAATTCAGGCACATTAATTGCCTGTGTAGACGTGCCCAGGATTGTTATATAGGTAAAAAAAAAATCCCTCACCTATAGCAAACCCTCAGGTGTTTTTTTTTTGTTTAAAACTTAAAAATACATTCCCTCCCCTTCCCCAACCATTTCTGACCTTCTCTCTGCCCTTTCTATTCCTTATAAGTAGTCATAGGTAAGCTGGGTACTTGCATGCTATTATTGTAATAAGCACCTTTTTATATTGTAAATAGTGTTCTGTTATGTGTGTATTGATTTTTACTGTTTTATATTGTACTATATATTGTATTCCTATAATTTTTGCATTGATTTTTATCATTTTATATTCATATTGTATGGTTTAGGCCTGTGTCTGTAAAGTTAATCAAAGTAATTTCAAGTAATGTCCAGCCTCCATCTCATGTCCCCTACCCAATACAATAGGGCATACCCTATTGTATAGTATGTTGCAACTGTAACTCATACCTACCCCTCCTATGTAAATTGGTTTCTGAATGAATGGGAATGAATGAGGGTACTTGAGGCATAATAGTAGCAGGCCTCTACTGAATGATCAATAACGACCAGACCATTAACCCAATGACTGGATCATTGCCTCGTATTGACTCAGATTTCATAGACCTTAGGGCTGGAAGGGACTTCCGAAGATCAAGTCGAGCCCCCTGCCCAAAGAGCAGGAAGTCAGCTGGGGTCATAGGATCCCAGCAAGATAAGCATCCAATTTACTCTTGAAGGTGTTCAATGTAGGTGCTTGAACCACCTCCAATGGCAGACTATTCCAGACCTTGAGGGCTCGGACAGTAAAGAAATTCTTCCTTATGTCCAGCCTGAAACGGTCTTGCAGGAGTTTATAACCGTTTGACCACATCATCCCTTGGGGCGCTCTGGTGAACAAACGTTCCCCAGATACTGATACCTGATAAACTTATAGGTAGCCATCAGATCACCCCTGAGCCTGCATTTTTCCAGGCTAAAGAGCCCCATGGCTCTTACAGCCTGTTGCTGTAAGGTCTGTTTTTCTGACCTCTGATCATGTGCATAGCTCTTCTCTGGACTCTCTCAAGCTCCTCCGCATAATTTTTGAATTGTGGAGCCCAAAACTGGAGGTAGTACTCCAGCTGTGGCCTCACCAAGGCGAGAATGTCCTGGGCTTTGCTTGAGAAGCATCTATGGATGCAAGCCAGCATTTTGGTCGCTTTACTAGCTGCAGCATAAAGCAGGCTCATGTTCATCTTGTGGTCAATGATGACCCCCAAGTCTCTTTCTTCCGTAGTGCTAGCCGGCGTACCACTGTCGAGCCTATAAGGATGCTGAAGGTTTTTCCTCCCAAGGTGGAGAACCTTGCATTTTTTGGTGTTAAACACCATCAGGTTCTCGTCTGCCCATTTATTGAACCTGTCCAGGTCAGCCTAGAGCACCTGCCTGTCTTCTGGTGTGGATGCTTTGCCCCAAAGTTTGGCGTCATCAGCGAACTTGACCAGTCCGCTTCCGACTCCAATGTCCACATCATTAATGAAGATGTTGAACAACATGGGTCCAAGGATAGAGCCTTGGGGGACCCCACTGGTCACAGGGCACCATGACTATTGACTTCCATCAATTACCACCCTCTGGGTCCGACCATGGAGCCAATTTCCCAGCCAGCAGATTGTGGTGGACCCAAGGCCACAATAGGCCTGTTTCGCCAAGAGGTGATCATGGGATACCAGATTGAAGGCTTTTTTGAAGTAAAGATATATCAATATCAATCTCTTTTCCCTTGTCCAGGTGATAAGTCACCTGGTCATAGAAGGAAGTGAGATTTGTTAAGCAAGACCTACCCGCAACAAACCTGTGCTGGCTACCCCTTAGGATGTTGGCGTCGGCCAGTCCATTAAGGATGGCCTCCTTAATAAACTTTTCTAAGATCTTCCCCAGGATAGGAGTCAGGCTGATGGGCCTGTAGTTAGCCAGATCCACTTTCCTCCCTTTCTTGACCTTCTTCCAGTCTTCAGGCACTACACCAGAGCGCCAGGAGTTTTCAAAGATTCATGCCAGAGGCTGGGCTATGATGCTCGCCAGCTCCTTGAGCACCCTGGGGTGTAGATTGTCAAAGCTGGCTGTCTTGAAGGTATCCAGCTTCTCAAGATGTTCCTTCATGAGGTCAGCTTTAGTTGGGGGGCAGGGGATCTCCCTCACCCAGACTGCCCTGACCCATGGTGGGCATGGGCATCCCATGGGACTGATGAAGACTGATGCAAAGTACCCATTTAATAGGTTGGCTTTTTCCTGGGCGTCAGTTGTCAGTTGCCCCATCTGGTTCAGCAGGGGTCTAATGTTGCCTTTGCTTGTCCTCCAGCTCCCCACAGATCTGAAAAAGGACTTTTTATTGTCCTTGATGCTTGAAGCTAGTTGGAGTTCAGTTGCAGCCTTGGCTTTCCTGGTTCTCTCCCTGCAGGACCGGACCAGCGCAGAATAATCCTCCTTGGAGATGAAACCCATCCTCCATCCTTTGTAGGCTTTTCTCTTTAGCCTTAGGAGGTCTGCTAGGTCCCTGGAGAGTGAGGGGGGCTGCTGTGCTCTCTTGCTGCCTTTCCTCTGAGATGGAATAGACTTAGCTTGTGCATTGAGGATTGCTTCCTTGAGGAGCAACCACTCTTCTTGAACTTCCCTCTCCTTGGGATCATGGTCCCTTAGGGCCCGACTGACAAGCTTCCTGAGCTTGTCAAAGTCAGCTTTCCTGAAGTCAAGGACTTGTGTTGCTGACTGACTTGCCAGCTTTACAGCAGATGGTGAAGGTGATCAGCTCGTGGTCACTGTCACCCAGCTTCCCATCGATCACTAGGCCACTGATCACTAGGTCATCCCCACTAGCCAGTACCAGGTTGAGCAGTGCTTTACCTCTCATTGGTGCATAGACGTCTTGAGTCAGGTAGAGGTCATCCACACATGAGAGGAAGCTTTATGACCGCTCAGATTTTGCTGAGTGATCCTCCCACGAGATGTCCAGGTAACTGAAGTCACCTGTGACAACCATGGTCCTGGAGCATGCAGCTTCAGCCAGTTCCCAGGCGAACTCCTGGTCAAGCTCTTGACTTTGGGTGGGAGGGCTGTAGTAGACTCCCACTGTTGTGTCCCCTGTGCCATGTTCCCCACAGATTTTAACCCAGAGGGTCTCCAGTTGTCCACCCTGGTCACCAACATCAGCTTGC
>NW_017728931.1:87456535-87459222 GCF_001723895.1 Crocodylus porosus | reverse complement strand
ATGACACCAGTACCTGAGTCTTTGGTTAACTACGTGGATCCTCCTCTCCCTCAGCCCATAGCCCGAGACTGGGGGGATCAGCAAGAACACCACCTGTGCCCCCAGATGCATTAGCCCCACTCCCAAATCCGTGTAGCGCCTCATGACCCAGCTGGGAGGTCTTTGAGCCGTGTCATTGGTGCCCACATGAATAAGGAGCATGGGATAGTGGTCTGTGGGCTGGAGGAGCTTAGGGATCCGCAATGTCGCAGATGCGGGCCCCTTAGGAAACAGCAGACTTCCTGGGCTAAGGGGCTGGGGCAGCAGATTGCCCCCTCAGTCTGCCTGAGGATGTAGTCTTCCATAACAAACACCTTACGTTTTGTCTTGGGGAGAGCTGAGGCAGTAGCTTCAGTTGAGCCTGTGTTGCCTGCAGCAGCTAGCAATTCAGCAGGTTCTTCTGGAGCAGCAAGAGGTGCGTACCTGTTGCTAAGATCTGGTGGGGCAGGGGCCTTGGTCCGGCGGGCCTTAGGGCCCTCGACCACCTTGGTCCATGCCCGTGACTGGACAGAGTGGGAGATCCCGGAGTCCTTCTTTGTCCCGGAGGGAGACCGTGGTCTACCCTCTGGCTCCCAGGGCAGAAGGGTCTGGCAGTAGGAGTCAATCTCCTGCTCACAGTCCCTGATGGCATGCAGTCTCTGGACTGTGGCCTGGAGCACCTCCAGCTGGCATACCAGAGACCCCAAAAGGGAGCAGAACCCACAAGGGGAGGTGGCTATGCTCCTGGGCCCCAGAGCCTGAAAAACTCACCCAAGAACCACAGACGTTACCCAGAAACAGAGACAAAACCCATCTTTTGAAAGATAAAGAACCTACAGGAACCCAACATTTGGAAGACAAGGACCCTACAGAAACCAGCAACCCCACCATTATATCCCACCAGACAATGAGGACACCTGGATCTGCATGTATGCAACTAAGTAGGACTAGACTTGCCTGGACATGTTCTTCCCATAGGATACGTAGGTAGCCCACCTCTATAAAAAGGGTGGTAGAGTGTGACCTCTTTGGGATGCCCTCTCCATCTGGACCAACACCATGCCACATCACCTATTCACCTGCCTGCAATTCCCTGTGGACAATATCTTACTGGAGAAGACCCTGACTGGCCATTGAGGACCAACTCACAGCCCAGGATAGGTAGCTATCACTCACCTTCCTTCCCCAAGCAAAGGACCTGGGCTCTGTCCCCACACACTTTGACTCCAGTCCCTCCACCAAGCCTTTCCTCTCTTGCTACCATTGTGTATGTGTGGGAACCAATAGTTTCATGCAGCTATATAGTGTGCTGCTTGATTAATAAAACTGTTATTTTGAAATCCAAGTTTTTTTTTACCTTATTGACCTCCCAGCCCTCCTCCTCAATTTCCCTGCTTTCTTCCTTGGTTCTTTCTGCCTCATTTCCAGCCCTGATTTCCCAGCATTCTGCCTCTGTTTCCTGGCTGTCTCCTCCTTGCCACCGGGCTTTTTTTCTCACTTTCACCCCAGCACCAGGTGACCCTGAGTAACCCTGGGACCTCAATAAACCTTAAGTCACCTCAAGCCCCAGTGACTCCGAGTAACCCCAAGACACATTAACCTCAAGTGACCCCGAGTAATCCCAACCCCTGGGGCACCTTTAAGCAATCCCTGGGGCACCTTGACCCTGAGTAATCCCAAGCCCAATTGACCCAAAGTAACCCCAAAGGCACCTTGACCTCAAGTAACCCTGAGCACCAAGTTACCTCAAATGCCCCCTAGTATTTACACACTACTGTGTGCATGGGCGTAGAATTTGTATCACACCTTCCTGTCTAACAGTGCAAGGTGGACATCTTGAGTGTTGATCTGGCATATGTCAAGTCAACACATCCACCTGGAATCACTAGTTTTATAGATTTTTTTGTGTGTGTGTGAACCAATGCAAAGCAACTACCACATAAACAGACATCCAAGTCATGCAGGGTGCAGACAGAAGTGCAGCACCCCAATGTAACTATGAATGCTTTGCAGGAAGCATTCTGAATTACAATGATCCCTGGAGACCAAACAGAAGTTTACTATTGGTTCCGGGGGGGAGGGGAATCTAACTGCTTGTCATACTAAAAAGGATTCATAAAGATGAGCTGTTTCTTCTCAGAGATTCAACTGATGTCAATGTGTACTTGTCATGTATTCAGAAGAGAAAAAAGGCTAAAATAAGGCTCAATTTTTAGGTCAGCCTTCAGCCAATTTCCCCTAGCAATGGTCCCTCCTCCTTGTGAGGCTGTGCTGTTTTCAGAATGGGAGGGAGCAGAGGGAGCTCGTACTATGGGTTCCCCAGACAGCACTGGATAGTGTGTTAATTGGAGCCCTGCCTCAATACACCCCTCCCAACCTTCATCTGGGGTTGAGAAAACCCCAGATGGAACTTCCTTCACTCCCCTCCCATTCTGCAAACAGTGACAGGCTGGCAGGAAAACAAAGGCACAAGTTAAAGAAGATGCTGTGTTTTGAAGGTTAGGGTTTAGATTTTCATCCTATTGGCAATTTTTAAGCTGTCTTCAGCCATGCACTTGTCTTGGGTCACAGCTATAGGTTGCTTTCTGCAGCCTGATTGGGTGAAAATTGTCACTTCTGTCTGTGCACTTATACTTGTCATTAAATTAAGTTCTCTGCTTCCCCACAGC
>NW_017728931.1:87364047-87456435 GCF_001723895.1 Crocodylus porosus | reverse complement strand
CTGTTCTGGAACTCCTGAAAGAGGATTGATTCCAAGTTTTCAAATATCTTAAAATACTAAGTTAAAAACTAGAATATAATTTTTTAAATTCATCTATAGGTAATTAAGATTCCTTCACCTGAAAGATAATTAAAATATTTTTTTTTAAAAAGCAACCCCTGTAGATATTTCCTCCTTCCTAGACTAGAAAGGGCATTCATTAAATTCACATCTTATTGATGATGAAAATTATACAGTTTCTCTTCCTTTTTATGTTAAATAGTTATTTTTGAGTGATACAGAAACATCTGACTCCCAAATCTGTTGTATGTTTTTCCTAATATAATCCATAGTTATTACTATAAAATATGTTATATAACAAGTAAATATTAATAATCACCATCCAAGTGAGGAAAATAAACACACCTGTACAGAATTTACCATTTGGTAACTAATCACAACGCAACTATAATGATGCACTACGTGGAATCAATGAGTGAAACCTATTGCTTCATAAAATTTCATGCACAACTTTAGTTTGCATGGGTCATTAGTATTCATAGTTAAATTGTATCCTTTGATGTGTATTAATAATGTTCCTTGGGGTTAAGCAAAAGAATAATTCATAAATATGCCTGCAAGGAGGAAGACACCATAATTAAATCATAATAATTAACATGGATATTGGATTACACTGGATAACTAATCTGGATATCTCATACATTTTGAAACATGCAGATGGAGGCATTTATGTTCCAGGGCAATTTGCTATATGCTGCACAGGTGTAGGTCATTTTTTTTGGTTGTGTACAGTAGTTATTTTATTGTCTCTTATATCTGATTATCCTTTTCATTGTTGTTGTCTGAAGATCCTCTCTACCTCTGGGCTTCTGCAAGGGTAAGAACTCATGGAATCTCTCAGTACCATAGAACCTTTATTGTTCTATGGTACTGTAACAAAGATTACCAGGGGTACCTAGGAACTCACTCCCAGCTAAGTAGCTCAGGCAATAAATCAGCAGTAGCAAGAAACCTTAGCAGAGTGCCTTGCTGTTTTAGGTCACTATAATAAGGCTCAAACTTGAGCAGGGTCAGAAGAAGGAGACAGAGACTGACATCCTCTTCTGGGACATTACTCTTTTTGAGGTGACCCAATTCCTAGCACCTCATCCAATCACAAGGGCTGACAAAGGAGAACAACCTCAAAGAACCCTCACTCCCCTTTTCCCTAAGATAGCAGGAGGACAAAGGATGAGAATCTGGCAACCTCAGTTATATCTGCAGGCCTTACCAATGCCTAGACATATAGCTCTAATTTTCTCTCCATGCAATTTCCCCAACCTCTCTGGACTCCATTTTTTTTTTAATCTTCCTCCTCTCCGAATAGTCTCCTTTCTTTTTACTTCTTTACATTCCCTTGGCAGTATCGCTGTAACAGGTTGCTTTCCCTAGCACCATCTTCCCTGTTATCTGCACCCTTGGAGTCCCCTCTAAGGTTCCTTGTGTCCCGCTCTTTACTTGCCTGCCACATCTTGATGGAAATTATGTTGATGTTCTTGAAAGTGGGAGACTGCCTATTGTGTTTTCTATGTTGGGGTCTTTCGCCTCCATAGGCCTTGACCCTGGTCTTTCTTTAGCTAGGCCTCCCCATCTAAACCCACCAAACAGTTTGACTCCAAGACTCTAGCCCTCTTTCCTGGTCCACTCTGGAGCCTGGTATACCTGGCCTAGAAGTCTAGCCACCAGCCCCACAGCTGGGGTGATGCAAGTTCAAGGCCAGGGGATGGACTGGCTTAGTCCCACAAAAAACAAACCCCCCTCCCCACAAAATAAAGTTGCACCACATGTGCACCAGACCTCCCTGACTTTTTAAGATAGAGCTTTCAGGCGCCAGGGTCTGTACACCCCAAAAATCCTGCACCTCCACTGGCACTGGGGTCTATGTACCCCCAAAAGCCATGCCCTTGCTGGCGCTGGGGTCCCA
The DNA here is from genome assembly GCF_001723895.1 of Crocodylus porosus. NCBI lineage: Eukaryota > Metazoa > Chordata > Crocodylia > Crocodylidae > Crocodylus > Crocodylus porosus. The sequence goes on along the minus strand of NW_017728931.1, from coordinate 87,454,472 downwards.
AAAGCTGTGCCCTCAGTGGCACTGGGGTCCCCACTTCCTAGTGGGCCCCAAAATGAGGCCTCCTTCTCCCAATAGCCTCACCCAAACCACCGGGTATTCAATAACCGAAAGAAATATAGACAGTCTCATCTGTGGGCAATAACTGCCATAAAAAAAAAAGTGATCAAAGAAAGCCACATGCCAGCTTACATCTATGCTAGGTTCGTGCTTCGGCTCCCCATCATTGGCTTCTGGGGCGGCTGCCATCTCTCAGGGCTTCCGTAGTCCCCTCTTCCAGCTTTTGGACCACTCACCAAGCCTCTCATGAAGCTCTGGGATGCACTCCTTCCCCTTTTGCTGCCAGCCCTGACTACTGCTCTCCCCAGGGTTTTTATAGTCCTGGTCTGCCCCTTCCGATCAGCTGACTAGCTGGCCAGACTCAATATTTAACCACTTCCTTACCAGCATGCCGTGCCCAGAAAGTTCTGGCCTTAAAGGGGCGGACCCATCTTCTTGTAACAGGGCTAGGGTTCCCTGTTACAATCACCTTCTTACACCTGCCTGCCATTCATCTTCTGGCACGAAACAAAAATGATCAAAATGCCCATACAACTAATCAAGTGCCGATCATCCATTATTTAAAGGCATATATACACTTCCTTAAATATTTCTTTTAGATTTCAAACTGTTTTGGGTGAGTCCATACTTTACTATTGGTTAGCACAGTGCACCACACAACAGGGCCCCAATTTTAGATTAAAAGGCTATAGGTGCTATTGCTAAGTTAATAATAAATAAACATATTAACTAAAGTGAAAAAATTCTGTTAGCTCATTTACTTTTTTAATATTACCTTTCACATAGGATATATAAATAATATAACTAATGAGATTTCAGGATATTGAAGTGACTTTACATTTGACTATTCTTCTTCCTTTAGCAATTTTAATTTCACATTTAAGCCCACATATTGATAGGAAAGGAAATGAGCCATGTCCCTTTTCCATTAAGAAGTTGTAAGAGCTTATTTCACTGTTTAATTTGTATGATATCTGGGAGTTGTTTAATCTTCAACATAAGACAATTTATACTGACAAGGTTTGTTAATTACTCACTGTGTTTCTAGGCTTGCAAGGATACATTTTATGACTTTGTTTGTAATATTAATTATAAACAGTCTAGAATACCTGTGCCACTACTGATGGTGGGATACAGCTTAGCTGAGTAGGTATAAATGACAGAAGAGTTTGACCCTTAAAGTTTTTAGGAGAAACATTGAAGACTGTTGCAGGGCACTAAGGTGCACCTGCTCCTTTAAGGGAAGAAACTGCCTAGAGAAAGGGCCCTAGAAGCCAGGCAGAAACCCCCCAGGTGCAGGTTGCCATGGCAGCAGGCTAATGAGGGCATTACCTGGTCACCTGACTGGAAGAAGGCAGGGCCTATAAGCCCCAGGGCTGGGACTGAAGGCAGTTAGTGCTCTGGCAGCTGCCAGGAGGAGTACAGTTTGTACAGAAAATCTTTAGAGATGCCTATGTGCCTGTTCTGCTGCTGGTGAGACTAATAAGCTTTAGGAGCTCCTAAAGTATCTGGGGCTAGGAGGCACACACTGCTGAGGGAGAAGCTTGCATCATTTTAGTTCAGTTGAACAATACTAATTTAAAACAATGGTGAAATAATACAATACAGGCCAGAATTTGAGAAATTTGACTTCTGTTAATGAACACAGAGAGAAGAAAAAAAATATTCATTATTAGCTGTAATTGTAATATAGTAAGACAGACGATAAGGATTTTATATGTCAAACTGTTGGGCTAATTTGCTACAAATGTGCATCAAAGATTGCCATACCTGCAAATGAGCTGTGTAAAAAATATTCACCCAATGTTTGTTTTGGAAGGCAGCCTGCTAAAAGACTGCATAAACAAGACATTCGCATCCTACCAGAGAGGCAAAGCTCAGGAAAGCATAAAGACAGAAGAGAGGAAAGAGACAGAGAATGATGTAGGCACCGAGTGGTGTGCAATTCTAGATTTGAGAGATGCTAATCAGATTTTAAAATGCTAAAGCAAGGATCCAAAGTCACATGCTCTCTCAGATTTTCTGTATGTTAATGGGTTTTTGTTCAAAAGTAACACTTAGTGGAAATAAAGTTACAGTAAAAGCAAATACTGTAGAAAAAGGCAGATTGTGGCTCAGTCTACTGCACCCACCTGAGGGACTGAGAAATAAGATTTTTTCTTTCTCATATGTCTGTATTTACACTCACCATATGTTGGCCTGGATTTGAGGACCAGAGGCACCGTGGCTCAGTATTCTCCTCAAAAATGGAATAAGAGACACAGGAAGACTGAGGAGTTAAAGCACTAATTTCCCTCATCCTCTGCTTATATGGAGGTGAAATAGTCGGTATCTTGTAAAAGGATAACAAATTATTTCTTTCCTTTCCTGGGAATAATCAGTCATAATTCCTTCCCAGGCCTCATCCTAGTTAAGCGCTTAGCTACTGCTTACACAGGGCATTGGAAAGAGACTGATTTAGTTCAGTTTTCAACTATATAGCTGAATCACTGCATTGTAACATAGTTATGATCAAATGGTTCTCAGTAGTGAGGTGAATTCATCTGTCCTTATCCAAGTCATTGAAAAGTTATTGGAGGCCAAGCACTTTATTAAAAGTGAAAAAGGTTTCCCAGGGCTATATTTTTCATCATTCCTCAATAGTTAGATTCAAATTTCATTGAATTAACCTCCTTCCTACACTCTGCTCCCCAAGTGTTTGCAAGTAGCACGCTCTCTTCTTGCTCAACTTCCTGCAGATAATTAAGAGAGTAAAGGATGTCCCTTTTCTCCTTTATTATTTATTCTCATTTTAGAACTGTAGGCAACTGACACTGGAAAAATAAGAACCACAGATAGAACCTGAACTCTCCATTTTCTGCCACCTCTTAATAAATTATGTTGTTTCTAAATATTCGTGCCAAAGGAAACTAGTAAGAGTCTAATTCTTTCTCTGTTGTGAATGCTATAATGCATGGTGGGGATTTACATTTACATATGTGCTTTACTACACAGTAGACTAATTTACTAAGCAGTAAAGTATCACCATCTACACACGCACAGCAATTGGGTCAGTGTAGACTAATTTACAGTGCTGCTGGATAGTCCCTTTGGCAGATACTATCCAATGGCAGAGTAAATTACTACACTTAAATGCATATGTAGATGGTGATGCTGGGATTAGTTTACTCTGGCTCAAATTGCACCAGAGTATTTTCATTTGTATTAATTGCAGGTATGCCCACTAGTTGTAAAATAACAGCTTTAACAAAGCTGAGGGGATTGCTAGAGATTCAACTGTTGTTAGTGTACATGTACATGTCATGTATTCAGGAGAAGAGAAATAAGGCTGAGAAGAAACTTGCTTGAGGTGATGACCAGTATTTATAGAGGAGACAAAACAGCATATATTGCCCTTATGAACTGTATAACTGGTCACTGAGTGGGGTCCCCAGGGATGGCTGTGATGCCTCTAGGGCTCTGTAACTGTGCTGGTTCCGCCCCACAAGGTTCTATTTTGGCACGGTCTGGATGGTTCCCCAACTAAACCCTGTGGTTCTTGGACCCCTTGCTGGGTACTGCTCTTAGTAGTTCCTTCATGGGATACCCTAAGCCTTATGGGCTAGAAGCACAGTTCCAAAGCCACTCCTTTACCACACCCCATACCTCACAGGTGGTATTTAAACATTGACTCCTTTGAGGAGTTAGTCTAGTTTGGCCTCCTGTCATCACTGGGCCTTTAGCGCCAGTAGCGGCACCCTCCGATGCTGGGGTCTCTTCATCCCCTGTAGCAGTGGTCCCTGGCATTGGGCTCTCTGCAGCCCTGTCTCCATGCCTTCACTGGCAGTGGGGCGTTGCACAGTAGTGTGCCCCAATGAAGACTCTTCCTCCCCAATACCCTTAGCCCAGTCCACCAGTATAAAGGACAAACAAACAAACAAAAAGTCCCCGAGCTATAACATAATACAAAAGATGCAAGCCATCCTTTATTTTTTTTAAAAGACACATTTCTCCTCAAACATTTGAGTGCCTCCCAGCCATGGGTACCTTATGGGTTCCTGCAGCCCCATTAACCATATAAGCAGCGGTTCAGGCAGGCATACATCTCTGGGTAGTTCTCCCCTACAAGAGCTCCTTCCCCTGGCAGCTGCCAGAGAACTAACCCGGCCATCTCCAGCACTGGGGCTGTGCCCAGAGTCCTGCCTCTTTCCAGGCAGCTGACTGAGCACAAGTGCTGGCTCACTACCTGGCTGCCAAGGCAATTTACATCTCTGGAGGTCTGCCTGGCTTCTAGCTAGGCTGCTTCCACTCTTAAAGGAGCAGGCACCTTAGTGCTCTGCAACAATAATATAAGCATCCTATGATTCCTACTTTTACTGTATGCCAAGATTTACTATGTGTATGTCATGGTAGCAACCTGAGTCTCTTATATGTCTATTGTGCACTTACATGATACACTATTCAAGAAAATGGTCACAAAAGCTTAGGTGAGATGGGTACTCAGGCAGGACTGCAATACTAAATATTCAAACCAACAAGATTACTCTAACTTGGGGGGGGAGAAGATGGCATCAGGATTCTGCTGTCAACACAAAAGATCAGCCTGAAAAATGAGTAAAGTATCAAATAGGGTATTTTTAAAACTCCACAGAAGTGAACTGTATAAACATGATCAGTTCCAGTAATGATTTTCCAAAGATCTAGCTTCATATGGTTTATCTTCTACAGGGTTTCCTGTCTAGGGGACCTAAATCACAAAGTAGGCATATGGAGACATTTTAAAGCTAAATGGATTCATTCAAAATGCAAATCTTTCTTAAGACAGAGAGACTTTTTCAGTTATGTATCTGCACCTTTTGGAAAATTCTATTTTTATATCTTTTACACTGAGTTACCATGTCCTAGGAAAAGCCAAAAAATGGCATTTATATAATTTAACCTGCAATAATGTACATTCATTTTACCACTTACAGAATATTGGCTGCGTGTCATATAAGCATTTCCTGGCTGTATTACCATGAAATACGAGGATTTTTTTGAAGAGAAAATTCCAATACTGTGTGCTAATTTTACTTTGATTCCCCTTCCCCCTTCCCATGTAATACTTTATAAATTACTTTAAAAACAAATCTTAATTGTCATGAGCTTATTCCAAACCCAAAACAAAGGATTCTAATTACAGTAAATCTGCATGTTTACAACAGTGATCTGCTAACCCTCCAACCAAAACACTGCAATACTGCAGGACATCTTAGAAAAACAATATTCTCATATTGTTGTTACTAAAGAAAGTGTTTGGTTGCAGTGGAAGATGGTGTACATAGGGTTAAAGGTGTAACAGAATGTACAGAAATAAAAGAAGGTATTGTGGAATCAATATTTAAAAGAGATAGTGGACGTGTCTACACATGCAGGGTTGTGGCAGCAGATTTGCTGCTCTTAGCAGCAAAATGCTACCACTTTCCCTGGCCGTGCAATGGCTCCTGCCTCCACTGGGGGAGCTTGGGGGTCCAGCTGTAATTGCAAGCAGCTGGCAGCCATATTGAAAAAGTAGCCCTGCTAACAGCTCTCTGGCCAGTCACTTCCCTGGCCAGGAGAAGCAGGCATGGCACAGGGGCAGCACACAAGAACTCTCTCCTTGCTGCCTCTGCCTCCCTGTGCTATGGCTGCTCCATCCCCTGCCTCTGGCAGTGATGACCAACAACCTGGGCTCCTCCTGGTCACTGGTCCCTGTGCTGGCCCACCATGCTGACTGCTGGCTAGCTCATAACTGTTTGGCTCCTCCCAGCTCCCCCACATGCAGCAACTGCCTGCCTGGGTACAGAGTACCATCCCGGAGTCACTGCTGTAGCCCTCCTGGATAGCTGCCCATGGACCCCTGCATGCCTTCCACCCATCCCCAGGACCATGCTCACTGTAGACATGTCTCAGAACAGCAACAGTTTTTATTCCCCTAACATCAAGCAGACCCCTTCTGTCTACTCCCACTCCAACACATAGAGCACCCCCACTCCCTCCCCCCTTACAACAGAGGTCCTCCACCACCACCCCCAACATTAAAACACCCACTTCCCTGTGCAAACTATTTACAGTGTAGTTTGTATGCCATCCCAGGGTGGAGGGCATGGGGTGGGACACCCAGAGAGCAGAGCCCAGGAGCCGGTGGCCAGCACTCCAGCTCTGGCTGTTCCTCATGGCTGTGCATGCTGCAGTGAGTCTGGTGGGTGAGGGACTCATCCAGGGGTGATGGCAGTGGATGGTGTCCCAGCACAGGTGGCTCCCCACTCTGGCAGCCGTTGCCCAGGGCCATCAGGGCTGGTGCATGGTCCTGACTCCACTGCTGGCAGCTCCAGCTCTGCACCCACATGGAACCAGGGTGAGCAGTGAGACTGGGCCAAGGCAGGGGCGCCGGAGAAAGGGCTCCTGGCTGCTGGAAATGACACTGAATCTCCACCCAGGCCCAGGGGGAGCCTGCTTCTGGGTGGTAGGTGACTGCCAGAGGGAAGGCAGGGATAGGGTCAGGGATAGGGTCAGAGAAGTGGCAGGTATGAAGGTGGCTGCCAAGGCCAGCACCGTATCCAGCACCCAGCAGTCATCATCTGTGGCCTGCACTGCTCTGCTCAGGATCACAGTCTGCTCTTATAGGGCCTCTATCTGCTCATGCTCCAGGGCCAGGAGCTGCGCCCAGAACTCCCAGTTCACCTGGTCTCACACATCCTTGCAGGTTATGTCCTCTGTTCACTAGTCCCATGTGCCCACAAGTCCTTCAATGCCATCACCAGCTGGTCCAGGACGATGGTGCAGTCCTGGGTCCTCCTTTTGAAGAGCTAGCACATCTACAGAGCCTTGGCTGTGGGTGGTGGTGACCTTAAGGCTGCAACCCAGCTGCCAACTGCACCTCTCCCGTACATGCAGCTGCAGGGCCTGCAGAGCCATGAGAAAGAAACTGTTTGTGAGAATTTGCAATATTTTTGAGATATGATGCTCTGTACCAGGAGGCCATGCACTGCCCAGCCTCAGATAGGGGGGTGGGCATGCACAGACCTGGGACCAGGTGCCCACCAGCCAAGCCCTCTGTCCCTTCTTACTCCCCTGGGGCAGGTGGGCTGCTGGGTGCTGGCTGCAGGCATCTTGCCTCCCTGACCCCATTCCCAGAGCAAGACAGGCCAGGCTTCCATGGCTCCAGATCCTGCTGCGCTGGTCTCCTCCTCCTACATGCCAGCCCATGTTACTGTCAAGTTCACTGTACCTGGGCTCTGGGTGGGGGTGGGGGTGCAGGGCTCCTGGATAACTAGGATAAGGAGCTGCCAGTGTCCCCACCCTCCTCACATCCTAACACCCATGTGCACGAGGGGGCTGTCAGACCGAATGCAGGAGCATGTGCACAACAAGTTGGTATGGCAGTGCTGTATAAGGGTCAAGTCCTTGTGGGCACAGTGGGTCACCATCACCAATCACAATCATCGGTTGGGCAGTGCCCGCAAGCCCATGCCTTTTATGCAGCAGCTAATAGAGATTCTCATGCCCTGAGACTCAGGCCACAGTCATGCTATGTACAGCAGCATGGACAGCCTCCCCAAGCCTTCATTCTGGTCTGGCACCTGTGGTGATGTGTTACCAGGGAGGGCCCGTCCATTTCTCAGCAGCCTGTCCTATCTTGGTTCCTCCCTGCAGCCTCCACCAGGAGCTTGGGGAGCCTAGGCCAGCACCTGCCCTGACAGCTCTGCAGCCTCAGCCCCATCCACAAGGTGCAGCCAGCCAGGTCCCTGCTGGCTGCCAACAGCACCAGCTCTTTCCGGGGGGGGAAGCTCCCTGGAAGTCACACCTCACCCCACCATCTGAGGACACTGCCCAGAGCTGCACACCATTGCCACCAGCCAGGGCCAAGTGGAACTACATGCTATCTTTGGCTATATGGTAAGCCCTGCACCGGAGGGAGGGCCCTCCCCCTCCTGGCACCTGCCCCAGTTTCCCATCCTCCCTGGCCCACCCACACTTCCCTGGCTTCCCCTGTCACAACATGCAGGGAGGCAGGAAACAGAGTAAAACTTTAGTGAGTATCCCATGCCCCGACAGCTAGGTAGGCACGCAGTCTCACATGATGAGGAATGCCTCAATACCGTCAGTGATGTCGTGCACAGCTGCAGAGGGTAGGTACATGTAGTGTAGCCATAGGCAGTGGTGGAGGTTGCAGGGCAACCCAAGATTGTCCTCTATGCCATCAAAGCTCAGGGTCCCATGCCAGTTGTGCAGGTGTGCCTGGGATACCATGGTGATCATCAGCAGGGCATAGTGGGTTGGACACACCTTGATCCACACAAACAACTTATTGTGCAATGTCTAGGATGCGCAGCAGAGGCACACTCAAGGCACAGCGCCACTGCGGGTGGGGGGTGGCCCCAGGGTGCCTCCCCAGAGAGGCCTCTGTGTGAACTGGTACTACACCTCCACCTCACTGCACAGTGCCACAAGGTCTCCAGTCTTCTCCATGGACCAGTTGGGGCCCTGTGTGGTGGGCACTGGTGTGGATGATGCAAAGTCCATTGGGGCTCCTGCACTGGCTCTCTAAGCCTCATGGCTGACTTTGTACTCCTGAGCCTGGACAGCTGCCTGAGCACCCAGCACAGGGCCACTGTGTAGAACTGTGATCAGCATGGTGAAGTAATGCCCCAGAACACCTGCAGGCTCCAGGCAGGCTGCTGCAGTTGGGCTGTGGGCAGCTGGAGCTGGCCCCAGTGGTCATAAGCTGTCTGCAGCTGGGCCTGGGTTCTGACAGGGCTGGCAGGAGCCTAGAACAACTTGCAGTGTAAGCCTGGAAGATGCACAGCACAGCAGTGACAGGGTACAGGCAGGCTAATGTGGCTGTCCTGTGGCCTGCTCAGGGGGACACAGGGGTCTTTAGGCTCCCTGCACACATACTCCAGGGGTCAAAATGCCTGTAGGCTTTTAAGGGCCTGAGGCTAGGGATGCCATAGAGGTAGCCCAGCCCTTCAGCAGGAGAAGCTCCTAGCTCTGGAGCCTTCAGGCTGGCCTCTTAGTTGCAGGTATGACTAGGAGCAAATTTGCTCCTGGTTGGCATCTACACATGTGTTACTGCTCAGTAACTACTCAGAAGTAAATTTGCTACTTGCATTGCAGATAGCAAATTTACTTGAGACTAGTGTCAATAAAGGATCTTGTGTAGACATGCCCAGCACAAATTAGAATCTGGCTGATCTCCTCATAGACTGTTTTTTGGATTTTTGACAGTGCGCAGTGTTACAGCTGTGCTTTACTGTGTGTCAGTTATACATTACATCTCAGGGGGGTATACAAGGGAGGAAAAGGTTTCCAAGGACTCCATTGATTAAACTTCTCACTGAGTGCCCTTTAGATCTTCTGAGGGAATTCTGCTGTGTTCCTTCATTTTGAAGTATAAATTAGTTCCAGATACTAGCACTTTCTGTGCATAATCATCAGAAAATGTATGTTTGCTAATTGTCCATTACACTGAAGTTCAGAAACACTAGAATGCTAACATGGCCGTGTATGGGGTACTTTTTCACTTTGCCAGAAATCGAGTTCATGTAGACAATAAAAGCATTAAATCCTTCTCTTATACACTGGAAACTTAACATTATCCATTATTGTCAGAAGAACTTCAGAACTACAAACCAAGACTGGTTGTCAGAAGATACCATCCACTCATGATTTATTTTTTCAGGTCTTGACATTAATAGCAAGAAATGGTACACAAGTTATGGTGTAAACACAGAAGATGGCTTATCTGTTTTACTGTTCTAGTTGTGCACATCTACACATGCTATTGATGGACTTTAAGCTTACTGTTCAGTAAAATGCTGTAAAGAAAACTTTCCCAGGAAGCATGCCTGCATGTGTACTCATCAGGAGCAAATTTGCTTCCACTCTGAACCGCAATTTGCTCCTGGTCAGCTGTCTACACATGCACTAATGCACTGTAGCTCCTGCATGGTAAATAGACTACCTGTATTTACAGGTAGCAGCCAACCATGCAGTAAACTAATTTACTTCACAGTAAATGCTGAGCACGTATAGATGTTGATGCTTTTCTGCATAGGAGATTAGTCTACTGCATAATAAAGCATCTTGTGGAGATGCACCGAAGATGTACCTAAGCTGATACTGATAAGAAGCTACCTTCTTTGATATAATACATTGATAATGACCTTCTTTGAATACTCAAGCCACAATTCTGTGAGCAGTTGAAATAAACACAATTCTACACATAGGGATCCAGGATTACAGGAATGTGTGCCTATTAATTGGGTTTACTAATTAATCTCTCTCAGCAACGTAAGTGGGTTTAGATCTTCAGTTTTGTTTGACTAAAATAATGTGATTTGTATTTGTTAAATCAGCTGGTATTAATTTACAGCAGTGCATGGAAATGTTTAGAGTTAGCTATTTGGTATTCAAACAATATCTTCTTATTAATATTGTTCCTTCACTGATTATCTTATCTTTGAACCATTTTGCTTCCACTAAAATCAGCTGTAGAACACTCATGGATTTTACTGAAGGATGGATTAAGCCACAGGAACTACAAACTCATGCTTAGGTTACCGGCTCTGAATTAATCAGCAACTTTGCTTTAATTTAAAGAAAAGTTTCTAGTCCTTATTACTGCAAAGAAGAACACAAGAAACATCCTTAGAGCTTTACTTTAAGCCTGACAAGAGCCAGGAACAGTAGCTCCAGTACTGCATATTTCAGTTGGATATTAATACAAAGCCCCAGGACAGCCCTGCCAACATTCTCAGCAAAAGACTATGTACTGTATTTACTCATATATAAGATGAGGTTTCCACCCTCATCACCATGGGGAAAAAGCTCCTTGTCTTATAATCACATACAAACCATAGGGGGGAGCAGGCAGCTGCTGCAGCTCTGGCTCTGGCCCTGAGCCCAGGTTGGGGCTAGAGTCAGACCTACAGCAGCCTCCTACCACCTTCCCTGCTTATTCTCTGCATGTTCTGCCTATGTACCCACCCTCTTCCCTCCCCCGTACTGTCAGGCACAGCTCCAGCTCTGACTCAGGCTTCTTGGGCTTCTTCTTTCAGGAGCACAGCAGATGGAAACTCTTTCCCCTGGCCAGCCAATCAGCACTGCCTACACTGCTGCATGCACTGAGTTTCCATGTGCTGTGCTCTGGGACAGATCAGCCTGAGCAACATCGGGGGGTGAGGGGGGGAAGAGACTGAGACTAGAGAGTTGTGGGGGAGGTGAAGGGAAGGGTCAGAGGCTGTAGAGAGTAGAGAGGAGACAGAGGCCAGAGAGATCTGGGGTGGAGGGTATAGGTAGCAGGGGTAAAAAAGCTGCAAGTCAGAAGTGGGCAATTATTTGGGCCCAAGAGCCATATAGGCTGTTTTGGTGAGCTGTCACAGTCTAGGTCAGCATCTCCTGTCCCAAGAACTCACCAAAACTCCCTATGTGGGATGGGGCCTTGGGTAGTGGTGTTGAGGACCAGCAGGGGCAGGTAAGGCTGGGATCACAGGGCCGCATTGCAGGGCGATGACAGCATGTGGTCAAGGCTGGGTCAGAGCCATGGTTTACTGCCCACATGCCCCTCCAGCGAGCACAGTTTATGTGGGTAGGGGCATGCCAGGAGCAGATTGCAGCTCTGCCCCACCCTGACCCTGTGCTGTCACTGCTCTATGATCCTGGCCTTGAGCCTGGATACAGCTCCCCACCTGCCTGCACACCCTACCTGTGTGGATCCCTGGAGCTTTGCCCAGGGTGGGGCAGGATCCTGGGGCAGTGACAGCATGGGCCCAGGACAGAGCTGGAAGCCACCATTGAGCCTTGCAGCACCCATAAGGGGAAAAGGAAGGCTGTGATCTCTGTTAATGAGGCACCAGAGGAACTTAGCCTTCCTCCCCTCTTCCCTTGCCTATCCTCTCCCCTGGCCTGGGGCATGCAGCCTGCAGAGGAGGGGGAGGGTGGACCCAGTGGTGAATCCATGCCCCACCACTTTCAGTGGCCAAGACCAAGCCAGGGCTGGGGATAGGAAGTGGTGCTGAGCACCTCAAACTTGTACTGGGATGCTTGCATGGCAGTGGCAGACCCTAGCCCCACTGGCTCAGTGTAGAATGAAGCAGTATGGAGCAGAGGAGTGTGGCATGGGGGCGGGGGCAGCAGCAGCAGCAGCAGCCACAGTGAGGGTGCTGTGCAGTGTGGGGCCAGGGCCAGTCTCTATGGACACTCTGTATACCAATCCCTACCTGGTCATCCATGGTCTCCATAGAGACCAACCTCTGGCTCCAGCCCTGGCCCCAGATGCAGTGCCTTTATTGGGACTTCTACTGCTGCTACTGCCCCTGTACTGTTCTGCCCTGTGCTGCTCTGCCCCACAACAAGCTGGTGGAGCTGGGGCTGCCACCACCATGGGGACAACCCAGGGTGAGCTGTGGGCTGGCCTGTGGCGGGGGTGCCCAAGAGCCACCTGGTGGAGCCAATGGACCTGCTGTTGGCCAGGAAAAATCACTCTGTGGGCCAGATCTGGCTCACAGCCTGTATTTTGCCACCCCTGCTGCAGAGGGAAGAAGTGGGTGAGGCAGAGGGCAAAGGGGCCACCTCACCCCCCCAGCCCTGCTTTCCTTTCTGTAGCAGTGGAGGGAGGAGGAGGAGGATTTAAGAATATGGTCCAATATTTAGATTCTATACTTGCAAAAATTATAACAAATTTATAAATTTTCCATACATAGAATCTAATTATTGGGAGAGGGGGTCATCTTATAGTCAGAGCCATCTTGTATTCAAGTAAATATGGTATATGCACTACAAAAGAGTGCAGTGTGGCTGGCCCATCAAAATCAGAGAGGGTAAGTATTGTAGATGCTCCTCTGCTGCCCTCCACTGTCTCCCAGAATGATGAGGGGGAAACTTCTCGTTAGAAGGGAAAAAAGGGGTCCTATCCAATTGCCCATGATATTGCAGAAGGAGAAACAGTCCCCATCAAAATGGATGTAGGGAACCCATACAGTGGTAGAGACACAAGTGAGGAACTTCAAAGAAATCCTATGTTATGGTATACTTAGATGAGAGAGAAGTGAGAAACAGTTTTCCTAGTTCATGAAAGTTTAAAATGGTTGCAGTTCTATACTGAAGCAAAATCAAGAACTGTTACAGTGTTTTTGTCAGGGAGGGAAAGGAGACAAGAGAAAGGCTGAAACTTCACTGTTTGCAGAATAGCTAGGAATCTGGAGATTAAGCTATGTATCTAGGTAGTGAGGTAATGGCAGAGAAGGATCTTGAAACCAAGTGATCCTCATTCAGGTTTGCCAACTGTCCATAAATTTACAGACTGTCAATAAAAAAGGGCTAAAAACTTGTCTATAAAGTCTGTAAAAATAATTGATCAGTCAATAAAAAACTAAGAAATTGTGAGCTTGATTGAAGATCACTCAGAGTGATGTTGGGTGCAAATGCTGATGGGCAGACAGAGCAGAGCAGCATCACCTGGTGTCTGAGCAGGAACACAGCTTGGTGCCCTGAAGGGAGCTCTCTGTCATAGGTTTGTGGCCCAGGGGAGCCTCTGTAGCATCCCCCTCCAGTCATGAGCTGTTTCTGTATCCCATTGACTGTTTCCTACTTGTAAAGGCTACTCACCTTGAAGGTAGGCAGAGCTTTGTGGCCCTGGGCAATCTGAGGTACTGGGCAGGACTGGGGCCTACTGATGTGACTGGGACAGAGTTGCAGGGTTGAAGACACTGGTGGATAGGGAACTTTATTTGTCAACTGGGCTGAGGCTCAAGCCAGATTTAGAAGGTTGGTATTAAACCCATATATATGAACTTGGCCTTTGTTATTGCTTACCGAAGCCTGGCACAAAGATTTCACTTATATTATGCAAAACATATGCCACTAAAAACATATATTAATAAAAAAAGCCCCTTGCAGGTTGTCATGAAAAAAATTGTTGGCAAACCTGTGACCTCATTCCTGTGAGTATCGTCAATATTGTGCCAAAGAGGCTTGCTTGTTCCCTCTCTCATGTTCTCCCCATTCACTACCTCTGTTTGTATATAAATGATTAGGCTAAACTTGAACAGCTTGAATGGGAGACACTTAAAATGGCATGTCCACACTGAGTATCTACTGTACCAAGCAGCAATGTATTTAAATATGCTGGGCTCCACATGACCTGAAAGACAAGGCTAAACAGATAGCCTACAACTCCGCCCAAAACAGCCATGTGGATTCAGTTTTAGGAGATAGCTCATATGGATGGGCATGGGATTTATGAGTACATCCATACTGAGCATGGTAAGTTTTCAGTGAAGACATGCATAAGAGTCTGAACCTGGATAAGCCAATAGAGCATTTGCTTTAGTCTACCTGATTCAGACAAGGGACATGTTCTTTCCCATGTCTCAGGTTAGTATAGTCTCTAAGCACCAAGCTCTTGGCATGAAAGGTTAGTGCCCCTATTCTGATGAAAGGGGCAATGCCTCTTCCTCTTTCACACTGGTATTTATAAGAAATTCCACCCCATCTGAGGAAAAAGCACCTCTCCCAATTAATTTTTCATGCATCTTACAAGTTTCCAATTTGACAAATCAGCATTTTCTGATGAAAAGTCTTCCATTAGAAAATTCCTGAATCAGTTCTTCTTCAGATTACTTTAATCATTCCTGACTTTAGCAAAAGCTTGAACTGACACTTAGTTTCCATTTTCATCATATCCAGGACTTTATGGTTATCCATGTGTATGATAGGTATTAGTGACATATATGTATTATAGTCATGCCATCCAAAACACCATCATACAGGGGATGTAATAGTCTCCCTAGCTACAATAAAAAATAAATTAATAGAATCATGGCATTGCTGGGTTTAAAAAGCAGGTTCGATCTTAGAATAAATTAAAGGAAAAAGTGATAAATTATTTTGGGACAATCCTGGATATGGGTCATTTGAATCCTTTGTTTTTGCAAGGGACATCATTCATACAATCATAGCAAAGTAGGGCTTGATGGGATCTCAAGAAATCATCTAGTCTAGTCCACTACTCACAGCAGGATAATCCTTGACTAAACCATCCCAACCAAGTGTCAGTCCAACGTGCTTTTGAAAATTTCCAGGGATGGAGATTCCATTACTTCTCTAGGCAGCCCATTCCAAGCTTGACCCCTGTCATAGTCAGAAAGTTTTTCCTAATCTCCAACATAAATTTCCTCTGATACATCTTGAGGCCATTGCTTCTATTCCTGTCCTCTATAGCCACAAAGAAAAACCCATCTCTATCCTCTTAGTTGCCCTTCAGGTATTTGAAAACTATTATCAAATCTTCCCTCAGTCTTCTCATCTCTTCTCTAGATGAAATGATCCTAGTTCTTTGTGTTCTTCCTCAGAAATCATGCTTTCCAAATGCCTAATAACTTTTGTTGCTCTGTGCTGAACATTTTCCAATCTGTACACACTCTTTTTAAAGTATGGGGCCCAAGACTGGACCAATGAGGCCTCACCAGTTCAGAACAGAGCAAAAGAATCAGTTCCCTTGAGATGACTGGCTCTGTGGATGTGGTGTAAGGTCTCCCACAACATTCTCTTGGGAAGGCTAAGGAAGTATGGGCTGGATAAATGGACTGTAAGGAGGATAGAAACCTGGCTGGAGCATCAGTCTCAGAGAGTAGTAATCAATGGCTCAATGTCTAGTTGGCAGTCGGTATCAAGTAGACTGCCCCAGGGTCAGTCATGGGGCTGGTTTTGTTCAACATCTTCATCAAAGACCTGGAAGATGGCATAGAGTGGACCCTCAGCATGTTTGCAGATGACAGCAATCTGGGGGAAGTAGTAGATATGCTAGAGAGTAGGGCAAGGTTCAGAGTGACCTAGACAAATTGGAGGACTGGGCCAAAAGGAATCTCGTGAGGTTCAACAAGGACAAGTGCAAAGTCCTGCATGTAGGACAGAACAATTCCATGCGCCAGTACAGACTGGGAGCTGATTGGCTGGGCAGCAGCTCTGCAGAAAAGGATCTGGGGGTTACAGTGGACAGTAAGCTGGATATGAGCCAAGACTGTGGCCTTGTTGGCAAGAAGGCTAATAGCATACCAGGCTGCATTGGTAGGCGTGTTGCCAGTAGGTCAAGGGAAGTTATTATTCCCATCTATTTAGCACTGGTGAGGCCACATCTGGAGTACTGTGTTCAGTTTTGGGCCCCCCACTACAGGAAGGATGTGAACAAATTGGAGAAAGTCCAGCAAAGGACAAAATAAATGATGAGGGGGCTGGGTCACATAATTTATGAGGACAAGATGAGGGAAATGGGGTTATTTAGTCTAGGGAAGAGAAGACTGAGAGGGGATTTAATGCCAGCCTTCAACTGCCGGAAGGGGGTTTCAAAAGAGGATGGAGCGAGACTGTTCTCAGTGGTGGCAGATAACAGAACAAGGAGTGATGTTCTCAAGCTGCAGCAAGGGAAGTTTAGGTTAGATATTAGGAAAAATTTTCTCACCAGGAGGGTAGTAAAACACTGGAACAGGTTACCCAGAAAGATGGTGAGATCTCCATCCTTGGAGGTTTTCAAGACCTGGCTAGACAAAGCTTTGGCTGCAATGTTCTAGTTTGGGGTGGTCCTGCTCTGACCAGGGGTTTGGACTAGATGACCTCCTGAGCTCCCTTCCAGCCTTAATTTTCTATCATTCTATGATTCTATGATAACAGAATGACTTAAAACAAAGATTTCTTTTTCATGTGAACATTCCTAGCAATAAAAAGAGGAGAAAAAAGAAGACGCAGTCCGAAAGTCCTTTTAACTTTCAGGGTATAGAATCTAGTTCTGTATAAAAAGTATCTCTAGACAGCATTTTGTAATGTATTTTTCTAAAGTTTCCAAGACCATTTTAAAAAAATCATGTCTGCTATGCAAGTCTGAAAATTTGTATACGGTTTTTACCAAGTATAGAATTTTTCAGATTATGTAAATGAAGTTACCTATTTAAGTATCTTCCTCTTCTCATTGAAAAAACAATAGCACAATTATAGTAGAAAGTAGTTTAAAAATGAAAAGAATGTTTTCTGAACAAGGATATTTATGAGAATGTTTATAATGTACCCAAGTTTTCAAGTAAAATCCAAAAAAGTACCTGAAAAATCATGAAAACAAGCAGCTTGGCTAATTTTCTTATGTAAATTAGTAACCATTTCCACCCCAATAGGTATACTAATAATTAACAACCATAATAATTTAGATTATATTCTATAAGAAGCATTGCACCAAGGACTTCCTCCAAATTGTTGCATTAATTCATATATTAGCTTGAACACAGCTTACACATCTGAATTTTAGATTGGAATCTGACTCAGGAGCTCCCATTGGCTTTAGGGGTTTTTTAAAGCTTATTTGTTGTCTTTATTAAATAGAGTTTGTCTCCCTTGCAGGCTCAAATAAATTCTTTAGTACTTGACCGTGAGGTACTGAATGACTGCTATTGTCATTGCTATACACAGGAGAGTCAAAAGTGAACTTGGAGCAGAGTGCACTTCTCATCTCCCAACTGTTTTTTGGGGTAGGATCTGCAATGGCTATCAATCATTGTATTCTAATAGGATGAGGAGAAACCTACAGATGAGAAACCTAGCTCCTATTTGTGGTCTATGCTGCCTATGCTCCCCAGAGGACTACCAGTTGTTTTTCTGCAGCAGTGTCCTCTGCAGAACATCAAGCTAGCCTTGTATCAATCAAAGTCCAGGTGCGTGAAGAGCAAAAATTAATCACATATTATTTCTGAATCACAAATGGGGCTTCAACCAAAGAGTCATTAATCCAGAATTAAATGCAATTTTCTGTGAAAGTATCACTCCTATTTTATCTTCTTCCAAGAAAAGAATGCCTTTCATAATAACCTGTGTCTGAGCTAAATGAATGCATTAAAGCTCTTAACTGCTCTTTGATGGACTACAAATGGACACAATACAGGACAATATTTGAACAGTAATGATTTGTGCTTTCTTCTTCAAGTGTAAGCTGATTGCAAAGGCTCTGAGACCACAGAGTAAATAGCTAAAGGGGTCATGAATCTTAATAGCTTCCAAATCAGAAAGATCTGCAACTTATATGCTCTGACTGGAGTGTGTATGGAATGTATAAATATTAATAGGTCTGGCAAGGGCTCGGCAGACAAGCTGTCTAAAATTTCACAGTGGGAAGATTGAAGCTGCAGTGTACAGAGCAGTTGAGAAGCTCCCACCTGGAAATGAACTGTCAGCATGTGTGTAAATACATTTTTCCTGAAGCAATATTTAACATTTTGAGCTGCCCTGGCACATAGGAACACTATGCATAGATATCTAACTCCATAATGTTATTTAATATTATGAACAGGCACACTAGGCTGACTGCCAGCATTCAGCAAAGTGAAGTATATTGTGTGCCACATGCCCAAAGCTTGCTTTAACTATTCTTCTCCTAAGCAAAAAAATTAACTTCTCATCCTCATGGAGTTGAGAGCAATGCCTCCATTAAAAAAATCATTTAATGGAATTTTGAATAAGCCAAGTACTCAGAAGATAGGAAAGATCAAAATTATGATTGTCCAGCCTTAATTCTGCCCATTTATATGTAGATGTTACAGTGTATCAGAAAGCTTGAATTTTATGACACAAATACAGCCTAAATCCTCAATTTTTGTTGTAAAATCCAAAATGTACTTGACTTCTAATAGCCTCCCATAAAAATTAACTTAATTCATTACAATATAGTTGGACAGTCTTGCAATATGGGGAATTTTAAGATTGCACCCACACAGGTAGTTAATGGTTGGTGTAAACAAGGGTTGAGTTAATACTAAGCCAACCACACGTGACAGCTCCCTATTACAGGTGGAGTGGAAATTTGACTTAACTTTCATTAAAGTAGGTGCACGCGTAAAGGCAAAATGAAAGATTAAAATTGAAAAGGAATTTATGTATATAAGATAGGAAATGGACTAGAAAGAGAACACTAGGGTAAACCTGAGGGATACAAACAATATACTTTACCAAAAACAGTGGAGAGACTAAAGAGTATTGCTGAAGAACTTCAAACAGTAGCCAACAAGGTCTAAACAAAAACCTGAGAAAAATCCAAATAGGCAACACCAGAACAGGAAGGATGTGGGAGACAGCCTGGAGTGAGCCACTACTCTCTCTCTCCATGAGACAAAGTTGCCAGCTTCTCTCCATTTGATTGTCTGCTACCGTTGTCACAAGGCAAAAACACCCAAAGATCTTACTCACAGGCCACACAAAAACTGGAGAGACATAGCTTCACACACAGCTAATCAAACTTCAGTCAAACACACACACACTCCATGACCGCACACAACATGAACTCAGTACTGAAGTGCAATCATGCCACATTTAATCAACCAATCCTCTGAGGTAAAGGGCCTGTCACTCAATGTCAAACACCTTCCAATCATCAGCTTAGTCCCTCACTCAATACAGTCGACTCGAACTCAGTCGTTCACAGTGTTGCCAACTCTCTGATTTTGGGTGCTGTTCTTAAAGTCTACACTTTGGGAATATGAAAAACATAGTTCTTTCTTTGATATATATTTATATTTTCTTATAGATATAAAACAAAGAGATACATTTTTCACATTTCCGAAGCATAGATTTTAAGAACAACGCCAAAAACCAAGAGAGTTGGCAATACTGCATTCTCCTTTACTTCAGACACTATCACACCTTTTCCACCACTCACTGCACTAACCACGCATGTCCACACCATTTATGTCGGACAGCGGGTCAATAATTCAATTCTTTCCAGAAGCTTCCGCAAGCATTACAGTTGTGCATGCTCCACCAACTCTTATTACCACATATATAACTGTAAAATTGCTGGATTAAATTTCTCACACTACAGCCTCTTGGCTCTTATAAATAAAATGACTGCATATGTGCTATGACAAAACTTAGTAATGGACTCTTACCTAAATTGTACAGTGCAATATCATGGAGTTGTTTTTAGAACAGTAGAACACAGGTTTACAATTTTTTATTGCTGTGTGCCAATTAAAGTACCCAAGTACATAGAAGCAATTTATAAGACTAGGGATCTGTAACATAAATCTTAAAATATCCATAATAGGGACCTCATCCTATACAACTAAAGCAAGCATTTTTCCATTGACCAAAATGGAAATATACTTAAATCCTAAACGAGGGTCATGTGCTTAAGTTGCATTTCATAAAGTTATTAAAAGAAAAAAACCTGCCAGAAACTCTACAGTTCGTTGCCTCTGGGTGTATTGCCCACAGCAGGGGATGCTTTCATCACTCCGCGTCCCTCCCCAGCCTATTTTTTGTCTGCCATCTTTTCCTCTGAATTTCAATCCCCTCCACCCTACCCCATGCTTGGGGCTCGGTGTGTCTGTTACGTCTCCGTTCTGCACATAACAGGGTCCACTAATTTACTGCATGTGCCTCTGTTCCTACTCCCCACATGTAACAGAGTGCCCTTATAGAGCCATTCTCTTCCCTCTGTAATGGCAGGGAAAAGGGGGCACTTTTCTTCCCATCTCACCCAGCGTTTCAGTAGGTTAAACTCTATGGAGAGTATGGGCAGAGAAGATATGGGGTGTTGTCATGCTGAAAGATGTCCTATTTTTGTCATCAATTAGTTGCTTGCTGAATAGACAAATTGCTGAAGTGCTTGAAACTGTGAGTGCTAATAATAAATGGCAGGAGTTCCACGGGCAACATATTTTCTCCCTCTCTAGCACTAATTTTCTACCATATTAATACATTTCTACTCCTGGATGCTTAGGCTATTCCCTGAAATTTTGCAACTGATCAGATAACAGCACTGAAAAATAATCATATTTCATTCAAATAGATGAATTTAGTCATCATTGTAGGGTTTCACAAGCTTGGCCAATTATTGGACAATGAGTATATGAAATCATTGAGATCAGCTAACTAGCCCATACCCTGTTCTGAGGCAGGTTCACTTATTACCTAGGTCATCCACAATAAATGCTTGTTTAAACTGTTCTTAAAAACCTCTAGTAAAGGAGATGTACAACTTTTCTAGATAAGGTCTTCCAGTGCTTTATTACTCTTTATGGTAAGAAATATTTTCCCTTAATATACAGTTCAAATCTTCTTAGCTGCAAATTCAGCAATTTTTTCTTGTCCTACTCCCCTGAAGAAAAAATCATAAAGCCCTTCCTAAAAAACTCATGTTTTGAAAGACTGTTATTATGTTTTCTTCTCAGTTGTTTCTTTTTTTAGCTGACACAAACCCTTTTCCTTTAACTTTTCCTCATAGTCTATGGTTTCTAAACCTGTTATCCTTCTTGTTGCCCACCTCTGGACTCTCCCCAGTTTGTATACATCTTTCTTAAAGCATGACACACAAAACCAGACATGGCAACTGAGGCTTCATCAGCTGACAAATGGAATAAAATAATTAATTGGAATGTCTTGCACACTCACAAACGGAACAGAATGATTATCTTCCATAAACAATACTTCTGTTAATGTATCCTGAAATACTTGCCTTTTTATAAAAACAGTATCACATTATTGACTCACATTTAAGTCAGTCATCCCCTATAAACCCCATTATTTCTCTTCACTCTTCTGCATAGCAATTCAGTCATTTTGTATTTCTGCTTATGATTTTTTCTAAAGGTAGACTTTTGCATTTGTCTGTATTGAACTTTATCCTGTGGGTTTTAGACAATTTCTCCAATCTATCAAGACAATTTTGAATTCTTATCATGTCCTCCAAAGTCCTTGTGCCCTCTTTCAACTTGGTATCAATCTTTGTGATGTAGCAGTAGCAAACACGAGAAATAGCAGCAAATGAGTGTGTGGGATATATCCCTGGTGAGGAATAAACAGTTTGTTCACTGGGAGGGTCTGCTGCCTAATAATATGGTTGCAATCTGTAAGGTCTGCTTGGGGGTGTGAGCAGATAAAACCTTCCTTCACCATGGACAATGTCTACCCCACTAACAGTTTATCTCACTGATGGGCATGAGTGTATTTCACTGCCACCATGAACACCCATGCCCACAGACATGCTCCAAACCTGGAGGTAAACAAATGAGGCTACTCCAGATTGTTGTCCAGCACGTTGGAGACCAGGGGCTCAAGAGTGGATGCAGAGCAATAAACCTATATGCAGAGGCTACAGGCTATGTATTTCCTTGTTTAGGGACCTGATGAAAATAATACAGGCAAGAAAAGTCCTGTGGAAGCTGATGAAGAAAGCTGTACAGGAAACTGGACACAGAGGTAGAGTCTAGACAGGGATTTGAGCATGTGGTGGAAAGAATAACTTGTATACATACATTTGAAGATTTGTAGATATCTGCTAAACAAGAGGCGTTGAATGCCAGACCTGCTAAATAAGGGGGGTGATCTGTGGAAGCATGTGACCATGAGGACAAGGTAGACAATGAAGCCTGCTGGAGAGGAGAAAGAGAGTTAAGGATCAGGTCGGCTGAACTAGAGAACACAGACGAGCCATAGGCAGACACAAAAGATGGAGATCAGGGCAGAATATGTCAAAAAGAAATATGAGGCATGGATATGAACTTGAAAATGATCCAGAAAGAAGCAGAGAAGATTCTAGTAATCATCCTTATAATCACTGGGAAAACTGTGTAATAAGTGGAAATTCAGATGATCTTCAGTGGAATAATTCAGCTTCCTAGGGAAGGAAGGTGAAGGCATGGGGTGATAATGAAGACTGAGAGATGGTTCACAGACTTGTGCTATAAAGAAGGGGTTTTGACTGTTTGACATTCACAGAAAGAGGATTCTTCTTGGAGGACAGATTCTGTGTACTTGGAGAAATAGCTCTCTTGCACAGATGATAAGAAGATCTTTTAAGTAACAGAAGAATTGAGAGAGAGAGCTGTGTAATTTTCACACGTGGTTGGAGAAGATGGGACTTAATAGAGAAATTGTAAAGTGAGTAACAAACTAGAGAGGAGATAACAAGAGAGACTGCTGAAAGAGGAAGTATCAAGCTGGAAGGGGGTGAATGCCTTTACAGGTTGGTCTTAGAACTGGCCAGGTTAAATTTTACCATTTATTACCTTGGTATATAAAGTAGGCTTGTGCCAAGAAAGTGTACTAGTGACACAAAGCTATAAGGCAAAACAGAAGAAAATCAAGATGTATAAAAACAAACAAAAGATACAAACAAATTCAGGGATGGATTAATAGAAATGGGATGAAATAAACAATACAAAATGAATTTCCAGATTAACAAGAATTTATGTCAGCTGTGAGATCATCTGCTGGAAACAACTCAGGAAAGCAGGACTTGAGGATATTAATCAGTGGATGTGTCTACATGGGCATTAGATCTGCCAGCAGTTTACTCATGAGTATACTACAAGTATACTACTCACAAGTAAATGCTGCCAGGCAAGCATCTACATGTGTAGAGAAGCAGGGGTAGATTTACTGCTAATGGCAGCAAACTCCTCTCACTTCTGGGGCCCTGCAATGGGCCCCTTCCACCACCAGGGGGAGCAATCTTCTGCCCCCCCTGGTGTCTGGATGATCGGAAGCAGATTTGCTCCCAGTCAGGTGTCTAAACTAGTGCTACTGCACAGTTAGTAATCACAAGTACATTTGCTTCTTGCACTTGTAGGCAGCTAATTTATTTCTGATTAGCAAGGTTTATGGCACAGTAGGCATGTGCATGTGCAGACACACATATTTACTGCTCAGTAAATTATGCTACTTTGCAACATCTCATGTAGACACATCCAGTGGCTCACAGTCCTCCTACAATCAATGTGGTACAGTTGTGAAAACAGGATATATGACCCTAGGTTGTAGGAGCTGAGATAGTTCCAATAGAGATAGAATATTTGAAGGTCCATACTGGGTCAGACCAATTATCCACCTGTCTCTGACAGTGACAGGAATGGATGATTTGAGGGAAAGCATATGAACTGGATATCTCTGTCATATCCTTCTTGCCATCCATCATCACTGGAGAAGAGATGCCAGAGGATAACATCAATGAATGTCTTAATAGATCAGAGGAATGGCTTGAGAGTTGGGCAGACCGGATCCAGGTGAAGCTTAACACTTCCAAGCGTAAGAAGCTCCATCTGGGAGCAAACAACTCTCAACATACATACAGGCTCGGTGGTGACAAGTTGACTTGCACCATGGTTGAAAGGGACCTAGGGGTAGTGATTGACCATCACATGAATACGAGCTGTCAGTGTGAGGCGGTGGTCAGCGGGGCAAACAACATGCTGGCATACATCAACCAAAGCATGTTGCGTAAAACTAAGGAAGTGATACTCCCTCTGTACTCAGCATTAGTGAGACTGCGGTTGGAGAACTGAGGCCAGTTTTGAGTGCTGCACTTCAATTAGGATGTGGAAAAGCTTAAGAGGGTCCAGAGAAGAGCCACCTGGATGATCAGGGACTTGCAAGACAAACCATACAAAGAAAGGCTGAAGGACCTGGGCTTCTTTAGACTAAAGAAGAGAAGGTTGAGAGAGGACTTGATAGTGGTTTACCACTATATCAGAGGAGTGCATCAGGACCTCGGTAAACAGCTGTTCACTAGGGCACCCCTGGAGAAGACCAGGACCAATAGATACAAACTGTTGGAAGGCTGCTTCAGGCTTAATACCAGGAAAAACTCCTTCACAGTCAGGGCATCCAGTCTGTGGAATAAACTCCTCCCAGAGGTGGTGCAATCACCTACCCTGGAGGTTTTCAAGAGGTGAGTGGACAGTCACCTCACTGAAGTCACCTAACCCCAGTCGTCTTCCTGCCTAGAGTTGGGGGGGAGGGGGGCTGGACCCGATGATCTGCAAGGTCTAACAGTCTATAAAACAATCTATGAATATATCATGTGAAAAGAGACTAGAGGAGCATGACTTGGTCAGTCTAACAATACACAGGCCAAGTAGAGACATGATTGCTGTTAACATACCAGGGGAAAACAGCAGAGAGGATGATGAGAGCTTTATTTTCACCAATTCCTACTCTTGTTGTGTAACATAATAGGTCAGATTTTAGTGCTGTAAGTGGGTCATATGGATAAAAGATCCCTGTCTTGCAATCCTAAAAGAAGACAAGTAAGAAAAATTGGAAATTCCAACAATGATTGGGATTTTTTTAATGCAAAGCAAACCAAGAATCCAAAATTGTTCATGGTACAGAATTTCTGAAATTTCAGTTGGAAATAACAAAAAGCTTCATTCTGATGAAGTAAGGCTTTATAATAAAAAGTATTAGGTACAAAGGATATAAAGTTAGAATAAATATAATCAAAACTGGAAAGATGAAATGATTTGTTTGGACATTTTCCCTATTACTTTTTGACCTTTATTTATCTGAAAAATGTTTCAACTTTGGCAAAATTGCATCTTCCAACTAATAAAGTTTCCTTTTCTACATTTTCTATACAATGGTCTGATAAGAGGTAATGGAAGTAGAAGTACAGATTGCTTTCAGCGTAGTGCTATGCAGGTAAAACACTCCAAATTGTTGTCTTCAAATCAAGACTGGGAAGCTTCCTAGAATACATAATTTAACCAAACACAAAATTTAAGTCAGGCAAAGTATTGCATGTAGTAGATGAGTAGAAAGTGAAATTCATATCACATACAGGAGAACAAACTAAAAAAAATCTAGTTATTTATTTTTCCCTTAATTATATTTATCAAAATGTTGTGATCATTGGTTTCTCTGTTCCATCACTTCACCTTGTAAAGAATTTAAGTTTATACGAAAATTGTTCTAACCTGAAACATTTTTCATGGTCTTGGTCTTGTCCAGGGAATGATTTTCCTTTCTTTATCGCTTTTTGTCAAATTCCTCCTTTTTATGCTTCTGATGCAATATTCTTATACATTATTTTCCTGACTGCTGAGAGTAAAGAACTGTCAAGAGACAGCTATAGTTACTGACTGCTCTTCAGCTAACCCAGAGGGACATATGTAAATGTCAGCATACCTGGCATGCCCACCTGAGTTTTTTAAAATGGTAACATAGTTCATATTTAAATTGTGAAAATCTACTGAACTGATGTTCCTCCAAATACTTTTTAACTTACCTACATGATGATTTGTTATTCTGCAAATGTATCTATGAACTAATGTTTAGACATCTAAATATATATACTAAAGATGTATTAATGATTCAAACATTTGTCCTCAAAAGATGGAAACTACTTGCAGAAAATAATTAGTAAAACAAGAATGCTCACATTGTTTAGTGAAAACAAAATCCAGAGAATGAGAAAAGCCACAAGAGCGCAATTTTTGCATTAAAAATAAACTTACTTTGAATCTATCCAAAGCACTTCTTTATCAGCCAATCTCCCATACCAAAGAAAAAGCTACTTATACCTCCTCATTTGGCTAAACTTTTGACCCACATTTTAAACTTCAATGAAACTGTCCCACGAACAGCAGTATAAGAGTAGCTTTTAATGAAAAAAAAATGTTTTTAAGCTCCAAACTTGATGCAATACTTTCAAGCTAATCTGTTTCTAATAGAATTTCTAATTCTGCTTTCCATTCATGTTAATTCATTTTTCTTAATTACTGACTGCTCATCAATAGGCTTAAAGAGAATATGCCTGCTAAAACATTCTTTTAATAAGAAGAAAGAGAAAGTTTCTTGCTAATAATACTCCAATCTTAGAAGGCTAAATAATTGACAATGAAAACTGAACCCAAATGCAAATGTTATAACATATAATCTAAGTCACAATAGATGGACAGGATTTTCCTTTTGTTCAAGTGAATGGGTGAAAATAAAGAGAAAGTTATTGTGTTGTGACAAAGGAGAGAGCTTTTGTGTTGCAAGTAAGAAGACAGCTTTTGAATTAAAGATCCAGTTTTTCATTTGATCGAACATGTTGTCTTCACAATATACTTTGTTAATCCCAGATTCTGAATGAACTTTTTTTCCAGCTACCAGATATCATTAGCCAGATAAAAATCTTTTCCAACCTATTTTATTATTTGCAATGACATTTGCTTAAACACATAATGATAGGATGCTATAACCAAAAGTAAAGTCAGGTCTGAAATAACTAAAAGAAAATAACTAAATTAAATTAGAAATCCTTTTTCATATAAACTGGATTTAGGTAGTGGATAAACTTCTTTAGGAGAGACAATGTCTCAGACACCCATCACATCAACAGCAGAAGTGAGAGAAGAGTAGAGGTGTAGAATTTATTGAGAATTTAAGTCCGCATGTTTCAAATCCAGAAGGAACAGGATAAGCCAAATATTCAAGCCCTTTCGGAGTTATATTTAGTTCAATTCTATATAATAGAACTACTGGATAGTTCTGTAACACACTCTAATCAGTGCAATGGCAATCAATTATCATTCTTATCTTTTCTACAACAGCAGATTTAAAAATAAATTACTGTTATTGAGAGTAAACCTAAAGCCAGTATGTGTGTTCAGCCCTCTCAGTTGTACTCACTAAAAAGATGTGTATGAATGACAGATGGGTGTTAAGACTAAAATGAATGCAGGCAGCACCAGCAGGAAGATACATAAACTCTATGTGACAAGCAAGAATATATGCATAAAAAACAAAGGTAGGGAGCTTAAAGTATTTGTACATTGGATATTACAATGTTTTGAGTATAATCTAGTACAGAGAAATCAACCAAACATTTTTAGTTACCAAGGTATAAAGGTACAAGGGTCTTAAAAGGAATTGGCTGTAATAATAATGAATTGAAGTGTACATTTGCAGGATTATTTATCAGTTCCTGAGAAAGCCTAGCATGTGCTAGATGCTGCACAGACATGCATAAAACACTATCAACTTTCTCCTAAAGCAGGCATCAGGTCACAATAAAGTATTTGCACTGAAAAGGGAGCAAAACAAATGCAAAGATCCACAACTATTTCCATGATGAAATGTGGCAAGTATGGGAGTCATTATAATTCATCTGCTCATATTATGAGGCTACATTTCTAGTACTATGTTCAGTTTGGGCCCCCCACTACAGAAAGGATGTGGACAAATTAGAGGGCTTAGTTAGTCTGAAGAAAAGAAGACAGAGGGGAAATGTAATAACAGCCTTCAACTAACTAAAGCATGGTTCCAAAAAGGATGAAGCTAAACTGTTCTCAGTGATGGCAGATAACAGAACAAGAAGCAATGGTCTCAAGTGGCAGTGAGGGAAGTTTTGGCTCGATATTAAGAAAAACTTTTTTTCACTATGGCCCCATCCACAAACAGCGGAGCTGCGCGCACAGGGACAGCATGTGCCGCTCAAAACTTAAGCCTAACTGGCCAGAGCCACACTCTGGCTGCTGGCCATGCTCTGAGTGACAGGATCACCACTGCTGCAGCCCAAGCAGCCCCCAGGATCTAGGTAAGGCTGCTGGAACCAGCTCAGTCCTGACCCCAGACTCCCCTACCCCATTTGAGGTAACCTGCCACGCAGCAGAGGGAATGTGGCATAGGCATTCCCCAAGGACAACTAGCAGCAGCACAAGGTGCCCCACTCCTAGTTGTCCCCGGGGAACCAAATGTCTACATTCATGTGGAGATGGCCTAGGAGGGGTAGGAAGGCACTGGAACAGGGTACCCAGAGGGGTTGTGGAATCTCCATCCTTAGATGATTTTAAGACCTGGCTAGACAAAGCCTTGCTTGGAATTATATAGTTGGGGATGATCTGGCCAGGGGGTTAGACTAGATGATCCTGAGGTCCCTTTGAACTCCGATTTTATATGTTTGTATGATTATTCATTGTTCAACATCATTTGGACAACCACTAATCTATTAATGAAAGTATTTGCAGAATTCGTGGAATTTGAACTTGATAATTTAGACTAGATGGGTGCATCTCCACAAGCACGCACATGTAGGTGTGTGCATTGTCCACTAGACAAATAGCAGTGGCACATATTTGTGCTGCTACTATTCATCCCCAAGTAGATCCTTGCACATGCACTCTGGCACTCTCAAAGGGACCCAGGTGGTGTAGGGGAGGCTGGTCCCAGCCTCACCTGGGGCCCTGGGGTCCTCCTAGCACAGCAGCAGTGCTAAGCTGACTTCTCAGAGCCTGGCCACACGCCACCAAGCCCCACAGAAGTCAGTTTCTGGATTTGAGTTTGGGTCTGGTCCCCATGGGCATGGGGGTTTGGATCTGTATCTGTATCTGTATCTAAGGGTGTGGGCCTCAGGGATTTGGGCACCTGGGTCTCATGGATATGGGAGTCCGGATCTGGGTTTGGGTCTAGGTTGCACAGGTATGGGGGTTATGTGCAGGGGGCACAGCTGCCTCAGCATCCTATCTCCCTGAAGCCCCAGAACATAGCATGGGGCTGGTAAAAGAAGCTACACTTTCCTGGCCTTGAGGCAGTCAAGAGGTGGGGTTTGCTTCATGTTCAGCTAAAGCAATGGGGTCCAGCCCAAATCACAGAGTCTGTGTCTGGAGGGGAGATGTGGATGGAAGAATGCATACCAGGATGCTGGAGAACAGTGCTGTGGCTTCTATCAGTAGGGTAAATGTACATAGGTTTACTCTCCCTGGAGAAACTCTTCATAGAGCCATTTCAGTTGGGTCTGCAGTTGGATTAATTTTCTCCTGGAACTGCCCCTTTTGGTCTGAGAAACTGTGTGAATACTTGAACACTTCAGATTTCTACCAGGAGACCTGCAATTCTCCCAGGAGAAATGTAATGCTTGTGTGCAACACTGGTATCCACACTTCAAGGAGGATATGAAGGCTCAAAGAAAGACAAAAAAAATCCAGGGGCTAGAAAACAACATTTATGATAAGATGTTACAAGAGTTCAGTGTAACCAGCTTATCAAAGAAAGTTAGGAGGCATCTTGATCAGTGGTAATGAGATGTAGGTGAATACATGGCTTAGCCTTAGAGAATTATCTGCAAACATCCTATCTTGTTGAAATTGAATATCTTTACTAATAAAAATATTATATTTGTATAGTCCAAATTGCATAGGTATGCTAAGCAAGGCAAGACACAACAACTATATTACAGTTTGGGGAATGTGATGCTATAAAGAAATACAGTATGTTCCCCTCAGTGAATAAATAAAATTCCTCATTAGCATCTATTGCTAAGGCATATGTTATAAATTTAAGGTTTAATCATAAACAATCCTACTTTCATGTATTAATGCTGAACTCATATTTTGTCCATGCATCTTATTTTGTCCTGTACTACACAAAGAATACAAATGTTGGAATTAGAAGAGATTCAAAAGGTGGCACCAGAACTTCAGCTGGCACAAACTGGTATAACTCTGTTAGAGTTAACACAGCCATGTTAATTCAAGCAAGTAATGGACCATCCTTTTCATGCAAAGATTTAAGATTGCAAGCATGGCTAACCTGATGTTTTAGGTGCAATTTGGATAGATCCATTTTGCTTGTTTGACACTGGCTGCATCTACATGAAACGCTGACTGCACTGTAGCCTGATACTATTGCGGAGCAGCACTGAGTAGCAAAAACTACTCACAAAAAGGCATTTGCAGGCACTACTGAACATGAATTGGGGTTATACAAGTATTAAATAAATATACAGTAATGACTGCCCAGTAGCATCTTGTGCAGCTGTGGCCACTGAGTAACTAATATTTAAGGAAGTGTTTGGTAGCATAGCTTCAATGTTATGGAGCTAGGAAAGGTGAAAGATGAAATAGCTTTGCCTCCTCTTCCTTTGTCTACTTCAAGTCATTTCTCTTCTCCTGATGGTCTAAATCCTGCTGTTCTGGAACTTGCTATAAAATGAAAGTACACCGAGAGAGTGAGATTACCATTAGATCATGTTAAGAGCAGTTAAAACTTGAAATGATTGCTCATTAATAAGTGCCCTCTGGGCATCTTAAAGTGATGCCACTTTGGGTGAGAATCATCTTTGAGCTGTGCTACCTAACTCCACTTAAGTCAACTTCTGAGTGTTCACCATAGATAAAAACACCAAGTTTTAGTCCTCCAGTATGCCAAGAGGCACTGCTTCTATGGGGATTGGTTATCATCTAGGATTCTATAGCCTTGGACGGACAGCTGGGAACAGCCAGGCAACAAGTGGGTAGTAATGGGGTGAGTGGAGAGGAATAAAGTGGGGAAGGGGGCCTGAGAGGAAGGGCAAGGGTTATGGGGAAGGATTGGAGGGGGAGCCCTCTGCCCCTTAAATTGCTCCCCCAACTCTTGAACCACCCCCTCCACCACCAGATCACTCACCTGCCACCCCAACTTCCCCCTCTGCCTCCAATTGGTCCTTCCACCCATGGTTCTCTTCCCTGCCACCAAGATAAGCCTGAGAGTGGCAGAGGTGCCAGTAGAGGATTCCCCCTCTTTGACTGCTCTTAAGAGCCAGTGGTGTGGCATCAGGGGTGATTCAAGCAGCATAGGTGCCCCTTCCCCCCTGCTTTTCTGCAGCCTATAGTGTGGCTAGACAGCCAGCTAGCAAGGCAGGCCCTTAGACACATCCCTGTTTGCCAGCCTTCTATTGGCAGATGTGAGTAGTGCTCATTAGAGAAGGTATTGTGTGCGACTGATCTCTAGCACTAGTTAACCTTAACACAGACTAACATTCCTTAAATCAGCACCTGCTAACTCTAACGTGCAATCTGACCCTAAGTGGAGTGGCATTTTATTCCTACTTTGCACTGATGTAGATGACAACACAGGATGCAGTGAAACAATGAATCAGGTCCAGGTTGTGCAGAATACATGAATATAAATTACTCTGCTCATCACTAGAGTACACTCAGAGAAGTTTTACCATTGCCACAAGCCCATGATTTACTCTATTTCTGTTTGCAGTGCTATTATCAGCTTCCACGGAACCTGCCTCTCCACAAATATGTGCTCCACCTTTCCTCAGGCTATTTGCTACCTTATGTTTCTGTTCCTTTCTCATGCCATGTGCCTAGAAACTATGCTCTCCCACTACCTTTCCAGGCATTTGGATATTTCTCTCTCATAAGACAAAAATAAGTTAAGAACTAAACACAAAGTAAATAAAATACAACATATTTTCTGTTTAGTAAGAAAAACACATTTTATTGATTTACAAGGCATGTGCAGGGGCATGTATGTTTTCTACTGGGGAAGGAATAAGCTACTTTGGTCTCAAGTGCTTTCTTACTTTGTTGAAGTTGGCATGAATTAATAAAAGTTCTAATGTGCATCTGGGGAATGGGAGTCTGCAGTGGATGTAATTCAACTTTGATTTTCTATTAACAGAATATAATTTGCTACTGGCAAAGTACAGCTAACTCCCGGTAAAGTTTGCAACAGTTTGCATTTGTTTAATTATTTTCAGCTAAGGTTGAAACAAAAAGCCAAAAACAAAACAAAAAACAATTAAACAAACCCTCTACTGGGCATTTCAAAATATTTAAGAAGCTTCCCTAGGCTACCTACTCATTTTATAGAAGAACAGATATTTCAGAAACATGACATTCAAGGGAATGGAAAAACTACATCTGTGCTTATGAGTGTGGGTGCTATGGACTGGCTTAGAAGCACATAATGCCTACTACACTATTGACTTTGCCAAATAAGTTACCAATTTTCATACCTAGTCTTTTTTATAGATACAACTTTTACTCACTAAAGCAGCAGAGCAATCATAATTTGTTTCTTGTTCAGGCTACAGTTTGCAAAGATACTAGATTTTTAATGTATGCAAATTTAAACTTGCTCTCATTTTGAATATTGGTCAAATGATTTTTTAAAATTCAGTTTACATATTTTATCCTGGGAGAATAAAACTAAATCTATATCCTGGACAGACAGACAGACAGACATCAGGCATGTGAATGTAATCCTACAGCTCTAACCTATAACTACATGACATTTTTTGGACATAAGAATTGCCGTTTTCTCAGTCAGACCATAGGTCCATCTTGCCCAATATCCTGAGTCACACAGTGGCAGAGAACGGATGCTGAAAGAGAGAGTGAACTAGGTATGACCAGGTTTCTTTCCATGGTTTCTCTCACTTGCAGAATCTAGCATGTAAGGTCTGGGAAGTCCTGATTCAGAGGCTGTATCTCTAACTCCCATGCTCAGTAGCTACTGATGCCCCTTTCCTCCAAGAATCTGTCCAATCCCTTTTCAATCTGGCTAAACTACCAGCTTCCACATCTGGTGGCAATGAGTTCCACACTTCAATTACACGCTGTGTGAAAAAACCCCCAAACTTCCTTTTCCTAGTTTCAAACTTACTGCCTAGTGGTCTCATTTTGTGACTCCTACTTCCTGTATTATGTGAGAGTGTAAATAACATCCCTATTTATTTTCTGTTTACTATTTAGCATTCGGCAACCCTTTTTTGTCCCTCTCATCGCCCAAGAGCCTCTTTTCTAAACTGAATAGCCTCTTTAATCTCTCATGTGGAAGCCCCACCATACTGCTGATCATCCTAGTTACCTTTCTCCATACCTTCCCTAGTTCTTTTATATCCTTTTTGAGGCGTAGGGACCAGAATTGAGAACAGTATTCTAGCTGTGGATGCACCATGGATTTATAAAGGGGCATGATGATACTTTCAGTTTTGCTAACAGTTCCCTTCTAAATAATCCCTAACATTTTGTTCACTGCTGAGCACTGAGCTGATGTTTTTAGTGAACTGTCTACAATGGGCGCATCTACACATTCATTAATGTGCTAATTTTGCTAATGCACATTATATTTAGTACTTCTGGGTACCTGTACATGATTGTGGAGGCTGCTCTGATGCGCTGTAATTACAGCACATCAGAGCAGGCTCAATTAATTGAGTTTTCTGGAGCGTGGTAATTACTGTGCTCCAACAGACTCCCGCATCTCATGTATCAGCATCCCCATGCTTCAAAATGGTGGTGGGGGCACTTGAACTAAAGCTCATTGAAGCATCCACCTTGGGAGAATGTTTAAAAGGGCTGTCTAATGAGAGGTACTAAATAAATGTGCATTAGGCTGCCCTACTGTGCAGTAGTGAAAGTGCACACTTTAAGTGATGCTTAATGCACAGGAGCCTATTTTTTACTGTATTAGCATGGTTTTTGATGTGACACTTTAATGTACAGTAAAATAGGCTACTGTACATTAAGGTGAGTGTGTCCTACATAACTTTCCTGTGTGGTAACAGCAAATGTAGGGACCATCATAATGTATAGAGAGTTTGGGTTATTTTTGTCCATGTGCATAACTTTTCACTTTTCTACACTGAATTTCATCTGCCATTTAGTTGCCCATTCAGCCCAATTGTGCCAGATCCTTCTGTAGTTCCTCACAGTTTGCCTTGGTCTTTATCACTTTGAATAATTTTGTGTTAGCAACAAATTTGGTCCCCTCACTACTCACCCCTTTTTCCAAATTATTGATGAATATGTTAAGCAGCACAGGTTCCAACGCATATCCTTGGGGGACACCACTGTTTACTTCTTTCCTGAAAAATGATCACTCATATTCACTGTTGGAATCCTTTTTAGGAAGCAGGCAAGAATGATCCAACTTAGGTCACTGGCAGGTGAGTGCTAGGACCTGCCTGCCACTGCCACTTCTCTCCATGATGGCACAGAAGAAGTGCCTACTATTGAAGCTTCTTAGCACTGAATGCTGCCAAATCCTCATGTCTGTGGGTAGGGTCCATTGGCTCCACATGATTTATCTGGACCCCAGGTTAATGACTCCTGTCTTTGGGATATTAGAAGTAAAAACATAAGAGAATGGACCTGATAGTTCTCTGATCAGGATTGGTGCAAGCTCTTTGATTATAATGAGATTACTCTTGATTTAGACCAGTGTTTGACAAAATTGTAGCCCTTATTCCCAAAAGTATTTGGGTACCTTTCTCCCATTTAAATCAATTACTTTTACTAGATAGTATTAAAAAGGAATGGATCCAAGTCCTTTAAGACTCTCTTAACATCCTTGCAATAGTCTTAATATTTTGGCTGTGTAACCATCTAAAAAAATAGAATTATAATGCTTGGACTGCAAACATGGAACTAAGATTTTGCCAAAGTTGTGATTTCTTCCAGATTTATAGAAAAAAAATTGAGTGTATTCCACATAAAAACATTTTTAAAAATGGGTTAGAAATGCTCCCCTCTCTTCTCCTCCCCCAACGCCCACCCCAGCCTTCATGGGCCAAGCATGAAACACTTATCAAAACAAAAACATTAATGTCACCAGATAGTGAAACACCCTACTCTTCAAAGCTCTTCATGGGGTTGCATGTTTAGTTTTAGCTGCCTATCTTCCACCTTGCAGAATGCTCCACCAGCAGGTCAGCATGATACAAGCTGGTTCAAATTTTGCTGCAACGTGAAGAATCCAAACTCAAATGTGACATGTGCCCAGACCAAGAAGCAGAAGAGTTGGACGGCATAATTGGACCTGACCCCTGTGAGCCATTTTCCACAACTTTTCAGGACCACCATCTTGGCTTGTCCCAGCAAAAAACTGGCTAGGCAGATCACACTTTCTTTGGCCACTTAGTATGGGTAAAGAAGATGTATACGCAGAGAAATTCAAATCCAGACAAAGAGGGTTTTGGGGACAGAAAAGAATGGCTGCAGCTGGTCACAGACCAGGAAGGCATGGAAGAGAATCTCCTCCATTCCTTCTCCCAGAAAGGCCAGCCCACCAGTGCCACAGAATCCACAAGGTAGACAAAAGTGCCCAAGGCTGGAGCCTTGTTCAGCAACTGTCACTGAATGTCACCAGTCCTCTTGGTGATAGGCAGCTTGTACAGGGTGTACCAGGCCAGGTGGGCTCACTCTTGTATTGCTGCCACAAGGTACCACATCCAAGCTGTGTCAAGACAGGCAGTGAGAACAGGAGCATAAGGCATTTTGACCGTCCATATGCACTGTGCCTTCGCAGATAGGATCTCAAGACAGAGCCCACTACTCTACTTCTTGAACATGGGGATGGATAGTAGGAAACCAGACCACCACTTTCATCTATGTCTATGCCTGGAGAAAGCCAGTAATGTGGTGGTGGAAGGGTCTGTCTAGTAAACTGCCATTGGGGAGGGCTCATTTTGTAAGAAGGCGGTCCTCCAGAGTGGCAGGCAAAGAAAATTAAGGTTGAAAGGGACCTCAGCAGGTCATCTAGTCCAACCCCCTGCTCAAAGCAGGATCATCCCAACTAGATCATCCCAGCCAAAGCTTTGTCTAGACAGGTGTTGAAAAATTCCAAGGATGGAGATTCTACCACCTCTCTTGGTAACCTTTTCCAGTGTTTTACTATCCTCCTAATGATCCTAATAGCTAACCTAAGTTTCTCTTACTGTAACTTAAGACTATTGCTCCTTGTTCTGTCATCTTCCACCACTGAGAACAGTTTAGCTCCATCCTCTTACAAACCCTCATTCAGGTAGTTGAAAGCTGCTATTAAATCCCCTCTCAGTCTCCTCTTCTTTAGACTAAATAAGCCCAGTTCCCTCAGTCCTTCCTCATAAGTCATGTCTCCCAGCACCCTCACCATTTTTGATGCCCTTCTCTGGACTCGCTCCAACATCTCCACATCCTTTCTGTAGTGGGAGGCCCAAAACTGAATACAGTGCTCCAGATGTGGCCTCATCAGTGCTGAATAGAAGGGAATAATCACTTCCCTTGAACCTACTGGCAACACACCTACCAATGAAGTCCAGTGTGCCATTAGCTTTCTTGGCAAGAAAAGCACACTGTTGGCTCATATTCAGCTTATTGTCCACTGCAACCCCAAGGTCCTTTTCTGCAGAGCTGCTGCCCAGCCAGTCAGCTCCCAGTCTGTACTGATGCATGGAATTGTTCTGTCCTACGTGCAGGACTTTGCACTTGTCCTTGTTGAACCTCACGAGATTCCTTTTGGCCCAGTCCTCCAATTTGTCTAGGTCACTCTGAACCTTGCCCTACCCTCTAGCATATCTACTACTTCCACCAGATTGGTGTCATCAGTAAACTTGCTGATGGTCCACTCTATGCCATCTTCCAGGTTGTTGATGAAGACATTGAACAAAACCAGCCCTATGACTAACCCCTGGGGCAGTCTACTTGATACTGACTGCCAACTAGACATTGAACCATTGATTACTACTCTGAGACTGATGCTTCAGCCAGGTTTCTATCCCCCTTACAGTCCATTTATCCAGCCCATATTTCCTTAGCTTGCCTGAGAGAACCTTACACCACATCCACAGAGCCAGTCTTCTCATTATAGAAAACAACCCAATTGGTCAGGCATGACTTGCCTCTGGTGAATACAATGCTGATTGTTTCCAATAACCTTTTTCTCCTCCAAGTGCTCAGAAACTGAGTCCTTGAGGATCTGCTCCACAGTTTTTCCAGGGACTGAAGTGAGGCTGACTGATCTGTAGTTCCCTGGATCCTCCTTCTTCCCTTTCTTAAATATGGGCACTACGTTTGCCCCTTTCCAATCATCTGGGAAATCCACGGGTTTTCAAAGACGATGGCTAATTGCTCTGCAATCACATTAGGCAACTCCCTCAGCACCCTTGGCTGCATTCAATCTGGCCCCGTGGTCTTGTTCACGTCCAGCTTTTTTAAGTAGTCTCTAACCTGTTCTTTCACCACGGAGGGTTGCTCACCTCCTCCTCAAACTGTGTTACCTGGTGCAGTATTCTGGGAGCTGACCTTGCCTGTGAAGACTGAGGCAAAAAAGGCATTGAGCACTTCAGCCTTTCTGCATCCTCTATCACAAGATTTCCTCCCCCATTTGGTAAGGGACCCACACTTTCCCCGATTCTCCTTTTGCTACCGACATACTTGTAGAAAACTTTCTTGTTACCCTTCACATACCTTGTTAGCTGCAACTCCTGCATGCCCGAGCAATGCTCTTATACTCCCCCCTATTTATTTGTCCAAGTTTCCACTTCTTATAACACTTCCTTTTTGTGACTTGCTGAGCTCGTCTTCTGCCATACTTGCTAGTCTTCCTGCTCATCAGGATGGATTGTACCTGCACTCTCAGCAAGGGTTCTTTCACATACAGCCAGCTCAAACCAGAAAAAAGGTTTTTTTCCTTGATCTAGGAAGGCAGAGGCATTGTTCAGGCCAAAGATTTCCATGGCTGTCAGTAGGTCACATAACAGAAACTGGTTGTCTTGAATGGATACTCAGGATAGCTCTACTGGGTACTCAATGGCTCTAATCAAGGTCTGTGACAGAAGCCATGACCATTTTGAACTGGTTAGCCAGGGCCCCAGTCATAATTTTGTAATCATTATACAGGAGCTTGAATCAAAATTGGAAAAAAACATCATTATTGGCAATAGAGGCAAACGATGACAAAAATCACCTGCTCTACCAACTGTTAACTGAAGACCTAAGCAGATGGAGGCTTAAGAGAATCAAAAGTTGTAAATTGTTTGTACATGAAGCTAACAAGCTCATGGAAGAGATTGGGGGTACTGAACCAAGCTTATGGGTAGCAATGGAGTGAGCTGACCACTGGGAAAGGTCAGATCTATTCCTACAGCGTTTTATACCAACACCAAACAAGTACCCCATAGGGCATGACCTTGACGGAGAAGCATAGGTAAGACTGAGAACTGGATATAGATGCTGCAAAACAACACTTCACAAGATGAACATCTTGGACTGCCCCCTATGTGAATGTGGTGTCCAAAAAACAGCACAGAAGTTAATTAAAAGCTGATGCCCAGACAGGGTAGATGGAATTCATACATTGAATGACAATACCAGACAGTGGCTCACAGATTTGTAAGTCAATATCTAACACCACATAAGAGAAAGAGAAGCTTGAATCAAACAGAGACACCAATTCTTGACAACAGAGCGCCCCAAGGGATGACGAGGTCGAACGGTCATAAACTACTGCAAGACCATTTCAGGCTGGACATAAGGAAGAATTTCTTTACTGTCCAAGCCCCCAAGGTCTGGAACAGCCTGCTATCAGAGGTGGTTCAAGCACCTGAACACCTTCAAGAGTAAATTGGATGCTTATCTTGCTGGGATCCTATGACCCCAGCTGACTTCCTGCCCTTTGGGCAGGGGGCTGGACTCGATGATCTTCCGAGGTCCCTTCAGCCCTAATGCCTATGAAATCTATGAAACACCAAAACATTCTTGGGCAGTGGCATGTGGACTGTTCATTGGTATCCGACTGGTAGGACCCCATTGTCATGCTGGGTTGTAAGTACAGGTATGAGGGTTACCTCAGAGTCGAGAGAAGCAGCTAGGACCTGAGGGGAGAATGTCGAGTTGGAGTGTAGGTAAGCCAGGAAGCCTCCATCCAGGGATCTGAATAAGATATTCAGAGGATCAGGCACTGTGGGGTCAGGAGACTGTTGGCAATGGATTTACAACCCAGCCCTGATACCTTGTTCTGAGCAAGTGCAACCCCTCTGGTTGATAATAGGCAAATTTTATTAATCCACTGTGACAGGATTAAGGGTAAAGCAGGAAAAGCAAGCAAGAGATCCCAGGAAGAGGGCCACACCCCATGCTACAAAGGCAGCAAAAACATCCACAGTTCATACTTATCAGACCATAGGGTAAAATTCCTTCTTGACCCCAAATATTGGTCTCACCCTGAAAGAAGGGCCAAGACTTTCTAGCCAGGAACCTCTAGTTCTAAGTCCCAGCAGGAGCATAGCCCAGTCAAAATCCCCAAACTTGGCTTCAGCCAACACCCAATGTCTCCGAGAAAGGCTTTAAAAAACAAACAAAAAAAACAAAAACAAACTCAAACAAACCCTGAAACAAATTGCAGGAGGAAGGGGGAAAATTTCCTCCCACCCCTGCATGGAAACCACCAAAGCCCAGAAGCATGGGAAATACTATAGTAGAATGTAGGCATAGGCCTAAATCATCCTGACCAGCTTTACATTGAACTTTCTACAGGTGGTCATTAATTGTATTTTCATTTTCCAAATCTTTAGCAATCAAGCAGGAACCACATTTACAGAAGCACTAAGTAAATAAAGGCTGCTAGGTTATGACTTGAACACAAACATGGATTTTATGCTTTGCAAGCCAACTGGAGAAAAGCCTTCTGATAATTTTGCCCTTCATTTTTTTGCCAGAGGCATAACAAAGCAGCTGGATGCCCAGGGCAGTGGTAAATTCTGGCTGCTGCTATGCTGCTAGTGTCTTGTGCGGTGTCAGTGCCATTTGATATTTTTCCGTACTCTTCCCATCTCCCTCACCTCTCTGCCCAAATTGACATCCTGAGCGAATCCCCTGGTTGCCTGGCCCTAGTTATGCTACTGTCTTCATCTGTAAAATGGGAATATAATCTATTTTTATACTGTCTAGTGTTTCATTATTTATTAATGTGTATGAAGTACTCAGACCCAATTGTGAGAGCACTAAAGGAACAGTCAAGAGGAAATCAATAATTCTGAATTTAATGCAGGACAGGATAATGCATGTTAAATAAGGGCTGGGACCAGGCGTTTACAGAGGAGGATAAAAAGAAAACCTCGATTAAAAAAATAATGGAAAAATATCCATTCACTGAAAAAGGTAGAGGTAGTGTGGAAAAGTTTGTGGTCATATAACCACAGTTTATGTTATCATGCTTATATAAGCAGTAAACTAATTCTACGATGTGTTAGTGTGTCATGGCAACAGCCAAGCTATTACACTAATGCACTGTAGAATTAGTCTACTGCATGTTAACGTCACTAAAAAGGCATACGCTGGCACTACTGCACAGTAGCACTGGTTACGGCACATTCAGTTGGTACCTATTAATACAGGTACTAAACTTAATGTGCAGTACCTACAGCACATCAATGAATGTGTAGACATGCCTAGCAAAGATATCTGGTACCAGATACCTTCTAGAACTTGTACAAACAAGTACTAATGACTGCAGAGTAACTGGAGTTACTGTAAAGTAGTGTTGCCTAACAGCATTTAGATAATGCTGACTGCATATTATCTCATAACTATTGCTCAGTAGCATCGTGCCATGCTTCCTGCCACCTGATGCTACTGCACAGTAGTAATGAGCTACTGTGCAGTCAGCATCTCATGTAGACGTGCCCGCCATAGAGGTATTGTTGCTTCTCAAAACGTTCTTTCAACCAATCTATTAACTTTAAAAGGGCTATATGTTGCCTTTCATCTATTATATAATATACCCCAAAAGAACCAGAAATCACCTAATTAAATGGTCATAATCCAGACAAAATGAGAGTATTGCAAGCACTGATACACTTGAACCCCACTTTGATTCCCGGTCCACTCAAAATTTAAAACCAAGTGTCTAGCAGTGGCAGCAGCATTTCTAGTCAGGTGGTGCTGAGGGAGTCAACCAACCTCATTGCTCATTGTATTCTACCAGATACCTTCTAAACTCTTCATTCCACAGGTGTTAATGATTCTCTCTGCTTTCTAATGGTTTTGATGTTCCACCAATCAAGCTATTCTTCTGCAATTATACAATCATAGAATTATAGAAAATTAGGATTGGAACGGACCTCAGGAGGTCACCTAGTCCAACCTCCTGTTCAATGCAGCACCATCCCCAACTAGATCATCCCAGCCATCCCAATTCTGTTGTCTGTTAGCTATTCCTGGTAATGAAGCTCCGATATCACAGCTCTGCAGATGGTTTTTAAATATTTCCAATTAAGTTATATTTGGTTTTGCTTTAATACAGTCCTAGGCCCCTAGAACATTACTAAATCTTCTAGCTTATTTTTAACTAGAGAAAAATCTGTGTTGTTTCATATGCGATGAAGCATCTCACCATCAGGGATTTGTTGATGTGGGGGATGGAATGTGAGGTGAGGTGGACTGTTAGCATTTTCAGCTTCAAATACTTTCCACCACCAGATCAGTAGTGCTAAAACACGAGCTTTTTTCTTAGAGCAATACTGCTGCACTGAGTATTCTCTTTTAGAAAAAGGAAGCTTAGCCACCAAATTGACTGGAGTAAACAGGTATAGCTGCATTGGATATGGCCCTGCTGGAATGTGCTATTCACAGACAGGAAGTCTTAATGCTGTCAGTTAGGACGCCAAGCCTACACATGAGAGTTATGAAATGTTAATAAACTAGATGCTTTTGTCATAGTGCTTAACAGTTTCTGACATAGCTTTTTAGATGTTATTTGGTGCAATTTAATAAAATAATATTGAATAGTTCAATACACAGACAAATCTCTTAAGTGAGCCAATTTTAAACTGTATCAACTATGATCAAATTAGCCCTGGTTAACAAAAATATAATAAATATAATCTTTAAGAAGAATGGATTTTGAAATGTGGCAGGTCTGCTGTAAGAGTGTACTTAGTGAAAGACAAATAAGCTATTCCACTCACTCTGGGTTTACAGTTGTCCTATACATACAAAATATTGATTCTGTGTTTATAGCATCTTAGCCAAGGAATGTTTGTAAAGAGTCCCAGGCAGATAATTCAAATAGACAAGTCTGTTGTTATTCCCTCTGGCAATTTGTTGCCTTTCCCCTGACTAAAGACATGGAAGAAAGCAGGCTGAAATTCCTCAAGGATTAGGAGCAAAGCTAATACTCAGAAGTGTTTTAGGTACAAAGAGAAAGATTGTTTTTATAGGAGAGAGAAAATTTTTACTTCCTGTGGCTGAAGGGAGGTGGAATCTGGTGGTCATGGAAACAGGAAAGCTATGTTCACCTAGCTGGAAAAAGAACCTTCATTTCTGTACAGAAGGCTGGCATACCTTGCAAGAAATATAAATTATGCCTATTCCTTTGGAAGTTCTTCATTATAGAGTGAATTATTCACATGTATAACTCAGTACCACAAAAAGCATTAGAAATGGTGTAAGTGAAGTGGAGTGTGGGTAATGGACAATGGAAGGTCATTCGAGGATCCATATCATTTTGGAATAGCAGCCAGGGTTACGATGAATAATAAATAAATTCCTGCTTTTGTTTCAGTCTGCTTCTTCCCAGCCTTTGATTGCACAGTTGCTGCTCTTCAGTGAGTTCTGATAAGAATATAGATAACAGTTACATTCTTTTTTTCCTAACCACGTAAGCAAATATCTTAGAACCATACTAAAAATCTCCCTGACAGCCATATGCTAAGCTGAAAGATTCTCAATTAAGTTTTTTGTAATTAAATAAAACGGAAGAATGAGTGAGTAGTGTATATTAAGATTTATGACACCAACAACAGATCAAGAATAATTAGAGAAACACTTTACAATTATTTGTACCACAGCATGTGTGTGTAGGATTGTTCAGATGTAGATTCTCACAATATAAGTGGACTTCAAGCAAAAATGAATTTGCAATTAAATTTCTGATGACAGATAAAAGGACTGTGAAGAGGTCAGTTTTTAAATTTTCTTTGCATAAAAATAATACTTTGCACTTCTAGGCTTCTTTCAAAGATCTCATAGAATTAACCATTTACTTCAAAATTAGTTTGGCCTGTGTAATATCCATTCAGCCAATTCTGAAATATAGCTACTTCTAATTAACTGTTTTTGAGACTACCACAACAATTTTGAGCAAAAGAGAAAGATACCATTAACCGTTGACATTACAGTGGAAAATTAGATATGTGGAAGGAACCACATATCCACCAACTTGAATGTGTAACCTGTTGCTAAAAGAAACCCGGTACCTCTGTACCAGAGGACTGAATGGTAGCAAATCTAAATTTATAAAAGGGCTTCAGAGGGAGTCCAGGGTGGTGACCATAACTTGCATTCTTGGCAAATACTTAGAAACCATAATAAAAACAGAATTGCCTTTCACATAAATGTACAGGATTTGCTTGGGCAGAGTCAACATAGCTTTTGTAAAGGGAGGTCATCTTGCCTAAGAAACCTACCAGAGGTCTATGATTTGCCAACAAGTATATGGATCAGAGTGACATGTTTGATATGTGTATCAGAATTTTAAAAGAGCTTTTGACACATCATGCACAAAACCTCTTAATGAAATAAGTCTTTCATGGCAAGGTCTACTTGTGGCTCTTCAAAGTTATAAGGAAGAAGGCATAGGTGGTCCAGCCTAGTAGGTAGGCCACTGGGGGAGGGCTAGAGACAGGAGTTGGAGTCTTAGTTACCAAATCCAGGGAGGAATTCCAGAGGTACAGTCCAGATCATAGGCCAAGTCAGAACTCTGGAGTCAGGAACCAAAATACCAAAACTGAGTGGAGTTCA
Source organism: Crocodylus porosus (assembly GCF_001723895.1). Classification (NCBI taxonomy): domain Eukaryota; kingdom Metazoa; phylum Chordata; order Crocodylia; family Crocodylidae; genus Crocodylus; species Crocodylus porosus. The sequence goes on along the minus strand of NW_017728931.1, from coordinate 87,410,337 downwards.
GAAAGTCAGCATCCAGTAGCAGAGCCTAGCAGGATCAGAAACTAGAAAACCAGAGAGTACATGATCCAGAGAGGTTTATTCACAGCAGACCTTCAGGCAAAACTGTTGGCTAATCTGCAATTTGCTGTCACAGAAAAACTTAAATGGGGAGGTTACTCCTCCCAGCAGCCAATCAGGAGGCCCAACCAGTGGTCAGTTGGTACATCACCCAGAGTGGGGCAGCCAGTTGGAGTCCCTGGAAGGTTTGGGCAGCTGAGCAATTAGTGTAGGCTGGGCTGCCTGTTAGGGCCCCTGACAAAAGCAAGAACAGCTTGGTTGAATAGGTAACCTAATTATGTAAAAGAACAAAACCATTCAGAAGAGAAAAAAAGATCCTATCATCTGTGGCGTGCTCAGTGGTTAGACTCATGGATCAATAACTGGGAGGGGAATTACAACTCAAGTTGGAAATTAGCATCAAAAAGATGAAGGAGGGTGAAGTTTGAAAGAAATGGCAAGATCTATTTTGTAGATCAGCAACTGGCTAAGGAACAGAAACTAAGAATGGGTATAAATGGTCAGTACTTACCATGGCCAGAGGCAAGCAGTGGGTCTGAAGTGGGCCTGTGCTGTTTAACATGAATGATTTGTAAAGAGGGGGAGGAAATGATGAGATGGCCAGATCTGAAGATAATACCAGATTATTCAGGGTGATAAAACAAAGCTGACTGTGAAGAAGTGCAGAAGTGCACTAACTGAATGTACAACCAAATGGAAGGCAAAGTTCAATGTTGATAAGTACAAAGTTATGCCTTTCTTTACCAAGTGCATATGCATGATCCACAGTAGTTGTCACTGCTCCAGAAAGTAAGGGGTTTTTGGTGATAAATGTATTGAAACAGCAGGACAGTTGGGAGAAATCTTAGACAAGGTCTCGGGCATTAAGCTCTTCTTCATATCTGGGAAAGCAGCAAGCTAATTTTTCTATGAATATTTTTCATAAACCAATCACTCCATTTTTGACATCATAGTCCTTATGCTCATGGGAAATCTACAAAGACCTTCAAAAAGCCAGGCCTGGGAACCAGAAATCATAACTATACTTGACTAAACAACATAAATTAAATATAGACAAAGGTTTTCTGACTGGTGTTTCTTCTAAACTCCCATTACTTTACAGATAATAAAGACTCTTTTCCTTTTTGAATGGTCTTCTTTCTTTACATAATCTGGCTATCCATTCAATGAAACTTCATTTGCTTTGAAATGACTTCGATAACTTCTTTTTGTTCCTAGGTTACAGCCCTCCTCAAGTCCCTTATATGTATATTTTCTTTTACAAAGTTAAACACAAGTGTAACCAGGGACCTTCTCAGGGCCAGTTTGATGTTGACCTGCAGACCTGTCTTTGGGCTAACTGCCCACTTCTCTCTCCTGCCTTGCCTTGATGATCAATGATTACGATGTTACCCAGGCAGAAGATGTCAGCGACTAGGGGTAATATCCCCAGCTCCAAACTGTCTCCTACACTGGGGTCCATCCCATGCAGCTAAGCTCACCTGTACCCTTTCACCTTATATGACCGTGGTCCCCTCTTTGGGACCTTTGGCCTCCCTAGGCCCAGGTCCCACCTTTCAGGTCAGTCAGAGTCCTGGGCTTCTTGCTCCAGGCATCCCTTGCTTGTGGGCCCCTGGCCCTTTTGACCCCCCTCAGGTCCTGGCCCCAGTATAGGCCACTTTGGGTACCTCGAGTCAGGTTTGAGTGGCTTTCCTTTTCTTAACCCTCACAACTCTGCTGGAAGCCTCAAGCCTTTCAAGGAGCTCACCAGCCTAGGCTTTCCCCAGACAGGACTGTGCAGGGACTAGAGGTTCAAGCACCCCCTGCCTGCCTTTCACCAGGGAGGTTCATGGCCCTAGCATTTCCTGGGGCTGCTGCACCACTGACAGTCCCACCAGGCCTCCCTATTCTGGCAGGGTGCAGTTTTTGGTCATGCCCAGGACCTGGAGCCTCCTCCATCCCTATAGCCTTAGCCCATATACCTCCAAGATGTTGTAAGCCTCAGTTCAGCCAGCTGATAGCTCTCTCACAGCAGCCAGCAGCAAACTGCCACTTCACCCTATATATATCCTGGGTTTCAAAATGGCCGCCATAGTCAAGCACCTGGCTACTGCCTGCTCCAGCCCTTAAAGTGGCAGATGCCAACAGCACCCTGTCACACAAGTTATTGTTTTATCTATTATTTAGCTTAAGTTGAACTTACTTGTTTTTTTACAGACTTGAAGAGTACTTTATGCTCAAGAACTTTTTAAACTTCTCTCCCAACTATACAGTTAATCCAATAAAAAGGGATCTCCATAAAAACCTTGCTCCTCATACATTTTCTGGACTATCATGACTACAACACACTCTCTAACCCTGCTACTACTCAGCAAAGAGTATCTTGGAATTAGTTTGAATGTTTCTGAAAAATATCAGGCAAGTGTTCAGAAGAAGCCAAAAAGGGAAATAAAATGTTAGGAATTAGTAAAAGCACAGAAATAGCACAAAACCACATCTGTAAATCTGCAGAGAGGACAGCAAACTTATTTTTGAAATATTGGACTTCTCTTGGGTGCAATTTGGTACAGTTATCTGTAACCCTTTTTTAAAAGCATTCTTTAAGCAAACAGAAATTAAAGAACAAGCACTCATTAGTATAGTCATTAGATGTATTCTGTGCCTCACTGTTTCTCTGGGAGAGGCTGACAGTACTAGCAGTATTTTTCTTTGAATGTTTTAAAGATGCCAAAAGAGCTGGAGCTTTTAACATTTGAACTGTACAAGCAAGAAAATAAAACTGCTCCAAAAAGAAAGCTAGATCAACCAATTAGCTGATTATCACTAACGGTATTTTAGTATGTGGTTCAAAAAAGTTGTTTCAAAGACTGGTAAGAGTAGGCCAATGATGGAAAAGGAGAACAAGCACTTGACTATCAGTCTTACTAGTCATATGACTTTGTTCACATTAGTAGATTTAGTAACAGGAGGAAGATACTGAATCTGTATTGAAAAAGAAGTAAAACCATCATTTAGCAATATCTGTTTGATGAAAGGTCTTTGAATTGAATGGCTACAATCTACACTTGATCAATGGATAATTGGGAGGGGAAGACGGGGTCCCGTCCCTGCTCCAGTGAATTTTAAGCACTTGGCTACTGGGTAAATGAGGACACTCTCTCTCAGTTAGTGAACAGAATTTTTTTTTTCCACCTGAAAATATTTGGCTAATACACTCCAAATTAATTAATAACTCTGGATTGAAAAAATACTGTTTAGGTCAACATGAAAAATGTGTGTCCAGTCCCATAGATAAGCATTACTGTAAAGGTAGTTGCAATAGAAGAAACAGGAGGGATTTCAATCATTTTGAAATATTGACAAAGCAAGTTTCATGTTTCTAATTAAAACCACACATTTAGAATTAACATCCTACTATGTTCTTTTTTCAGTCAGACTGGACAGGGAAAATTGAAGTATCCACGTAACTACTTTTAAATCACAAGAATTCAATTCTTTGCAAGTGTAGTTTTCTATGAAATAACGATTGCATCAACCTACATAAGGCAGTTTTTATACCAATACATGTATTTTTGTTTTCATTAATATATAGGTAACTCTTTTTTGTACTTACAACAACTATTTTCCATTCATCAGAAGCATTATCCAGTACGTCAGGGGTAAGAAAGAGAGATTTCCAACTTATTTAAATAAAACAAAAGGGCTTGACTGACTGCCAGGGATACAGCTTGTGTCAATTTTAGTAGAATAAAATCAGAGGTGAATCAGACATTAACATGACCCTGTTGCCGTGCAACAGTTATACAAGGTTCAGGGGCTTGTACAAAAGTATTGGCCTCCTAACCCCACAACAAGCACCATAAAACATTTTAATAAACATTTCTTAGAGGTATATAAAAGGAAAGATATGTAAAGTATTTGCATTTAAATTAAAATAATGCTTCTATTGTAAACTGGAATCTGGGAGAAGGGAGGTTGTTTTGTTTTTTTGAGGGGGGAATTTGTTGTCCTACTCGGATGCCTTTGAGATCATTTGAAGACAGCAATAACTGTCCTTGTTGTGAAAAATAGAAAGTTAGCTGAGATCAACTAAAACTTGATGTTGAGAAAGGCAAAGAAAAGATAAACACGTAACAATGAAAAGACTGGCCAAGAGAAAATGCAGCTTCTGTCTACGGTGCTGACTTGCAGTATTCCTTCTGGAGAAGCAGTCACTGCACAGTCTCATCAGCTACACTGATGCCTGACAGACTTCTGAACCAGTTTCAGACTGTTCAAGGCACTACTTTTAATTTGCTCTGATCACAGGCTTATAGCAGCATTGCAAAATATAGTCATGGCCAGCTGAGCTAGACTCTCTTATTAGATAGAAGGTAGGGCTGTGCGAAATTCTGCTGGCAGTTTTGTTTTGACAGTGTTTCGACTTGTTTCAAGCTCAAAACAGCAAAACTGAAATGAGACAGAGTGCTTTGAAACAGCCTCAAAACGAAACGAGGCAAGTTGAAACGTTTCAAAATGTTTTGAGTTTCGAAGCTCAAGCTGGGCTTGCCTGCAGGGAAACAGAAACTAAAGTAAGGAAAGGGAGGGGGAAGAGGGGGAAAGGAGTGCTCTCATTATGGACTGTGTAGCTGGCCAGTGACTGTCACCCTCCCCTGAGGTCCCTTCCAATCCCAGTGCTCTGGGGCAGGGATGGAAAAACTGCAAAGAAGGCAGCATTGTTTGAACTGCCCTGCTTTCTGCCTCGGTGTCAGCTGAGTGAGGGCGCACCTTAACGCGTGCACGCACGCCCACACACACACACTGTCACCCACCCATGTCATGAGTTCTGCCTGTGAGCAGCTAGAGGTGCAGGGCCCAAGAACCCAGACTCCCCTGCACCTAACTCCTGGACAGCTGGCAGTCTTTGTGGCTGCAGCAGGGCCTTGTAGACCTGCAGTTTTCACCCCCCTGTACCCCAAGACAGACACAATCCCACAAGCACCCATGTCACGAGTTTTGCCTGTCAGCTGCTTGAGGTGCAGTTTTTCCAAAAACCCTGCACCTATCTCCTTGAAACATGGCAGGTTTTTTGACCTCCACAGGAGCTGGCATGCCTGAAGTTTTGACCCCACTGTGGCTAAACACATACATGTGACAGGAGTTTTTCTGCTTTCAAGATTTTGAGGTACAGTTTCCCTGAACCCCTGCACCTATCTCCTTGAAACTTGGCAGGCGCCATGCCCTCAGAAGGGGCTACCATTCCTGCAAGTTGCATCCAAATCAGGCCAAAAATGTCAAAGTTATAGGCTGTTTTGAGCTTCCCCATTATAGCCTATGGGCAAAACGTCAAAACAGCATTAAAACAGAGAAACAGTTTTGATGAAATGAAATGGAACAGCAGTTTTGAATCAAAACCAAATTCAAAATGAAATGCTGTTCCATCCAGACACCAAAACACAACTCAAAATGGAAAGGTGCTGTTTCACACAGCCCTAATAGAAGGCAAAAAAAGGAAAGGGTGGAAGAAGATGTAAGGAAGAAGATGTTTCATTAAGTTCAATAGGTAGAAGCAGACTGTACAGAAGTCTAAAGCACCATGGCCCTTTAGCAGGTATAAGTTAAATAAAAAAAATGCTGCATGTATATATAGGTTCAATAAAAAAAAAAGGCTGCATTCATGTCCCGACTTCAGTCTCCTCACTATTCTAGAATACTCCGGGGCTGGTCAGAGTTCTCCAGGGTTTGTTCATAATTCTTCCTCTTGAGGTTCAGGTTTTTCCAGCTCAGCTTACTTTCCATGATTTTGGTTGGTCCCAGAGGTAATCTTGACCCTCCTGTCATCAAAGCTTGCTCATCTCATCCCTGCGTGTACCCTAAGTATCCTGTGGCCCTTGACTAATCTACCTCTGTATGAGAAACACACCACTCTTGTCACTTGATTCCTTCAGTCCACAACTCCCTTCCTTCATAGAGTTCAACCTGCAAACTAGTTAACTTGGATCCAGCCAGCCCCTTCAGTGATTTCTCCTAACTCCCCCTACCATGCCAAGTTAGAGATAAAGCACCCTCATTCTCACCCGCCACATCTTTGATGTTATGTATTTTATAAGGGAGGCTGCCTTTTGTCCCCTTGGACATGGCGCTCTGGTTTGTCCTGGCCCCTGTTCTGTATTGTTTGACTTGGTGCACCCTAGGCTTATGGGCTCCAACCACCGCTGTACCATGCCCCAAGCCTCACAGATGTACCGGACATTGTTTGGTCAATTTCCTTTTCCGTGCCCCACTGGTGCTCTCTGGCTTGTCTCGCAGCCTGCGCCCCTGCTGGCACTCTCTGGCTTGTCTTGCAAATGCCCGCTCTGGGGCTTCTCGCAAATGGGGCTCGGGTGGCCGTAGCCATGCCTGGCCCCCAAATCCCCTCCTCGGGTCTTCAATTTCCTGTGGGGCTCAGGTGGCCTTGGCCTTACCTGGCCCCAATCCTCTGCACCCCTTCTCAGGGCTGGGGTCAGTGCACCCCTGAATATTGTGCCCTCTCTGGCACCGGGGTCCCTACACTACTGGGGAGCCCCTATGAGGCCTCCTCCAACCCCTAATAGCCTCACCCGGTCCTCCAGTTTTTAACCAGTAAACAGAAACTATAGCCTCTTGGCTACAACATAAACTCAAACCATCCGTTTATAACATGATTCAAGTCCATGACAGGGTTTCTCTCTCTCTCGCCCATAGCAACTGCTCCAGTATCCTGGTCTCTTCCTTTTTGTTGCTCCGGCAGAGTTCCCATCCCTATGGCTGCTGGCAGGGAACTGCATCTCTGGCCTCAGGCTGGAGATATATATATATAGGTCAGGCCCTGCCCTCTTCCGGTCAGCTGACCAACTGCGGTTGCCCTGGAAGCCAGCACCTATACCTCTTTATAGGCGCGGAGTACTGAGGTGCTCTGCGATAGTGGCAAAGAAAAACTCAGCTCGCGGTGGCAAAATGGGAAGTCCCCCGGAAGTGGTACTTCTGGTTTCATTTTTGCCGTGTCCCTCGGACGCCAGTTAATAGCAATTTCTGGCTAACAAAGTGCCGGTTAACACAGCTTTTGCTGTAGTTGGGTCAAAGTACAGTTATTAAGGTTACATATTCGCCATTATACCTAGCCTGGTAAATATATTTTAGGAGTCTTGTCAGCCAAGGTATATGAACAAAGATATTTCTTGATATAGGAGTTTCTACAGTACTGATTTTATTGCTTTATGAGAAGCCAGATTTCTCAAACCATAGCTTCATTACTGAATTTTTTGTAAGAATTTGTTGTCACGTGTCCCTATGCAGCTGGCACTAGAGCCAATCAGAATTTCTGACAGAACATTTTCCATTAGGAAATGCTGACTCAGCACAAGTTAAACATTTTATTGAGATTTGTCAATTCTGACATGTTTTTAAAGGAAAAAGTAAAGAAGCAATTTTTGAAGGTTAAAAAAGGCTTTTTGGAATGGAGCATTACAATTATGGAAATTGTAATACAAAAAAAATCAGAACAAAATATTTTAAATGATATGAACTGGTTTTGGGGGAATCTTAATTGGCAGGAAAATTGGAAGGCGGATTATCCTTTTTTCTGAAGCAGAACAGAATCTTGTTGAAACTGTTTGTTTCAAAGAGAATACCACAAACAATAAAGAAACAGTGTTTCCAGGCCATTTCTAATTAATTGGGATTTTTAGTTCTAAGTGGGAATGTGCACACAAGACATTTATTGGACATTTCTACTTTTAACTTTAAAATGTTTACTTTTACATTTTTTTAATAGTTAATTAGTCAAATGCACAGTACATGTCTCAGCATCTACACATACTTCCCTATTAGAGTACAGGAAATGAATCAACTTTGCAACAGGATAGTCTTATAAAATAGTGCCAAGGTGCAGAGTTTTTTTTGTGCAGAGCATCACACATATAGATGCTACCTGGACTGTCTGGAGTACCTGCCAGCTAGCCCCACACTCAGGCACCTCGTGTGTCAGCCATCCTACCCCACCCCCACCTAGCACATGGAGCCCAGTTGGAGCAGCCCTGGGTAGCAGGCTGACCCCCTGGGGTGCCCTGCCAGCCCAGACTGCTCCGACTGGGCTCCACATGCTGCACATGAATAAAATATAGACCAATATGCTCCAGAATTTTTTGCTCCTGGGTGCACATTCAAAATGGCATGCCTGAGAGCAAAAAGCTCCAGAGCAGTAAAGAGTTTATTTGTGCATCTTAGTCGAACATGTAGATGTGCCCACTTAAGAGCTCTCTCAAATGCTTAGCAGTTACCAGGTCACCTCTCCTTACACCAACTGGGACTGTCCCTATCTTCACTGTGAAACTTACCCCTTCCAGAGACTACCCCTAAGTTCCTCCCTACACACATAAGAGACCTCAATGATTAGTAGGTTTCTCCTCCCTGACTGGATTTAGAATGGGGATCTAGTTGAACTTAATTTTCAGTGGGCAGGAGGGCCTTAGAAGTGCAGAATTTATTTGGAAGTTTTTGATGTTCTGACTGACTCTATATTAGAGAACATTACATAAATAGTTTTATGTGAATAAAAAATAAATAAAAAAACCCTAATGCACTCTTAAGAGGAGATTTGTAAGGCATGAAATGTTTGGTTATAACTATCCATGCATGTTCCAGGAGCAATTTATATCCCAGTTTTAAAAAGGTCTTAGTATTTATGCTAAGAACTTTGACGGGGGTAATAAAGGATACCAGCTCTTCAGACTAAATGCTAGTCAAAATTTTGAAGAAAAGTTCAACTGTTTTCACCTTTTCAAGTAATAAAACCTATTTTCTTGGGATGGTTTTTACAGCCATAACACTTCAAGGAGGCTGGGCTGTTTAAACTGTAGCTTCACAGTGAATTAATCCACAACGTATGAAAAACTAGTGTCTTTCTGTCACCAAAACACAAGGTGCTCCACAAGCATATTTTGTGTACTACAATGAAATGTCTGGAAAAAGGACAGGGTTTAATGGATTGTAAGGGCGTTTTTCTACAGAATACAAGTCTAGTAGAAGCAACCATATCCATATCCTGGTCTAATCAAAAAGTACATCTATGAGAATGTTGTTTTGCACAGATTTGTGTTTCCCAAGTTAGCTTTGATCAGAAGTTTCAGTGAACCTTAAAAAATAACACCTCCCGCCCCCTCAAACATTCAAATTGTCTTAGCCAAAACTGCTAAGTTCACTTATTGCTTGGTTTCCTTGCAACAAAGTGTTCCCTGTAACTTTACCTGCTTTGTTTCCTTGAGTTCTGTAGCCAGTTGCATTGGCTTTTCCCAGCCTCTCTGATCCTACAGACCGGGAGGTTGGAATGGATGTGCTAGGATTTTCAGGACATAGTTGTGATTTTTGGTGCCAAACTCATGACACTTTTAAGAGTCTTGGATTTTCAGAAAATGCTGAGTGTTTACCATAAAAATAAAATCAGATTATTAAAAAAAAAAAAAATAGAGTGTGGACATTTAAAAAATAGTCCAGATTCACTGGGATGTTTTTGAAAAAAAAAAATCTTGTTCATAGACAAAGATTTTATTTGTAAGAAGAGCCACTCTGGAGCCAGGTACAGACATTTTTTACTGGTGTAAGTGACTGGAAACCTGTCCATACCCGTAACAGAGGAGAAGTTCAGCACACAGACTGGTTTAAGAACGGTGGAACTTGGTATAAGATTTGCCCCCACCTGCCCCCCACCAAAGGGCGAATGTGTGTTCTGTTCACTACCAATCTAAACTATGCTGCTTACAGAAAACCACATAGCTTGGATCGATTCTGCCTCAAGCTTTTTGAATGTCTACCTAGCCTGAAATCCAGCCACCTGCTAATAAGATCAGGGTGTCAATTAGAAGGCCCTAGGGGTTGGCTGCCCTTATATACCACCAAAATGAGACTCTTACTGAGCCAATTGTTTACATCGAAAACATTTGTTGACCACTTCTTGTGTATACTACCAAGCAGTCAAGTTTCTGTTGACCTAGACCTATGAGTAACAACAGGAAGTTATCACAGGATCTATAACCTTGCAGTTGTTACATTATGCATACAGTACTAGACAGAGGAACTTGACAGTTTGCCAAGAAGTGCTATTAAGACAAAGGATTTAACCAAGCTGTATTCATAGTTGATGTCAATTCCCTTCTGGAGGGTCAAGACAGTAATAAAGAAAGGTAGAATTGAAATCAAGAGTGTGGCCAGATATTCTGATATACAGGAATATGCCCTGTTCCTAAAGGTTTTCTCCTCCCCACTCCCACCAACTGCCCCCTCCCTCCACCTACACATACACAAATCACATGTATAACATACAAACATTCAATTAGCTATTAATCTGGGCTGCAACACAGAGATTCTTTACAATTCAAGTATAATCCAAACTGAGTGATCTGCATACCTTGGACAACTTTTGGGAGAAGAATAAAAGGAATTGCTAGTTGGATTTCAAGTTAACTCTAAAATTAAATATAAAAACCTATGTTTAAGCAATATCTTTAGTGCTGTTCAAACTGACAAATGCCATGGAAATTAAATTGGGTTTATAATGGAAATTCTGACAGCCCCTTAAATATAGTCACAGTTGGCAAAGATATAATACTTCAATGTAAACATGAGTCCCTGCTGTGTTTATAGTGTAAATGAAATGACTGTTACATATATACTAAGGATCCATTAACTGTAGCACCACTACTAGCTATTAAAAGCAAAAGGAAAAACAATAGTATTTTAAAGGTATTTATGGCAATGTTAAAACACTCCTCAAATTTGTGTCAATTATGCAGGCAGAAACGAGTATAAAAGTTTATTAAGGAGACTATTTGTGAAGCATATTATGCAATATGTGTACAACTGTCTGAAACTATGCAATGAGTTCTACCTAGGAAGCAGTTTCTCATCAGTATGGCATGTGTCTGAGCAAATCCATAAAAATACACAAGTATTGTCTGCACTTCAGTGGGCTCCATACTTTCTTTCAGATCACAATGAGAACTAGTATAGTATTTGGAGGATTACCCACAATGAAGGAGAATGCATTGTAATAGCATCCTAACCAGATTTTCCTTACAGAAGGAAAGGTTCACATTTAACCTAGTGACAGCATGTGTACCTCCATGAGTTTTGGGAATTCCCTATTTATAGGTAAGTACATGTGCACACTATGAATTAGTATGCCAGGGATCATCAGGTGTCACTGTTTGGCTGTAAACTTCAGGGGCAACACGTAACAGGTGCACATGGGTGCATGTGCACCCCCTGAGCGTGGTGGTGCACTCCCTGCAAAAAGACACTGCCAACAGTGTCACTTGCTACCACGTTGCTGACAGTATCACTTGCTGACAGTGTTGCTCACCGCAAAAAGGTGCTGACAGTGTCACTCACTGGCAGCATCTGCAGGCACTCCATGATCGTCCCTGGCTGCTACCGCTGGCAGTGCCTGTGGGTGGTCACCAACCCCTGGTTGGTGCTCACCACCCACCCTGCCACTGACAATGCTGGTAGTGTCTGCAGGAGCTCCCCTGCTTACTTGGTAAACATGCATCTCATTCGACCTGAGATTGATTGTCCTGGGGTTTGACCCTGATCAAAACCCCAGTGTGCTGGTTCCATTATACCAGCATTTTTTAACCTGTGGCTCATGACCCAAAAGTAGGTTGCAAGAAAATATGAAAAGGTCTTGCACAAACTTTAAAAATGGATCATATTTTGCATGCATTTAAAAAAAAAATAGATGCTGCTTGTGCTTCACCATATGGTAATGCTTTGCTGTGCATACAAATAAACAAGGAACCAGGTCTTCTGTTTGCTGCAGAAAGTCACAGATTTTGTCCTTTACAGGATAAAAACATGGGAAAACCAACTGCTGGTTTCCCTTTGCAGGCTGGCAAAGTTCCAACCTGCAAGGGGCTGTTTGGGACTGGAGGGAGCAAGGGAAGGGTGATCAGGTAGGGGGTGTCATGTGCATGTGCATGTGCATGTGCATGCACTCGCATGCATTTGGAAGCCAGGCAGCATGAACAGCACTCCCACAGCTCCCCACAGGTAAGTAAATGGGCTGGGGGAGAGCACAGATGATGCATCAGGGAGGCATGGGGGACACTAGTGATGTGTGGGGGAGTCATGGGGGGCATATGCATCCCCAGACTTCTGTGCCCCAGTAGGCATGAGGTCTGGCATGGGCGGGAGCTGCCTCCACAGCCCAGCAAGTGGGACCTGGCCCTGGAGGGCGGAGCAGGCTAGCAAGGCTCATTGGGATCCAGCTGCACTTCCAGCAGTGCAAGAAGTATTGGACATCTCTACCCTGTAAGAGAGGTGGTAGGCAGCACGGGCAGCCTGAGGGGAGCAGCAGTGATGGCCAAGCCATGGTAGTGAGGCAGAGGTATGGCCTGGTAGACAAGTCAGTTGTAGTAGGAGGAGGTAAGGAAAGTGCTCCCCCATTCATTACTCCTCTTCATGCTGATGACAGCCTCGCTGGTATGTGGGTCCTGGTGGCTGCAGGAGTAATGAGTCTTCCCACCCTACTCTACCCTCCTGTGCAGGGTCAAGGGAGTAGATCCTGCCCATGCCAGTCTTGTGAGACTGCAGCCCTGTGCCTCCCATGGGCATGTGCCACCCATACCCGCCCACCCACACAGCCCTGCCCCACACACTGAGAGCCTGGGGGAAGCAGGCTGGGAATTTACAGGGCCAGGGGACTGTTTCTACTTAAACTATTTACTGAGTCAGGACTGGCCATCAATGTTTATACATGGGCCCTCGTACAAAAAAGGTTGAGAACCACTGATTTATACATATCACCCTTACAAGCTACCCTGTCACTAGTAGGTGGCCAACAAGAGTACACAGCTTGATAAGCCAGTCTCTTGGATTAATCACAATAACCATACAGATGTATAACAAGGTGTCCCAGGAAAAGGCATTAGTACATTTTATCTAGCATACTTCAGAAAGACTTGAAGTAGGACAGTGAATATGTAGGTCTGCATGATGCCTGGACAAAAGGCTCTCTCCCAGGACAAATGTTACATCCCTTCATGACCTAATAGTTCCCCAAGTATTTCCATAGTGATTACCTAAGAATATATTCCGTGTCTGTTATCCATGCATTGCTTTCTTTTGTAAATACCATGTATAGCCTGGTGTTTTTCACAAGTAGGTCTCAAGTCACTTTACAAAGTTAGTCAATACCTTCATTCAACACATGGGGAAACTGAGGATCACAGGCTAGTAATTTAGTCAGGAAGAGAAAATGCAAAAGCTGGTGGAAAGATCTTGATCTTCTATTACAGTAAAATACAAAGATAGAGTTACTCTCCAAAAAGCGGATACAGGCGGTCCTCAGACTTATGATACAATTGGTTCCTACTACCCACATCTTAAGTTAAAACGTTGCAACTTGGACCCAATTTTCACATAGGAAACATGTTATAAATGGGGGATGGTTCCTGAACCAAAGCCTGATACTCTATTTTCACCAAAAATGACCCAGAATTTTGTACTTAATCAATTATAGATGAGTAATAGCTATATTCATGTACTTATATTATAAATAGTGATCATCTTGATTTGGAAGGACTCCTTTGAGGTGACTTTGCTGGACCTTTTGAAGGGCTCTTGGCTGGAGCCCTCTCAGGAGTCTTGGCTGCTTTCTTAAAGAAAGTGTCCGAAGAAGTTTGGACAGATTTCTCCAGAGAGATGGGCAATGCAGTGAACTTCTTCACTGGTGTGGTGTGGCATTGGATCAAGCACCGTAAAGTTGAAACCAATGTCAGAAAGTTGAAAGGAGGTGTCAATTTATAAATGTTGTAAGTGTGAAATATTGCAAGTCGAAATGCTGTAAGTTGAGGACTGCCTGTACCGGTGACAAGACAGGATTTTTTAAAGAACGAGTTTTCTAAAGACTGTTTGACCCTCTCTGCTCTGGTGCATACATATAAATAAAGCCTTGGCCTAGTGTTGCCAACTCTCCCGGATTGGCCGGGAGTCTACCAGAATCAGCATCAATCTCCCAGTGACTACTGAAAGCAAGTCAGGAGATTTACATAATATAATGTTAGCTTCATATATTATGCTAATAATATAATATTGGGGGGAAAAAAAAATCTCCTGGAATAGCTCCAGTCAGAGTTAGCAACCCTACTCTGGCCACATGTTAAATTCAAGACACTATACAGTCATTAAAATGTTCTACATTATATGTGCAACTTTTTTATGGCTTGTTCCCCATTTTGTCACCTTAAATTGAGTGTACATGCAGTGTTTTTCCCAATTATGCCATCTTAATGTGTTAGTTGTGGCACACATGCAACATGTAGAAGGGGACTAAAATGAGTTACACTTAGAATATAACTGAACAGTTTTGGATATCTGTTACTGCTTCCACTCAGAACAACCAGCTGTAAAAGAAAGACCACTTTTCAGTTTCTTAGGATGACAATTGCTGACTTGAGAATTGCTATGCAACTCATCAAGATGGGTTTTAATTACTCACCTGTAACATTCCCCACAGGACTCCCATTGTCTCAAGAGGAATCTTTGAGACCCCAACACCCAGATACTGCAATATGTCCTTTTTGAGAATGTGTGTTAGGATTATTCCAGGTCTAAATGACTTAGAATAATTTAGCCATCTTCCTTCTTTTCAGTGGCGAATGTTTGTGGAAGACTTAGGTAAACAGTGTCCCATCAGAGAGAGCTTCCTTTAAGTTTTAGCTTAACTATCCTGAACTCTGTGATTACAGCTGAACCCATCTTGCTGGTTGCTCTTTGGCATAATTTCCTCATTCCTGTCTAAATATATTCACCCCTATTTAGAATTATTTGGTAACAGCAGCAGTGGGGGAAAAAAAAGCAAAACAGGGTGAAAAGTATATAATTGCCAACAATTATTCTTTGTTCTCCAGATGAATGGGAAGGTGAAAAGAAAAAAAAAAGGAGAGGTGATAGCACTCATGTATCATTCTGAAGAGACCCTTTGCCAGAGACAAAAGCTATGGTATATAGTCAAAGGAAAGAAGGAACATAACAAGGCTACCATGCCAAGACGACCCATCTTTTCATCTTAATAGTTTCGGAGAATATATAGTTGTTTTATATGGAAGGTGTCCACCTTAAAATTTATTAAAAGTTACATTATTTTAGTGTCTATTAACACCAAAGAGGAAGGAAGGAAGAACTGGTTCTATCTGACCTGAAATAGTCTTTTTAAAAATAAATTAAAAAAAAAGAAGATATTGAGCTATCTTCTACAGTGCCATTGCTAGCTTTTGTAACCTGTACTGGTATTTATCATGTCAATATTGGAGAGAAAATGGTTAGAGCACACTCTTTCATTAGAATAAATAACTAGAATCTGTAGCTACAGTCATGCTTTTGTGACAGGAAGTATCAAGTATCACTCTAACCTATTTTGCATGCCATCACCTCTTAGGTGTCATTACCCTCCCATAATTCAAGAACTTATTCCTGTTTTAAAATAGCATTCTATATAAACACATGGGTGAGGGTCTCAATTCATACTCTGTGAAAGTTTTTTCTCTTTTGTTCTTTCTTGTCTTACCTCTTTCATCAACCCTACCATCTCATTCAAATCTTCTGTATCCCTTTTCACCCTTTTGCTACCACTTCCACATCCTCTTCTGCATATGTTCCTGTTTCTGGAGTCTGCATCTCATTTCAGTGTTTCTGTTAACATATCAGCAGGATTATGATTAGAGCTAATTGGAGTTTTTTCTGCTAGCAGTTCAATTTATCAAAAGCATCATTTTTGTGGGAACAACTCTTTAATAAAATTTTGTCTGAAAGGTGACTTAGGGGTACGATGGAACTCTTGGTCAAATGCAGGACAGAGAGGGCACTCAGCTGGGATATGGGAGACTGAGGTTTCAAGTCCCTGCTCTGGGCAATTTCCAACTTGCTAGTATCTACAGCTTCTTGACATCTGCTGCTAATTGAGAGATGCAAATATGTTATAACAATTATGTCTGGGGACCAGGGCCAGACACAGGCATAGGCGAGCCGGGCAGCTGCCTGGGGTCCAGACAAAAAAGGGCCCCCAAAATGGTAATTTTTATTATTATTATTATCATTATCTCTGGTGAAAGGGGGCCAGATACTTAAAATTCACACAGGGCTGCCAGGAGTCTGTCTAGGTACGGTGTTGCTGGGGACTTAGTGCATTTTTGGACTGTGGTATGTTCCTACTATTTAAAAAAGGCTGAATCTCTCTTACATAGTGACTGCCTATTAATGTAGTGTGCTTTGATATTTAGTGGTGAATATCTTCTTTAGTAAATGTTTACTATGCAAAATTCTAAACAGTGTGTAGTTAAATGATGCACATTAGGTTTCATGTTATGATGTATTTACAGCAGGAATTATGCAACTACTAATTATTTTTAATATTTCTATCTTGCATTAGGACTTTAAGCCGCCCTGATGTAACTGACTATCTGCTTACCATATACAAATAAAAAAAAAGTGGAAACGATAAACTGAATTATTTTTCATCTCTAATGCAGAAGGACTTCAGGAAGATTTAATAACCCCTTTGGAAGTGATCAATAACCCCTTTGTGATCAAGCATCAATACCAAACATTACAAACTTATTCTGAAATGTATAGGCAGTGTGATAATCTTTCATTTATCACATAAAATGAAATATCTAGATGATTCCGTAATGAAATCGTCTTGCTAATATTAAACTTCACCCTTAGTCTGTAAAGGTGAAATTACAAGTTGTTTATGACTTTCACAAAAAAGCAGAGCGTATCTTATCATTTAACCATTAATATGTTACTTCTTCCTGACCCCCAGCATTCAGAGCATTCTTTGAATATAAGTGGCAGAAAGTTGATAACATATACAAGAAAAAGGGAGATGAGTTGTAGCTGATATTTGTGAATATTCCTTATACAATTCCTTTAATCTAAATGCATCAGTAGGAAGTTCAGTGCATGAAGAAAGGGACAAGATTACCCAAAAAGGTTGTGAAATTTCCATCCTTGTCTATCCTTAAGACCTGGCTAGACAAAGCTTTGTCTGGGATGATCTAGTTAGGGATGGTCCTGCTTTGAGCAGGGGGCTGAACAAGATGATGTCCTGAGGTCCTTTCCACCCCTAATTATCTATGATTCTATGATCCAGTGATTGTACAAACAAAGGCTGAATTTCTCATGCTTTCACCCCGACTACTACACCTGAAGGATTAGATCAAATAAAGAATCTTAGTACCTGAAGCTGAACTTAAAAACTGGGGGGCCTAATTCTGATCCCAGAAGTTCCTATTTAGCTCCAGCTTTTCCCTGGAGGTGCCTCCTTGTTTGACTTCAAAGTTTTCCAGGTGTCTAGAGTTTTGGATCTGGTTGTTCCCAGAACTGCTCCAGTGTGAACAGTTCAGTCCCCATCTCCCATCTCCTGATTCCCATTAGGATTCAGAAACAAAGCATCCATCTAAATCATTTTGCAGGCCCAGTCTAGGAGGTGTATTCAGGGGTTTGTATTGTTCATTTTTTAATATAACTGCATAGTGATTAGAGCAGTTAGCCATCTGGTTCAATGGCTGATTATATTCAAACCCATGTATCCCACCTCCTAGGAAAGTGCTCATTGACCAGACTTTTGGCTCCTCTGGGAAGGGACATCTGCTATCCCTCCTGCTGAAGCTGCACCACTGGAGGGAGGGAGAGGGTCAGGGGGACTGACTACATAAGCTCCTGGTTAGAGCACTGCTAATAGAGCAGGTTTGCATTAGGCCCATTCTCCCAGGACTATTACCGGGTGAAATATAAAAACAGTTTAATATAAAATACAGAAACAGCCTTGGGAACTAGGACCAGAATGTAGGATTCTGTCCCTCAGCTGAGTATCCTAAGCAGTGTGCTACAAAGTTGTGCTTCCTTTTGTGCATTTCAGTACTTAACGCCCAGGCAGCTAAGGTTATACTGCCAGCAGCCCTTGCCTTGCTCCCCTCCTGTGCTCTACTAGAGTTATGAAACAGTCCCAGTCATTCTTTCTCCAGAGACTTACTTGTCATGTTTTCCCCACTATCCAACCAATGCCAAGTCTCCTCCTCTGTCCCTAGCTCCCACTCCTATCCTCATTTCTCAGCCAGTCCCAGTTCATTCTCACCTGAATCCCTAGTCTCAAATACTCTGTCTCAATCTGCTCCATTCCCTCTATCTAGTCTACTTTTCATTGCCTCTGTATTCAGATCTGACTGCTTCTGCTTCCTGGATAATAGCAGTAATGTCACCTTGACACCAGCAAAGACAGTGCCACCAATACGATGGCCATAGCAGCAGTAGGGGTTTTTTTTGGGGGGTGGGAGTGGGAGGGGTTGCCATCCCCTCCCTCAAACTGGCACACATGGAGGCTGCCTCAATTGTCCCACTTTAGTATACAGGGGTACTAGAACCTTTGAAAGAGCTGTCCAACTTCAAAGTGGCTGGGTGCTATATTCCACATAGACCACACCAGTGTCTGCACTCTGCACAGTGCAGAGACAACACTAACGGGGGCCACAGTCCCCCAGGCTGCATGTTCGCTGCATGCATCTGTGTGGGAAAGCTTCTTCTCCACTCCTGCTGCACTATGCAACATGGAGGGACAGTCAACCAAGCCACTGCTTTGTGTGTGGCCAATGTGTGGCACAGCAGTCAGCCTCACTTTTATCTCCCCATGGACTTCCCTGTGGCATGGGTGCTCCAGGCTGCTGGCTTCCTGGCACCATGGGCTACAGTGCCATATCCCATGCTGCCCTGCCCCCTGCCTCACCCCTGGGCCACCAGTTGAACAACCCTGTATAATTTTATTTCCTTTAACATTAATTCCCACCCCCAGCACTATTTAAAAAAAAATGGTTGAACCAAAATAATCAGTCTGATGCAGATACACAGTGGGCATATCTACATGTGCAATTAATTCAACTGAATAAACTCCAGTTTAGTTTACTCTGGAGTTTATTGTTCCTAGGTGCTATATTTACACATGTGCCTGGGACCACAGTATGTTGGGTTGGAGCAGTCTGGGCTGGCAGGAGGCCCAGGAGGTTAGTCTGGCAGCCTGAGGCTACTGCAGCCTGGCTCAATGTGCTGCATGGGGGCTGGCTAGGGCATGACAGTGATCCAGTGTGGAGCTAGCCAGCAGGCAGCCCTGTCAGCAACTACATGTGTTGTGGCACATTAGATAATGCCGTGACATGATATTACTTGTGTTTACAAGTACTAACCTATGGCAGGGTTTAGTAGTTTACTGAGAGCTAATAGGGCCACATGTGTAGATACAGAGAGTCTACTGTGGAGCTAATTAGGCAACTCCGTGGTAAATGTCTCACATAGATGTGTCCAGTATGTAAGATTTCAGCCCAGTTGGTAAGCACTGGCAGAGTTATAAGCAACTGAACAGAGTCGTGTAATGGGAAGTGTCAAGAACTCTTAACAGGTGGTATTATCAGCCTTACTTACGAGCAATTATACTATTGGCATACCTAACAACATAATTTTCTAGGGGGCGTTCTGACAATAGCTTCTTTAAAGATTGAACTGCTCAGATATAATTAATGGAATGCCATACACATACTAAGATAAATTATACATTTCTTTTAATTGCATTCCAAAAATGCCAACACCAAATCTCTACTTGTCAAAAAGCAACGCAGGACTTCCACAGAGGAAAAACTCTTTAATCCAGTGTCAAATCTTATTCACCTTATTCAAACCTGCAGCTATTGCATCAGCTTGCAGCCACTGGGTAGGAATGAAGACTACTGTTTAAAATTAATAACAGTAACTGACCAGCAGATCTGCAGCCCAGCATCACAACTGGGGTATGCAGACCTATAAAAAAGGGATCACAGGATCACAAGTAGCAGTTTGTAGAGATACCTGACTGTTTAAGGAAATATCTGCTGAGATGATATGTTGCTGTTAATGCTTCTATTGGCTCATCACACAGAACAACACGTAGATCTGTATAGCAGAGTTATGTTCCTTTTCTTTTCCTTCATGCTGTCAAAGGAACTTCATATACTTGTAGGAGGAATAGACTATCAAAGCTATAATGGATCTGCCACATGGTTCTTAGAAGAAACTTGTCTTAAATAAGTAAAGAAGAAAAAATATTTTTCTATACTATTTCCATATTACTAAGCATAGCTTCTTTATCTTACATAGGACTTAGTTACTATTATTTTCATGCATTTGTGTTATAGTGCTTAGAGGCTTGCACTGGGGGTCAGTTTCTTGATGTCTATTCCTTACCTGTTAGGCCTTAAACTCACCTAGATTTAGGGAACCTTATGAAAGCTGAGATGCTCACTGCAAGGGTTTCTTACACAGTTCTAGATCTTGAGTGATAAATTAATTTCAGCTGGGTTTCTGTTCTCCCTTCCCTATCCCACTCCCTTATACAGTATTATGTACAGGAGCTATTGGCCTCTGCTTTAACCAGACTGCTCCACCAATGTACACTAGTACACTAGCCCTCAGCAAGCCAAGCACTTAAATATGTTACAATTTAAGCACACACAAATCAATCACACTGAAATCAAAAGGGAAAATTAATCGTATCAATGTATACAAATATATTGATTGCACAAGGTTTTCTAAGTTTCCCTTTTAATTATTCTGCAGACTATTTTGTCTCAAATTCCATTACATACTACTACTTTTTTTTTTTTTTTTAAACAGGCCCCTTGAACAAATCACACAGACTGCTCTGGTCTTTGGACATAACCACTCTAGACAAAGGAGCACTAAGTTGTATTAGTACTGGACTTGCTTGTTTTAACAAGTACATGCTATTAAGTAGTATACTTTTTTACTGAAAGCTAGCTCCGCTCTTGGGAAACACCCAATAGCATACTGTAGGCCACAGGCATTTAATTATACTTTATACGTGTTTTGCCCTCTCCAAATCTGCATGACTGCATGCTCTGAAACAAGTGTCAACCTTGTTTCCTAGGAAGTAACAATATTCCTTATCCCACTAGGGGGCAATGTGACTCTTTAAATTGTTTATGAATCTGTTTGTGGAGAAACACATTTTTGTGTTATTTTTAGCAAAGTTAAGAGAAATGTTAAAAATGGTTTCTTTAGTCTAAAAGAACATTTTCCTGGAGCAGCTATCGTACTTGAACAATGCACATTCCAGCCTGGAAGAATCAAAATATTTCTATTTTACAGAAGCAACAAAAAGTGTAATTTATTAGTTTGAAATATTGCCACTCTTACCATTTACTATGCTATTAAAAGTGAAATTAAATTAAGCACCCATTCCTTTTGTGGCATGAGGATACTAATTTGTTTTATTTCTGGTTCATTTTTTTTTATTGATTTTTCCATCAGTATAGAAAGATGGCTGCTTGAAGAGCCCATTAGTAAAGTAGCATTAAAATCAATTAATAACTACTTCAAATGTGCACGTACACTGCTTGAACCATTTCTTGCTGTACCAAAGTCTGAAGCACTAATTTGTGGCAAAGCACAGTGCTCACCTATGGAGCTATAAAAAATAATTTCTAGTTAGGTGAGATGCAGAGGAGTTTCATCAGAGTAGGTAAAGATGCTGAGAAAAAAACATTTCTTGCTGAGGGAAGCAACAGAAATGTAGACTGGATTATTTAATATTAATCATTTGACAAATCTAGAGAAGCAGTACGTCCAGGAGCTTATTTGTAATAAAGAAAAACATATTGCTAGTCCACCATCAGACTGTGTGTGTTTTAAAACAAATCTGATGCATAAACACTGCCACCCAACACACAGAAAGAAACACATTAACTACCCATTTTTTCCAACACACCTTCCATAAAAGTACCCATATTTCTGTTGCTAGACAGACCAGAAAGGGAATATTTGGTGGGACTTAGTCAACCCCCCTGATTTCACACAGGAAATATTTTCTGCTTTTATGTTATAATTTACTTGCTGTTTCATTATGGTTCCACAGTGTTGACATGCAGTGTATTTTCAACACAGTCATCTCCCAGAGCTGAGCTAGCACTTTGCCTCCAAACACTTAACCTGTTTGTCCTTAAATAGAGGGTTATATATTACAGCCATTGTTGCTTGAAATTTATCATATTTGGGATAGCAACCCTTCACGAAGGTTTATTAGTATACTTCTCATTTCAAATAGGCTTTATTTCATGGCCAAAATACCATTTTTCCCTCACTTTCTGGGCAAACTGTAGACCTTACAATAAACTGAGTGCATCTACATGCGTGCTTGACTGCACCTTGGCTAATTAGCTCTGCAGAAAAGCATCACTGTGTACATGTGCACCAGTATTAGGGCACAGTAAATTAATTAACTCTGCCATAGGATAGTACTGTTGGGGACAGTACTATCTTACAGCAGAGTAATTAAGTGCAATGAAACTTATGTGTAGACAGTGACAGGGTGCTAAAATGTGGGGGATGCCTGCTGCCCAGCTTTGCACTTTTGTGCCCCAGCCAGCCCCTCCACCACCCTACGCTCACCAGGAACCCAGAGCTGACCTTCCTCCCCCTTCTGAGCCTGCAGCCAGCCTGGGACTGCTCTGTCCTAGCTCAAATTGTTTCTGTCCTGGGCACATGTATAGAGGCAGTGCCTGGGAGCAGATGACACCAGCTTGAATTGTGCCGGAGTTTATTGTGTTGCATTCTTTTCACGTGTAGATACACCTACTTAATCAAGACTATAAAGAAGTTGAACCAGTTTGTACCCACCCTACACAACAGTCTGAGCTGTGAGAGAACCATCAGAACCCCTCTCCCCATCCTTTTTTTAACTAGGATAGTCTGTTGCCCTACCTAAGAAAGAAGAGTGTTTGCTTCCTGGCAATTGTGCTGCACAGATCTCAAAGAGATCTACAAAAAGTATACTGCTGCAGAGGTCCTCTGCCTTCAGTTCCTTAGCAGCCTATTTCTACAAGATGTACTCAAAGGTTGAAGGCTGGTTGGAACTTTTTAATTAAAAGGTTTGAGGGGAAAAAAAAAAAAAGACAAAGCAAGACTGCCTCAGAGCTAAAGGTACTACCCTAGAACTTGGGAGACCCAGGTTCAATTCCCTGCCTTGCCAATGACACCCTTTGTGGCCTTGAGCAAATCACTTGGTCTCACTTTACAAAAAAAAGCACACTCACCATTGGCTTCAATTTTATCTGCAATTCCTATAGCACCGTTGATCTATTATGTTGGTATGATGGACATTAAATGTGTATACCTTAAAGCACCATTTCAAAGCAAAAGCTTTCCTTGCAATCATGCCAGTTTTTGATGAGGAAAGCTTTTTCAGATCCGGAAAAAGAACCCCGAATATCCAATAATCAAGTGGTTAGGGAACTCATTTGGAAATGGGAGATGGGCTCAGGGTGCTGCTTCAAGTCGGGAAGACTGGGGGCATTAATCTGATCTCCCATATCCCAGGTGAGAATCCTGATCCTATCTATGACTTGGATATTCTTGGATTTTTCTTGCCTGTTTTCATAGAAGTCATCCTGATGCAGAACAGGAAGATATATGAAATCTTGAAATTTGGCCAGGAAAACTATATCATGTCTAGCTCTAAACATTTGCCACCTTTCCAGCCCAGGTAATAGAGACTCAGAGATTAAGTGAAGGGTGAGGGACATCTGGATTATGAATATGCAAACAAGCTACCACAGTATAAAAGGTAGGGTAGGGCTTTATCTTGTCACAGATCTTCTGCATTAATTAGGTGTATGTAGACTTGTACCTCATCCAAGATAAGCTGAATTGCAGTAGCTTACTTGTCAGTGGGTACGTCTATGTGTGCATTAATGCATTTTAGTTAATGCTCATTAAATCTAGTACCTCTACTGTGAGGTATTAGGAAAATGCTCATTAGCCTGTCTTAATGTGCATTAACTAAAGAGTACGGTTGTTAATAATGCTCAATGCACATTAGCTAATTTTAATGCGCATTAACTGAAAAGCATTGGGCACCTATACATGTGTGCTGAAGTCTCCTGGAGCATGGTAATTACAGTGTCATGTGTATCAGTGTCCCTGCACTGAAAAATGGTGGTGGAGACACTTTAACTAAAACTCTTTCAACAAGCTTTAGTTAAAGTATCCCCACCACCATTTTTCATTGTGGGGACGCTGACATGCAAGATGTTCCTGGTGCTTTAATTAGAGAAGCTTTTGGAGCTTCTCTAGTTTAAAAAGTCCCCCACCCAGAAACATGTATAAACGCCCATAGTTTTTTAGTCACACTTTAATGTGCATAAATAGGCTAATGCGCATTAAAGTGCAGGTGGAGACATGCTCAATGACAGAAGTAAGTTACCACTGAACTTGGTGCATCATAAAACCCTGCTTTCTTCAGGAATTTTGTGATATAGCTTGGAAACAAAAATATTACTCACCAATATAAAAGAGCAGTGTCACATCTACTAATCCAACCCTCGCCCCAAAAAAACCCCCAAACCCCCAAAAGAATGAGCAGACAGACATACCAATCGCCTACAGTTAGCAGAATTCATGTGGAGATCCCCACTTCCAACTAGTACGGATTAGCTTAACTCCAGTCAATGTAGTTATGCTGATTTGTGCCACTTAATCTTGTTCTTAAAACTTTCTCAGCTGTAGCCTTAAATGCAACCTGAAAAAATACAAAAATATCTGAAGTCTTTAATGATAATTTTAACTGGCATTGTTCTGCAAGTGCCTTCTTCACATACCTCCTCTCTGGAATCTGTAGGGAGGGCTATAATATTTTATAGGGCAGTTATTCAATTATTGACTCCAAAAGAAGAGATAGACTAATCAAAGCAAGCAAGACCAAAGGAGCAATAAATATTAGAGACAGCACAATGATTAGAGGGACACCATTATGTGGATCAGTGTGTGGCTACAGTCAAAATGCTTGCTTGGTAATTCACAGCAGAAGCACACATTTAATATGGGAGAATCAGGGGCCTGCAATCATGCAAATAGGGCAGCTACGTCAGAAAACCTCCCCATTTCCTAGTAACTGACTTTGCTTTCCATCTGTTAAATGCTACCTACAAGGTCACTGGAGTACAGACCTGACATTTTCTTTATGTTAATAACAACTACATTCTCCTGTTACAGGAAGTATTTCATTTTAGGCTACTCTTGATCTTGGTCTAAAATAAAGGACACTGCTTAAAAACAAAGGGCAAGGATCAGTTTCAATGAAAAAAGCTGCCATTTGGCAATGCCTATTCTGAAATTAAATCATTGTTTTTGATTCCATGCTGTTACAGAAAATCATTGATTATAAAGAGGTTAAAGTGGAGATGGAAAAAACAGTTCTTTGCTCAAAGCACGAACACTATAAGCATTATTGTAAACAGGAAGGATTCAGTGGACACAGCATCGGTGGAAAAAGGTGGCATTTCAAAAGTAAGCAAGTAGAGGAAGAGTAACTAAAAATAAGGAGCAAGCAACAGTCCAGGCAGTATTCAGTCATTGTGGGCTTGATCTTGAAGGTTTTCAGCTTTCAGTTCATGAGAGCATTTATACGTCAACAGATAAAAGGTCCAAGTGACTTACCGCCAAAGTCTACCCTGATATAATATCAATAGCATTGCACAGAGTGAATGCCAGCAAAATATCACCTGCTGTGTATTGTAGGCTGACAGAGGCAATGTTAATACTTTGATCAGGTTTGGTTTGGTTTTTTGAAGTCCAATTCCACCTTTCCCACTTTACCACACTCATTTTAGTCTAACATATGGGAAGGGTTTATATGAGTATGTAGAGCATGGAAATCAAATGCAAGCAGGAGTTCTAGCAGCTGGAATTCATGATGTTCCATATTCAGGAAGATATTGGTGATTCTTTTGCACACTTTGTAAAGAATTAAATTAATGATTTGGGGGGAGGTAAGGATAAGAAAAAATGCTAACATATGGGGAGCACAGTCCAGTCTCATTAACTTGCTGTACTTTAATAAGATACATCTACTTATGTCTTCTGTTCTATATTAATATTAAAGAAAATTAGCAGGAAACAAGATACAAATGCAGTTAATTATGCACAGTTTGTTACAGAAAATAAATGATTCTGCCTTATTTATGACCTATTTGTATAAATCTAAATATGTGGTGCACCTCTGTAGGCTATAATGTCAGTGGAATTTATACCCATGTCTGTCCTTTGATTTTTCCCCCCCATCCTTGTATGCTATTAATGGATGCAACAGTAGATAGGGCTATCACATTCAGCACTTAATTAGCATTTAACCCATAGCTACCCTTGTATATAGACTATATGACATGAGAACAGGATAATCCCCAGTCATATTTAAAAGATATGAATTAACCTGGGCAAACAACACTTTATCTTGTTCTTTTTGAGCAAAAACTAAGCTCAGTTCTTTATTTTGTACGATGGCTTCCAATAAACAAAACATTACTTTTATATGCAGGTCAGCTGGTTGGGCCTCAGATACATGCCAAAGTAATCATTTTTCATGAGCAAAGTGTAGTGCATGTTAAGTTTAGGAGCAGGTACTAAAAGTAGCCCTTTTCTCTGTAGCTGAAGGAATAAAGTCCTTATTGGATTTAGCCTTTTATGGACCTAACAGGCAAATAAATAGAGCCCACATATGAAATAGTAACACCAAACCCATCCTAAACCATTAATGTGACTACTACAGGTGTTAATATAGTAGAGGAGGGGCTTTAGATAAAGTGCCCCGCCACCATTTTGAAGTCTGGGGACACTGATACATGAGACACAGGAGGCTGCTAGAGCATGGTAATTGCCACACTCCAACAGACACTATCAATCGAGTCTACTCCAATATGCTGGAATTACAGCGCGTTGGAGCAGCCTCCCTGCTCATGTACAGGCACCCTGGTGGGCAAGTGGAGATCAAGTCTTAGTGGATGCCTAAAAGGATGTACTTGAATGGAGACAAGGGGGGCACTTACACCTTCCCCCTCTGCATTCTGCATCTTCCCTGCATCAGCTCTGGGAGCCAGAGGAGCTGGGAGTTTGGCATGAGTGAGAGTCCAACTTCTGGGGGAAGGTGCTGCTATCAGGGGGAAATGTCCATATTGCCAGGACATTTAGCTTGCCCTAAGCACAAACTTTATCATTTATACATCTAACCCAAACTGCTAGGTCCCTTCCTGTTTGTCTTTGATGAAACCTGGGTGCCAAGAGTTCTGCTTCTTTGCATGTTCAGAATTATCCCAGTGTGAGCAGGTCACCAAGTACTTCCAGGCCTGTAACATGAAATGCCTAAAAATAGTTGTTGGATTAACATGAAAAAGTAAAAATCAGGGATCAGTCCCTCTTCCTATGTAAGTTCCCTAACTGCCAGGTTACAGAATATGCTCGCTTTTGTTCTGCTTCTCTCTAGACCCGTGAACCTTGCATTCTTTCCAACATGGGCACAGCCTCAACAGGAAGAAGACAGGCTGCCCATAACTGGACTAAGCTAGAGCTTAACATTTAGAGCACTCTTTTGAGGAGCGGGAGATGCAGATTTGAACTCCCTCAACCTGATGAATAGTTAAAACCAGGTCTCCCACTTCCTGGGTAAGTGTACTGACCCCTTGATTTTCCCATTTGAGGCAGTTCTTCCTTCTTTTCTTTCTTTCTTTTTTTCAATGGAAACAACTTAGGTTTTGATGCTCCAAGATATGGGTCCTCCATTTTTAATTTTCCAAGGAAAAAAAAAAGGGAAGTGTCAGTTTGTCAACCAGAGATGGGCAAACTCTAGCCCGTGGGCTGGATCCGGTTGGCTGTGCAGTCCATTTCCTAGCCGCCCCTGCCCTGGGCTTGGGCTGGTCTCCATGGGGTCCTCAGCTGCATCTGAGTGATAAAGGGCAAGCTGGGGTTGCCATGGAAACCAACCTGGGTGCACTGGCAGCCCCTGCAAGCAGAGCAGTGCAAGGGCCTTTCTGGAACCGCTGGGAACTTGCAATGGGGGCAGCTTGCTTTGGAGTCAGGGCAGAGCCACAATCTATAGCCTGCATGCTCTGGGCAGGCAGGGGATCATGGCTCTGCCCTATCTCCTTGCAGTGGTGACAGGCTGGTCTGGAGCCAGAGCAAAGCCACGATCCCCTGCCTGCACACCCCTGCCCAGAGCATACAGGCTACAGATCACAGCTCTGCTCCGGCACCAGAGCAAGCTGCCCCCACGCCAAGTTCCCAGTGGCTCCAAAACTCAGAATCCCTTTCCAGCTCCTCAAATCAGTGTCGTAAACAACCCATGGATTATTTTATGGTGAGAGGGTTTCTTGCTGCATGCACACCCACACCCAAAGTCCTTAATTTACCCCAATGGAAAAAGAACAAATAAATTTTATTTCTATTTTAATAGAAACTTAAAAGGGAGAAAAAGGAAAAACAATGTTCCGTCCATCTCTAGTAATGAGTCTTTAGTGCTTATACCTTAAAATCAGCAGTGGTCAACTTGTGACAGAGGCATCACAAGTGACACAGGCAGCCTCAGTGTGTGGCATGTAGCAGAGGGGACAGAACAGGTAGCACAGAGGCTGATAGGGCAGGAAGCAGAAAGCAAAGCAGCAAATTGGGTAGGGAGAACAGAGAAGGAAACAGGAAGTAGAGCAGCAGTTCAGGAAAAGGAGGGGATTGGAGTGGCATTCAGGGAGAGTGCTGGGCTAATTTGTGGCAGACCCACCAAAAAGATTGGCTCCCACTTCCTTAAACTGTCTCTAACTCTAACTGGTTGCTTAAAAAAATATAAATAAATAAGACTGTACCTTAGCAGCATTCCTTGTGTTGGTGCAATAATTATTTCAATTATGTTTGTAGCAGTTGCCACATCTTTTGTTACAGAGAAGACTGTTTAGTGAAAGTAAAGATATGTTGAGTCTGACTTTCATTAATGGCATTATCACAACACAGGTAGTTGTAATGGATTCTTACTATTTTGACACTGTTGCATGTTGATGCTCCCATTTTCTTGCAGTGCTTCTGCCTCTATCTGATTAGCATCAGTTTGGAAGATGTAGACCACTCCCTAGAAAGTGTCTTTCTTTCCAGTATTACAGTATGAATAAAATAAAATGTTTCTTTCCCAGAACCTAGATAAACTTTTTCCTTGGTACAAAAGGAAGAGATGAATGAGATTTCCTGACACAAGCACTAACCTGGGTTCCCCTTTGCTAAGGTAACTCATATATAGGGTGACCATATTGTCTTTATGGAAGTCCAGGACACTGCCCCCCACCCAGTCAGCAGTGCTGTTGCAGGCAGAAGCTAGTAGGCAGGGACAGTGTGTGGCATGGAGGCAAACCAGCACGGTCCCCAAAGTCACTTGGAACCCTCTAGTAGCATGCTGAGACCCATTTAGGTACCTTGGCCACTCCACTGGTTGCCTCCCTCACTCTTGCCTGCCACAATTTTAGTGATACTGGGAACATTGGAAGACTACCTTTATGATAACCAGGGTGTGGCTTTAAGTGTCCTCCTCTTTTCTGCACCCTTCATTAGGCTCCCTCTCTTTTTGGCTTAGTCCATGGGCTCCTTTTGGCCTCTGTTCACTCTTTTGGGACTTTCATGCCTTCTATACCATCTCTTGGGTTCTCATGCCCCTCATTCATTAGCTCACAAGGGCTCTTGGGCTCTCCAGTTCTGGTGCCTTCTGCATGCTCTTGGAGCTTCTGCACCATCTCTGAGTTTTTACTAGTCCACTCCCAGTTCTCTGGTCTCCTGGAAGCCCATCAACTCAACCATGTAATCTAAGTCTGTTTGTGGGGCATCTTCAGTGATCTCCTTTGCTACTCAGTCACTCCCATGCCTTCAAACAAGTCCACAAGATAACAAAATATGAAGCTTCCCCCACTTATCCTTAGGTTGTCCCTCACCATAGCTGCTTCCTGTCAGGTCCTTCTTCCTGCCTTGTCTCCTGTGTCTGGGAATTCATATTCTCCAGTTTCATGCTCCCCAGGGCATGCTGTGTCCTGCTTCAGTCAAAGCCAGATCTAAAACACTGAGCCTTAGACTATCTCTGCTCCTTGCTTTCCTGGCCACCTGGCCTAAGGCTCTCTTAATCAGGATCAGCAGCTTCTTATTAGCTTAATTAGCAGGCCTGTGGCTACTCTTCACTGCAGTCCTATCTCCCTCAAAAAACTGCTCAGGGTTTGGCTCCTACAGCTTGCCAAATTAACTTGATAGTGAGTACAACTCCCTCTATTCTGCTGCTTGATGCCATCCTCAAGCAAGACTTGGGTAGCATCTTGCACTGAGTTCTGGAGGCTGACCATCACTTCTTTCACAGCTCTGGGCCTGCCTCAATAGCCTAGTCCATCAGTAGTCTAAAACTTGGATTATATCCCCTTTGATGGGGTCCTCTTAGAGGTACCAGGTCCTTCTGGTAGCCCCTGGGCTTCCTCCTCTTAGTGCCAAGACAGGGGTCCCGTTACAGCCATGCCTCTCCTAAAGAGGCATAGCACTCTTTAGTGGCAAGAACACAATTTGGCAGCTTCATGGGGCCTCACATACATGAAATGAATATATGAAAATAAATCTAAACAATATTGCAATAGCATTCATGTAATCTTTCCTTCCCTAATCCAGAGACATTTTTATTTGTATTACCATGGCATGCTTTGACAAGAACTAAAATAGTACTTTATGAATAATCTTTTGATTAATTTCTGTTCACGAATTCTCCTTGAACAGACTATAATTTCCGGAAATTATTCAAAGTTATTCATCAGATATTTTCAATGCTTCAGTAATTCAGCATTTGTAATTCGGGACTTTTAGACAGGTAGGTCACATGGTACGCTTCTCTTTTCCCAATTTATTCTGTCATTTTGTAGCAACAACTGAATAAACAAAAATGTTAAGTCAGTCAGTATGACTCATCAGGATTAAATGAAAATTTTCTTTATCCCAGGACTCTCTCATTTTCACTGGCAAATATGTGACTTTAGAGAACATTCCTAATTGGCTATTTATGTTAGCATACTACACAGGATGTTTTCAATACATACATACATAATAGGTTTAAGTGCAATGAAATGTTTGGTGGGAAAAAATCTATTTTTACTGATTTTTTTTATTTTATAAAAATCAAGAACAAAGAAAAATGATTTTTGGTTGAAATTTAATCATAAAATTCTTAAAAGAGAAATGAGAAGGTTATTACTTTCTTCTTTCCCACCTCCCCTTTACTTTTCTATTTTTTATTTTTTCATGCAATATTTTTACTAACAATTTTCAAAATTGATTATTTGAGGGGTTTGCAGGCAGGAATTAATTTTAAGACCCCCTTCCTCCTTCCCTTATTCCTTTTCCTTTTCTCCTTTTTTCCTACTTTTGTCCCATACATAGGAAAAAAAGAAAACCCTCCCCCACCAATTATTCCCTCCATTCATTAACTTATAGACATTTTCAGAGGAACTCAAAGGTATTGTAAGCAACAATTTCGCCCTAAGTTTCAAAACCTAAGAAAAAATGTAGAATTTAAAAGTAAAAATGAAATTAGTATCTTCAGTGTAGTGTAAAGTTCACATTTCATATTGCTCAGTGTGTTTCTTTCAATGTGTGTTTGGTATTGTTATAGCAACTTCATTTTTTATTGAATACCAGAGTGAATAACTATGTAAAACCTGCATGATTTGTTGGCATTAAAGTTAAGGCTGCCTCCAGGCACTGTTAACTTATGCATCATCCTTTTCTTAATTTCTCTGTTTTGTTTTAATTTGTAAACTGTCTCTGTTTGTGATGGAATACACATTTTTCATGTAAGTTGGCTCCATTGGTATTAAGCAACCTATCTTGCTCTCTCCTGAGTATATGGCATATATTATAATAGGTGCAGGGAAACAGAGTTTATTAAATCTCAGCAATACACTCTTGCATTTTTCATAAGGGCACAAAAAATCCATTTAAATGAGGTTTTTAATGTTCTGTATCTTATAACCAAACTGAAGTATCTGCCAATTTGTGTATATAAAATTGTCATTCCTCCCATCACAAACTTTTTCTGGTTTTGTTTTTATTTCAGTTCAAGATTCTGCTGCCTGAAAAGACTGCCTAATTCAGACTGCTCTGAATCCTTGCAAAAATTAAACTCCCTACATATTTTTGGTAGTGTTGAGGTGATGTTGCTGCCACAATAACACAGGATAGCCTATGCTAGGGTGTCAAACATACTGGATCCAGCCTGTAAAGCCATATTATCCAGTTTGTAGGTCTGGACCAACCCCAGATGCCACATGGGGCATGCGCCAGCCTCAGCTCCACATGCTGAAGTTGGCCCAACACCATGTATGCTGCATACAGTACATGCAGGGGGGTCACTTCAGGTCATGCATTGCCTGCCCCAGACTGGTTCTTCATGCTGGCTTCATGGTCCAGATTGGGCTATGCCAGAGCCAGCACGCAAAGCTGGTCTGGCAGGGTGCTGCATGCAGTGCGCACCCCATGCCAAACCTGAACGGCACACATAACTAGTTCAGCCCCCCCCCCCGGCTGCTGTATGAAGCACACACTGGCCATGGGGCTCTCACTCTGCTTGTGGTGCATGGGCTAGATCGGGAGCTGCATGCAGCACAGAGAGTTGGTCTGGGCCACGGACTGCATGCAGCACCCTGCTGGACTGGCCTTGCATGGTGGCTTCAGCATGGTCCAGTCCAGATCAGCTCCAGGACCAGTCCAGCAGGGTGCCTCATGCAGCTCACATCCCAAACCAATCCCTTGTGCTGCATGCAGTTCTGGACCCAACTCATGCACCACATGCAGCAAAAACACTGGAGCAAGGCCAGCACATGCTACATGTTACATGTGGCACATGGGCTGGACCTAACACCACAGGTACTGCATGCAGCCCCTGGGGTCAGTCCTGGTTTGGCCTACAAATCAGCCCATCATTACTCATCTGGCCTAAGGAGCCAGATGAGTTTGGCATTGTAGTGATCAAATAATATAGTAAAAAATATATCAGCCATAAAAATTCTTGCCTCTCACATATCTCCTGGCTACCGAAACATGGAAGGTGTTGAAATTTGTTACTTACGGTGGAACCATCAAAACACTGAAGACAATGAAATTTACCACTTACAATGGAAGGATGCCTGAGGAAGGGTATTGTGATATCTGAAGCTTGCCTGTGCCTATAACAATCATATAATTGGTCCAATAAAAGGTAATCACCCACAATAATTCCTATATATTTTTAAATATTTTTGATTCCTGCAAAGTCCATCAACAATGGAAGTGGATTTTTGTGTTTCCTCAAATCTGAACATGTTGGGTGATATTCTCTTGCACCTAGTCCTGAGTTTCAGGAAAATGATATTTACAAGGGCCAATTCACAAATTACACTTTGATTCTGAGTGCCAATTTGAGCCATCCCTAGCCTCTGCCCCAATCCAAGCCATGTTAGTGCTGCTAAACTTACACCATCAAATCCTTACAGCAATGAGGGGATAGACCTCACTGAAAAATAAAGCCAGTGAGATGATCAACAGTATCAGATTCAGGTTCATGGCCAGAAGTCATGTGCTACAAATTGTAGAAAGACTACTCATCTCTGAATGGTTTTGCTTGTGCTAAAACCAGGAAGGACAAAACTGCCTTCTGGACATCACAGAAATAGTTTGTATTTAAATGAAGTTTTTGAATGCTGGAATTGCTAAATTTACTGGTCTTTTAAATATCACACATTTTCCAAGTTATCATATGTGGAATCA
This sequence comes from Crocodylus porosus, assembly GCF_001723895.1. Taxonomy (NCBI): domain Eukaryota; kingdom Metazoa; phylum Chordata; order Crocodylia; family Crocodylidae; genus Crocodylus; species Crocodylus porosus. The sequence goes on along the minus strand of NW_017728931.1, from coordinate 87,376,641 downwards.
CAACCTTTGTATATAGGCGAGATGGAATGGACTCTCAACTGTACACCAACAGGGAAAGAGAAAGATTTTTGGTATTAGAGACTGAGTTGTTTCTGCCATAAACTCTACTAGTGTGGGGAAAGTAATCTGCAAAATAGATTTATTCTAGTCTACACATTAAGATTCTTGCTCAGACCACCCCAGTAGTAGAGGCCTATGTAACTTTTGTTCTTCAGTAGGTGAATTTACATGTGCAAATAATGCACCTAAATGTTCTGTGCAGAAAATACAGGCACATTAAACTGGGCCCCCACACACATATGAACACCAGGAGGAGCTCTAGGCTCCCTGGATGCCAGCCCAGCTGCCCCCCTGCCCTGTGGAGATCAAGACGCATCCCAATCTCCATGTGACTAGGAGAGCTGTCCCAGCTGCTGGGCAGCTGGTTCCCTGCCCCGTGGAGGTCCTGATCTCCTCAAGGTCCTGATAAGTTCTCATCTCCACAGGGCAGGGTTGCAGCTGCCTGGCAGCCATGAGAGCTGTCTCAGCCACATGGAGATCAGGATGGGTCCTGATCTCCATGTAGCTGAGAGGCAGTGCCCTGCTGAGTGGGCACAGCTCTCCCCATCTGCTGTGGCTCCCTGCTGCCGAGGCTGACCGGGACCAGTCAGGGTGGACACATGCACTCCAGAATATTAGTTTAATCCTCTGATTTCTAGCATCTGTATCTGCAGGTACTAGAAAATGGTGCAATAGACTAGGCTAATTTACTGCTCAGTAATTGCTGCACATATGTCAGACAGAAGACCAGGCTGCAGCACTACCAGAAGGATAGTTATGTACCTGCTCCAGCTTAGCCTGGACCCTCCCATGAGATTCCCAACAGGGAATCCGGTGACTTGGGAGGATCAATGGGAGCCACAAGGCCCTGTTGGGAGGGCTAAAGAACCTCCCACATCCTGCAGGGCCATGTCCTACTCCTAGTACCCTGCTGTGGACCTCCTTGCCAAGCTCAGGTCCTCCTGGCCCTGTGTTGCACCTCCCGCCTTGAATCCCCGCCTTAGACCCATCTGCAGTGTCTTCAGCCTCGCTCCAACCTTGTTCCTGCCTGATACCCTAGTGCCTTGCTTCTGCCTACTCTGCTCTATGTATTGGATTCCCTGACTTCTGACCTTAACCATGGTCTGGTCTTGACCATGGACTTACTCGATCTACACTACAATTCACCAGACACAGACTGCTATGTGGTACTGTGACCTTCAGTACTGACCCTCAGTTTTTTTAACCCTGTCCCACCCCTTTTCTCCCCCCATGTCTGGGTAATACCTGTGACACTATGGACACTATAGGTAGGAATTTCCAGAATTCACAGCAGAGGTGCATGGTACAGCAACTTCTTTAATCTTCGACTTTCCACCATGCTCCCCCACCCACTGCTGATTGGAGGAAGAGCCCTGTTGTTTGCTGCCCATGCTTGCCACTCATGCCTGAAACTGCAGCTGTGGTTTTTGGCTCCCAGCCATCAAGTGCAAGCAGCCAGTGACAGGGCCCCTTTGCCAATCAGCAGCAGGGAATTGTGTGGGGGAAACTCCAAGATTAAAGAAGCCACTTTTCTGGCACAAAATTCTGGAGATCCCTAATCATAAGAAAATAAGGATGGAGGAGACCTCATGATTTCATCTTGAGCCCCCAGCTTGAGGCAGGGTCATCCCTGACTAAACCATCCCAGTCAAGTGTCTATCTAAGCTGCTTTTCCAAATTCCAAGTGATGGAGATTTGCCAACTTTTGTAGGTAGCCTGTTCCAATGCTCTACCACCCTCAACAGTCAGAAAGCTCCTTCTAATCTACAACCTAAATTTCCTCTGCTGTAGTTTGAATCCATTGCTCCTTGTCCTGTCCCCTACAGCTGGAGAATAGCCTATTTGTATTTTATCAAAAGCCCCAAGATTTCTCTTCCATAGACTACATAATCCTATTTATTTTCTCTAAGCCTCTAATACATTTTTTGCATTCCACTGGACTCTTTCTACACTGTCCACCTCTTCCTTTAAGTGTAGGGCCCAAAGTTGGCAGTTGTACTTACTTGAGCAAAGCTAAGAAAAGGTAGCAGGTGAAATTCTCACAAACCCCAGTTTGCATTTAATAGTGGATCTGAAATGTTTAATAATAATTTTAAAACAACATCAATAGCTTTCCTTTAATAAAATAATTCTTCCAAGAACCTAACCCCTTTTTAAAACTGGCATTGTCCTTCCTGCATCATAGAAGGAAATCAGCCACCAACATCTTGTCATAACGATCCTTTGATTTTGATCATTTTATCACTGAAAAATGATGGGTATGTTCAGGGTACGTTTTCTTGTTGATGTGTCATACATGTAATTCCCATTAACAGGGGTTATGCAAGCATATCCACAAGAGAATTGATCTCTTCTTGTTATTCAAGTCCATAGGTTTAATTCTAGGTTTAATTCTCCAATTTTCCCCTTCGCTCCTTGGCCAACAAGTTAACTATTTCCAAGTGTGTCACATGCATTACATTTTACTGAGGTAAGCATTCATATATATTTTAACTGACTGTAAATCAGTTTGAGCAGTGGAGGATTAGTTAAGTCCAAGTGTTGAAAATAGTCTTTGCAATTTTAGTGAATACTTATTACACAAAGGAATGGTTTCTACCCTGCTCTGTAATAACAGTTCAATGTTTGCTTTATCTTCCCATTTTGGAAAGTTCCCCTTTTCCTTTAGATAATAGTCATTTTCAGCCTGTCAAGCCAGGAAAGCTTTGCTGGAAACTCAATCTAAACATGAGCCTAATCTCTTTGAAATTCACAAGGTTCTGCCACTATCCAGACACTTACAACACTTGCTAGAATTACTACAAAATATCTCTTTTCAAAGTAGAGATGAGAAGAGAAATATCACAGTGTGTATGCAAGTGTGTGCGCACACATACATGCTGACTTTATCAACAAAAATTGCAAATTTAATCCCTTTTACAATACACCCATATGAAGTAAAATAGAATAGTATTCATGCTAATTCTATCTCTCTCATAATTCAGAGAATGTATATCCTAGACATAGGATTTAAATCAAAGCCACCAAAAGCAAAGGCCCCTACAGTTCATGGAAATTCAAATGTTTATTTGAATTACATAGCTGCACCTAGTCTCTATGATAGGATAAAGCAAAACTCAGGAAGTTCAGTAGGCCTGTTTTGTGGCTAAAGGGCCTGAGTTATGAGCTTGAAACAAAAAGACTAGCAATTTAAGTCTGGGTGTGGCCAAGTGATCCTAAAATCTCCATTTATGGTCATGGCTAAGTTAAACTTTTTGGGAAGAGGCAATCTTGTGTCAAAGGATGCAGAAAAGGCTGAAGTGCTCAATGCCTATTTCACCTGAGCCTTGGCAGGTAAAGTCAGCTCCCAGACCACTGCACCAGGACCCAGAATTTGGGGAGGAGGTGGGCATCCAACAGGTGAAAGAACAGGTTACAGACTATTTAGAAAAGCTGGACATATACAAGTCCAGGGGGCCAGATGGGATGCACCTGAGGGTGCTGAGGGAGTTGGCTGATGAGACTGCAGAGCCACTGGTCATTATCTTTGAAAACTCATGGCAATCAGGAGAGGTCCCGGATAATTGGAAAAGGGGAAAGATAGTGCCCAGATTTAAGAAAGGGGAAAAAAGGAGGATCCAGAGAACTACAGACCAGTCAGCCTCACTTCTGTCCCTGGAAAAATCATGGAGCAGATCCTCAAATAATTGATTTCTAAGCACTTGAAGAAGAAGGTGGATTAGGAACAGTCAGCATGGATTCACCAAGGGATTCACCAGGTTGCCTGACCAACCTGATTGTCTTCTTTAACAAGATGATTGGCTCTGTGGATGTGAGGAGACCAGTGGAAGTGGGGTACCTTGATTTTAGCAAGGCTTTTGATATGGTCTCTGACAGCATTCTTGCAGGCAAGCTAAGGAAGTATGGGCTGGATGAATGGAAATGTACGGTGGTTAGAAAAGTGGCTGGAGCATCGGGCTCAAAGAATAGTAATCAATGATTCAGTGTCTAGTAGGCAGCTGGAATCAAATGGAATGCCCCCAGGATCAGTCCCAGGGCCAGTTTTGTTTAATGTCTTAATGACCTGAAGGACGGCATAGAGTGTGCACCCTCAGAAAGTTTGCAGATGACACCAAGTTGGAAGAACTAGTAGATACACTGGGGGGGGGGGAGGGGGAGGGCCACTATCTGAGTGACCTAGATAGATTGGAAGATTGGACCAAAATGAATCTTATGAGGTTCATCAAGGACAAGTACAAAGTCCCACACTTAGGGTGGAGCAATCCCATTACCTGTACAGGCAGGGGGCTGACTATCTGAGCAGCAGCTCTGCAAAAACAGACTTGGGGGTTACAGTGGCCAATAAGCTGAATATGAGCCAAAAATGTGCCCTTGTTGCAAAGAAGGCTACTAGCATACTGGGCTACACTGGTAGCAACATTGTCTGCAGGTCAAGGGAAGTGAATACTGATTAGTCCCCTCTATTCAGCACTGGTGAGGCCACATCTGAAGTACTGTGTTCAGTTTTGGGCCCCCCACTACAGAGAGGATGTGGACAAATTGGAGAGAGTCCAGTGGAGGTCAACAAAAATGGTGAGGGGGCTGGGGGACAGGATTTATGAGGAAAGACTGAAGGAACTAGGCTTATTTACTCCAGAGAAGAGGAGACTGATAGGGGATTTAATAGCAGGCTTCAACTACCTGAAGGGGGTGGGGGTTCAAAAGAGGATGGAGTTGGACTGTTTTCAGTGGTGGCAGATGACAGAACAAGGAACAACAGTCTTAAGTTGCAGCAAAGGAATTTTAGGTTAGATATTAGAAAAAAAATTGTCACTAGAAGGGTAATAAAGCACTGGAACAGGTTACCCAGAGAGGTTGTGGAATCTCTATGTTTGGAAGTTAAGACCCGGCCAGACAAAGCCTTGGCTGCGATGATCTCGTTGGGGATGGCCCTGCTTTGAGCAGGAGTTTGGACTAGAAGACCTCCTGAGGTCCCTTCCAAACCAAATTTTGTATGATTAAAATTCAGATCTGGATCCTGTATTTAGAATTCTGTTCATCCTTAATATCTATTGGGCACTTAGTACTGAGAAATGCTCTCCAGGCCAATGGCGCTATAAGTTGACATAAAAAGAATCTGCTAATATTTTCTCTTTTATGAAAATAAATATTTATATGATGTAAGAAAATCAGAAACTCATTATTCTTTCTGATAGGCAATCCTACAGTAAGGATTGAACCATGATATCTCTCAAGGTAACTGTTTGGATATGAGTGTAATCTTAATTAAAAACATACTAATAAGTCTGAACTGTTTGCATAAAATCAGAAAGTGTTTAATCAAATTTGACTTACTGATCTACTAAAAAACTAAACTGCATGCAAGAGTAAAAACACTGCCTTATCAAGAGCAGATTTACCATTTCTTCAGCTAACAAATGTTAAGCAAGATGAAGATGTGTATTCCTTACATATTTCTTGTTCTCCTGTTTGCTTTTTTATTTCATTAATCTAAATCTTTCTGTTATAATCGTTAGGGAAATTCACTGTAACATAACCAGTGCTCTAATTAGTCAAGCAAGACTTTACAAATAAATGAGAAATTATTACTAATAATTATAATAAAAATTACATTTCAAATGCTGACTTTGTTTTAATACGCTTTATAACAAATGCATCCACAGCGGGTCTAGGCTAGTAACTGATAACTCAAATTAACATTTGAAAAAAGAAGAAGAGACATTCTGATTACTTGTCAGATCTTGAAAAGAAGGCAACTGCTCAACAAAAATCTCAATGTGTTTGTATAAAAGCATTGTTAAATTATTTCTGAGGTAAGAGTGCCAACCTAAATTACTGCATACAAACTGGTATCTCAACAATTTATATAAGAAAAGTACAGACCATGAAACCAAAAATTATTTGTAACTGCATTCAGTGTGATAAGAGAACTCATAAAAATTCCTGTAACTACCAGGACAAGCACTTAATTTCATCATTCAGTCACATTATTTTTCATAACTCTTTTTTTCCCTCCTTTATTCACTATGTATTTAGGGCCTTATCCTATTTCTATTGAATTCAATTGCTGGAATGAAAGCAGGATCAGACTTTCAAAATGTAAATTGTTTGGGGCAAAAATAAACGTGGGATGGAATATAGAATCACAGAATCTAAGCAGATTGGCATTGAAAGGGACCTCAAGATGTCATCTAGTCCAACCTTCTGGTCAAAGGAGGACCGTCCCAAACTATATAATCTCAGTCAAGGCTTTGTCTATGTGGGTTGTAACAGGGTACCATCCCCAGTAGCCTTTGGAAATACTCTGGGGCACTCCTGAGTCCCTTTATGTTTGACTTTACTCTCTGGCCCTCTCTAGCTGTGCCCTGTAGATGCTAATGCGGTCTCTACCTCCCCTACAGCCTCATCCTCAAACCACCAGATTAAACTCAAACTTAAACAGTAAACCCACAGGCTATAACAAAGGAAAGTTAACAAAGGGATTTATCCTACCTACCTTTTTCATGGGCTCCACATCTTGAGTCCCACTGCCTGCTCCTCTCTCCCATTCATCAGGTGGCTGCAGCTCTGCTTGGAGTTCTCAGGAGTCCACCCTCTCTGCAACTGGGGTTCGCTGGCTAGCTCAGGCCAGGGCTTATGTAGTACAGCCCCCAGTCAGCTGACTGGCCTGCAAGACTTGGTTTTTAACCCATGCTGTGCCTAGAAGGTTCTAGTCTTAAAGGGTCTTCCATGCTTTCTAGTAACAGGCCTAGGGTTCCCAGTTACAGGGTCCTAAAAACTTCCAAGGATGAAGTTTCCACAACCTCCCTGGGTAACCTGTTCTCACTACCCTCCTAGTGAGCAAGTTTTTCCTAATCTCTGACCTAAACTTCCCTTGCTCTTTGTTATCATTTGCTACCATTAAGAACAGTCTGGCTCCATCCTCTTTGGAACCCCTCTTCAGGTAGCTGAAGGATGTTATTAAATCCTCCCTCAGTCTTCTCTTCTGCAGACTAAATAAGCCCAGTTCCATCAGCCTCTCCTCATAAGCAGGGGTCCTAGTTTTCTGTGAAAAAAAGCAAAATCTCCAGAAACCCCCTGTGACCGTCGGGCTGGAAGGGGGGGGGGGTGAACCCTCTTAGGAATAGCGGCTTGAGGTGGGAGGGTGCCACTATTCACCCTGGGACGCCGTTGGTCCGGAGTAGACGTTGGATCATCAGGTTCCCGCCCTGGTTCTCGCCCGCCACGACTTGCTGTTAGGTTCAGTAGGACGGCTCCTGGTTACTCCACAGCCCGGGGTCCCCGGCAGTCACGTTGCGGGGCTCCGCCACCCCTTTCACCCCAGCCTCATGCCTCCTCGGGTATCCTTGTACTCGATGCCCCAGCTCCTGATCCCCGAGGCTGGTTGCCTCACCGGCCCCGCCGACCCTTATTTTCAGGCACCCTGGGCCCAGGGCTCCAGGACTGGGTCCCGGCCAAAGCTGGCTTCCTCCCCAGGCCCCTGCCCGGACCTTCCCAGTGATACTCCTCACCGGGTTCCTCGTCTAAGGTGAGAAACCTAGCTGGCTAACACCAAGCCCTCTGCCTGGACCTTCCCGGTGATACTCCTCACCGGGTTCCTGGCCGCTAGTGTCCGGCACCAGTCTAGGCCCTACCGTGCCTCGTCGGTGCCCTCCCGGGCCCACGCCCTGACCTCAGACCTGCAAGTCCCATAAGCTGGGGGTTCACAGTCCCAGAACTCTCCGTCGCTGGAACCCTTGTCCTCCGGGCCGGTCCCCCTCTCCCCGCTCATGGTACTGGGTCCGGCTGCCACAGATGTCCTTCCCTCTGCCTGGGCAGGCGGCCACTCCCCGCCGGGGTCCGCACTCCCGCCTGGTGCGGAGTTGTCTGCCTGCTCCCCTCTGGGATCCTTCACCTCCACGGCAGAGAGTCCTCTCTCCGGGCCCCGTCCCCGTTCTTCCTTGGCGGCCGCTTTTATTGCCGGCTTCCGGCTGCCGGCACTGGCACCGGCTTCCGGCGTAAACAAGAGGCGAATGTCCCGCTCGGGTTCCGCCGCTGCCGCGGGTAAGCGCCGCTCCATCTCCCCGGGACATAACCCCCGCCGCCAGTTGCCTCATGGTGGTTTGGGGGGTCTCCCTGCCTCTGGTTTGACCCTCCGTTGATACCCGCCCCTCATTCCGGGTCTCCCGCCGGAGGTCATGGATTCAGGACATCTGGAGAGGAAGTCAGCTGTTATATTATCCTTTCCAGGGCGGTATCTAATCTGGAATTTAAAGGGCTGGAGGGCTAGTGCCCACTGCATGATCCGAGTGTTATCGGTCCTAGTGGAGCTAAGCCATTTGAGGGGGGTGTGGTCTGTGATCAGTGTAAACTTTCTCCCCATTAAATAATACCTAAAGTGTTCCACTGCCCACCAGATCACCAGACACTCTCGTTCTATTGTCGAATACCTGGTTTCAGCTGGAAGTAATTTCCGGCTGGCATAGGCCACCGGCCGATCCACCCCAGCATCCTGTTGCGTTAAGACGGCTCCTATAGCAACCTCGGAGGCGTCGGTCTGCAAAGTAAAAGGGTTCGCAAAGTTAGGGGTATGTTTCAATACCTCCTCGCATAAGGCCTTCTTCAAGGCTCGAAAACTCCGTAGTCTTGGCTCAGTCCATTTGAGTTCCTTTCTGGGGGTTCCCTTCAACGCTTCAAACAGTGGGGCCGCCAATTCGGAGAATTGGGGCACGAACCTCCGATAATAATTCACTAACCCTAAAAAGGAGCGTAGTTGTTTAAGCGTCTGTGAGGGCCGGAAGGCCCGAATGGCCTGCACCTTGTCTTCCAACGGCTGTATAGTCCCTTGGCCCACTCGAAACCCTAGGTATTTCGTATATTTCTGGGCCACCGCACATTTGCGGGGGTTCGCTGTCAGGCCGGCTTGTTGCAGCTCCCGAAGTACTGCTCTGAGGCCCCAAATGTGTCGGCCCCAGGAGCGTGTGAATATAACGATATCGTCAAGGTACGCCACTGCGTACTCCGCATGCGGCGCCAGCAGCTGATTCATGAGGCGTTGGAACATGGCGGCGGCACCATGTAGGCTGAACGGCATTCTGACGAACTTGTATAAGCCCCAGGGGGTTCCAAAGGCTGTCTTTTGGCAACCCTCAGGTCGCACCGGTATTTGCCAATACCCCTTTGCGAGGTCCAAGGTGGTTATAAATTTCGTGGTGCCGATACGTTCTACCAGCTCCGTTACACTAGGCATTGGGAAGGCGTCGAAGGTTGCCACTTCATTTAATCACCGGTAGTCGACGCATAGTCGCAAGCTCCCATCGGGTTTGCGTACGGGCACTAGAGCACTCCTCCAAGGGCTTCTCGATGGTCTAATTACCCCTAGGGTACGCATCTTCTTTACCTCTTCGCGCACCTCTTGGGTCAGGTGGTGTGGTATTGGCCGCCAACGATCCCGTACAATGACACCGGGCAGGGTTGGGATTGAGTGATACGCCGCCCTTGTCCATCCGGGCTCTTCGGAGAAGATCTTCCGGAATTCCTCCAGGAGGCTCCTCACTTTTTCCGCTTGGGGCCCAGACAGTTCGATATTTACTTTGATCTCCTCTATAGGTATAGGGGTCCCCCCTTCCCCCGCCATTTCTCGCCCCCTCACATCTTGGCGCTCTCCCTCCCCGAAGGTGGCCCATCCCTCTGGCTGGTGCCATTCCTGCAGAAGGTTGATATGATAGATTTGTCGTGTTTTCTGATGCCCCGGGCGATATACCTCGTAATCGACGGGCCCCATGCGTTGCGTGATTTCAAACGGCCCTTGCCACTTGGTTAGCAGCTTGCTCGTCGAGGTGGGTAATAGCACTAACACCTTCTGCCCCGGCTGGCATTCCCGTACCTTGGAGTGCGAGTCATACCTCTCTTTCTGTCATTGCTGACTGTATCGTAGATTGTCTGCCGCCAATTCGCGGGCCCTCTGGACCCGTTGCTGGAAATCCAGCTGATATCTAGACAGGTTAACGACGGCTGCGGGACCCTGCTCCCACTCCTCTCTAAGAATTTTTAGCAGGCCTCGGGGGCGGTGGCCTAACACTAGTTCAAAAGGGGAATAACCCAGGGACTCAGATGGGGCATCCCGCAGCACAAACAACTCTAGTGGCAGCATCAGGTCCCAACGCTGCGGGTCATTCTGAGCACACCATCAGAGCACCTACTTCAGGGTACCATTGAACCGTTCTACCAACCCGTTGGTTTGGGGGTGGTACACCAAGGTTCGAAGTTGTTTGATCCGCAGGGTCTGACATACCCCGCGCAAAACGCTCGACATGAAATTCCGCCCTTGGTCGGTGAGGATCTCATGGGGAACTCCCACCTGGGATATCCAGCACACTAACTCCTCTGCAATTCGTTGCGCCGTTACCGACCGCAGTGGAACTGCGTCTGGGTATCTAGTGGCGTAGTCCACAAATACCAAAATGTACTGGTGGCCATTACTACTACGGGGCAACGGACCCACCACGTCCATAGCAACACGTGAGAAAGGTACGTCTATAATTGGCAGGGGTCTTAAAGGGGCCCGTGGGGGCCGGCCTTCCCTAGCCTTCTGGCACACTGGGCATGCTGCACACCGCCAAGCCACGTCTTCCCTCATCTGGGGCCAAAAGAACCATCAGGATATCTTCCCAAGGGTCTGGTCCCTGCCCAGGTGCCCCCCCATGGGGTTAGCATGAGCCAACTGCCGTACCATCTACCGAAAACAGCCTGGCACTACCAGCTGTTCCCCCGCCTCCGCGCCAACCTCCCCTCGCCGGATGTGATATAAGAGATTATGTCTCACCTGGAACTCATTGTCTCCATAAGACTCTGTCTCCAGTTGGTGTTGCTCGTCTAGAGCCCTCATCCACAACTCCCGTAGCTCTGGGTCCTCTTCTTGTCCTTGCTGGAACTGCAGTCCACTTGCGATGTCCTGCCAGTCCACGAGGGGCTCCTCCGCCTCGGCCTCGCCAAACCACTCATCCTGAACCCACTGAGCCCTCCGTGCTGTTTCTAGATCCCGAACCCTTTCTAACACATTGTAAAGAGGGGCCCAATCCCTACCCAACAACATATCACACGCCAGCTTAGGGGCGACCCTGACCAATATCTCATCTCGAAATTCCATAACATGTACCCACATCCGCGCTCTGTGAAGAGCCTGTGTCTCCCCATGCAGGCATGCCACCCTTACGGGTTCCCCTTGCCACTGCTGCCCTGTGGGAGGAGCTCCGCCCTAATCAAAGACTGGGCGCAACCCGAGTCTAAGATGGCCGAGAGCAGGTGGCCCTCCACTCGGGCTCTCACCGTGGGGTGCTCCCATCGGGGTTCGCCCTTCCCTGTCCCAAAGCTACAATCCATCGGCTCTCCCTGGACTTGATCTCTGGGGTTTTCCCCCAGCCTATGAGGGTACCCCTGGGACCGCCATCTAGCCGCGCTCTGCCCTGGGCATTCTCGGGTGAAGTGACCCATCTTTCCACAATGGAAGCACACCACATCCCTGGTTGGGGCTTTGGGACCCGGCTTACATCGCTCCATTTCTTTCCCAGTCGCAGGCCCTGGTCCTCGCCTCTCACGCGGGTAGTGCCACTCGGCCGCCATAAAGGATTCTGCCAGCTTTACGGCTGTCTCACAGGACTCTGGGGAGTGCTGGTGGACCCACCTCTGCGTCCGCTCCTCCAAATCGTTTACAAATTGTTCCATTACGATCTTATCCACCAGTGCAGCCATCGTGTACGTGGGTAAGTTGACCCACTTACCGAACAGATCCCTAAGGCGTTGTAATAATACCCAGGGCCATATCTTCTTGGGTCCCTTCTTGGCCCGAAAAAGTTGCCGATAGTATTCAGGGTTGATTTCGAGGCGGTATAAAATAGCGGCTTTAACAGCCTCATAGTCACGGGCCTCTTCTCATGATAAGGCTCTATAAGCCTCTTGGGCTTTGCCTACCACCAGTGTCCCTAGCTGGCTCGCCCAGTAGGCCTTATCGAGTCCGAGTATGATGGCCTGCCGCTCAAATGCCTCCAGGAAGGCCTCCAGATTGTCTTCCATCGTCATTTTCGGCATCCGGATGATCGGGGGACCCTGTTGCGCCATCATCCTTTGCTGGGCCCCTAATAACTGGGTTACAGCCTGAAGCGTCTGGGCCATCAGGTCAGTCGCCGCCATCTCGGCTGCCTGCATTTTAGAAGTCGTCCCCTAAACAGGGAAGGAGTTCCCGGCCAATGCACCACTTGTGACCGCCGGGCTGGAAGGGGGGGTGGTGAACCCCCTTAGGAATAGTGGCTTGAGGTGGGAGGGTGCCACTATTCACCCTGGGACGCCGTTGGTCTGGAGTAGATGTTGGATCATCAGGTTCCCGCCCTGGTTCTCACCTGCCACGACTTGCTGTTAGGTTCAGTAGGACGGCTCCTGGTTACTCCACAGCCCGGGGTCCCCGGCGGTCACGTTGCAGGGCTCCGCCACCCCTTTCACCCCGGACTTATGCCTCCTTGGGTATCCTTCTACTCGATGCCCCAGCTCCTGATCCCCGAG